>NC_090340.1:22035219-22635219 GCF_035084215.1 Heptranchias perlo | reverse complement strand
GTTTTGGAAGAAGGAGAAAAGGTTTTTCCCATCATTAAAATAATGATAATCTGACTCCTTCCATCACATGCTCAATAGTTTCAAAAAAGCAGCTTTCTCCTGACTGAATTGGTTGCATTTCTGTGACGAGCTAGAGGATCCAGCATGACTTGTGCCATCTGTGCTGCCTTGGTATATCACGATGCTGTATTGATGACAGTAGGTAATGGAATAGGAGAGAAAAACACAACGTGGGAGACCAGACAAATAGTCAAAGATAGCATGAAGCTGGGGAAACGACATTGGACACATTTAAAGGCAAAGATCATACTCCAGCAACGACTCAGTGCAGACCAGAAGAGTCCCAGGTTTAATCCCTGGCCTGTGTGTTGAGTTACTTGATCTCAGCCACTGTTGTAGTCACCAGAATTGTCCTCAGCGTCCCTGGATTAGGAATGAAAAAAACTGGCCAGGGTTCTTGCTCCCAATTACTGTTCAAAGTGCATATGTGAAGGTCAGATAATGCTATGATGATTAAATGGCTCGCCAACACTCACAGTCAAGGCTCAAGCATGAAAAATGGACATTAGGGCAAGGATCCAGAGGGCAACCTGTGGATCTGTACCCCAGCAAGGGGTGAATATATTGAAGATGGAGGTGTGGGA
The DNA here is from genome assembly GCF_035084215.1 of Heptranchias perlo. Taxonomy (NCBI): domain Eukaryota; kingdom Metazoa; phylum Chordata; class Chondrichthyes; order Hexanchiformes; family Hexanchidae; genus Heptranchias; species Heptranchias perlo. The sequence continues at coordinate 22,634,575 of NC_090340.1, read as the reverse complement.
AAAAAAGCAAAGATTTAAAATATAAACAAAATGGTACAATTTTAAAGGGGGTGCAGGAACAGAGAGACCTGGTGGAGTACGTACAAAAGTACACAACTTACGGGATCCTTGGCTTTATAAACAGAGGCATAGAGTACGAAAGCAAAGAAGTTATGCTAAACCTTTATAAATCACTGGTTAGGCCTCAGCTGGAGTATTGTATCCAATTCTGGACACCACACTTTAGGAAGGATGTCAAGGCCTTAGGGAAGGTGCAGAGGAGATTTACCATAATGGTACCAGGGATGCGGGACTTTGGTTACGTGGAGGCGCTAGAGAAGCTGGAATTTTCTCATAGAATCATGGAAATTTATGGCACAGAAGGAAGCCATTCAGCCCATCGTGTCTGTGCCGGCCGAAAAAGAGCCATCCAGCCTAATCCCACTTTCCAGCTCTTGGTCCGTAGCCTCGTAGGTTGCAGCAGTTCAAGTGCATATCCAAGTACTTTTTAAATGCAATGAGGGTTTCTGCTTCTACCACTCTTCCAGCCAGATCCCCACCACCCTCTGGGTGAAAAAAATTCTCCTCAACTCCTGTCTAATCCTTCTACCAATTACTTTAAATCTATGCCCCCTGGTTATTGACCTCCCTGCGAAGGGAAATAGGTCCTTCCTGTCCACTCTATCTAGGCCACTCATAATTTTATGCACCTCAACTAAATCTCCCCTCAGCCACCTCTGTTCCAAAGAAAGCAACCCCAGCCTATCCAATCTTTTGTCATAGTTAAAATTCTCCAGTCCTGGCAACATCCTTGTAAATCTCCTCTGTACCCTCTCTAGTGCAATCACATCTTTCCTGTAATGTGGTGACCAGAACGGTATGCAGTACTCAAGCTGTGGCTTAACTAGTGTTTTATACAGTTCTTGCATCACCTCCCTGCTCTTATATTCTATGCCTCGGCTAATAAAGGAAAGTATCCTGTATGTCTTCTAAACCATCTTATCTACCTGTCCTGCTACCTTCAGGGATCTGTGGACATGCACTCCAAGGCCCCTCTGTTCCTCTACATTTGTCAGTATCCTCCCATTTAATGAGTAGTCCCTTGCCTTGTTTGCTCTCCCCAAATACATAACCTCACACTTCTATGGATTGAATTCCATTTGTCACCTTTTCTGCCCACCTGACCACACAGCCAACTTCTTGATCATGCCCCCTACATTTAAGCCTAAATCATTAACATATACCACAAAAAGCAAGGGACCTCGTACTGAGCCCTGCAGAACCCCACTGGAAAAGCCGTCCAGTCACAAAAACACCCGACGACCAATACCCTTTGCTTCCTGCCACTGAGCCAATTCTGGATCCAACTTGCCATTTTCCCTTGGATCCCACGGGCTTTTGCTTTTCTGACCAGTCTGCCATGTGGGACCTTGTCAAAAGCCCTGCTAAAATTCACATACACTATATCAAACGCGTTACCCTCATCGACCCTCCTTGTTACCTCCTCAAAAAATTCTCCTTAGAACAGAGAAGGTTAAGGGGAGATTTAATAGAGATGTTCAAAATCATGAAGGCTTTTGATAGAGTAAATAAGGAAAAACTGTTTCCAGTGGCTGAAGGATTGGTAACCGGAGGACAGATTTAAGATAATTCGCAAAAGAACCAGAGGCAAGATGAGGAGAATTTTTTTTACGCAGTGAGTTGTTATGATCTGGAATACACTGCCTGAAAGGGTGGTGGAAACATATTCAATAATAACTTTCAAAAGGGAATTGGATAAATACTTGTAGGGGACAAATTTGCAGGGCCATGGGGAAAGGGCAGGGGAGCGGGACTAATTTTTAGCTCTTTCAAAGAGCCGGCACAGGCACGATGGGCTGAATGGTCTCCTGATCCGCTAACCTATTCTTCTCTTCCGGATGCTGCATAATCTGCTGCGCTTTCCCAGAATTTTCTGCTTTTATTGGAAAGCCAACTGCGGATGGACACTTTCCTACAAATATTTGGTAATCATGTCAAGTACATTTTAAAAGGTACCAGATTTCTGGTTTAGACCTAGCTGAGGCCTCAGTGTTAACATGTCAACTTGTCAACTTTTAAGGATACAACTTGCTGAATATAATTGGAATCACATTTCACTGCTTTCTGTCAACACGTCATTTTCTAATTCTGGAGGTCTTGTTCTGATCAGAAATACAATACAGCAGACTTAAAATGTGTTGAGAAAATTAGTAAAGAGTTATTAATAACACAAGTGAAAACCAGAGAGAATATAGAAAGTTCAGAGGGGAAGTGAAAAAGGAAATAAGAGGGACAAAGAGAGAGTATGAGAACAGACTAGCGGACAACATAAAAGGGAATCCAAAAGTCTTCTACAGACATTAACAGTAAACGGTTGTTAAGAGGAGGGGTGGGGCCGATTAGGGACCATAAAGGAGATCTACTCATGGAGGCAGTGGGCATGGTTGAGGTACTAAATGAGTACTTTGCATTGGTCTTTACCAAGTAAGAAGATGCTGCCAGAGACTCAGTAAAGGAAGATATAGTTGAGATACTGGTTGGGCTATAAATTGAGAAAGAAGATGTACTAGAAAGGCTAGCTGTACTTAAAATAGGTAAGTCACCTGGTCCGGATGGGATACATCCTAGGTTGCTGAGGGAAGGGGGGAAATTGCGGAGGTACTGGCCATAATCTTCCAGACATCCTTAGATACGGGGGTGGTGCCAGACGACTGGAGAATTGCAAATGTTACACCCTTATTCAAGAAAGGGTGTAAAGATAAACTCAGCAACTACAGGCCAGTCAGTTTAACCTCGGTGGTGGGGAAACTTTTGGAAATGATAATCCGGAACAGAATTAATAGTCACTTGGATGAGTGTGGATTGATTAGGGGAAGCCTGTATGGATTTGTTAAAGGCAAATCATGTTTAACCAACTTGATAGAGTTTTTTGATAAGGTAACAGAGAGGGTAGATGAGGGCAATGCAGTTGATGTGGTGTATATGGATTTTCAAAATACGTTTGATAAAGTGCCACATGGTAGGCTTGCTATTAAGATTGCGATACATGGAATAAAGGGGGCAATAGCAACATGCATACAGAATTGGCTAAATGACAGAGCGGTTGTTTTTTGGACTGGAGGGAGGCGTGCAGTGGTGTTCCATAGAAACATAGAAAATAGGAGCAAGAGTAGGCCATTCGGCCCTTCTCCGCCATTCAAAATAATCATGGCTGATCGTCTAACTCAGTACCCTGTTCCCGCTTTTCCCCATATCCCTTGATCCCTTTAGCATTAAGAAATATATCTATCTCCTTCTTGAATACATCTAATGACTTGGCCTCCATTGCCTTCTGTGGTAGAGAATTTCACAGGTTCACCACCCTCTGAGTGAAGAAATTTCTCTTCATCTCGGTTCTAAATGGCATATTCCGTATCCTGAGACTGTGACCCCTGGTTCTTGACTCCCCAGCCATTGGGAACATCCTTCCTGCATCTAGTCTGTCTAGTCCTGTTAGAATTTTATGTTTCGAACCCAGGGGTCGGTGCTGGGACCACTGCTTTTCTTGATATACATTAATAACTTAGACTTGGGAGTACAGGGCACAATTTCAAAATTTGCAGATGACACAAAACTTGGAAGGATAGTGAACAGTGAGGAGGATAGTGATAGACTTCAAGACGATATAGGCATACTGGTGGAATGGGGCGGACACGTGGCAGATGAAGTTTAATGTGGAAAAATGCGAGGTCATGCAGTTCGGTAGGAAACATGAGGAGAGGCAATATAAACTAGAGGGCACAATTCTAAAAGGGGTAGAGGAACATAGGGATTTGGGGGTATATGTGCACAAATCGTTGAAGGTGGCAGGGCAGGTTGAGAAAGCGGTTAAAAAGCATATGGGGTCCAGGGCTTTATAAATAGAGGCATAGAGTACAAAAGCAAGGAAGTCATGATGAACCTTTATAAAATACTGGTTCGTCCACAACTGGAGTATTGTGTTCAGTTCTGGGCACTGCACTTTAGGAAAGATGTAAAGGCCTTAGAGAGGGTGCAGAGGAGATTTACTAGAATGATTCCAGGGATGAGGGACTTAAATTATGTGGATAGGCTGGAGAAGCTGGGATTGTTCTCCTTGGAACAGAGAAGGTTGAGAGGAGACTTGATAGAGGTATTCAAAATCATGAAGGGTCTAGACAGAGTAGATAGAGAGAAACTGTTCCCATTGGCGGAAGGGTCAAGAACCAGAGGGCATAAATTTAAGGTGATTGGCAAAAGTACCAAAGGTGACATGAGGAAAAACTTTTTTACGCAGTGCGTGGTTGGGATCTGGATTGCACTGCCCGAGGGAGTGGTAGAGGCAGATTCAATCATGGTCTTCAAAAGGGAACTGGATAAGTACTTGAAATGAAAAAATATGCAGGGCCAAGGGGATAGGGCGGGGGAGTGGGGACTAGCTAGATTGCTCGTGCATAGGGCCACGTGGATTCGATGGGCTGAATGGCCTCCTTCCATGCTACAACCTTTCTATGATTCTATTCTATGAAATATTTCTGTGGCATAAACTACTGACAATGTTCACATGCAACAGTATTAACACAGCAGTTAAACTGCAATTCATTAAATGTACAAGACACACGTAGAATGTCATGTCTGATGTAGTTGGGGTCTAAGGGAGATAAGTCATTCCGCCCCAATCCCTCTCTTATACTAGGTCATTTCCAATTGTAACCACTAGCAGTATGTATCATTCCCACTCAAAGTGCAGGGTATCCGGTAATTCAATGGGCACTGGTTCACTATTAACATCGACCTTCATTCATAGGGACCAGTGTTACCATCTCTTTGAATTGGAATCAGACAGATATTCATGAAAATCTGAACTTTGGCCCAATTTGGCTGAGATTGTTTCGGATTCCAAAATCAGATCAACTGTGTTTCAGGATCACCAACCATCTTCCATCCCTGATTAAACCACCTGTAATCTGTGCAATTTCCTGACAGGAAAAATTAAGTATTTGGATAAAAGCTGTAATTCTATCTGCAGTACTAACTGGTATCCTAGAGATAATTGTTTAAAAGTTGGAGTACAAGCCGAGAAAGCTGTTAAAATAAAAAGCATATGGGATCCTCGGTTTTATAAATAAGGGATAGATTACAAAAGCAAAGACATAGGCCTCGATTTTAATTCTCCACGCCTGGCAGAATTCAGGCCGGTGGGGGGGGGGGCGCAGATAAAATGGAGCGGGGGATTTACCCACTCCATTCCTGCCTCGATCTGACTGCTTGCAATTTAAAATTGCAAGCGGCATTGACACTCAGCCCAAGCTGGTGGGTTCCCTTTAATATGCAGATCAGGCTCCGATTACATCACAGGGACCTGATCTGCTATTTTAACTGGAGCCTGAATGGGGGAGATGTGATGGCTTCCCTGCTTGGCCAAACCTGCCAGGAGCTGGATTGAGGGTAAGAAGAGGCCCAGCAAGGTAAGTTTTAAAACTTTTTTTTTAAAGTTTCCTTGTGGGCCAGGAGGATCAGGAAGCATAAATTTAAGATTATCATCAAAGGAACAAAGGTGAGGACAATTTCTGTTTTACATGCATAGAACAGATCAGTCATGAAATGCCCCACCAGAAACAGTGGTGGAAGCAGAATCCACAATAGCTTTTAAAAGGAAAGTGGATAAATATTTGAAAAAGGGTATGAGGGAATGTGCAAGCAAATAGGCCCAAATGGATGACTCTTTCAGAGAGTCAGTGCAGGTACAAAGGACTGAATGGTTTCCTCCTGTGCTATAAAAATCAATAATTCTAATTCACTGCAGAGACAATTATTAACATGTGTCAGGATCCAGTGAACTAGGCTTAAGTTTGTCAGAAGCTGGGATGCTGATCATTGTGAACTTTCATGGTAGGCAAGCATTCTGCTTCTCTCCTGATCTACAAATGTATATACCTTCTTCCCTCTAAATCAATCCTTCAGGCCTCTGCAGCTGAAGGCAGCCTTTAAAGGTTTGGGTCTTTGCCCACATACCAAGAAATTCCAGTAATATAGGTTGTGGGCCTGTGTACATTTTGGTGTGACCCTGTTGATTTTAAAGTGGGCTGGTGCTCTCGGACTGGCTTGAAGAAAGTTCTCATCCCTGACAAACACACTTCTGGCTAAGTAGGGCCTCATGATCGGAAGGGAGACCCAAACTAGTGACTCTCAATGAGAAAGAATTTAAGCAACAGGATTAATGACATCTCCTGAACAATAGCAGGTAGAGAGGTTACTTCTTGCTTCAAAGAGATAGATGGTGGGATGCTTTGTACTTAAAATACTTTGCCAGCCTTTCCTTCTCCTTCAAATAAGGCCATCAATCAAATCTCACAACAGACACAGTCTCCACGCTGAATATTTAGTTTTCGGTTGGAAAAAAAAGGAACGATAAAATATCATTTGGATTAACATATCACAAGTCAAACATTATTTTTGTGGATAATTGGTAGAGTCGAGGTAGTACAGTGAAAGCTATTGGCCTTGACTTCAAAGTCATTTTGCTAGACAATTGTCTTGTGGTAATTTAAATTAGTGATTCTCTATTGCATTTCCTGGCCTTTCACCTGTTTGGACCTCTTCCTATTCCTTTCTCATTTTTTTCTTTGTGTATTTTTCCCCAAACACAGATTCAACAAACACGACACTGCTTCAACAGGCATTTGGCCCAAACCGAGCAATGTGACGTTATCATCTGCTGATATAAAGATCTCTGAGTCAAAAACATCCAGTATGAAGCTGGATTTTACTGTGTAGATGAAGTGATAAATTAGGAATTAGGCACTAGATAGTAGAGGAATGTGTTCTAAAGTTGTTTGAAGCCTAAAGTTTCCCTTTAATGGATGTATAGAATTTTATATATATTGCTTAACAGATGTCTAGTAGTGTTAGAAGGAGCAAGAATGCCTTGTTCGTGACGACTTATTTCCTGTAAACTAGTATTGTGATCTACAGTAAGTGGTGACTCACTTTCAATTCATCTACATTAAATAATGAATTTTGAGACCAGCATTTATAACCTATTGCCCTTATTCTTACTGGATAGATTTTTCAACACTTGCTAATGCAGAGTTCATGCAGACAGGACCAACATGACAAGACGGCAGCAGATGCTTTCCAGTTCTTTTCGAAGGCAAAGCATCTGCCACAATACAGTGCACAACAGTTCAATAATGAAACACCGGTCATTTGAAACACTTCCAGTGCCAACCGGCCCTCTTTGTACAGATTAATGTAGACTGTGGAGCAAAAGATCTACCTCAGCAGACGAATCATACAGCACAGATGTAGGCCATTCAGCCCATCGTGGCTGTGCCAGCTCTTTGAAAGAGCTATCCAATTAGTCCCACTCCCTTGCTCTTTCCCCATAGCCCTGCAGATTTTCCCTTTTCAAGTATATATCCAATTCCCTTTTGAAAGTTACTGTTGAATCTACTTTCACCACCCTTTCAGGCAGTGCATTCCAGATCATAATAACTGTATGTGTAGTTCTGACTTGAGATTGTATGGGTTTCATCAAATGCAAAGCAGAAAACTTTTTAAAATAATCATAACAAAAAACATAGGTGATATCTAGCTGCAATTGACATTTTTGTTATGAGGGGATTCTACCTTTTTGTTCCCTTTCCACATTCTTAACTATCTTCACTCTAAGGTATAACCACATGTGTAAGCACTTCATTTCTTGACCTCCATTTTGTGTTATCAGGGCGATGTTTTTATTTTCTCAATAATTATCTTTCCTCTCCTCAAGGTATTCACTCCTAGAGATATGATCCCAGTACCTCACGCAAGTGGCCATGATTCTTGTGCAAGTCTGGACAGCAAGTGCTATTCAACCATGCAGGGCATCACAACAGGGCTTGATCCTGTCCTCAGCCGATGTCCACACCCACGTGCCTCCAGTAAGAGTTGCTAGATAGCAATTGAGAGCAGACACCCTAGTGAATTTCTTCATCCATAACCCAGGGGCACCAAGGATAATTCTAACACCCCTATTGTTAGCTATGATCAGCTAACTCAGAACAGGTTGGAGGTTGAATTTGGTACCTTCCTGGTCTGTACGACTCAGCTGCTCATTGGATAAACTTTCTGGATCACTGGGTGAGTCCTTATGCATTATTACAGCGATTTATAGGACTGTAATTTATTTTTAGTGCTTGCTTCAGTGCACTGTATTGTGTTTCCTTAATAAGTTTGGACAGTTACTGCATCTGAAAATATGTTGTTTTACAGAGATACATTTTTTTAAAACTGATTTTCATTATTTCTGTGTTATATGCACTAACATATTAAAATATGATGTGGAGATGCCAGTGATGGACTGGGGTGGACAAATGTAAGGAATCTTACAACACCAGGTTATAGTCCAACAAATTTATTTTAAAATCACAAGCTTTCGGAGATTATCTCCTTCATCTGACGAAGGAGATAATCTCCGAAAGCTTGTGATTTTAAAATAAATTTGTTGGACTATAACCTGGTGTTGTAAGATTCCTTATATTAAAATATGGCCATTTCAAAGTAAGGGGCACCCTTGTAGCCCCATAACATTCAAATAATTAAGGTTCCGCATGACCTACTTCCTCATCATCCTCTTTAAGGCAGGAATGCCAAGCAGGCTGTGGACTTTTCTCTCTTTGAGACAGTGCTCCTACGTGGAGTAGCTGGGCAGCGTCAATATTTCTACATGATATGCCATAGGAAGGCGAGTTTAAACCTTCATATTTGGGTATGTGTGTCACATACACACAGACACACATGCAGGTCTGTTTTTGTTTCTGGGTTAGATTCAACACTGGATGACAGAGTATGAAGCAAGCATATTCACCTCTAAAATATCAAGTCAACTCCAATATAACTTGACAAGAGAGTACCCAATTCCTCAGCTTTCAACAGAGTAACGTTTCCTGTCGGGCCAGAGCCTAATGTACCATTTGCTGTTGGCTAATGTACACAGTCTTTGCGGAAAAGGTTGAACAATGGTATCCTACAGTTAAAAGGCAAGGGGCCAAATATTCCAAATCAGCACAATCACTTTAGGGACTAATTGGAATAAAAACTTGTTTGTAGTCACAATATCTCGGATTACATCTCTGTGATGCTCCACATAAAACACAACTGAAATACAAGCCAGCCAGCCAGCCAGCGTCATGCATCATTCCAAGAATTAAAGACGAATTGAATTTTTTTTGCTGGTAATACGAATGACAATCAATAGACCCTCTCATCCTTAAAATGGAACTGAATATGTATGAAAAATGTATAATTAGCGTGAATTTAAAAATGATCAACAGCAACATAGAAAAGGCCAGGTGCAGTCCAATCATTGAAAGAAGAACGTACACTTGTGCAGCACCTTTAACAACCTCAGGACTTCTGAAAGCGCTTTATAGCCAATGAAGTACTTTCTAAAAAAAATGTAGTTACCGTTGTAACGTAGAGAATGCTTCACTGCACTTAGTCACTTCAACAAAAAAGGTCTGTTCACATATTTGCTATTGTTGGACCTCATCACTGTCTTCTTGGAGTGAAAAATGAGGTTCATAACTGTACAGGAAAGCATAATGCAACATACCAGCTGTCTCCTAGTGTCCAACATAAAACATTTCACTGATATCATGCAGGTTACATGCAACATAGCAACTTACTCTGTTGAAGCTTTCACTTGGTCTACAGATGGCGAGTTTAAGTCACTTGCAGGGGTTACAGGTGTGTTTGAAGTTATCGCAGAATGGGCTTGGGTGTCAGGTTGTGCTGGGTGGATGGAAATCATCTTTGAACTCTTAGCATCAAACCTTGTAGGACTGCTAGCACTCAGTCTTTCAGGGGTTGGGCTGTGCAGTCCAGTCTGTGCTGGGCTGGTTGGTCTCATCACTGGTGATACCTCAGCCATGTTTTGTCCTGAAGATCGCCTGTTTTTCCGTCCATCATCCCCATTTGGGGTCAACTTCCTCCTGTCTCTACGTGCGTTTGACATCTGTCCATCATCTTCACCATCTTCATGCTTCAGTGCATTCTGAGTACAGAAAAATTATAGTGAGATCTGGATCTGAATATCGAGTACTTGCATTTCATTCAAGGGATCGTCTGGTAACATAAACCTTTATACACACAGGGACTGGAAACTTTGGAACAGCATTCCTACTGTCAACTCCTATATCTGAGTGAAAACTATAGAATTATTTTACAATCAGAACTAAGTATTATCACTTTGATAATGAAGGGAAAAGCACAATCTAAACTAATACAGCATCTCGGTAGCGCCCAACCATTACTACACCAAGATGGAAACTTTTAACACTCTATCTTTACTTGCGATTAACTAACGGATGCGACCTTTCCGATTTTAGGTAGAATATAAATGAAAAATTGGGATAGCAACAGTCCAGTGAACTCTATTTAAATCTCTACCGCCCTTATAATGGTTGCACTGTGAGTAGAAGTGAAGGGGAGTATATGCAGACTTAAGCTGTGCCAATAAAGTTAAAGGGTCAATTTTTACAATGCTTTTTTGTGTTCCTGAAATCAGAAACTTTTTCAAATTCAGCCAGGAACTCTCTATTCTTTTCACTGGACACTTTGCCAGTTTTCCTCTACAGTAGGTTTTTTTACCCTTTACGTGTCTTGAGTACACACAGAAGAGTGGACAGGAACATTGTAGTAAGTTTGCTTTTATAGGCCTCACTGTAAAGACAATAATAAACAAATGGTTGGAAGGGGGAAAAGAGCTATGATGGAGGGCATGTGGAGAATAACAAAACAAAAGCAACAGGGAAAAGCAGAGCAAGAGCAAAGCAATATAAGAACATAAGAAATAGGAGCAGGAGTAGGCCATGCAGCCCCTTGAGCCTGCTCCGGCACTCAATAAGATCATGGCTGATTTTCTACCTCAACTCCACTTTCCTGCCCTATCCCCATATCCCGAGATTCCCTTAGTGTCCAAAAGTCTATCGATCTCAGTCTTGATCTCAATGAATTAAAATATTTTATACACAATTTACTTGTAAACCACATTTTTTTCCCCAGTATTTCCTTGTTGATTATCCATTTATGCACAGATCTTGGATCAGGATACCTCAATAATTTTTCTTTTTTTTGGCAATTTGTATCAATATAAAGGGGGGGGGAATCAGTTTCAAAACATACTTATTAAATGGTCCTTTTATATGAAAAATCTGATCATGATCTGGAACAATGACAAACCCATATAATTATGGATGGACTCAGCATTACCCAATACTTTCTAAATGGACTGTTATGAAAAAAAATTGAGAGATCATTCCAGAGAACTCTAAAAATAACTTAGTTATGCCTTATAAGGAAGCAAAAATCCAAGTATTGCTGCACAGTTAATCTGTCCACAGCCAAAACTTCACAAACACGTCACATTACACAAATTGACTGGTTTCCTATTTTGTGACATCAGATTTTATGAGCACTAGCTGATTTATCTGTGGGTTTTTACACCCCTGTGTTTCATACGACACTGAGCAATGGAAACATAAAAACGTATGTTCAGTGGAGCAAGAGAGCAATACAAAAAAAATCTGAGGAGTATTCAGCATGGAGCCAATTATGGAAAAGCATACCGATTTATCAAACTCTACGTGTAGGCAAATCAACATGGAAAAATGAAAGGAATGAAGTGTGGTGTAAGCATTTCAAAGTAAAGGAACAGCCTCCCACAGCTAATAATGGCAAATTGCTTCACCCTTTTGAATGCCATCCATTCCAAGTAAAAACTGCATGGAATCATTTGTTCTGTGCCATATTGAATACATTCCCTTTTTAAAATTAATACGTAAGTGCATTTGCAGATTGAATTTATACACTCAATGGCCAGACTCACTACCTTGCTGTAGCACCTGCTCAATTCTTGTGGCCACCACCAGATCAAACCAGTTTTATTCAGTGCCGGCACCAATGGTATTTTTTTTTACCTTCCCAAAGCCACGACGCTGGGGACCAAGTATTTCTGCCATGTAGGGAGGAAGACCATTTGGAAAGCAGGTATGTCCTGGAGCAATGCTTTCAACACAGAGGACCAAAGGCCTATTAGGCTCACCTCAACAGCAAGCTTCACATATTTTTCTGTAAAGAATGTACTGACTCTTGTTGCTGATATGACAGGAGTCCAGGACAGCATTTTTTTCCCTTTTGAAATTTGAGAAAGATAGGGCAATTCAGATGTCAGATATTAACCTTCCGTTTTGTACCCAGTGTTCTACTTTCCACCTATGCTGCTTCCAATATGGCCAGGAGACCAGAGCTCAGCTTCCAAATGGCAAATGGTCCAAATACATTAATAGGTTTTAGTGTTATAGGTTTCTAAAATGAACTGTACAGAACAAGAAAAAGTGGTAAATGGCATTATAAAATGGAAGAGGAACCATCGGGTAATGGCTCAGACAGAAAATAACACAAGCAGATGCCAGTAGTACCAAAACAGGACTTGTCTCAAGATAGAACATCACAGAGGTTTAAAAAAAATCTATAACCGAGAGCATTAAAATGAGTGTCGAGTATATTAAAATTAGACACCAGCAGGTTAAGAGTGTCCAACTGAACAAGAGGGGGTGAAAACTTAAGTTTGCTGAAACCCTTTCCCACCACCTCTCTACCCATCGAAGGGAGCTACCACAAGTAGTTTTAAGAGAGTGCTCATAACAAGTGACTGGGTTACTTTCCAGATCATTTCCATACATGCAGAGTGCAGGAGCAGCCCTTTGTGCCATCACATGACCAAAATAGGTCAATTGACATAAAGCAGATCAATTGAACAATCCATCACAAGGTCCACGAGAAGACCTAAAAGACAATGAGTGCCTTAAGATCAATTGCAGATTTGGTGATGGTCTTGAACTCTTCTAATGATAATAACAACAACAACTTGCATTTATATAGCACCTTTAACATAATAAAACATCCCAAGGCACTTCACTGGAACGTTATCAAACAAAATTTGACACCGAGCCACATAAGGAGATATTAGGAGAGGTGACCAAAAGCTTGGTCGAAGAGGTAGGTTTTAAGGAGTGTGTTAAAGGAGGAGAGGGAGGTGGAGAGGTTTAGGGAGGGAATTTCCGAGCTTAGGGCCAAGGCAGCTGAAGGCATGGCTGCCAATGGTGGAGCGATTAAAATTGTGGATACGCAAGAGGCCAGAATTGGAGGATCGCAGAGATCTTGGAGGATTGTAGGGCTGGAGGAGGACACAGAGATAGGGAGGGGCAAGGCCATGGAGGGATTTGAAAACAAGGGTGAGAATTTTAAAATCGAGACATTGCAGGACCAGGAGCCAAAGTAGGTCAACAAGCACAGGCGTAATGGTTGAATGAGAATTGGTATGAGTTAGGATATGGGCAGCAGAGTTTTGGATGAGCTCAAGTTTATGGAGGGTGGAAGATGGGAGGCTGGCCAGGAGAACACTGGAATAGTCAAGTCTATACTTGACTAATGATAGAAGGCAGAAGGGTTGAACTTTGGAGCAAGTTGAGAAAATGCAAAGAAAACCATCAACTTCTCTTGAATTTCCCCAACATGAATTGAGGATCAGGAGTTCAAATGTTCTTGAAGCACTGAGGTGAAATTAGTACGTTGCAACATTTTCATTTGGTCCTAGTGCAGCTGGTTGCTACTTGGCTCATTGTAATCTGCTGAAGAATTAGCTTCCATCTGCTCATCTGAAACAGTTATATTCAGTTCTCCTTCTGCTTCCCCTACCGCTCCTACAATTCTCTAAACATCCCTCATAGGCTGGAGCTCAATGGATTTTTAGAAACAAGAGCAGAGTAAAACAGTGACACAAGTATTTCTTCCAATGGGAGGAAGGAAAAGTCCCCCAATGGTTTACACCAAATATGATCAGTTATTAAATATATGTAATTGGAGATAGTGCTAGATTTCACCACCTGCAACATAAAATTGGCCCTAGAGATAGACACAATATCAGATAGTAACCACCAAGAGCTGAGAAAGTCATCCCAAGCCTCTGCCAGTTTTTGCACACTTCTGCAAATAGAAAGCACTCATATTGAGCTCCCACCAAGCAGGGAGAAGATTTTGTCCTGAGTACACAATCATTTTGTGGTGAATTTGTCAGGTGGCCGTTATGTAAGAATGGGAGCTTCACCATCAGCACTCTTCAGGACCAAAGAGCCTATTAGTCTAATACCAGCCCAGAGTTGCTTACCTTTAAAATAAACAACACATGGATTGTTATTGCTGGCATGAAAGGAGTCTAAGAATGAGGTAAATCAAAAAAATGAGGAAAACCTTCAACATACTCAAGTTTATTTTTGTGAAAGCCGATGACATCATCAAGGAGGTTCCTTGAAGTTCTTGAGCTTCAATGTTTGAGGGAGCTGAATTGACACAAAGTTGAAATGTCAAATTGCTGAAGCATCCTGAGAGCCTGTACAAATTAATTCACCTCCTGCAAAATTTCCTCTTTCAGCCAAAGTTCCTCCAATGAGGTTATCAGTTTTATATGAAATTTAAAGAAAAACTTAATCAAAATAGACCAAAAAAGGCAGATGGATGGAAAACGCTGCGAATGCACAACACTCTATGCACACAGCATCTGAATAAAAATGGCAGGTTATTCTTTCAGGTGAGAGTCATCATCAGCGATGAGAACTGATGCTGACTGACTGACTTGTGTGTTTCCAGCATTTTTTTCCTCTTGGTTTCAATTTTCCTTTTTATGAAAAGCATGTTTTAAGTTAATCCCAAATCTTTTCAAAGTTGATAACAATGATGAGAATCTCTCTTTAATAAGAAATTGTACCTTCGAAGCGTAAACGCAGACTAGTGATACATGCACTGTTCTTTCAAGCATGAAAGGGGCCCCATAATATTGAGGCAGTGTAGCTGTAACCAATTTTGCAGTTGTTTTCCAAGGGTGAAAGAACAATCACAGCACATCACCACCTAGTGTGAGATTCTATTTATATTGCATAGCCACTCTGGGGAGGTTCAGGAGGTAAATGATCCTAGAATATACTATATTTTGTTACAGCTGTGAAACATCTGTGTAGCAGGTGTGTAAGTCATGCTTTGACATATATTTTGTTCCTGGCAAGCGTGGGTCAGTGCCTTGTAAATTGATGCGATCTGTACTGCGCAATGATTGACTTCACTGCACGAGGAATGACAATGTTATTGGTGAAACTGCAGGCCCTTTTATACAACAAGGAGAGCAGCTCCCAAGGGCGTTGTTTGTACTGCGAATTTACACTGCACTTGTGTCACCAGTCTCCTTCTGATCCAGTGGCATGCATGAAGCAGCCATTATAAATCGGCCACCTTTCATGCACAATATAACTCTGTCATCACATCAGTAGGTGTCATGACGCACAAATCATCTAGTGCAAAAAAAATGTTGCATCTTGACATCACGACAGCAATGCATAATGTGATGTCATTATGTCAAAATCACGCTGCCACCAGTGCAGCACTTTCAGTGGCCAGACTTAGACCAGCTGCAGGGACTAAGACTTAGTGAAAAGCAGTTCTTCCTGGCCACTGGACTAACAGAATACGATATTTTTAGCTACACCTGACAGCCAGTTGAGAGATGCCTGGGCAACAAGAGGTGACAACCAAAGACCTATAGAAAAGCAGCTGGTCATTAACAGAGCATTGTGTTCTATATTTCGGGAGCAGCTCCAGGATTGGTAATTCAATCCTAGCAATGTTAACAGAAACAAGATCAATCAGAAAAAGTGACTGAAAGCAGCATTTCACTTTAGAGACCTGCAAAAGAACACAAAATCCTACAATAGAGTAACTGCAGAAATCGTGATAACAGTAGTTTCAGTGTGTGGAGGCCATTCAGTTTGTTCTAAAGTGTACGACAAGAATGCTGTTTGGTTTACCCATGCTTTTGTTACCTTCAGACTCAACTATTCCAATGTTCTCCAGGCCGACCTCTTATCTTCCACCCTCTGTAAACTTGTGCTCATCCAAAACTCTGCTGCCTGTACCCTGACTCGCACCAAATCCCGTTCACCCATCACTGCTGTGCTTGCTGACCTACACTGGCTCCCAGTCCAGTGGCGCCTCAGCTTTAAAATTCTCATCCTTATATTTAAATCCTTCCATGGCCTTGCCGCTCCCTATCTCTGTAACCCCCTCCAGCCCTACAACCCTCCGAGATATCTGCGTTCCTCCAATTCTGGACCCTTGTGCGTCCCCAATTTCCATTGCCCCGTAATTGCCAGCCGTGCCCTCAGTTATCTCGGCTCTAATTTCTGGAATTCCCTCCCTAATACTCTCCATCTCTCTACCTCTCTCTCCTCCTTTAAGGCGCTCCTTATAACCTACCTCTTTGACCAAACTTTTGGTCACCTGTCCTAATATCTCCTTATGTGGCTTGGTATCAAATTTCGTCCAATAACGCTCCTGTGAAGTTGGATGTTTTGCTCCGTTAAAGGCATTATATAAATGTTACACCAGAGATTCTGTTTATTCCCCCATACAACCTGATGAAATCTTGTAATAATGTCAAGAACATGACTGTCACATCAGCAGCAGAAGTGAGTGAGTTAATCGAATTATCTGATAAATCATTCATATGTTATGGTCAGCACCATGGATGGGGAAGAGCTGTTGGATTGAAACCTAACAAATATATTTTGATACCACATATTATCTAAGTTCTTAAATTAAAATAGTGAAAGCTTGTTGTAAATGTTTACTTTGAGTACAAATTATAAATTGATGTGCTGTTAGCAGACTAGTTCCAGTAATAACACTGTGAAACACTCTCTCCCCCACCTTGATGTCTGCTGTCACTTGCAATGCTATTTCCATGAAGTGCAAAAAGTATTTCATGAAGGCAATTTTACCATATGGTATAAATACTTGTCTTTAGTTTTTTGTCTCCTCTTATTCTTGTGCAATCTAATTGTAAAAAGGATGTGCTTCCTGTCAGTCACGGGTCTATTAATCGCTTCGTTAAAGTTACAGGCAACTAATGTTCAAAATATTGAGCCAGGAAGATAAAACATTAAGAATGTTCACAGCACAGCTATTTGGGATCATCCATACACTACAGCTGCTAGTTTCAGATTGGTACCTGCTTACAGAGACAAGGTCAGGAGAACGGAGTTCCACTACTCAATCTGTATCACTCTCTGATCAGGGAAAATGGACCCATGTGCATGTAGCCGGTGTGAATCTGAAGCGACGCGAGGTTGTCCAACATAATTGCCTGAATTAGATTTGGATGATTTCATATCCGAATCACACTGCAAAGTTTGTGTTGGTACAAATCTGAAACTGCTATGCATTAATGCAAACTGTACAGTGTAAGTAGTGTGTAGTATAGGCATATTGAGAGAGAATTCCACCTTATGGTAATGCACTCCTCACTGCTTACAGCGGGCACGTTGGCGTCAATGCCCGCTATAAGCGGTGAATAGTAAAACCAAAAAGGTAAGTAACCAACATATTTTGTTTAAAAACAGAAAATCTGATTTAGTAACTGCCTCTCCTAATTGTTGCATCCAGAATCTCATCCTGAAGTAATCGCACTTTAACGAGATGCAAACAGATGATTGAAACTGCTTGAGGACCCGACTTTGCCTGAAATCAGCAGAGCCTTTTAAATGGGTTGACTCCTATGGTAATTGATTATCACCATTTGCAAATTAAGGTGACTAGCAATCTTAAAAAGACAAGTCTAAAGGCATTGCGTCTTAATGCGCGGAGCATTTGCAATAAGCTAGATGAATTAACAGCGCAGATAGATATTAATGGTTATGATATAGTTGCGATTACAGAGGCAAGGCTGCAGGGTGACCAAGGATGGGAACTGAACATCCAGGGGTATTCAATATTTAGGAAGGACAGGCAAAAAGGGAAAAGAGGTGGGGTAGCGTTGTTAGTAAAGGAGGAAATCAATGCAATAGTGAGGAAGGATATTGGCTCGGAAAATCACGATGTGGAATCTGTATGGGTGGAGCTAAGAAACACCAAGGGGCAGAAAACGCTGGTGGGGGTTGTCTATAGGCCCCCAAACAGTAGTGGAGATGTAGGGGAGGGCATTAAACAGGAAATTTGAGACGCATGCAAGAAGGATACAACTATAATCATGGGTGACTTTAATCTACATATAGATTGGTCAAACGAAATTAGCAATAATACTGTGGGGGAGGAATTCCTGGAGTGTGTATGTGATGGTTTTCTAGACCAATACATTGAGGAACCAACTAGAGAACAGGCGATCCTAGACTGGGTATTGTGCAATGAGAAAGGATTAATTAACAATCTTGTTGTGCAGGGTCCCTTAGGGAAGAGCGACCATAACATGATCGAATTCCTCATTAAGATGGAGAGTGAAGTAGTTGAATCCGAAACTAGGGTCCTAAATCTAAATAAAGGAAATTACGAAAGTATGAGGTGTGAGTTGGCTTTGATAGATTGGAGAACTTTACTAAAAGGGATGACGGTGGATAGGCAATGGCTAATATTTAAAGAACGTGTGCAGGAATTATAACAATTATTCATTCCAGTCTGGCGCAAAAATAAAACAGGAAAAGTGGCTCAACCGTGGCTTACAAAAGAAATTACTGATAGTATTAGATCCAAAGAGGAGACATATAAAATTGCCAGAAAAAGCGGCAAACCTGAGGATTGGGAGCAGTTTAGAATTCAGCAAAGGAGGACAAAGAGATTGATTAAGAGGGGAAAAATAGAGTGAGAGTAAACTAGCAGGGAACATAAAAATTGACTGTAAAAGCTTCTATAAATATGTCAAGAGAAAAAGATTAGTGAAGACAAATGTAGGTCCCTTACAGTCAGAAATGGGGGAAATTATAATGGGGAGCAAAGAAATGGCAGAACAATTAAACACATGCTTTGGTTCTATCTTCACAAAGGAGGACACAAATAACCTCTCAGAAATGTTAGGGAACCAAGAGTCTAGTGAGAGGGAGGAACTGAAGGAAACCAGTATTAGTAAAAAAATATATAGTGCTAGGGAAATTAATGGGGCTAAAGGCTGACAAATCCCCAGGGCCTGATAATCTACATCCCAGAGTACTAAAGGAAATGGCCCTGGAAATAGTGGATGCATTGGTGATCAACTTCCAAAATTCTGTGGACTCTGGAACAGTTCCTACAGATTGGAGGGTGACAAATGTAACCCCACTATTTAAAAAAGGGAGAGAAAAAACAGACAATTACAGACCAGTTAGCCTAATATCAGCAGTGGGGAAAATGCTAGAGTCTATTATAAAAGATGTGATAACAGAACACTTGGAAGGCATTAACGGGATTGGACAAAATCAGCATGGGTTTATGAAAGGGAAATCATGCTTAACAAATCTACTGGAGTTTTTTGAGGATGTAACTAGTAGGATAGGGGAGAACCAGTGGATGTGGTGTACTTGGATTTTCAGAAGGCTTTTGATAAGGTCCCACACAAGAGGATAGTGTGCAAAATTAAAGCACATGGGATTGGGGGAAATATACTGGCATGGATTGAAAATTGGTTGACAGACAGGAAACAGAGAGAAGGAATAAGCTGGTAACGAGTGGGGTACCACAGGGATCAGTGCTTGGGCCTCAGCTAGTCACAATATATATCAATGATTTGGATGAGGGAACGGAATGTAACATTTCTAAGTTTGCAGATGACACAAAGCTGGGGTGGAATGTGAGCTGTGAGGAGGATGCAAAGAGGCTCCAATGTGATTTAGACAAGTTGGGTGAGTGGGCAAGAACATGGCAGATGCAGTATAACGTGGATAAATGTGAGGTTATCCACTTTGGTTGTACAAACAGAAAGGCAGATTATTATCTGAATGGTGATAGATTAGGAAAAGGGGAGGTGCAATGAAACCTGGGTGTCCTTGTACACCAGTCGCTGAAAGCGAGCATTCAGGTGCAGCAAACAGTTAGGAAGGCGAATAGTATGCTGGCCTTCATTGCAAGAGGATTTGAGTACAGGAACAGGGATGTCTTACTGCAGTTATACAGGGCCTTGGTGAGACCACATCTGGAGTATTGTGTGCAGTTTTGGTCTCCTTATCTGAGAAAGGATGTCCTTGCCATGGAGGGAGTGCAACGAAGGTTTACCAGACCGATTCCTGGGACGGCAGGACTGACGTATGAGGAGAGATTGGGTCGACTAGGCCTACATTCACTAGAGTTTAGAAGAATGAGAGGTGATCTCATCGAAACATATAAAATTCTAACAGGACTAGACAGACTAGATGTAGGGAGGATGTTCCCGATGGCTGGGGAGTCCAGAACCAGGGGTCACAGTCTCAGGATACGGGGTATGCAATTTAGAACCGAGATGAGGAGAAATTTCTTCACTCAGAGGGTGGTGAACCTGTGGAATTCTCTCCCACAGAAAGCAGTGGAGGCCAAATCATTAGGTGTATTCAAGAAGGAGATAGATATATTTCTTAATGGTAAAGGGATCAAGGAATATGGGGAAAAAGTGGGAACAGGGTACTGAGTTAGACGATCAGCCATGATCATTTTGAATGGCGGAGCAGGCCCGAAGGGCCAAATGGCCTACTCTTGCTCCTATTTTCTATGTTTCTATGCTCGATATAGCCACGTGCTAATTGGCATTGGGAAGGCAGATCAGAAAGGTGAATGCGTGGCTGAAAGAGTGTGTGGGAAGGAGGGGTTCCATTTCATGGGACACTGGCAGCAGTACTGGGACAGGAAGGAACTGTACCACTGGGACAGGCTCCACCTGAACCGGAATGAGACCAGAAGCCTAGCAGAAAGGATAAATGGGGCGGTGCATAAGGCTTTAAATGGGCACGATGGGTGGGTGGGGGTGGGGGGATCTGGTAGCAATAACAAAAGCTTAAAGATAAAAGAAACAGGAGACGAGTGTAAAGGTCAGACCAGAGTAAGGAATAAACATAACGTAAATGGTCAGGGAACAAATACACGTAAAAAAGGAGATTGAGCCAGTCCAGGGAACTATAGACCAATTAGCTCAATGTCGGTGGTAGGAAAGATAATGGAATCCTTACTCAAAGATGTAATAGAAAACATCTAGAAACCAAAAATATAACAAAGAGCAGTCAGCACAAATTTCAAAAGGGAAGGTCATGCATGACCAACCTTATTGGATTCTTTGAAAAAGTAACAGAAAGGGTAGACAAGGGTAATGTACTAGATGTAATATATTTGGATTTTCAAAAGGCCTTCGATAACGTACCGCATAGTAGACTCATGACTAAGGTCAGAGCATGTGGAGTCAGGGGACAAGTAGCAGAATGGATAGCAAGCTGGCTACAAAACAGAAAACAGAAAGTAAGGGTTAAAGGCAGTTACTCAGACTGGCCAAAAGTGGGAAGTGGTGTTCCGTAAGAACATAAGAAATAGGAGGAGGAGTAGGCCATACGGCCCCTCTATTCTTCCTACCAAAGTGAATAACCCCACATTTCGCCACATTATACTCCATCTGCCACTTTCTTGCTCAGTCACTTAACCTGTCTACATCCCTTTGTAGCCTCTTTGCGTCCTCCTCATAGCTTACTTTCCCACCTAGCTTTGTATTGTCAGCAAACTTGGATACATTACACTCAGTCCCTTCATCTAAGTCATTAATATAGATTGTAAATAGCTGAGGTCCAAGCACTGATCCTTGTGGCACCCCATTATTTACAGCCTGCCAACCTCAAAATGACCCGTTTATTCCTACTCTCTGTTTTCTGTCTGTTAACCAATCCTCTATCCATGCTAATATAATACCCCCAACCCCATGAGCCCTTATCTTGTGTAACAACCTCTTGTGTGACATTTTATTGAATGCCTTTTGAAAATCCAAATATACTACATCCACTGGTTCCCTTTTATTTACCCTCCTAGTTACATCCTCAAGAAACTCAAATAGATTTGTCAAACATGATTTCCCTTTCATAAAACCATGTTGACTCTGCCTAATCATATTATTATTTTCTAAGTGCCCCGTTACCACATCCTTAATAATAGATTCCAGCATTTCCCTACTACTGATGTCAGGCTAACTGGCCTATAGTTCCGTGTTTTCTCTCTCCCTCCCAGCAGTGTTACATTTTCTCCCTTCCAATCCACTGGGACCGTTCTAGAATCTGGGGAATTTTGGAAGATCACAACCAAAGCATCCACTGTCTCTGCAGCCACCTCTTTTAGAACCCTAGGATGTAGGCCATCAAGTCCAGGGGATTTAGTGCCATCAATTTCTCCAGTACTTTTTCTTTACTAATATTAATTATTTTAAGTTCCTCATTCTTATTAGACCCTTAGTTCCCCACTATTTCTGGTATGTTTTTTGTGTCTTCTACTGTGAGGACAGATACAAAATATTTGTTTAAAGTCTCTGCCATTTCTTTATTCCCCATTATAATTTCTTCTGTCTCAGCCCCTAAGGGACCTATGTTTACTTTCGCTACTCTCTTCCTTTTTACATACTTGTAGAAGCTCTTACAATTTGTTCTTATATTTCTTGCTAGTTTACTCTCATTCTATTTTCTCCCTCTTTATCAATTTTTTGGTTTCTAAAACTCTCCCAATCCTCAGGCTTACTACTCTTCTTGGCAACGTTATATGCCTCTTCTTTTAATCTAATACTATCCTTAACTTCTTTAGTTTGCCAGGGATGGATCACTTTTCCCGTGGAGCTTTTATTCCTCAATGGAATGTATATTCGCTGAGAATTATGAAATATTTCTTTAAATGTCCGCCATTGCTTATCTACCATCATATCTCTTAATCTAATTTCCCTATCAACCTTAACCAACCCACCCCTCATCTATGTAATTGGCTTTGTTTAAGTTTAAGACTCTAGTTTCGGATTTAAGTACGTCACTCTCGAACTCAATGTGAAATTCTCTCATTATTATCACTCTTTCCCAGAAGATCCCTTACTTTGAGATTACTAATTAACGCTTTCTCATCACACAAGGCATCTAAAATAGCCTGTTCCCTGATTGGTTCCACGACGTATTGTTCTAAGAAACTGTCTCGAATGCATTCCGTGAACTCTTCCTCCGAACTACTTTTGCCAAATTGATTTGCCCAGTCTACATGAAGATTAAAGTCCCCCACGATTACCTTTGCATTACCTTTGTTATAAGCTCCTCTTATTTCTTGATTAATACTCTGTCCAACTGTTAGGGGGCCTATAAACAACTTCCACCAGTGTTTTGTGCCCCTTGTAATTTCTTATCTCCACCCATACTGATTCTATTTCCTGATCTTCCGAGCCAAGGTCCTTTCTCACTTCTGTCCTTATGTCATCCTTTATTATCAGGGCTACCCCACCTCCTTTTCCATTTTGTCTGTCTTTTCGAAAAGTCAAGTGCCCTGGAATATTAGTTCCCAACCTTGGGCACCTTGCAACCACGTCTCAGTAATGGTTCCACAAGGATCGGGGCTGGAACCACTGTTGTTCTCCATTTACATAAACGATTTGGACTCGGGAATCAGAAGCAGAATTTCAAAATTTGCGGACGACACCAAATTGGAGGCTATAGTTAATACCTAGGAGGACTGCGAGAAAACACAGGAAGATATTAATAAACTTGCAGAATGGGCTTGTAATTGGCAAATGAATTTCAATATAGATGTATGAGGTATTACATTTTGGTAGGAAAAATAAGGGGGCCACATGCTGCTTGGATAATAAGAGTCTAAAAAGGGTAGAGGAACAGAGGGATCTGGAGGTACAGATACACAAATCACTAAAAGTAGCAACACAGGTTAATAAGACCATAAAAAAAGCCAACCAAGCACTGGGGTTCATTTCTAGAGGGATAGAATTGAAAAGCAGAGAAGTTATGTTAAACTTGTATAGAACCTTGGTTAGAACACACTTGGAGTACAGTGAACAGTTCTGGTCTCCATATTATAAAAAGGATATAGAGACACTGGAGAAGGTGCAAAAAAGATTTACTAGGATGATACCAGAACTGAGAGGTTATATTAATCAGGAAAGATTGAACAGGCTGGGGCTCTTTTCTCTAGAAAAGAGAATGCTGAGGGATGACCTGACAGATCTTTAACATTATGAATGGGTTTGATAGGGTAGACGTGGAGAAGATGTTTCCACTTGCGGGGGAGACTAGAACTAGAGGCCATAAATATAAGATAGTCACTAATAAATCCAGTCGGGAATTCAGGAGAAACTTCTTTACTGTGAGAGTGGTTGGAATATGGAACTCACTACCACAAGGAGTAGTTGAGGCGACTAGCATAGATGCATTCAAGCGGAAGCTAGATAAACACATGAGGGAGAAAGGAATAGAAGGATATGCTGATAGAGTTAGATGAAGTAGGGAGGGAGGAGACTTGAGTGGAGCATAAACACCGGCATGGACCTGCTGGGCCAAATGGCCTGTTTCTGCTGTACATTCTATGTAATTCTATGATGTAGGCGGCTGGCCGTGCTAAGCGTGGATTGTGTCAGTCTGTCTTAGTGCTTCAGCTGATAAAATTCACCATGCAAATTCAAGAATTATTCATTCACCTGACTGCAGATAAGCTGATTGTGAAGTGAATGACTAAGCTGAACTATCAGACTGCAACACCAAACCAGACATATACTAACATTCAAAAGAGCAATGATGTAACAGGAAAAGCTAGCTGAAGGTGCTTCTTTAAAGAGATCAGTATGAGCGCAACAATTACTATATGGTTGTTAAATACATCAGGCAAATTGGTTTTAGTAAAATGCACTCAATTAAAACCTTCAATAAAAATCAGGTTAGGTAAATAGTGGACAATTATTGGAGAAACCATTAATTGAAGAGGAATGCAGAGTAGAGCAGACAACATAAATCAGCACCATTTATAGAATGCTAAGACTTTAAAAAACCATACCCAATGGTTAATTTAAGCTCTTTGGGATAGAAGCTCACTGTAGCATTAGTCCATGATTGGCACAGCATGAATAAAGCAATGCATTCGCAAGTCAGTATGAAAAGATGGTTGGATTGAAAGATGCTGGCAATATCACAATTCAAAAATAGCCAAATCGAACAAAAGCACAGTATTTACTGACTCCCAGCCAAGGCCGCAACTGCAAAAATTTAAACAGTACATTTGCAGAATTGTCAAAATTCCTCCTTTTTTGGCAATTTGATTCAATTACAGAAAACTGTGGTCGTTGGCATCACAAGTCAGCAGCCATCATTTTACCCATAGTCCAGTCTCCATATTCTGCCATTCTGTCCCCTCACATGATCGGTGGTATAGTGGCCTTGGAAAAGGTTCAGAGGAGAGCCACAAGAATGATTAACAGCTTAAAGAACTTTGGTTACTCAGATAGGCTTAAACAGCTGGGTCTATTTTCTTTATAGCAGTGTAGACTTAGAGATGACCTGATTGAGGTATATAAAATAATGAAAGGGCTGGATTGCATACCTATTGATAGGTTATTTCAGTTTGACAGTTTGGGGAGGACCAGGGTTCATGCAAAAGTAGGAATAGACTAGATGTTAGGCGGTTCTTCTTTTCCTAGAGAGTAGTGAGCCTCTGGAATGTGATTGTGGCTTGTGCAGTGGGTGCTGACTCTCTCCATGCCTTCAAAGGGGAGCTGGACCTATTCTTGGCTGGAGCAGAGATCAGAGAAAAGGTTTTAACAGTTAGCATATGCATGGTCAATGTGATCTCCTGGACTGATCTCGATCACCTGATGGGGTCAGAGAAGAATTTTCTAGATTTTTCCCCCTTTTTTGGCCCTGGGTTTTTTTCTGTTTTATTGCCTCTCCTAACACATGACATGGCTGCTGGGGGATAGAAAGAGTCTAATCATGATGTTCCTGGCTTCATGGGTGTGGGGCACGCTTGATGAACCAGCTAGTCTTTACCTGCCCGTCATTTTTGTATGTTCGTAACTAATGTCTTTTACTTTTCTCAGATTCACAGCACTTTGTACATAATCTCCAGGTAAGAGACTGCCTTGTTAATCTAATCCACTGTTACACAGGAGAGTGAGCATTTAGGTGTGAAGTATCTTAGTAAAGGAAATGAATAAAAACTGAAATGCATTTAAAGAAGAATACAAAAATAAATCTATTGGCCCAGCACATTGGATTTGGCAATCTTTCCCATATTCCTTTAAAAATAATTAAAATTTTATCTAATCTTGTTTAAAATGCTTTCAACATTCAAAGAACAGAATCAATTCAAAACAGAAATTTAAAAAAATCTATTTCTCCAATATGACTAGTGATATAGAGTCGCCAGGACATTCATGACCCATTGTGCTCTGCCATTGAGTAGTAGTAAGCAAGTTTGTGCCTTTGATACCTGGCATGAGGAGATGCTGCCTCTGCTGGATTGTAAGGGTGAGGCAGTGAGTTTAAGTTAGGCACTTCTCCAAAGGGAATGAGAGGCCAAGTTAATTAGGGTAGCCAACATTCAATTCCCAAAGCAAATCCCAATGTAGCGGACTTGAAGGAGTCAGGGACAGTTCCTTCGGCTCCATTTCAGTGCTACTGCAAGACTCCTACTTTGAATGCTCCACCGGGATTTCCTTTGAGAATCACAAGTGTTGATGATGCTAAGTCCAATGCTTAGGGCCCTCTTGTAAATCTCCACGCAGTTAACAAAGCAGCAAAGAGGTTTGCAGGTGAATAGACCTTTCCACCCTCTCAGACGGAAAAGGTCCAGGCAGGGCACAAGGGAACCCAAGAGAGGGAGACGATGGGTTGATCAATTCTACATTATTTTATCAGAGGAGGCTATTTGGGAATATTAGAGCTTTTAGAATTAAGATCAATTGATACTTCATTACACTTCATAATGATAGCTACACACATTGTGACTTTGTGAGGTCATAGGTGCTTGCCATGCGCAGTGCATACATTTTCCATTACTTAAAATTAATTGATTAATTTTGCTTTTGTGATAAACTAATTTCTAAAGAGCCTCCTAATTTACTGTGTTCACAGACAATATATATATTTTTAAATAATTTTTAGTCCCATAATGAAACCAAGAAAAATAACGAACTGTGAGCAGTGACCTATACACTGCACCTCATGCTATGCATTCACATTAAGTCAGTGAAATTGTGTTTTCTATTTAGAATGCGCAGCACTAGGCAGTTTATCAACAGCTGTAATTGTACCAAATACTAAAAGCAGAAAATACAAAGGACATCTCAGAGTTTGATGCGTTGGAGAGAACAATGAGGGGGATAAAAAGAGATTGATCAGCAGTATTTTAAAACCAGCTTTGTTTTCCAGTTAACTCTCATCTTATCTAGATTTAATAGAGTTGTTCAAAATTATGAAGGGTTTTGATTGAGTAAATAAGGAGAAACTGTGTCTACTGGCAGGAGGGTCGGTAACCAGAGTACACAGATTTAAGGTAATTGGCAAAAGAATCAGGGGGAGATGAGGAGAAATTTTTTTACCCAGCAAGTTGTTATGATCTGGAGTGCACTGCCTGAAAGGGTGGTAGAAGCAGATTCAATAGTAACTTTTAAAAGGGAATTGGATAAATACTTGAAAAGGAAAAATTTGCAGAGCCACGGGGAAAGAGCAGGGCTAATTGGATAGCTCTTTCAAAGAGCTGGCACAGGCACGATGGGCCAGATGGCCTCCTTCTGTGCTGTATGATTCAATGATTCTATTGTCGTACAACATATTGGAGCACCAAGTTGCAGTACACAGCAGTGGGGGACACAGGTGCAATCTCTTAGTTCATTGAGCTGCCAACAACCATGTTGTGTGACGTCACCAAACTAACACGGCAGTGACCAATGATCAGCTGAGTGCACCACTAGCAGAGGCGTAGGTGCAGGTCTTCCATTAATTCCTGGACCTGATGCAAGAAAAAATGTGATCTGATAAGCAATCCTTCTCTCACCCACAGCCTCCAATGTATGCCCCTAACTTTCTGGTCTGTCTCTATTTCACCCATAATACTATGGTCATTGTTTCTCTGAACTTCCCCGTTCCTCCTAAACTGCGAAGTACACCATCCACACACTCTTACCACACCGTGTTCTACTCCAACTCATTCTTACTCAAGACTGTGGAATTCTTCATTTCTCTCACTCTTCTCATCCTCCCACAATCTACATCAAGGGTGTCCAACCGTTTAGTTTTCATGGGCTGTGTAGGTGCATACCATGGGGCCTGAGGGGCCACACTTGGTACTACAGGCCAGAGTTTGGACAGCACTGACAAGTTTGCTATCATTTCACCACTAGTTTCTCTATTCATCATGTTCTTTTCAACCTTTGTGGTGTCCTGCACTATGGGCCATGGGCCTTCTCCTGGGTTTCTCGATTTAAAAAAGTCAACTACTTTCCTGCATGTGCTGCACAGTTCAGTGAAGAGCAGGGTTACTGGGAGATAATGGCTGCAATTTAAACCATCATAAAAAAAAAATTGAACTGTTAACAATGCAGCAACTTGTTGAAAAAAGACCCTTCTTTTAATAATGTAATTTACCTCACATACAAAAGATTATATACCTAATTTACTGGAATCAGTGCAAAATCGAATGAAAAACAAATTAGTAAATTGCCTGACTGGAAATGCAAACTATTCAAAGGGAGGAAGGGTGAACCACATCACTGATTATTCTCTGATCGTTCCTAGTTCTCTGAAGTTTTCACCATGTGTTACTCATCAAAGCCAAGCTATATTACAGACACTCTGCCAGACCATGGACCTAAATGTCTAGGCTTCTACTTGATTAATTCTGTTATCCATTTGATCTAGCTTAAAATAAACACTAATAAAGAACAGGTTTATGGTTGCATCATGTGGGGCAAAATTGACTTCTTTCTTGTGGAAAATGAGAAGACATGAAATTATATTACTTCAACATTGTACTCACAATAGCAACTAGGGTAATTATGGGGCCCTCGATTCCTAGCGTGCTGATACATTACAATCTGACCATTAGCTATTGACCCGGGGTGTCAGTGCCTCCTCTCAATTTATTAAAATAAAATGCGTATAGAAACTATAGGTTGGCTTTACCATATTGTACAGATGCCATTAGTAATTATAAACCTAGGACTAACAAACAAGACAAATGACTTGTCTAATCTCACTATATGAGGGTCAAAAGACTGCATGTAGATAGAGAACTCAAAAATATTTGACACCGTACCTCCAATTTCTGAGTTAAAATCATTTATGTATATGGTAAACAACAGTGGTCCCAACACGGGTCCATGTAGAACACCACTTCCCACTTTCTGCCAGTCTGAGAAACTTCCTTTAAATCCTATCCTCTGTTTTCGGTTTCGTAGCCATCCTGCAATTCATTCTGCTACCTAGCCATTGACTCCACACACCCTGAACTTTGTCATGAGTCTCTTATGTGGCACCTTCTCAAAGGCCATCTGAAAGTCTGTATGTTCCACATCCATAGCACTATCCTCGTGTCTACTTTTTGTTATTTCTTCAAAGAATTCAATAAGTTTGGTTAAACATGACCTTCCCTTTAGAAATCCATGCTGACTATTTTTTATTATATTTTCCATCTCTAGATGTTTTGTTATCTGATCTTTTAGTCAAGCTTCCAGTATCTTTCCTACCACTGATGTTAAGTTAACTGGTCAATAGTTCCCTGGATTAGTATGGAATTCCCTCCCACCTCTCTCTCCTCCTTTAAGACGCTCCTAAAACCTACCTCTTTGACCAAGCTTTTAGTCATCTGTCCTAATATCTCCTTCTTTGGCTCGATATCAATCGTTGTCTAATAACACTCCCACAAGGTGCCTTGGGTGGATTTCCTACATTAAAGGCGATATATATAAATGCAAGTTTTTGTTGTTCTGGTTAGTTAGTTTTAACTCCCTTTTTGAAGATAGGAATTACATTTGCTGTTTACCAGTTCTCTGGCCATATTCCTTTCTCTATTGAATTTTTATATATGGACACTTTTATCTCCTCCTTAGTTTCTTTGAATGCAATTCATCTACTTCTTCTACATTTCCTCTTTAGTTGCCTCTTTGGTGAAAAATGAGGCAAAGTGTCTATTCTGTCTCCCTGCCATTTCAATATCATTTTCTGTGAGTTTATCTTGCTCGTCTCTTAGTGGCCCCATCCCTATCTTAATTCTCCTTTTGTTATTTATATGCCTATAGCATACTGTACTATTTCTTTATATATTCTTTGATTTTTTTTCTCAATACCTAGCCCGAATGTTATTGAGCACAAAGTGCTCTCTCCAGACTACCCAGTCTTTAAAGGGCAAAATTTGATTGTGCTGCTGTGTTTTTCACTGTTAATGAAGATTTGGCACAAAATCTCACAAATCCATCATTTCTCTTTACCAAATTTTAGTAAAATTAGTAATCACAAACATTTATCACCAGAACTGAATTCCTATTGTTCCATTTATATATTAAAGAGAAAATAATTTTACCTCATAAATGGTAAACTGCTGCTTTAAGTCTGGGTCAGTTCCTTTATTACTCATGTGCCGTTGGATGATGTTTTCCATCCTCTGTTGCTCAAGGCAGTCAGTAACATCATAGAATGAATCCTGGTCTGGAAGAGCTCCTAGGGTCTGTCAAAAAAGAGAGAGAGCCTTTGAAAATCATCTTTGAAACATTTAAAATATATAAGAAAAAGAATAATAAAAGGCCATTCAACCAACCAAACCTCAACCCTCCAGTGGCCAACTCACTCATTCAAAATCCTTTTGAATATCTTTAATATTTTTGTTTCTACTTCCTTGTCTGGTACATTATTCCAAACATTACAGTAAATCTCTTAATATTGGTTATAAATTTACTTTTCACTAATTCAAATTTATGTCCCCTTGTCCTATTGTCTGGCTTATTTTGAAGTATTAACATTTATCATATCTATACCACTTAATGCTTTGTATACCTCAATGAGGATCTTCCTTAAACAACTTCTTTCTAGATTGTGGAAGTTGAATTTCTGTACATTCTTTCCTGATATTCGATCTTCTTCACAATTAGGATCTTCTCAGTACCTATACCAATGCTTGTATATAATTATTGTAGCATGATGACTAACAGCTTCCCCCACCACAAACTCTGTTACCTCGCCATTGATTACATCCCCCTCCCCATCCACTGTTTCAGGCTGAAATAGAATGTTTGCAACCTCGCCATCCTATTTGACCGAGTGGAGTCCATATATTCTCCATCAAAAAGTTTACCTACTTCCACCTCCATAACATTGCCCTTCTCCACTTCTGCACCAGCCCATCTGCTGCTGAATCCCTAAGCCATGCTTTTATTACCTCCAGACTCAACTATTCCAATGCTTTCCTGGCCAACCTCCCATCTTCCACC
Organism: Heptranchias perlo; assembly: GCF_035084215.1. Classification (NCBI taxonomy): domain Eukaryota; kingdom Metazoa; phylum Chordata; class Chondrichthyes; order Hexanchiformes; family Hexanchidae; genus Heptranchias; species Heptranchias perlo. Next base: position 22,603,293 of record NC_090340.1, on the reverse strand, counting down.
CTCCATAAACTTGAGCACATCCAAAACTCGGCTGCCTGTATCTTATCCGCACCAAGTCCAGTTCACCCATCACCCCGGTGCTCACTGATCTACAGTGGCTCCCGTTCCACCAACACTTGATTTTAAAATTCTTATACTCATGTTTAACGCCTTCTGTGGGCTCACCCCTCACTATCTCTGTAACCTCCTCCAGCCCTATAACCCTCCAAGAACTCTGTGCTCCTCCAACTCTGGCCTCTTGTGCATTCCCCACTTCCTGTGCCCCACCATTGGCGGCCGTGCCTTCAGCTGTCTAGGTCCTAAGCTCTGGAATTCCCCCCCATAGCCTCTCCACCTCTCTTTCTTCCTTTAAGAAACTCCTCAAAACCTACAGTGAAAGGTTCTATATAAATGAGAGTTAATGTACTTGTTGTTCCTCCCAGGATCAGGTGGCTGGGAGTAGCTCTCATGCTGGGCTGAACTCATGGTATACCCGTTTGCAATGCAGCAGCCTAATAAAGATGGCTAACCAGCTTGAGGGCCTTCATATTGGGCAATAAAGAATTAACATTTTAAACAAAGTTAAATTAATGATGAGACTATTATTTCCCTCTATAGAACGGGGGTGCAATTTAAACAAATAGTACTCCCCCAAAACTTTCCTTCCCCTTTGAGTCGAACAGTAGATGTGACAGATTCGATGTCAAAAAGCAAGAATTTGCTTTGCAGGGAATTTTGTATCCAGAGTTGATTTTTAATTTTTTTAAATTACAAACTCGCTGTATTTTTCTCTCTTCGTCTCTCTGTGCCAAGATGCTTGTTCTTTGGCATCAACCAATTCCAACATGAGTCATCTACTAAGAGGTTCACAAGAGCAGCCCCGGAATGGTTTTCTTTCCCTCCATGTGGAGAAGCAATTAGCACCTCTCTAATAGCAATGCAGCTAATATTGGGAACTCAGTAGAATATGAAATCAAGCCTCTATCCCAATGCTCCCAGACACGGTGCGATCCAAGCAATCTATCACAGAACAGACTACATTCCTGAATCACAATGTGATTGGCAGCGCAGCATAAGTTCTGTTGGATCCTATTTACTGCCTGATTAAAGACCTCATGAATAATCAGTGACAAAGTCACAAGTGTCTGAAGTTAAATTAAAAATGGGCACCGTACCACTCTCATTATACATTGTACTGCGCTCTCGGTCACTGCTATTCGTGTTATAATTTGAGGGAACAGCTACAGACTAAAAAGAAAAGAAACCTTGCATTTATATGGTGCTTTATAACATCTCTCTGAAAGGTTTCAAAGCGCTTCACACACAATTAATTACTTTGCCTACATAACAACAGTCAATTCAACTATACCAGGTATTATGCCCATAGCATGAACCCGTAAACAGCAAAGAGATGAAAAACTAGTTTTTCTAATTCTGGTGGTGTTGGTTGAGGGAGCAATGTTGGCCAGGACAGTGGGAGAACTCTCTTCCCCTGTTTGAATACTGCCATGGGATCATCCACCTGCACCACCAGAACAGGCAGACAGGGTTGAAAGTCTTCTCTGAAGAGCAACATTCCCACAGCACTGCACTGCAGAGGTCAAGGAGGACTAGGAGTGATAATGCACCACATTCACAGAGGATGCCATTTGCGACTTTTATTAAAGGTGTTTCAGTGCTGTGGCAGGGGTAGAAACCTCATTGGAGAGATTCAAACGGGAAGCTGCAGGAAAGATGGGCCTGGATCTGGGAGGTGACAACACATTCAAGGACTTTGAACAGGAAAGGGAGGTTGGGGATGGGGTGGTAGTTTGCAAGGACACAGGGGTTGAGGATGAATCTTTTGAGGAGTGGGCTGATGATGGTGGTTTTGAAAGGGAGGGAGACAACACCAAAGGATAGGGAGCCATTTACAATGTCAGTTAGCTGGGGGCCCAGGAAGATCATGTGTTGAAATCCTATTGTGGGGCTTGAACTTTCAACCTTCTGACTCAGAAGTGAGGGTGCTACCAACCGAGCCAAGCTGACAATGTGACTAAACCAATGCCAAGAGAAAATTAAAATTCACTCAATAGCTACTTAAGTTTTATGTAACAGTGAAACATGAAAGGCAGTTATGATGTTTTACTATGACATTGCAACAAATGGTGCAACATTGTAAGGAGTGAGTTTCAACTGACATTGTAATTTTTAAAAAAAACATTAGTCATCACATGGATATAAATGTAAATTAGATGCTTGCAATAATGCAAAACAATTATACGTGAATTCCATACCTATTGTTTTGCATTGTGTTGCCGTATATAATTGGTTACATATCAAATTGAAAAGTGGACGCCCCCTCAGACATTCTCTGTGGTTATACAAAAAGTCAAACACTGTTTAATTTACATTTCCTAGCAGACTGCTGAAAGTCTCTTAAATATTTAGCTTAAATATCTAGCTTAAATATTTACAGAATAGCTGGAGTTATACACAGTTTAAGACAGTCTCCAGTTCAACAGGCCAATCTTTTATTAAATTATACTACTGCACAGTCTTCCTGATTTTTAGTGTGCACAAAAAAACCCTGGTTTTATTACAGCACCAGTAATGGCAACACTGTCGACCTCATTCTCATCTGTAGTACTCTATCGCCTGGATCTATTGCAAACTTCACTCCCCACGAGTTAAAAGAACATCACTAACAAAAACAATAGCTAACACCAGTAACCAATTGATGTAAGCATTACCAATGAATCCAAATACAATACCTTATATTCATTGTAGAAAGCATTAAAGCAGTACAAGCTTTGGTGATATTGAAAACTACTTAAGCACTGTCCTTAAAATTTTGGGTGTCATCAGCACCCCTTGGAGCTCACTGTCTAGGGACAATCAGGCTAACTGCTTTGAGGGCTTTAATAGCATGTATGGACTTTAATGGAATGATTACAAACCACAATCGTTACTTCATTTGAAGAACACTGAATTAAAAATAGAAAACATAACATGAAATATCCTGTAGCTAAACTAAAATAAATCAGTCATCGAGAACATGCAATGAATTTGTAGTTTTACTCAACTATCTGATTCAACAACCTAGCTAGCTATGTTTAAAACATGCACGTAGACACTACACAGACCTCAAAACAAAGAATAAATTCAGAAAAACTTAAGTGGGTTGGAATACTTCAACAAAGTGTCATCTCAGCTCCTTCTGGTCAACTCAGAAGCCAGGCCACCCACTCCTAGGGCATTCATCATCTCTAGCAGCAGTTTTGTTTGACTGAATTATGATAGCTACATTTTCATTATACATTTGCAGTTGGCACAGTTTAATTCATTACCTCAAGGACATCAACGTTCTCTACTCAAAACCATCAAGTATATAAAGAAGTCATAATAATTTGAGCACAAAAACTTTGATATGCCGAATGGTCAAAGGAAATCACTTTGATACGAACATACAAAATTGACGAGGAGGAAAAGACCAGCTAAGTCCATCAAGCCTGCCCCACACTCATGATGGATGAAGCATCAGGACTAAACACTTCCTAATTCCCCCCTCCCACCTCCACCCTTCTACCTACCTCCCCCACCTCCCACTTCCCCTTGCACAGCCATGTCATCTCCTGGGAGAGGCAAAAAAAAAGAAAAAACCCAGGGCCAATAAGGGAAAAAATACTTTGGAAAATTCCTCTCTGACCCCCTCAGGCGATCGAAACCAGTCCAGAAGATCACATGGGCCAAGTGTTATTTATAAAGACACTAACCTTCTATATGATGAAATGTATCCCAGGACGTTATGGGAGGAAATTGCGGGTCCCCTAGCAGAGATATTTGAATCATTGACAACTACAGGTGAGGTGCCTGAAGATTGGAGGGTAGCAAATGTTGTGCCTTTGTTTAAGAAGGGCGGCAGGGAAAAGCCTGGGAACTACAGACCGGTGAGCCTGACATCTGTAGTGGGTAAGTTGTTAGAGGGTATTCTGAGAGACAGGATCTACAGGCATTTGGAGAGGCAGGGACTGATTAGGAACAGTCAGCATGGTTTTGTGAGTGGAAAATCATGTCTCACGAATTTGATTGAGTTTTTTGAAGGGGTTACCAAGAAGATAGATGAGGGCTGTGCAGTAGACGTGGTCTACATGGACTTTAGCAAAGCCTTTGACAAGGTACCGCATGGCAGGTTGTTACATAAGGTTAAATCTCACGGGATCCAAGGTGAGATAGCCAATTGGATACAAAATTGGATTGACGACAGAAAACAGAGGGTGGTTGTGGAGGGTTGTTTTTCGGACTGGAGGCCTGTGACCAGCAGTGTGCCTCAGGGATCGGTGCTGGGTCTGCTGTTATTTGTTATTAATATTAATGATTTGGATGAGAATTTAGGAGGCATGGTTAGTAAGTTTGCAGATGACACCAAGATTGGTGGCATTGTGGACAGTGAAGAAGGTTATCTAGGATTGCAACGGGATCTTGATAAATTGGGCCAGTGGGCCGATGAATGGCAGATGGAGTTTAATTTAGATAAATGTGAGGTGATGCATTTTGGTAGATCGAATCGGGCCAGGACCTACTCTGTTAATGGTAGGGCGTTGGGGAGAGTTATAGAACAAAGAGATCTAGGAGTACAGGTTCATAGCTCCTTGAAAGTGGAGTCACAGGTGGATAGGGTGGTGAAGAAGGCATTCAGCATGCTTGGTTTCATTGGTCATAACATTGAATACAGTAGTTGGGATGTCTTGTTGAAGTTGTACAAGACATTAGTAAAGCCACACTTGGAATACTGTGTACAGTTCTGGTCACCCTATTATAGAAAGGATATTATTAAACTAGAAAGAGTGCAGAAAAGATTTACTAGCATGCTACCGGGACTTGATGGTTTGACTTATAGGGAGAGGTTGGATAGACTGAGACTTTTTTCCCTGGAGAGTAGGAGGTTTAGGGGTGATCTTATAGAAGTCTATAAAATAATGAGGGGCATAGATAAGGTGGATAGTCAAAATCTTTTCCCAAAGGTAGGGGAGTCTATAACGAGGGGGCATAGATTTAAGGTGAGAGGGGAGAGATACAAAAGGGTCCAGAGGGGCAATTTTTTCACTCAAAGGGTGGTGAGTGTCTGGAACGAGCTGCCAGAGGCAGCAGTAGAGGCGGGTACAATTTTGTCTTTTAAAAAGCATTTGGACAGTTACGTGGGTAAGATGGGTATAGAGGGATATGGGCCAAGTGCAGGCAATTGGGACTAGCTTAGTGGTATAAACTGGGCGACATAGACATGTTGGGCCGAAGGGCCTGTTTCCATGTTGTAAACTTCTATGATTCTATGATGCGATATTCCATACTACGTTAAGTTTTTCTTTTTATTAAATACTTTGTTCACCTGCCTTACTTTGCTAATATTTTTAAATGTATTTTCTAAACTAGATGAATAAAAGCCACATTACTTTGCCTTTTTGGGTGAGGACACCCTAGGCTAAGTCATATTATAATAATGGCATCATTGGAACTGCACCAGCTGCAGCAGGTGGAGAATTGGAACAAGAGCAGTTGAAATGTTCTTGATTACGAGTGTATGGATGAAATTAGTGGTGCTCAGAGTTTCAGAGCAAACTGGGGTGCCCAGTGTATGAACACAGAATTCATCAGCCTCATGAGGCGCACTGTCAAAGTGTTGCTAAAATCATACGAGAAAGAGTAAAAAAAGAAATTGGATTTGGAATGAACTATGACATTTTGCTTTCGGAAGCAGGAAAAGAACATGCAAAGGAATATTTGGTTTGAGAATGATTTGCAAGTAGGCTAGAGAAGTGGAGAAAGAAATGTATCTAAAGTTCATAGATTATGAGAAAGCATTTGATCGGATGAAGTACAATCAATTAATAGATGTGCTGTAAAGAGTTGGAATTGATGGGAAAGACATGAGACTTTACTGGGAACAAGCAACAGCAGTTAGAGCAGATAATGAGTTAACAAAAACCAGGAGACAAATGAGGTAAGGATGTGTTACATCAGCCAATCTTTTAACATACACTCAGGAGCAGTCTTAGAAGTTGGCTTCAAAATTAGTGGAACATTTATAATCAACAAAAGGGATAGAAATGGCTCCATACTGAATAGGATAAAAACAGAAAACACAAGAGTTTCAGAAGGTGAATCAGAGACGTTTCAAATATGGATGGAAAATAAATACTAAGACAACAAAATCAATGATAATCATAAAGAAATAAAATCTCCCAAAATTGATGCTAGAATGAACACTGGAAGAAGAACACACGATATTATTACTTATCGGTTAGTTAATAACACTGAATGGTCAAAGCAATGAAGAAGTTAAATGGAGGATAGCACTGCCACAAGAAAGTGTTTAGCAATGTAAAGGAGTTTCTGTGCAATTGTGAAGTCAAGCTGCAGATAATAAGTAGAATGCTGAATGCTCCGTCTGAGGCCAACAGCATTCGATCTTGAATGCAGAAATAAGATGATGACTGGAAGTATTTGAGTTCTAGTGCTATTGACGCATGCTAATAATTAAAATACTTCGGATGCTGGAAAACTGAAATAAAAACAGAAAATGCTGGAAATACTCAGCAAGTCAGGCAGCATCTATGGAGAAAGAGACAGAGTTAACATTTCAGGTCGATGACCCTTCATCAGAACTGGGAGAAGTTGAACATTAAGCAGTTTTTAAGCAAGTACAGAGCCAGAGAAAGGCGGGAGGGGAAGAAGGGGAGGGGAGGAAAGAACAAAAGGGAAGGTCTCAGATAGGGTGGAGGGCAGGAGTGATTAAATGACAAAAGGGATGATGGTGCAAGGCAAGGAGGGTGATAATGGGACAAGTGAAGAAACAAAAGATGGGCCTAGAGGAGCTGTAAATGGCAACATCAGAACCATTACCAGCACTTGCTGTCTGAAAAAATGAGAGAAGTGGTTATGATCTGAAGTTACTGAAATCAATGTTGAGTCCAAAAGGTTATAAAGTGCCCAATCGAAAGATGAGGTGCTATTCCTCAAGCTTCCATTGAGCTTCATTGGAAGTCTAAGAGGCCAAGGACAGAGAGGTCAGAGTGAGAGTTGGACAGGAAATTAAAATGGCAAGCAACCGGCAGGTCAGTAGAATAGATAGGGGAGAACCAGTGGATGTGGTGTACTTGGATTTTCAGAAGGCTTTCGATAAGGTCCCACACAAGAGGTTAGTGTGTAAAATTAAAGCACATGGCATTGGAGGGGAATATATTGGCATGGATTGAGAATTGGTTGACAGACAGGAAACAGAGAGTAGGAATAAACGGGTCTTTTTCCGGGTGGCAGGCAGTAACTAGTGGGGTACCACAGGGATCAGTGCTTGGGCCCCAGCTAGTCACAATATATATCAATGATTTGGATGAGAGAACTAAATGTAACATTTCCAAGTTTGCAGACGACACAAAGTGTGAGCTGTGAGGAGGATGCAAAGAGGCTCCAATGTGATTTAGACAAGTTGGGTGAGTGGGCAAGAACATGGCAGATGCAGTATAACGTGGATAAATGTGAGGTTATCCACTTTGGTTGTAAAAAGAGAAAGGCAGATTATCTGAATGGTGATAGACTGGGAAAAGGGGAGGTGCAACGAGACCTGGGTGTCCTTGTACACCAGTCACTGAAAGCGAGCATTCAGGTGCAGCAAGCAGTTAGGAAGGCGAATGGTATGTTGGCCTTCATTGCAAGAGGATTTGAGTACAGGAACAGGGATGTCTTACTGCAGTTCTACGGGACCTTGGTGAGACCACATCTGGAGTTTTGTGTGCAGTTTTGGTCTCCTTATCTGAGGAAGGATGTCCTTGCTATGGAGGGAGTGCAAAAAATGTTTACCAGACCGATTCCTGGGATGGCAGGACCGACGTATGAGGAGAGATATGGTCGACTAGGCCTATATTCACTAGAGTTTAGAAGAAGGAGAGGTGATTTCATCGAAACATATAAAATTCTAACAGACAGACTAGATGCAGGGAGGATGTTCCCAATGGCTGGGGAGTCCAGTACCAGGGGTCACAGTCTCAGGATATGGGGTATGCCATTTAGAACTGAGATGAGGAGAAATTTCTTCACTCAGAGGGTGGTGAACCTGTGGAATTCTCTACCACAGAAGGCAGTGGAAGCCAAGTCATTAGATGTATTCAAGAAGGAGATAGATATATTTCTTAATGCTAAAGGGATCAAGGGATATGGGGAAAAAGTGGGAACAGGGTACTGAGTTAGACGATCAGCCATGATCATTTTGAATGGCGGATCATTTTCAGGCCCGAAGGGCCAAATGGTCTACTCTTGCTCCTATTTTCTATGTTTTTGTGTCAGGGTCACGCTTGCGGACTGAGCGGAGGTGTTCAGCAAAGTGATCATCCAATCTGCGTTCGGTCTCCCCAATGTAGAGGAGACCACACCGTGAGCAGCGAGTACAGTATACTAAATTGAAAGAAGTACAAGTAAACCACTGTTTCACCTGGAAGGAGTGTTTGGGGCCCTGGAAGGTAGGAAGGGAGGAGGTGAAAGGGCAGGTGTTGCATCTCCTGCGCTCACACGGGAAGATGCCGTAGGGAGGAGAGCGGTTGTTGGAAGAGCAGACTAGGGTGTCGCGGAGGGAGCTGTCCCTTCGGAATGCTGAAAGGGGAGGGGAGGGGGAAGATGTGTTTGGTGGTGGGATTGCACTGGAGGTGGCAGAAATGACAGAGGATGATATGTTGGATGTGGAGGCTGGTGGGGTGGAAGGTGAGGACAAAGGGGACCCCTCTCATGGTTCTGGGAGGGAGGGAAAGGGGTGAGGGCAGAAGTGCAGGAAGTAGGATGGACACGGTCGAGGGCCCTGTCAACTACAGTGGAGTGGAATCCTCGTTTGAGGAAAAATGAAGACATATCGAAAGCACTGGTCTGGAAGGTGGCATCGTCAGAACAGATACGATGGAGATGGAGAAACTGGGAGAAGGGAATGAAATCCTTACAAGAAGCGGGGTGGGAAGAAATGTAATCAAGGTAGCGGTGGGAATTAGTGGGCTTATAATAGATTTTGGCTGACAGCCTATCCCCAGAAATGGAGATGGAGAAGTCGAGGAAGGGAAGGGACAAGTCGGATATGGACTACGTGAAGACGTGGGAAGAGTGGAAATTGGAAGCAAAGTTGATGAAATTTTCCAATTCAGGATGACAGCAAGAAGTAGCCCTGATACAGTCATCAATGTACCGGAAAAAGAGGTGAGGGAGGGGACCTGAGTAGGACTGGAACATGGAATAGTCCTGGTGGGGGATGGATTTGTAGAGGTACAGGACGTCCATGGTGAAAAGAAGAAGGTTAGAGCCGGGGAACTGGAAACTGTTAAAGTGGCGGAGGGCGTCAGAAGAGTCGCGGATGTAGGTCGGAAGAGACTGGACAAGGGGAGAAAAAGAGAGTTGAGATAGGAAGAAATAAGTTCCATTGGGTAAGAACATGCTGAAACGATGGGTCTCCCAGGGCAGTCTTGTTTGTGGATCTTGGGAAGGAGGTAGAAGCAGGCTGTGCGGGGTTGGGGGACTATGAGGTTGGAGGCCGTGGGTGGAAGATCGCCAGTGATGGTCTGGGAAACTACGATTTGATGGTCTAGGGGGAGATAGGGGGAGGTGTCGGGGAGTTGACATTCAGCCTCCGTAAGGTAGAGGTCTGTTCGCCACACAACAACAGCGCCGCCCTTGTCAGCAGGTTTAATTACAATATCAGGGTTTTACCTGAGGGAGCAGAGTGCTGCAATTTCAGGTTAGATTGGGTGAGGGGAGTAGAAAAATTGAGACCGCCGATGTCCACGTTGGCAGTTCGTAATGAAAAGATCAAAAGAGCGTAAAAGGCCAGGGGGAGAGGTCCAGGTGGAACGAGAATTCAGAAGACAGGAGAAAGGGTCCGCTGTACGTGGGGTAGATTCCTGGCCAAAAGAAGCAGGTGCAGAGGCGATGGTGACAGAAGAAGAGTTCAGCGTCGTGTCAAGCTCAAAATTCATTGAGGTGGGGGCATAAGGGAATGAAGCTAAGGCCTTTGCTGAGGCAGAAAGAGGAAGCTCAGAGGGGATAGTGAAAACATGACAAAGGGTGAGATTAGAGGGAGGGATGGGGTCAGAGGAAAGCGAAGGGGAAGGAGGATCAGGAGGGGCGCGATATCGAAGAGTTATTGAAGCTTGCGGTCCTTGATACCTAATAATTAGCTGGACACTAGGATAAGGAAAGAGAAAAGTGATGAGGTGCACTGTGATGAGAAAAAATGACACAAGCAAGGTAGTTGTAAAAGTTGATGATAATAGGTCAAGAGGCAGATAAAGAAGAATATGGGTAGATGATGTGATGGAATGGGCAGGACTAACACCGGCAGCTGATACAATCTACCTGTGCAGAGATGGGAAAGTACAGCACGTTGTAGTCAACCTCTAGATAGAAGGCATCACACTTCACCCTGCCACCCATATATAGATCTACTTACCACCACACTCTGCCAAGTAGACAGGGTGATTTGAATATCCACTGTAATGTGTATTGGGTTCTGGTGTGCTATACTGGTTCTAACTGTTATACTGGACCTGACGATATGCTAATAAAGCTTCAGACTAACTACTAGGTTGAGGAACTCTGAAATTTAGCTGTTTAATTTGGCTGCTTCATAGCAGGACTTTCTTGCTAAATTTGTGCTTTACCATAAAATTTACACTGTTACAACAGCATCAGCTTTTTATATTATATATATATTTTTATATATTTTATGTAATGGACTATAATACCTAAACTGAAGGACTATGACTTACAGTCAACTAGAGGGGTTCCTGAAAGGAGGTGGCCGGTACTGCTTGGTCTTACTGTAGAATCTGTTACTATAATAGTCATAGCTTTGTATCTCTACTCACTGCTTCAAATTAAAATTCAAAAAATATTACATTTGCACAATATTCACTTATTGTTGTAAACTGGATAGCCAGCTGGTGAAGGGTGGAACACTAGAGCCTAGTCTTCAGTTGCAACCAAACCTTTATTCACAGAACTCCACATTACACCCACACCACAGCCTAGATCTGCCCTCTTATAAATGGATACAAGAGCGTCCCCAATTGATACACATCACCTGAATAAAATTAACACTAATTGATATAAATCACATGGTTACAACTAACATTATTGTGTTGAATCAGCTTTCTAAATATGCAGTAAGTGTGTTTCTGTGCAATTAATACATTAAAGGCTTTTCACAGCTAACCCTCACTACTGAAAGGGCGCTCATGTAAATAACAGGGACTAATGAAGGGGGTCACTGAAATCTAATAGTTCATGGAGAAAATGTAATGAGAGGTTCTTAATTACTTCTTTTACAACTAAACACTAGCAGCTGCTACCTTACCTAACAGCAAAGAGACCAGATAAAAGGATTCTGAGGGGTCTCTAGCAGAAATGACTCAAAAATGTAAATCTTTTTATCTAAAAATCAATATGCTGAAACTGGAATCAATTACTTCTGAACTGTCCTGCAGAGACAGTCAATGCTATAAAACAGGCAACATTACAAAATAAAATGCATCTTGGGAATTAAGATGAAAGATTTGGTTTACAATGACTTACATTCTTACGATGGACTGGAAAGAATCAAGTAACAAGAATTCAAGATCAGAAGCTGGTTGGGGAGTAGGAAGCAGCAGATACAGGTTATGGGAAGAGATTTTGGCGGGGGAGGGGGAGAGAGAGTACTTGATGGACTGCCCAGGTATCCATGCTGGGACCTGTCCTGTTTCTAATCTATGTCAGTGACTTGGATTCAGAAACTCAGAAATTAGTCAAATTTGCAGATGACACTAAGCTTAATGGGGGAGGGGAATAAAGAGAAGAGGAAGCAATCAAGTTTGATAAGGCACCCAAGGATCTACCGAAGGAACTAGATCAAATCTGTAAATGAAAGAAACAGTAGCAGATAAATGCAAGGTACGGCACACAGGAAGAAAAACAGGCAGCACATGTACTCTATGAATGGTGTCAAGCTAGCTAGGGGTGAAATTGAAACAGATTTAGGCTATTAGAAGGCTCAGTATTTAACATGTCCAGTCACTGTGGAGCAGCAAACAATAAAGCAAATAAATCATATTGCTAAATCAGCAGAGGAGGCTGGAGGATGTCATGTTGGAGCTGTAGAGTACTCTGCTCAGACCTGAATATTCATCCAGGTTTTTCCACAGAAACACAAAGGAAACCATTAAAAACCTGAAGGCAATATAGAGAAGAGCCACAAGGCTGATGTCTAGTGTAAGAGTGTTGAATTAAGAACAAAAACTTGGGCCCTTAAGCCTTGAAAGGAAGTGATCCAAAGGGAACTTTATAGATGTATACAAGATAATGAATGATATAGAAAAAGCAAATCCCTGAGCACAACCTTAAGATATACCATTAAAGTGAGGCAAGGAGATAGAGATTCGAACTGGAGAATTTAGGACTGATGTCAGGAGGTTCCTATTCACCCAAAGAGTGATTAACACTTGGAATGGTCTTTCAGATGCAAAAACTTTGGAGTCACTTAATAAACAATTGGATGATGGACAGGTTTTTCTGGAAGGATGAGCTAAGGTGGCCCATTAGCTTCTTGGTCCATTATTTGTCACATGCAACCTGAAAACAACAGTGAACTGTGACAGACAGCTTATTGGAACCAGCAGTAGAGTACAATTTGGGTAGAGCCTTAGCCATAAAAGTTGTATAACTAGCAACAATAACTAAGTATTGTGTTTCAAGGGGGGGAAAAGTCAGGTTTTCTGTTGCATATTTGGATGTATTGAGTGTTATAGAGTTAGATTTTGCAAAATAAACAAGGATTCCATAGCATTAGCATGATACTGCCTTGTAGGAAAAATAAGTCAAATAGCTTGTGCTGTCTTCAAGGGGATAAACATCCAGAATTTTAGCAAATATGGCAAATGGTGTAGAAAGAAACAAATTTTACTCCCAGAGTTGGCAAAAGTATATCCACGTGAACATTCCATGGGATCTGTGTTGCTCTTATTTACTGTGTACATAAATGACCTATATTTAGAACTTGAGTGAACAATATCAAAAGTTATTATTCACCAGATTAAAGCCCCAGATTGGGAGGTATGGTAAATTGTAACAAGAACTGTGAAAGACTGCAAAAGGAGATAGATAAGCTATCAGGAAGGGCAGATAGATGGTAGGTGCAGTTTTTACTGTAGAAAAATATGGAATAATATATTTTGGAAGTAAAATAATGAAAGAAAATACACCTTAGAGGTTAAGATTTTAAAATGGAGTAGAGAGAACTTGGTGTACCAGATAGCCAGGTCATTAAAAGTAGCATTATAAGTAGATAAGGCCATAAAAAGGCAAATGGAATCTGTGATTTTATATTTTAAGGCACAGAATACAAAAGCAGGGAGATAATGTTGAACTTAGATCGATCTTAGTTAGGCTGCACGTGGAGTATTATATGCAGTTTTGGACACTCCATGATAGAAAAGCAATGGATAAGGTGCAATATACATCCACTAGAAAAGAGATTTGAGAAGTTGGGGCTTTTTTCACTAGAGCAGAGAAGCTTATGGGATGACGCGATAGATGTCTTCAAAATGATGAAAGATTGCAATAAGGGAAGTAGTGGTATTTACTATTTTCACTAGTCAGCAAGATGGTAACAAGAGGACACAAATTTAAGATGATCACAAAAAGAATGAAAGAGGTTTGAAAACAAATATTTTCACAGCAGCTGGCTGGAATATGGACTTCTATGCCACAAAACCAGTGTTTAAGCAGAGTCCATAATACATTCTTTTAAAAAGGAATTAGATTGCTGCTTGTTAAAGAGAAATATTAAAAGGATGAGGGGATCGAGCTGGAGAGTGGGATTAGACAAGGTGGCTCAGGTTGAGAAAAACACCAGCGCAGACTTGATGGAACAAATGACCATGAATCTGTGGTGTAATATTTTATGACTCTATGAAGAGGCTTATTCGACTGCATGAAGTCTTGGACTGGCAGAGTTAGTAGTTTGGTAAGCATGCAACTCTTAACCAAAGAAAGTTCTAGAATAGACTTTAATTCTTTTTGGCCATTTGGACTATTCAGAGCCCCAACTAGCTGCTCTGTAATGTATATTTTGAACATGTTCTTCAAAGTAGTCATTTTATTTCTGCTCGTTAAAAATTATATAATCCCCGACTCAGTTAAATTATACAACATTTAAGCTTTTAAACATTATGTTGTTTGTGGCAAAAACAAAGCCGGGAATGGTCCGACTTGCACCACAGCCAGTATGAGTCATATTTCCTACACAAACATTTTGTGCCTAGTTCTATTCAATGCTATAATTTCTAGAAAGTGCTTTAACAATGTCACAACCCAAAACATACCATGTGAAATTAGAGCCCCTGAGTCTTTGTAAAGTCATTATTATTGATCCCTGACAATATTACTCATGACTTGAGAGTCAATCTGAATAATTGTCTAGTAATGCTCTTGTGCAACAGGACTTCAATTCACAACAGTTTGACATTTCCCAGTGGTCTTTTAGTGAGGGGAAACTGTTATAATTGTGCTTAAAAAGTAATTTGTTTTCCCAATGGCCCTGTGAGTTTGTCCAATGAGTAGTTGAGTCACAGACTAGAATGGCCAAAGGTTCAGTCCTCGTCTGTGCTTAGTTAGCTGATCTCAGCCAGTTGCAGGGATGCTACAACTGGTTTTAGTGCCCACTGAGTCAGAGAAGAGGAAAATAATATTAGCGAACTCTGTGGAAATGCATGTGTATGAATGTTGGGTGAGGACAGAATCAGAGTCGATTGTTATGTTCCCTGCAGTTGAATAGCTTCCCGGCACGCTCAGTGATGTCTTGCACATGAATAATGGCTACTTTGGCACAGTAATAGTGGGTTCGCTGGCTTCAGTAAAACAATACCCCAGCAAGGAGTCAGTGCCTTCAGGGAAAGGAATAAAATTGGCAAGAAAATAATTGGTCAGTACATCTATCAGTCTCTCACCTCCAAAACACAATTTTCTGAAGCATTTTCACAGATTTTATTTGCTGATCTACAGCTAGCTATGGAGGATGACAACTGCTGTAAGCATCAATTTTTCTCAGTAAACCTTTTGCTGTGCAAATATTGATTTGAAAATTGTATTTGGTACATTTTGATGTTTTCTATAAAAAAGGATACTGTCTTGAACAAATTAACACAGTTTAAAAAAAACTGGAACTCAGAGAATTTGACCTGGAGGCTTAGAGCTCACAACAGGGGAGGCTGGAGTACCCAGTCTTGGAGCAGTGCAACTACAGTTTCCAATCTTCCCCATTGGAGGGTGGATTCATGCAACAGGATCTCACAGGATTGAATGAAGTTGCAAAAGAATTAGCAAGCAACTTTTACCTTGTTAATAAGTGTCATAGTGAAAACAAGCAGCTCAGAATCAGCTCCATTCTTCTCCTCCAGAATTTCAACTAAACTCGTCCATGGCTTTGTGCCTGCAGAAAGAAAGGATTTTAAAATAGTTACATGTCGGAATAAAAAAAGTTTAAAGAGAGATGTAGTAAGCATGCTTTTTAATTTGATTAAGTCCAGCATCATAGTAAGTTACAACTGCATAGTTAGGAAACATAACTCATTCATGTTACTTGGTGGAACTCTCAGGTGGATGTAAAAAATCCCATGGCACTATCCCTCAAGCAACATCACTAAATCAGATTATCTGATCTTTATCACATTGCCATTTGTGGGACCTTGCTGTGTGCAAGTTGGCTGCCGCGTTTCCTACATTACAACAGTGACTACACTTCAAAAGTACTTCATTGGCTGTAAAGCTCTTAGGAACTTTCTGAGGTCATGAAAGGCATTATTTAAATGCAAGTCTTTCTTTAATGTGGGCTATCAATACACAAGCACAGTTTTACACATTAATACACACTGAGCGAATTATTTACCCTGAAAGTCAGAGGGCCATTCTCAGGACCAGATGGTATCCAGCATTTGATTACTTGTGTTTTTGTAACATTTGGCATGCACATGCGATGCATAACATTATCACAAGTACCTTATTTTACTTAATTATCAGCAGGAATCCAAGTAGACACAGCGCACAATTACTGTTAGGGAGTCAGTGAGAAGAATCAATTCAAGTTTATACATAATTGGACAAGCTCTGAACAAACTATCTGTCCCCACCTTGTTTGAGTGCAGTTTACACCTGCAGCACTCTTTCCACCTTTTTAATTTATATAAGATACACACAAATTCTTACACTGTGCTTCTTTACTTTTAAACATCTTTGAGTGCTAAATATGATACAAAGAATTAGGTGGTGCAGTCGTCCAGTGTGTGCGCGCTCCAATAGTGTGTGCGATAGAATGGTAGGACACAGGTATGTACCCATGGTTCCCTGCACAACAAGTGTCAAGTCTATGCCATGGAGCCAAAAGAGAAATGAAACTTTTGTCCTGGGGGTGGGGGGGAGGGGAGGGGGAGTAATCAGGAGGCAAACCATTGTTGGACAACCCTGCATATCTCTTGCAACTGGAGTATGGTGTGTGGTGCAGGGCACCAAAACACAAGAGGACAGAGATGTGAACAGGTGGCATGGTAATACAGTGCACTTCTGCTACGTTGTCAAGTGACAGGATAGAAGTTTGACCCCAATTTCACAACATGTCCTTGGACATGCTGCCACAGTCAAGGGTGGGAGAAACAAGCAGCAGGTCTAAGTTTTCATGCAGGGCGAGACGTTAAGAACACGAGTCGTTCTTGCCCATGACCTGGCAGCTGGCTCCAGAGTTAAATTAGCAGGGCAGTGAGCTCGTTATTTGTCCACTCTTGTCCTTGGAGACAATTAAGAAAATCAACTCGAAAAGAAAAAAGGAAATTACAGAAAATTTATCAATTTCATGGATGTGCGGGTTCATAAAACACTTCTACATTCACAGACTGGAAGAGACCATGAGATTATTGTGGTTTACTTGTGTAGAATTCAAAAAAAGGGGGATTAAAAATCAGATTTGTTATCAATGCATGAAATAGGGGAAAAACTGAATGACAACCAAAAATTGACAGATAACACAGGCGTTACAAGTCGATGGATACAAAAATGAATGCTTTAAAAAAAAACAGCAGCAATTTCATTCTTTTGACACTTCACGTCTTTTGGATTTTCTGTTTAAATATTACTGCTGGGAATAAACTTACATCTGACTTTCAGCATTACTGTGTGAATTTATGCCAATTAACAATCAGGAATGAAAACAAACACATTTCCTTCCAACGTTTACTCTTTTCAATCATTGGTGAAGGAAAATCAATCAAAATATAAACTGATAATCATGTTTTTTTTTAAATTCTGTTTATGTGCTTCCTTCTGGATTTGATCACATTTTTCTTTAATTTTGGAGCAGTAAATCTTATCAATATCCACAAAAGAGTTGATTCTGAGACTGCAGTCTTCAAACAGCTGCACATCAGTCCAAGGCCAATGCAGAAATCACAAGTGAATCAGATTTTAAAACAAATGTCCCTTCAGTGGGTCCTTAGTCTGTCTTCTGCTTTCTCTTTGTAGAAGTACTACCGTGAAAAATACAGTGAATTTAATCAAAAGTAAACAAATCACCCAGACAGAATATCCTCTGTTCACTTACACCAGGTTTTAACCTTTATTTTAGTGTGGTGTGTGCTGGACACCTGCCTGCTGTACACCAGTAGTTATATCGATCCCATGCTAATGACCTTTTATCAGACCAGCAGCACCAGTTGATTGTACAAAAGCTTTGATTAAAAACTATTGACGGTGGATTCATGTAGAGGGTCAGTTGTACCTGACCTTACCTTTTGTCAAATTCAAAGCCAAAACCACTTCACAAAGAGACAAAACATGTAACACGTGCTACCAAACCAACATGATTGCAGAATTTGGCCTCAGCTTGCTGGAGCAGATGTGTGTAACTGCAACCAGTTCTAAGTACATTTGTTATATTTTACAATTAAAGTTTAAAACATTCATAGGTGACCCTTCAGCTGCCAGAGCTCAAAGCTCTGGAATTCCCTCCCTAAACCTCTCCGCCTCTCTACCTCTCTCTCCTCCTTTAAGATACTCCTTAAAACCTACCTCTTAGACCCAGCTTTTGGTCACCTGTCCTAATATCTCGGGTGTCAAATTATGTTTGATAACGCTCCCGTGAAGCATCTTGGGATGTTTTACAATGTTAAAGACGCTATATAAATGCAGGTAGTTGTGGTTATCCGTTAACGTTGGTGAAGGAGCAAACTAGCCAGTCAGCTCTTTGATACCCCAGTCAGTAGAGCTCTGATCATCCACTTAAGTGAACCCACGCAGTGTTCGGTTCCCCAACCCTCTCCTAATAGTGGGCAGCATATTCCAAATGCTGGAATATGGGATTAGAGTAGACAGGGCTTGATGACCGGCGTGGACACGATGGGCCGAAGGGCCTCTATCCGTGCCGTATAACTCTATAACTCTATAACTCTATAGCATAAGTCAGTGCTGCTGGCTCATATCACTCGAAGTGTGACCTGCAGTATGAAACGGTTAAATACAGAACTCCCGCTGCCTGCCTACACAGATTGCATCCAGGCTCGCAGACTTTTTATCAGCCGAACGGGTAAACAAATGGTGCAGTTGACAATAATTAAAATGAGTCAAAGAGAGATCTGAGGAAAGTGGAACTGAACACGTGTGGAATTAGCATCTGCAGTTGTGGCTGGTTCTTGCATTTTGTTAACTTTTATCCAAGTTGGCCGTACAAGTTCCACATGGATGATGGGTCGTATATTTTGAGGTTTTTTCAGCTTAATTTACCATAACCAAATTGTTTTTCATTGTCAGCATTTTCATTAACTCCAGCAATTGGAGTTGGATTAGTAACCCAACTCCTGCATTTAGTTTCGGTTCAAAGTGTTGGTTTGGTGGACATGGGCCATGTTTTCAGATCTACACAGGAAACACAATGTTTATAACTAACTGCGGTAATGTATAAATGATACAGCAGCATACTGAGTTCAAGAGGGAGTCTGTTGAATCACCCACACTGAGTTAGCTACATGTAGGAAGAGGTCATCCCTCATCCCTGCTACATAAGTTTCAAAATGGCAGATCAGATAAACTTTGAGCAGCAGGATTTACTTCTAAACCTTGGTCCAACAAAACTGTCAGGGTAAACAGGCTTCCCATCACACCTTACTCTCCTCACATTTTCAAAATGGCTGTAACTGCAGATTTAAGATTTTTAAAAAAAAATCAACATTTATTTTCTATTATTGTCTTTGTCAAAACTTCCTGTATTGCCCTCTCTTCCCTCTCTCTCTCAACCTTCATAAGACCACAGTTCTGTACTATGTGCAGGCATCAAACTGCACCCTGTTGCTGCACTTGTTAAATGGGACTCACAAAGACAATTTCTTTGCACACACAGGTCACCAATACAGACTCGGGCACTTTAATTTAATCTCTGCCACATGATCACTCTCCCCATTTTTTTTAACACAGAACCAAAGCCGCAGTCACTGAAGTCCCTAAATAAATATCAGACTTTTATTTTTGTAATACCGACACTTACATTTTAATTACAATTAATTGTTCCATGTGTACGCTATTCAAAACTATTACTGATGCACACAATGGCAGCTCAGTCATGAGGCATGACTATTGCATTTATTGGCCATTGTATGAAATTAAATTGTAAGTACAACTTAGCTTTCCATTGTGCTCATTGTACACTGAAAGACTTCTCAGAGTGATTGACATGGTGATGGGTAATGAATCAGCAACAGGAGGGGGTGGGTGGGAATGAGAAAGTAGTTGGAGCAAAATCATCATTGAAAACAAGAGCCTTAAGGTTTTTGAAGGCAAGGATAGAGGTGACGGGATGGAGTTGTTATGCGAGGGAGTTCCATAGGGCAAAGGCAAAGGGCAAAATGACAGACAGAATGGCCACCAATGGTGGAGAGAAGGGAGCAACATGCCAGTATTAGAGGACTAGAGGGTGCATGCAGGGACATAAGGCTGGAGAGGCCAAGCCATGAAAGTCAATTTTCTATAATATGGAGCGAAGCATTGCAAGAATGGGGGTAGTGGGGCTGTGTGCCTTCGTACAGGTAAGTACAGCATTCTGACTGACTTGTAGTTTATGGATGATGGACACAGGAAGGGCAGCCAGGAGACCATTAGAGAATTCTAACTACAAGGTGATAAAAACATAAATAGGGTTTCACCAGCAGAGAAAGTGAAGTAGGGGTGGAGGCTGGTGATATGGTGGAGGTAAAAGAAAAGACTCTTCATGGATTGGATGTGGGCAAAGGCACTGGGGCCAGGTCAGGCAGTACACCCAGGTTCTGCATCTCCAGTTTGATCTGAGCTGGCTGCCGAGGAGATGAATGAAGTCAAGGCTAGGGGAACAGGGGTACTTGCATGAGCCAAACAGGATGGCTTTAGTGTTACCAACATTAAGATTGCAGAAGTTTTGACTCATCCAGGTTTTAATGTTCAATTGGCAGCTGCAGAGGGTGTCAACAACCATGTGGTTGATGGAGGTGGTGGAAGGTTGAACTGAGTGCCCTCAACATGCATGTAAATGATGAAGTAGTGGAGGCCAAGGATGGAACAATGGGATATATTAGAGGTGGCCATATGGGCATGAGAGAAGAAACCATCAGAGACTGTGGGCATGATTTTAACTTGGAAAAGTGGGTGGATTGGGGGCGGGGGGCAGTAAAAATTTTAAAAACCTAAAACCCGCCCCAACCCACCCGTTCTAACAGTGGCGGGATGAGGGGTGGGCCGTCGACCCACTCTCAGGAGGCGGGTCGGTCACTAAAAGCTTTCAAGGAGGCTGCAGGCCTCCATTTTAACAGCTTTTTGTTTTCAACCCCTGGGGGCCAGGATTCCCAGGCCTTCTACTTCACTCCACGTGAAAGGAGGAGAGAAGGCCCGAAACAGCAGGTAAGTGCCTTTATAGCACAGCTTGTGGGTCCGGAGGAGCAGGAGTGCATCCCCCAGGCCCAACAAGCCTACCTGCAGCGACCTCCCTCACGATCTCTAAACCACCCCCCCACCTCACGATCTCTGATCCACCCCCCCACCTCACGATCCCCGACCCCCCCCACCTCACGATCCCCGACCCTGACCCCCCCCCCAAAGATGACTGAGCTCTACGATGACTGACCCCCGACCCCCGCCCCAATGACCCCCCGATGACTGACTCCCCTGGTCACTCCCCCTCCATCTAACACTTACCTGTTCACGTCCTCTTCCTTCGTCTTCTCCAGTCAATCAGGCCGGCCTGTCGGGCAGGAAACAGTCAAAAAAAAATAAAAGATGTCCTTACGCCAAAATCACAAGGGCGTCCGGGAAACCCGTACTATTGGGTTTCCTGTCAGGAATTCTATCCCCCTGTCCCCTTCCTGGCTCTCTGATAAAATCATGCCCTATGAAATGTTTTCGGTGCAACAGATAAGAGTGGAACCAGGAGAAAGAGCAGTGCCATGGAGATGTGAATGTCTGGGAAATAGTTTGGGACAGAGGCCTTGAAGGAGGTGAGGAAGTTGTCGAGATCAAGAGGCATCAATGTCATCCCAGGTGAAGGTCCAGAGTTGGGGGAAATTGGAGTGCGAAAGGACATGCATGAGAATCATGGGGTAGCTTTTTCCGGGTGTAAAAGGTAATGCTGGAGGAGTTAGGATCAGGCAGGTGGATATCTCGGAGAAAGGAGACGAGGAAGTGACTGGAGAAGGCAGTATTGATGATAGAGAGCTTCATGGGGGATTCTGTTTCCATTTAGTGCTCGTGTTGCATTATAACATAAAAATTAAGTCAGAGATTTAAAATAATAAAATTATACTGGACTAGTTATTTAATGTCAGCAGGTAACAAACCTGTGAGAATGCCTTTTTAGGGGGTAAAAGATGGCGTCTGTCAGAGAAGTTTGAAATAGCCAACAAGTCATAAGGGTGATTACTTGAAGGGCCAGGGAAGCACTCCTGCTCCTCCTGGCTCACAAGCAGTGCTATAAGAAGCACTTACCTTCTGGATCCGGCTGCTCCCACCTCTCTTTAGTTGCTGGGTTTCCCGAGTCGGCCAGTGTTAAATTGAAATGGCTGCCAAAATATCAGGAACGGAGCCTCATTTACATATTATAATGATGGACCTGCCTCTCCAGAGCGGGCTACTCGGACGGCCCCAGACATGCCACGGTTAAAACGGAAGTAGGGACGTTCACAGCGGGTTGGGGTTGGGTTTCGCAAGTTTGCCGATTTAACCCCCCTGTACCCTCTCCCGCCCATTGCGGGGGGGTTAAAATTCCCCCCATTCAGTTTGAACACGCAGTGCATCATTTGATATCTTCAACGTACAGTGAGTGAGTAGTCTCAAGGCCACAAAGTGGTTAATATATCAGGCATTCAGCCAATTCCAGTTAATATCACACTTTTTTGGTGAAACTGTATAAATCCAATCGGAGGAAGAATTCCAGAAAATAATAACTGTAAGCAGCTGTATAGACTGCAGGTCTTTACAGTAAGAATGACATTTGTGACAGACTCAAACACTAATTTCCTATTAAAATTAATGGAAAGCTCAGCTGTGTGAATTGGTTGCAGTATGCCGATACAGTAATAGACTAGAAGCAAACAGTCAGGATGGAGAGAAGTACAAATTCAATGAACCAAGTGTGCCCCATTCCCCTGGAATAAGATGTGATTGAAGGAGATTAGTGTTGGACAGCTAGTGGATTTTTCTGGGATGAAAAGAAATATGAAATATGCATACTGCAGTGAAATATGGAAATGTAAGACTTCACACTTGCTAATATTAATGTTTTGACTTCAATCCCAGAAAAATCCACTAGCCGTCCAATACTAATCTAATTTGATCCCAGTTTACACGGATAATATAAATTCAAAAGTCTGTTGTAGATTGACCCAATGCAATATCTTTGCAGAGACACTGCATTGCTCATATCTAACTCATCCATACAAGTGAGGTACTTCAATTAGAAACAATCACATTCACTACTTCTGCAACTAGAATGCATAGTCTTTTTCTCTTGTGTACTGAATGATGTTGGCTGCTTTTTAAATGCAAGATCAAGACCATCATTTGGTAGCTCTTAGTCCTCCCACGTTCTCATCTTTGACCCAGAATTGCTGCTGGAGGTCCTACAATGGCTCCCGGTCCACCAGCGTCTCAGTTTTAAAATTCTTATCCTTGTGTTCAAATCCCTCCATGGCCTCGCTCCTATCTATCTCTGTAACCTCCTCCAGCCCTACAACTCTTTGAGAACTTTGTGTTCCTCCAATTCTGGCCTCTTGTGCATCCCCGACTTCCTTCGCCCCACCATTGGCAGCGATGCCTTCAGCTGTCTAGGCCCGAAGCTCTGAAATACCCTCTGTAAACTTCTCTGTTTCTCTACCTCTCTCTCCTCCTTTAAGACCCTCTTTAAAACTTACCTCTTTAACCAAGCTTTTAGTCGCCTGTCCTAAGATCAACTTCTTTGGCTTGGTGTCAATTTTTGACTGATTATGCTCCTGTGAAGCACCTTGGGACATTTTACTATGTTAGAAGTTTCCACTGTTACAGCAACTGGTGGAAACTCCACATTCCAAACAGAGCCCAGCAGCTCCTGAGTGCAAACGTCAAAGGACGCATAACGTTCACTCTCCCTAGACAGGGGCAATAGAAAATTAGCAAAGTACGCTAAGCTCCCGATCTCATTATATCATCTTGGGCTTGGGGTGGATGTGGCTCAAGACTGGCCAGCAAAACCTAAGTATTATCAGCTGAATCAGTCTGACACGTCCTAAGCATTTCCCAATGCACTCTCTAGCAGCTTGCTCAAGAACAGTGTTGGCTTGACTTAGAAATGGCGTTTCATATGTGGGAGGGGGCCAAAAGTGGAAAGAAATTTTTTTTTTGTGTGGCAATCTACTGACATCAAATACCGCAGGAGGACGATAGTATTCCAAAGTATTAGATTTATAGAATTCGGTCAATTCCTAATATCTTTTTAATCTATAAACAAAAGATACAAGCTAAAGAAAAAAAATGTCACTCCCAAAGTCTGTTTGTCCCAATACATTTCAGCTGGCAGAACTTTACTTTTCATTATGGAAGCACATGATATAATTCTGATTAAAATGATTATTGCATTGCAGACACATCTTCATGTTACTTAGCTTGGAACATTGTGCAGTGTATTTATCCCTCTCTCTCTGTATGCATTCTCTGATGACCATTGAGCTCCGCACTTTCCGGCCTGTGCATAGGTGAATTGCATCAACCCCTAATGTTACTCCTGCCCATTCCGCCGCATCATCTATCCATGTCCTTCTTTACCTAGCGCTTGATTTATTACCATCAACTTTCCCAGACAGTGGAACTCCCAACTACTTTCCGGTGTCATTTTTCTTATCACAATCTGCCTCATCACTTCTTTTTTTTCTCATGCGAGTTTGAGGACTCTCTCATTAGTCATTCTCCTTGTCCAACTACTACATGTGTAGCACCAGAATTCAGACACTTATGATCATCATCTTACTTCAGCAGTAAGGTTCAGTTTTCATATCCCTACAATGCTACACAAGACATTTCAGCACTCTAATTCTTGTCGCCAGTTTGATTTTACAGCTGCACAGAAACTCCTTCATGTTTTTACAATCACTATCCTCTCACAGCTGTTATAATGACCCTTCCTCTGCAAAACTCATGCTGATGGCAACTATTTGAAGTTACTTTTTACACACGGCCCCTTTGTGTCCCCCTGCTCGCTCGTCCTCACCTGCCTCAATCACAGGCCCCAAATCCAGGCTTCTTACCATTACGCTGTTAGGTGGGCTTATACTGATGTAATTCCATGTTATATGTAGAGTAATCATTGTTCTGGTTCGTTCTGACCTTTTTGCACTTTTTCTGTCAATTTAAAAAACTTTAACATGAAGCACTAAATTCTATTCATTTTTTGCTCCCAGTGGGAATTCAGTACAGTACAGGGGAATGCCCAGCCTGATATCTTGTCAGTCACAAAACCCGGGACCAGGACTGTGGAGCAGAGATTAGCAACACAAATTAAAAAAAACACACTTCCACATGTTGATCCCAATTAAAAAATACTTTAAATTTACTTAAAATGCATTCAATCTGAAACCTTTTTTTTAAAAAAAGTTTTTTTTAAAAACTTATACCCAACAGCAAAAAAACAATCACAACCACTGTAATTTTAAAATACATTTGCAAATTTGGCAGGGTATTTACCTACAAAGTCACCATTAGTTTTGATTTTGTCTAATGTACATGCCTTTGATGTTGTGCTTTGAACATTTACACTAGTTGGCTGTAGCTCTCCCAGAACCCAGTAGAATAGAACTTACTTCTTTTATCGTCCACAATGTTGACAGCCTGGATCAGAAGAGCTGCGTTGTTCTCTGTATATTCCACAAACACTAATAGGAGTTTCAGTGCAGTCTTCACCACCAAACGGTACTGGGATTGAGAAACAACAAGAGCAGACTGTGAGCAAATGTGAGATTTGCCAGCTAACAGTTGAGGGAGGGAAATATTTCAGGCTGAAAGCTCTGACCATTCCAGGAGGTGTCACTGCAGAGCAGTGAGATTTCAAGTTTGAATGAAGTAACTGCAGCACCAGTCATTTTTCTTCAATTAACATGTTAATTTTTAATTGACGTTACCGTCTCTTATTTTAAAATTCACACCCATTCTACCAAGTGTCACAAATAATACAATTAAGTGCGGCTTCATACAAATTGTTGGTTTAAGTGGAATTTATTTTTATTGATTTTTCTATTGTTTTTCTTTTCAGAATCATGAATTTGTTTATTAACTGGTGATACCTTCCACAAACAGACACTCATATACTTAAAAAATGAAGAAAAGACATCACCTAGTTTCAAAGGTTAACCAACTGAACAGTCTCCGTACAAAGATGTGGTGATATGATAAATACGTCAAGGGTATATAAACTGATCAGTGCAGGTGATGTTCAATCTCTTCTTGGAGGGGGCCCTTTCTTGGAGATTTATGCCCCACAACTCTGCCCTTCCAAACTACCTCCCAGCTCCAGGAGGAGGAGGCAGGGGATCACAGATGGAGGAAATAAATCAATACCAACTGACCACCTACATTCCAACAGACAAGGTTACAGTAGGCAGGACCCTTCATCTCCCCACCCCCCACTAACTGGATCCCAGGAGCCACGACTGAATGAATTGTCTCAATGCTTCAACTCTAATTACTATCAGCATCTAGTGAGCCATCCAGTGCCATCCTAATACCCTTCCCCCGGAAGCAGCATGCAGACAAAGTGTACAGTATGCACAAAATATGCATTTGGATGTTAACTCTGGGGAAAACTATCTTTTTAAAAAATTGGTGCAACTTGTAGTGTTAGAGTATGAGAAAGTGTTTTAAGAAAATAACCAGATTATTTTGAATTTAGCAGTGATTTGTTTAATCAGTCTCTCTTTAAATGAACCCAACTGAAAAAAATAAATCAGGGTACACCTTTCAAGCAAGGAGGCAACCCAGCAAAACTGTTGAGATTTCTGTAAGTTCGACACTCAGTACAAGATACAAACTTCAGCTTTGTTTCCAGCTCAGCTCTGGTTTACTCTATGGACCTCTGCTGGCAGGCTGAATGGACAACACTTTTCTAACATGGCATGTTTGTTGATCTAACTCTAAATAACAGCGACAACACATCATTAAAAATAACAACAATCTTTGTTGGTAGCCGTTGGGAAAAACTATAAATCAATAATTTGGTGAAATGTGCTTTATAAACCATTTTTAGAAATGGAGTGGTCTCAAAAATTAATTGGCAAATTTAATTTCTGCTGCAAAACAGATATATTGGCTAGTTCGTTAACATGTTAATACTCATCGCAATTCATTAAATTTATATTTTCCATCCCGTGTTCTCTCATCTCACCTACTGATTTTATGTTTGGTATTAATGAAAAACAAAGAAATGCACAATAATTACTTGTGACTACTTCGCTACATCACACTTTAATTAAAGCAGGTGCTCAAAAGTCAGCTCCTTGTAAACATCTCTATAAAAAGACACACACGCGCAAGTTAAGATGAAACGGTTGCATCCTGTTCAGCTGCGTGCAGCTACACAACATAAAAAAATACCTGCCAGTTCTATATTGTAGCTAGAAATTATTAATAAGAGTCAACGGATTGTTGGGGTTCTGCTAAACTGCAAACAGCTGGCTTTTGATTCACTTCACTTGTGGTTTAACCAATACAACATGTTAAAAGTTGCCTGGGGAAATGGCGGTTACAATGGGTTCTAGTTTCCTAAGACACTGTTCTTATTACTCATATCTTACCTTGACTACACTGGGAAAAAAGATACATCACTTGTTTTGGATGTCATTCTTATTTTTTTATATAAAGTTGAAGCTAATCAGGGTGCAAATTGTCACAAATATAAATGACACCGTCATTACAAGAATGAGAATAAACTCCTGGATTTCCCAAGGCAATTGCTCATGGTAAGTCAGAGAATGTGCGGTTTATAATAATAGGACTCCCTCCAGTAATTCTACATCTTTCCTGAAGTACGGACACCAAAGTTGAACACAGTACTCTGGAAGTGGCCTCACCAACGGTAGATACAACTTTAAAATCACCTCCTTTGACTTCTAAGTCATGCCCTTAGTGTCCATGCCAAATTTTATTTGCTTTCTTGACTGCTTGACAGTTTTGACAACCGATCCACCAAAACTCCCAGATCTCTTTCCTGCGCAGTTACCTCAAGGATGTTGCCATTTAATACGTTATCCACATCCTCGCTTCTTTGACATACTTACATAATTTCACACTTATCCGTGGTGGCTTTTATTACAAGTCAGACAAAATTCATGAGCAATTTGCAACATAAGACAACCTCACGTTCACTCTCTCTTAAATACCTGTGCAAGCACATTGTCTA
The DNA here is from genome assembly GCF_035084215.1 of Heptranchias perlo. Classification (NCBI taxonomy): domain Eukaryota; kingdom Metazoa; phylum Chordata; class Chondrichthyes; order Hexanchiformes; family Hexanchidae; genus Heptranchias; species Heptranchias perlo. The sequence goes on along the minus strand of NC_090340.1, from coordinate 22,575,359 downwards.
TTGGTTCTATCATTGTGCTCCCTTATCACCTTTCTTTCTTCAAAACCTCAAAATGTTAAAGAGCACATCAACCAATCATGCTTTCTGAAGTACCCAGCAGCTGAAGGTCAAAGATAAGAGCAAGGGTATCTTGTAACCGGAATTATTCATTCAACAATCTCCACATCTCAGAGCAGTGAAATCAGTGGCAGGAAAGAGAACCCAAAAGAATTACCCAATCCCAAATGTAGAGACAAGCACATGAATTTAAACTGCATATTATTATTTGTGAACAAATCCAAGCAGTAGTGTTAGTTGAAAACATGCAAGTACCAATAACATTTCAACACCCCTCAGGGATTCGCTCCACATGTAAGCCTGCAAGCAATTGGACCATGTAGGGTATTACAGCCAAACCCCGTACTCTACATCTAAATACATGCACTTTCTAGCAAGGTTCCTAGGGTAGTGATCAGAATTGAGAACTTGGACTAATTTTACCCTCAGTAGCCTTGAGAACTGAGTCCTATTGCAGTGCCCTACCATTACCTGAAGATTAACCCAGCTCGGTCCAAGGATCAAAACTGGACCTTCCATTTTAGTTCATACGAAAATAAACATCCTCATCATAAGTCAGTATTCATCTACAGGATACCTGACTCACCATGCTGCCAGTCAGAGTGTACAGCCACTGAACAGTCTCATTATGACCAATGACTCCATTCATTCCATCCACAAACAGCATAATCTGGCTCAGAGCTGTAAATGCAACAAAAAGACCATTAAGTATGTACTTAAATAAAGGTAAAAGTAGTGTTCTTAAACTTCAATTTTGATTCATTTGTGGATTGTGACATGGTGCTTTTACTGACACCTTACTCAAGGTTGGAGCTGGTAATAAGCAAAATGCAAAAAACTGCAGATGCTGGAAATCTGAAACATAAACAGAAAGTCCTAGAAACACTCAGCAGGTCAGGCAGTGTCTCAGGAAAGAACAGGGAAGCTGACGTTTCAGGTGTGAACCTTTCATTAGAACAGAACTAGTAATGTTTGGAGACTCCTTGTAGACAACTAAAAATACAGATCATACTGGGAGTTTGTTATAACCTGCTGAACAATAGAAAGGAAATGGTGGATGAAGTTTGTAGACAAATTAGAGAAGTATTAACAATAGTGATAACCATAGGGGATTTTAATTATACAAAAGTAGACATGGATTGGAAAATGTTTGTAGTGAAAAAATATTTTTTTTTGCAGTGTATTCAATAAGACTGTTTCATCACTCATTATGTTGCTACTCCAACAAGGAAGGAATCTCTTCTTAACCTGGTTCTGGGTAATGAGGTGGAGCATGTAAGTGATCCAAAAGTAAGGGAATATTTGGGAAACAGGGACCATTATGTAATTAGGTTCAGTGTGAAAAAAAAAACTGGAAGACATGGATACGTGAATGGAAAGTAGCAAATCATAAAAAGGAATCTTGCCCAAATTAAATAGAAGAAAAAAAATTAGCAAATGGAATTGTAGATTTGCCATGGGAAATATTTATGCCTCCTGGTTAAAATCAGGTACGTTCCAGTAAGGAGAAAAGGTGGGTAGAGAAGGCTGGAGCTTCATGGGTGAACAATGTGATTAGATCAAACATAAAACTAAAAAAAGAAGCATTTAGTGTTTACTGAGTAGATACTAAAAATGAAATCCAGGACAAATATATATAGGAAATCTACAAAAAGGGAGATTGGAAAGACTATGATAGGAAGTTAGCAAAAAAAAACACAAAAGGGCAACAAAAAGGCTTTGTATCAGCACATTAGTAGCTAAGGTGGAGAAGGTCATGAAGAGGGTGAGCTTGTAGTAGAGGCTGAGGCAATGGCAGATACTAAATAAATATTTTTCACGGAGGTGGATAATGAAATGTTGGAACACCAGAGGGAGCTGTAGAACTGTTAATGGTGGTTATTCGAAGAGAGACGGTACTAAAAAAGATACTGAAACTTAAGCACTGGGACCTTTGGTTTACATCAGAGGATCCAGGGTGAAAAACTAAGGAACATCAGAGGCTCTGACCATAATTTTCCAAAATTATGTGGAAAAGAAAACTGTGCCAAGACGGCTGGAGGGTGGCACATATAACACAACTCTTCAAAAAGGGAGACAGGGAGAAGCCAGGAAATTACAGATACAAAGGAAAAACTGCAAATGCTGGAAATCAGCTTTCATACCCTTCTTTGGACTTGAAGATTGATAGATCGGCAATCACTTTTATAAACATTGACAGCTAGGCAATCAATTTAGTGAAGATTGACTGATCGATAGATAGGCAATCAATCAGTTTAATAAAGATCGATTGATAGGTAATCAGTTTAATAGAATTAGACAAAAAGGGGAAAGGGAGGAGAAAAGCTCAAGCACAGAGATGGAGGTAATGGGTTGAATGACCTGCAACCTAATTAAAAGAAAAACAATGATATAAAGGATCTTCTCAGTCAAGCGATGGGAAGAAATTAACCGCATTAAAGAAACAAAAGAACTTGCAAATAGCCCACTCAAGGAAACAAACAAGAACATGGGGGGATTTTAAAAAATACAACGAAAGCCTGCAGATGCATGAATAAAATTATCTTATCTTATGAGGAAAGGTTGGACAAGTTGGACCTGTATACACTGGAGTTTAGAAGAATGAGAGGTGATCTTATTGAAACATATGAGATCCTGAGGGGACTAGAAGGGGTGGATGCTGAGAGGATGTTTCCCCTTGTGGGAGAGACTAGAACTAGGGGCCACAGTTTAAAAATAAGGGGTCTCCCATTTAAGACGGAGATGAGGAGAAATTTTTTCTCTCACAGGGTCACGAGTCTGTGGAACTCCCTTCCCCAGAGAGCGGTGGAGGCAGGGTCATTGAATATTTTTAAGGCTGAGTTAGATAGATTCATGATCAACAAGGGAGTCAAAGGTTATAAGTAGGTAGACGGGAAAGTAGGGTTGAGGTCGCAATCAGATCAGCCATGATCTTATCAAATGGCAGAGCAGGCTCGAGGGGCTGAGTGGCCGACTCCTGCTCTTAATTCGTATGTTCGTATGTAAAATTAAAACAGAAAATGCTGGCAAAACACAGTGGGCCAAGAGTTCTGAAAAAAGAAAAAATAGGCTAACACCAAGGGCACAGACCCCGTGGCAAAGCATGTGGTCTGACAAAGGGTTGACTGATATTGAAGTGGACACTATAAATGAGTTCAAGACTCAATTATACATGTATCTGGAGAAAGAGAGAGAAATGATGAGCAGGATATGGGGTTCATTAATGAAAAGGCTTGGATTTGTTGGGCCAAGTGCCTGTTCCCAATCCCAAAAATTGTCATCAATTCTCAGGCGAACCTAACTACAAATGGAGTTTAGATAACCAACTAAAAAGACCATTTTAATTTGGCCGCATGCACTTCCTTCAAAAAGGAATTCTTCCCAGGGCCCCAGCACAGCAGGCGGAATGACTCTCCTACAGGCCCAAATGTTGGTGGGTGCAGAGTACAGCAGAGGCCCATAGCTTGCATCCCCTGATACTTGGATATGAACAGCAAACGTCAGAGATGTACAACACACTCTGTTTCTGGCCATATACAGGCCCCCTGGCTTCCAAATCCATTCAGAAGGGAAAACCCTATATCTTGACAGTCACGATTGGAGTCAAATCAGAAAACCAAGAAAAGAAAAGCTATTAGATAATTCAGCACCTCTTTGCAAACTATAAAGCTTCAGAATAAAACCCTACTTTTTCGGATCAAATACAGAGCTCCTGCCAGCTTAAACTCTAACTACAAAATCTGTATGGATGAAAATAAATGACTGCCACTACCTCCAGCTGTGTGGCTCTAACCAGGCAAGCCTTCTCCTCCACCTAGATTCAAATCAGGAGAGCAAAGTGAGGATTGTGTTTTTAAAACCTGCTTATGCTGTTCGTTCCTCCTCAATTTAAGTAAAGCCAAAAAGAAAATAGGTTGACTAAAGATGGGAGCTCACTAAACAAGTATATAGAATGGTTATGAAAGGCGGCTGGCCTGGTAACAGAATCTTTTTTGCTGCAATTGCGATATTTACTCCTTCTGTCGCACAACCTGCCCTTGCAGGGCAGTTACACCAACACAGGTTGCCTCCAAATGCTCACATCTACTTTCTGGCTGTAGGTCTGAGCTGAAATCAGGAGGCATGAGGAACTGCTTTGTTGTATTGAATATGGTGGGTATATTTTGAATTTATTTAGACCAATGCTGGCAATCTTGCTGTTTTGGATCTGAAGTATAATATACATTTTACTCAAACTTTGAATCTTCAGCTACTATTGTAACTAAAAAAAATGGAAGAGGGAGAAATTTAAACGACCACCAGTAGAGTCAAGATCAATTGGACAATCACTATCAGATCCATTGGGCTGGGATCACAGTCAGATGATGGAGTTTGGGGCTGTCTACAATTTAGTCTATTGTACAGGTTAAATGATAACACTTCAGATCCCTAAACAGGCATGAATAGCAAATACTAGAAGCTCCAAAACTTAACTTGAACCTCAATTTTAATTTACTTAAAAAAAAAATCTTAGAGCAAAATTATCCTGGAGCTAAAATGTAAAGGAGCAGCCCTCTTAGCTGGATTTTATTTCTAGGGAACAGGCCACAGTACTAACTAACCTCTCAGGATGTAGTTCTGGTAGTTCTGGTCAGCTTCTGCTCCCACTTTGATTAGACATGTCAATCCTTCAGCATTTACAAACTCAGGTACCAGATCTTTGTCCTCCTACAAAAGAAAATACACATTATATCAACAAGGAGTGGCTGACAATGTATTTGTAGCAGTCACAGACAATTACTTTCATGACGATAAGACAACAGTGTTTAGGGTTTGCTTATAGAAATTATACACAAACCCCCACCACGAGGAAACGTGCACAAAGAAAACTGCCATATCATGGGTACGAGAGGCAGCACAGTGCACAGCCCCAGTTAGAACCCCACCGTTCTGTTCCATAGAGTGGGTCACCGTGGGCTCGTCACTGCTGGTTTACAGATGGTGAGATCTCACTCTCAACTTTGCTTTGCTCAATTGCTCAGCAAAGGCCAGGAGCTCTCCCGTAAGGAGGGAGGGAGGGAGGGAGAAGGAACTTGCATTTATATCGCGCCTTTCACAACCTCAGGGTGTCCCAAAGTGCTTTACAGCCAATTAAGTACTTTTGAAATGTAATAACTGTTGTAATGTAGGATGGTAAATCCATATGGTCAATCACGCCAGGAGTTCATGCAGATGGGCCGACTGTGCAACAGTACTGGTGGAAGCCTGGGATGAGAGCTCCCAACTATACCGTCTTCCGAAGGAACAATTGGGAGAGGAAACACGAGCGAAAAATAAATGAAGAGAAACACAAAGTAGTTCATTTGTGCTGTTGGTAGAGATCTACTGAGATTGGAGCAAGAGAAGGTGGGCAATGACATAAGACAGCTCCAAGATTATTAAATTAGTTTTTAAATTATTTGTTTTAATTTCAAATGATGTTTACAGGTTTAGTTTTTGCAACAAAAAAAATTAAAAGCAGGTGCTATCCAGTATCTCCTTTTGGAAAGTGTGCACATGTGCACGTCTAGTGAGGACAGGATCCAGCCCAACCGTGATGCCCTGCACAGTTGAGTAGCCTGCTAACACTTACTATCAAACGTGAAGAATGGCCATTGGGCGAGGTACCCGAGGGCTGTTGGCATTCATGGAATCGTAGCCTAGCACCTCAAGGAGAAAAAGGGAAGAAACTGGCAAAAAAGCCAAAATTAAAGTACTTTAATGGGGCTGGGAGAGAGGGGAGGGGAACAACATTTGCAGTTGACTGTCAGTACAGGTTATTTATAGGAGCTAAATAAGAGCTACACTTCAAGGCTCCATTGGCATAGGAAATAGAAGTTATGAAGTTTCAGATACCATATTGATCGAAACAACAGTCAGCGGAAGGATTGAGATTTCAGCTGTGTAAGCTGACATCATGGTTTCAAAAAAGATCAAAGTCACTAGAACCAGACAATACAACAGCAGAGCCTGGGGAACAGGAAGAGAAGCAGGGTGGGGCTTACAAATAAAGCTACAAACTTAACTATTAGTTATATCAATAGTCATTTGCAATAGTTAAGACTCTATATGTATGCAATAAAACAAATTTCTGAAATATGAACTTATGCACATCATACTTAGGGACAAGGAATCAAAATGTATAGACTAAAAGATAAAGAATGATTTTCATTTATATAGCATTTTACCCCATTTCTTGGAAATGACTCAAGTGCTTCACACACAATGAATTACTTTGAAGTGCAGTGACTGATATATAAACAAATGTGACAGCCATTTTGTACACCCCAAGATCTTACATACAGTAGTGAGATGAATGACCAGATAATCAGTTTTTGGTAGTATTGGTTGAGGGAGGGATATTGGACAGGAGAATGGGCGAACCCCCTGCTCTTCTTCGAATAGTCCTACAGAATATTTTATGTCCACCTAAACCGTTGTAACAGGCAGAATTGGCCTGAGATTAATGTCCCACTGTCGCACAGCGCCTCAGACAATACAGCACTCTCTTAGTACATACTATCAGCCTAAAGTATGTACTTCAATCCTGCACTCGAATTGACTTCATATATGCGCTTATTGAGCACCAATAGCACTTGGATTTATGATATATGCTTAAGATTGTATGGGTTTTATGTAATAAAGGATTCTATAATTGGTGTAAATCAAGAAACTTTAATTGTTAAGTAAGTTTTGCTCGGTTCATGCATTTAAATTTGTAACACATTTACAGCAAATATTTCAGCAAAATTAATCTAGTGCAAAGTGATAACAGTATATTTTGTATATACTCTGGTCCTCAATTTTGTACAAACAGAACATTATCACTAGGTGGCACTCCTGATTCACCTTCGACAAGACCAGTGAAATTTGATTCCTTCAAAATATAATTTTGCTACGTGGAGACATAACTGGGAATGCAACAAATAGTTGTTTCTCTTAAATACTTTGTGAATTACTGCTTATATTTTTAAATCTTTTGTTTTTAAAAAGGAGTTTTTGAGCAGGCTCAATAACCTTCAAATTTTGACCTGCAGCAGGTGTTACATCTGCTGAATGCAAACACATCTAATGCAACAGTGACATCTGTCTCTTAATATACGTAATGAAAACTATAACAAAGATAAAGTGCCTGTGCCTTGGGAGGGTGTTTGGGCTTATTGTTGTACTTATTCTCTCTCTTCAAGTCAGCTGGGATCTGGCTCCCTGCCCCCATTGATACTGCATAGTAATCCCTGGAATTTAGAAGATTAAAGGGTGATTTGATCAAAGTTTTCAAGATATTAAGGGGAATTAATAGGGTAGATAGAGAGAAACTATTTCCACTGGTTGGGGAGTCTAGGACTGGGGGACATAGCCTAAAAATTAGAGCCAGGTCTTTCAGGAGTGAAGTTAGGAAACACTTCTACATGCAAAGGGTGGTAGAAGTTTGGAACTCTCTTCCGCAAACGGCAGTTGATGCTAGCTCAATTGTTAATTTTAATTCTGAGATTGATAGATTTTTGTTAATCAAAGGTATTAAGGGATATGGGCTAAGACGGGCATATGGAGTTAGGTCACAGATCAGCCATGATCTCACTGAATGCTGGAACAGGCTCGAGGAGCTAAATGGCCTACTCCTGTTCCTATGTTCCAAACACTACATGAAGGACCATTCTCTTCCCATCTCCATTTTAACTGACAAAGATACACTTAAGATGCCTTTAAGATTCAGAAAGCATCTAATGTGTCAAAACTCATATCTGAAAAGTAGTCTATTTTCAAGTTTGTTTGTTTTTTTGTGTGTGAAAATATCCTGAATCATGTTTTCATTTACACATGATATTTACCAATAATCAAAGAGCTGGAAACCAGAAGGGAGGCCAGCAGGTTTTTAAAAAAAGTGCCTGGCTAAGGCTTAAAAAAAAGGCTAGAATCATGTTATATATAAATAAAAAATATTTTGTGAACAGATCCTTCAAACAAGATTTCTAAGACATTTTCCTGATTAATTGTAGAAAGTATTAAACTAATTTGTAACTTTAAATGAACAGAAGTAGAAATAGAATTTAAGAAGTCATCTGCCATTTATTATTCTCTTTGCAATCACTGCTTCAGAGTTTGTGAGGATACTATTGTTTTGTAATTTCTGAAGTAAAAATAATCAGTTAGTATTCCAAAGTGTTATATGGTTCGAAAAAAATCTTTTTCGTTCAATCCAAACATTGTAGACTGTAACAATTCTCACTGTGGGTGACATTTATCAATAGTTTGAGGGTGTCACATGTATCCTCTACAATTCTGTGTGTGCAAATCTAAATGTGGAGATCCACACCGTTCACCTGAGGAAGGAGGAAGCCTCCGAAAGCTTGTGGAATTTAAAATAAATTTGTTGGACTATAACTTGGTGTTGTAAAATTGTTTACAATTGCAAATCTAAAGGCATAGAACTATTCTGATCAGGAAAGTTAAAAATCTCCCAAAGAGAGATCAATTGACAGTGCACTAATACACTGTGCCAAGGGTACATTGATGTTGCACTAACATAATGGCCCAGATTTTCCTGTTAAAATAACAGTAAGGCTAATGACGCTCACCGTTATTTATGCGCAAATCACACAGCAGCTTCAGGTGAGGGCAGATGCGCAGTTAAATGCGAAAATTTGGAAGTTGTTGTCCAAGATACGCCGCTCCATTAGCTTTGCGAAAACGGCATTTTGCTGCCTGACTCACCATTCAAATGCATTCAACGGCATGAAGTTCCTGTACTTACATGGTAGATACGAACTATACTTGCCAGAGAAAGTTACAGCTTGTCCATTTCAGTCTAAGTACTTTTTTAAAGGTGTGATAAGTCTTAATTACTGCTCAACAACCTCTCTGGCACTGAAAATGAACTATTACAAGTGTGGAGTCTCATTCTTTCAGTTTTTAATTGTTGTTGGAGATTTTTTTAAAAATTAAATTACATTTTTTTTACTTTATATTTCTGCCTCTTTTTTCTCTCTCTCTTAATCCAATCTTTCTTTCCCTCTCTTTATTTCACTTTATGTACCTGATTTGACATTGAATTGACTGTTCCAACTTACACTCACTGGTTCAGATTCTGCACTGTTCATTTCACAATCCTTCAATCTGATTGGTTTAGGAGGTAAGTTGCTTGCCTGTTCACACAGGTCCCAGATGCCCTGTAGAAGGCGCCGTACTGTTTCCCTCTCCCACGTATAACTTGCAGTGCAAAGTTTCATGGAAGTTAAACGGCACAGGCAAGTCTAACTAACAGCAAGCGCCGTGCTCTAATATACTGTACCATATGTAGACTGACTGTACACTGAGCCACATATACACTCTCAGTGCACTATGACACTGTACCACATATAGACTGCACAATCACACTGTGCCACATATAGACTCACAATTCACCAACATACTGTACCACATGTAGACTGACTATGCCCTAATACAATGAGCCATAGATAAACTGATGGTGCATCAACACACTGGGTAGACTGAAGATGAATTAATACAATGTCTCATGGATAGACTAATGGTGCACCATGCAATATATTGCGAGATGGTCAAAGCTGCACTAACACTCGTGCATGATGGAGGAAACCAAGCATTCTGCTATAAAATACCAACACACGCCTCCCAGTGTCAGCCAGGACATTTGGGAGTGGTGCTGAGTGGAGTTGAGGTCCACTCCTAAGGGATGGCAGGCAAACTCAAGACAAAACAAAAAACACAGCTCTGGTGAAGGGTCTGAACTTAAAATCTTAACCATCTTATCTAGATGCTGATGGACCGGCTGTGTATTTCATCAACCTGAGCTATGCATCTCCTGGAAGGAGTCAGCTGCTTGGAAATAAGTTACCTGCCTGTCCTTTTGGTTAAAAAACTGGAATGGATAACAGTGTTCATGGGGGTTACTGAAGGAGGAGAAGAACATAAAATAAAATTGATGGGGGAATGAAAGTAAATTGCTCCAGGACGTGGGATATAATGTCCTCCACTTACTGTAAATAACAAGCTTCATTACATGATCGAATTAATGAGTTCCATATGTTCCAGCCAGCGATTGGATAATACAAGGTCAGAACTCTTTCTAAACATGTTATTCTACTTCCCCTGAAATTCAACATACAGGAAGAGGTAGTAGAAGGCCCAAATGAGTACCAGATGAATAGTGAACCTGCTGCTCTTGTGCAGATATTTATGAATAAAGAAAGAAAAAGAACTTGCGTTTATATAGGAGCTTTCATGATCCCAGGATGCCCCAAAGCACATCACAGTCGGTTAAGTACTTTTGAAATTTGTCACTGCTGTAATTTGGCGAAAACGCGACAGTCAATTTGCACACAAGGTCCCATGAATAGCAATGAGATAAATGACCTGGTAATCTATTTTTGATGGTGTTGATTGACGGATTAATGTTGACCAAAATATCAAGAGAATTCTCCTGCTCTTCCTCAAAAAGTGCCCTGCAAACTTTTATATCAGATCCTCAGTTTAATGACGAAAGCACTTTACATTGAGCTAAGTGTACTGTCAACTTAAACACACAGCTCACCTGACATTTTAATTCAGTGCATGGTGATCAATGGAAAACCAGTAGCTAGGTAAGGAACTTGTAACAAACGCCCTTGCGCATATTATTCCTCTAATTTATTCCTGTAGCATTCAACGGAGTCGAGCCCACTATCAATATTTCAAATCTCGCCATACAGTGCCACCAATTAAACAGGAACAATGAGATCACAGGATCCTGCTTTCTGCAACAACTCACTGCTGGCAAAAAAAACACATGCTCAGAATAAAATTTAAGCACAGATTGATCCTCCTCTCCCTGCTTATCAACTCCATCAGAACATGTTAGACTCCCTTTTCTGAAATCATCTCAGTCTCTCGATGTGCTGACTTATTACACACTCCAGCTTATATGTTATCTGACATGCACTGGAGAAGTAGTTGTCAAAACTGGATGAGAAGCAGAATGTCTCAAAACAATCATTCCTTAAATCGACTGAGTGAAGCATCATTGCCCTTTCATATAGTAATGACAAAATATTAAGCCATTGCATTCCTATTCATGAAGGTGGCAAAGTCTCCACGCCTGCAGTATCTGTCCAGTAGACCGTCATCAATCCAAGTAGAAGTGATGCCACAAAATTTGTCAGACTTTTTTTTATTCTCGGGATGTGGGCATCATTGGCAAGGCTGCATTTATTGCTCATCCCTAACTGCCCAATGTTTTGATAACTGTTCTCTGAGCAAGTCACTCAGTTTAAGAGTCAACCACGCTGGTATGGGACTGGAGTCACATCTAGGCCAGACCAGCTAAGGAGGGCAGGTTTTTTTTCCCTAAAGGACATTAGTGAACCTGTTGGGTTTTTACAACAAGTAAACAGTGCTCAGGAAGCAGGTAGCCATGAGGGCAGTTTGGTCCTAGATGAATACGCTATTTCATTGTTTCACTTCTTGTTGCTTAAATGCTGTGACAAAGACAAAAACATTTTGACATGCAAGGCCTGAAGTCACTGGACTGGCAACAAAGTAAACAAAAAAAACTCTTTTACCAGCTTTTTATTTACAATTTTTTTTTTGAAACCTGAAATTAGATTCTCAAACTGCCATGATGGGATTTGAAACTGATTGCACTATAACAGCTGTGTGAAGTGTCCTGGGCAGGAGTTGCTATTACTTTCCTCCTGCTTTGTTTTCAAAGCATGGCGGTAAGTTGAGTTAGTGGGGTAACCAGGGAGAGGGACCAGGACCAGGACTGGGCATCATGATAATCTGAATGCACAGGACATGGGGCAAACTGAGGGGAGAAAGATATGGAGGGAAGGAGAGGGGAGGGGAGATGAGATGGAGAAGGAGGGAAGGGGAGAAAGACAGAGAGAAAGACCACTGAAAGATTGTCACAGGCAAAAGAAATGGAGTCCAAACTCTTCATTGAGAAGAAACAAAATTATCTATGGACAAGTCAGTTTAGAGCACTCTTGGGTGTTGCCGACAGCTTGGTTTCAGGGCAACTCTGACAAATGGCTGGCAGCTCAGACTCTCCCACTCACTTTTATTAATCAAGGGATGGTATTTGATGTAGAAGGCAGAATTGAAATAATTTCTTAAAAAAGAGGGAATGGGGAACCTTTCCTCTCCTTATGGTTCATTTGGTAAGTGCACTGCCTTTTGTGCAACTGAGGCATGCAGATGAGGAGGGAATCCAGTTCAAACCAAAGTCTGTGCTGGGTGGGGGTTGGCAGCTAGGGTGCTAGAAATGACCTAGGCACTCCTGGGCTGGGGCAGGGATTAAATGAGGCAGGGTTTCCATTTGTGACCATCGTCACATGACTGCATGCCAGAAAATGAGGATGCTTGGATGTCTACCGAGAACAGAATTGGTTCAGGTGTGATACCTCCCATGGTTGAACAGCGTGTGGACAATCACTGTTGGCTAAGCTCATGTATGAAGATTGACCATTCTAATGAGGCACCCGAGTGTAACTGTATCCCAGTATAAGTCAGCACTCTGGATCGGGGGTGGGGGGGAGGGGTGCAGGGATTGCTGGTGGAATACAAAGTTCTGAAACAATTCTCTTTGAGGCTTTTTGTTTACTTTGTTGCCAGTCCAGTGACTTCAGGCCTTGCATGTCAAAATGTTTTTGTCTTTGTCACGGCATTTAAGCAACAAGAAGTGAAACAATGATACAGCGTATTCATCTAGGCACCAAACTGCCCTCATGACTACCTGCTTCCTGAGCACTGTTAGTGCCTCTTATTGTCGAACTGCAGCTGTTCAGTGTTATTCCAACCGAGAATTCCCAGCAGGTCCTGTAGGAAATTCTCCCATTTTCTCCAAGAAAAGAAGCAGGCCAGTTCTTCCAGGCATGCCGCTGTGCGTATTGAGGCTGCTTCACACAGTAGTGGTAAATGAATGAAGCAGGCAACAAAATTCAATACTGAACACACAACAGCTGGCAGGGAATTCCAATTTATACACACTCACTTTGAAAATCGCTGTTAAAAAAAACAATTTAAGAAATAGGCTAAATCAAAGAACACTGTAGTTTTAAGGAGGATAATCTCTTAAATTGTCGAATGCACTGCTCAAACTATCCTTTTGCTTTATTTCTCTCCCCTCCTCCACTGTACACACCTTTCTCAGTCAAATGAACAGGGTGTTGAACTCTACCAATGTCCCTCAGTAACCATCTCAACAGTGATAACAATATTATGATTTAGTTTTAATGTACGCGTCTTTAGTTTTGATTGGACTTCACATTCAGATTATTATATTTTTGGTGCCGCCTCAGATGAGGGGGCACTTGTAGAACGGAAGTCAGGCAAAGCAGGTCGGGAATCCAGCATCAGGGGAGTCAAGGAGAGTGAGTCAGGAGTAGGCAGAATCCTGGAGGAGAGTAGAGTAGCTTTATTGATAGTTTAACATGACAAGAGAGATTGTCACTAAGAGCTGCATCCACCTTTTTAAAATGAAACAGGAAGAGATTCTACAATTTAGAGAAGAGCAGATTAGGAATTTGCACGTCTCCCCAGCCAGTGATTTTCTATCCATTAACGTTGGGAGCGCAGAAATTGAAAATCTCCCTTCTGTAGAACAGTGCTGTTTGCTTTTGACTTCCATCATCTAATTACATTAATCAAAAACTTTTTTAAGCTGAATTTTTTTAAACCTTTTTCTTCCTTCTTGTAACATGTTGAGTGCCACTTATCTTAGGGATACGGAAAGAAACTAGAGACACAGAGAGCAAAATACAAATACACACAGAGGAACAGAGAGAAAATCAGAAACACACAAGTACAGACAGAGAGCGAGTGAGAAAACGAGCCACAATCTCTCACGGTTTTTCTTCCCATGCATTAGTGAGGTGCCTAGAATTGGCTGAGGAGCTTGGCTTGAGGATTCAGCTGAGATCGAAGCTTGATCAGTGAGCATTTAAAGGTACATACCCTCATTCTTTATCAGTGTACGTGTGCACCAATAACCATACACCAAACCATCCACTCATTTTCGTTTTTATGTCTTGGGATCAATAAAATATATTGTGCTTTTACATTTAAGTTTGAACAATATGAGCAGAAATAACCTATTGTTAACATCCAACCAAAATTATGCAATACATCTTAACAGCAACCTTTGCTTCATAGTTAAAGGTTTATTTTATCACTAGTATATGAGTCCCTCGTTTGTACTTCATTGACTCTACCATCAAAATGGCTTCTGCCTAGACATTGCATTGGCAACTCATTTAATAATAAGCCTGCATCAGTATAAATGAGTAATTATAAGCATTTGCAAGTGACTGAAATCTGTCCGGATGTTGAAGGAGTAAAATATATTTGTTTATCATCAGTGATTACTACTCAGTGAATCCTAGGAGATGGGTAAATAAACTTGAAACTAGTTTAAAGATTTTTTTTTAGTTCTTTAAAACATTTACCCTCATTAAGGTGAGTGATGTTAGTGGCAGAATCAAGCACTCCTATGTCAGGTATTCATGATGTGGAGATGCCGGTGATGGACTGGGGTTGACAATTGTAAACAATTTTACAACACCAAGTTATAGTCCAGCAATTTTATTTTAAATTCACAAGCTTTCGGAGGCTTCCTCCTTCGTCAGGTGAACGATGTGAAAATGAGGATTTCATTTTCACATCGTTCACCTGACGAAGGAGGAAGCCTCCGAAAGCTTGTGAATTTAAAATAAAATTGCTGGACTATAACTTGGTGTTGTAAAATTGTTTACATATGTCAGGTATGGCACAGATACAAAGTAAATCTCCCAATCTCAGAAGAGCACCCCCTGCTATACCAGTGTAACATTTTGTTCCATTTCCCACACTAGCCATCTTGTGGCTTCTATCCATCAGTGCCAAATTCTGGGCAGTTTTTGTGCTGTAGGCCCATGGATTGATGCTGTCCACAATCATTTCACATGAGACCTTTACAGCCAGCAGAGACCTTCATCCTAACAGCGAGGTCTGGTTTTGAACTCAAGTCCCAGAGGTGAAAGGCCCATGTCTAACACACTGCACCATCTACGTTCCCCTAAAGGGATTCTTAATCGAGCTTGTCACAAGGTGTGACCAGGTATGTGCACATCGCGCGGTGTTACTTGCTAATGTTTTTTTACCAGGGTCACAATCCCAATCAACATCTTGCTGAAAGGCCACTCCCAGGAATGTTTCAAAACTCTACATCACAGAGTGATGGGAAGAGGTCTGTACTCGCCAGCGCTTGATGCCAAATCAAATGTGCCACCCTGGGCAGTTACTAAGACACTTAATAACACTTGTACTTGTGTAGTGCCTTATCACCTCGCAACCTCTCGAAGTACAGATACTGTTATGTTGGCAGTTGCCCAAAGGAAGGAAAGAAGTGGATTGTAATGGGCACCTCCAAGAGAGAGCTGGATGGATTTTTGGCAAGGGAAGCGATTGAGGGATGTAACAGATAGAGTGACGTATGATCTTTTCTGGACTTTGGGACCAGCTTGGTGGTCATGTGCATTCTACATACTGCAATTCAAGGCAATGCAGTATAATAATTTCACACAATTAGACTTTACAGAGATCCCGATGACAATGCTGTAAATTGATTTATATATGTACACGATAAAGATCAAGTCCAGGAACTAAGGTTAGGTCTCAGTTGTTGCAAACTGTAGCTTCACAGTCAATTCCCATGGAGCTTCTTCAGCACTCAGTGGAAGGTTTTGCGTCCAGCTGTACAACCTATGTACATATGAAAAGTAACCAGACACAGCTGGCTGCCTCGGGCCTTCTGGCTTCAATCCTAATGCAACATGGTGAAAAAAATACCTTGCGAAATCTTTTATTTTTTGAAACAGTTCCATAGACCAAAGATATTGCACTACTTCTCTGCAACAGCCTATTTTAAAGTAAAGCGAGATGCAGGAGAAAAAAAAAACACACAACATGAAACTGATGGAAAAAGTGGTGAATCATCCAATTTACAGGAAAGCCCTTGGTTCAATTCCCGGTCTGTGCTGAGTTAACTGATCTCAGCCAGAGTGGCTGCAGGAGGGGACAGTCAACTACAATTCCTATTCCTGATCACTGACCAGTGACTCCTGCTGGAAACAGCACCTGTGTAGAAAAGGTTGAAGAAAGATTTCGGGCTTTGTTGTGATGCCCTCAATGGTGGAATAGCTTGCTAACATTCACTGGCTAGGCTCATGCATGAAGAATGGTCACTTGTGTGAGGTAGTAGAAGATGGCCAGCATCTAGAAGACTGTGCCCCAGAACAAGTCAACGTCTTGAGGAGACAGGACAAATTCCAAGTGTGAGATTTTCAGTCATGAGTTGTACACCTGAGGTGCTAATTTGCACCAAAAACAATAACGGTTAAAAGTAATAAGATGTGTTCATTGCAGAAAGCTAAACAGGTTGTTCACTAATTCTCCACTTCTTTACAATAAAAAGTGCAATGCAAGATGCAAGTCTGAAAATTTAAATATTCTTATTAGAAATCTGGCTAACAAGCATGGTGACTGATCTCTTACAACACTTAGACTGTTAAGTCAACCCCGATAGTCCATGTAAATGCAATAGCAATAAATAAAAATCTGATCTCTTCTTTAACTCCTCATTAAAGGAATGCAACACGAGCTGTAAGCTTCAGGAGAATCACTTCCACAATATGTATAATCTCTCTCATACACCTGCACGACATTAGCCTTTCCGTGGGATTCAAGTGAGAGACAACAGTAGCAACAGCATCAGGATTAGGATTCCAATTCCCCATTCCTTCATACATTCCCGCACATACGACACTCCCAGTGAATGTGGAAGAGTTGATAAACATGGGGAAAATGGGAGGGGAGGCAAGACTCAGTGAGATGTTTTAAAAATGTCAACAGTAACTTAAAAGTATAAATTTGGGAAGTGGGAATCAATTGTACTGGGAATGAGATGTGCAGTCAGTCATCCAGAGGTACATTTACTTTGCGTTCCACTTCACTTTTATGCCACAACTGTTTACTGTGGATACTCCCATATAAAATTAAAAATTTGAGATTAACAGTAGGAGATGGACCATCTTAAATGTGGGTGATGCCCTCTTGAGGTTTCCCTCCTGGCAAAACAACTTTGCCAATAATGATAGACCCAGCAGCAGCATTATAACTCTCAGCTGTTACTTCACTCAGTTCCTCCACCACTGACATTTGAGAGTCAACTTTCCCTTCTGACTCCAGTCTACAGTGAATTTGACGGAGACAGCCCAGCGAGATAGATACTGGGAGAGGGGATTTAAAATGAGCTGCAGGAGCCAGGACCCGAGATTTTTAAACAAACACAATCCTGCCAAAGCGGAGCAACAAAGTATAGGAATGGATTTGCTGAAATAAGAAAATAAGGAGAAATAAATCTATTTACGGATATCAGCCATCATGAAGCAAAGAATTTTGGTGAAAAAGATTTGTAAATGGCGATCCTTGTCTATAGAGTGTCTTGAGATTTTTGGGTGGAATATACGAGCACATAGGGTAACGACATACGTGTAACTCACTGGCGTCATAAGGAGATCACGCAAATCTTCAAAAACCTGAGAAACAGTTGCGATGTCATTTTAAATTACGTTGAAAAGTATCAGCTGGTACTAAAGCACCATCAACATTATTTCAAAATTGAGTACGAAGCTCTTCAGGCTTTTGAAGCCGTGTGTTAAGGCTTTCAGCAATTCAGACCCTTAACACCCTATGGAGCCGAATGCCTTTAAATGATTATCCAGTGTTTACTGTCGTTTCTAAAATATCCACCATTACAGTTCTTCCATAGTACTGAACACTACAAAACATAAATTATAAACTGGATTACGAGTCCTACCACGTCATGTACTAGTTCAAAAAACTATGATGGATTGTCAGGTAGAATAGCAGCTAGCCAGATCTTATACAATTTCTGAAGTGTGAGTTAAACATTCATTAACAATGGAGAGAAGGACCTAATGTGGGGAAGTGATCAACTGATTATGTCATTATGTACTTACTATCCCCATGCACGAACACCATTTAGTATTTATTAAAAAAAGGAATGGACGATATGAAATGCAAAGACTACATTTTATCAGTATAAAGACTGCAGGCAGGAACATAGTTTAATTGTGTGCTTGCCTTTGTATCAAGATTCATGAATATAAGTAATGCCCTCACAAGACTTGGTGTCCGCCCTCCCCCCCGGGTCACATCATTCTCAATTAAACTGATATCTTAGGGGTTGAGCTTTACACAGATATTAAGAGTTAATGGGTTTTTTTCTTTCTTATTGCAATTGTGCTCCAGTCGTAGTGCATTCTTAAACACTACATTCACGATGTACATCTTACATGTCATCTACCATACACTTAAGAGTGGCTTGGAGATGACCCTGTCGACTTACTCGAGCAAGTTGCAACTGTACCTAGCTGTTTCTGCACCGGCCCATTGGCCTGACTGCACACCTGTGATTTTCTTCATTTGGGTTGCTTGGCATGTGTCCCTCTATCGGCTGTGTAACAGATGTTGCTGATGTCACCCGTTGTAGGAAGGACTGGCAGGACAGTCTTGGCTCTTGACTCAGTCTCGGTGAGCACGCTATTTTCTCAGACTAATTCCAAAGTCATCCCACCTATATTGACTGGAGTGGGGAAGCAATTCCTCCCATCATCTCAGTGGAATGCTACAAGTTAGAGGAGGAAGCTCCAGAGTTTGTGTTCACGTCTAGGGGGAAGAACACAGGGAGCCCCACAAGGCAGTGTGTTGAATCTGGTTGGATTGTGAAGAGTTTGGAACATTTTGTTACATTCAAGGAGCTGTTTAACTGCAAACTGTTGTTGTGTGTTAAATAATTACTTCTAAATTGTACACAGCACACTTTGCCAAAAGGGCCGGATCTTTGGGCGTCCAGATGTTCAAGATTACATCTTCTATGTCGTAGCACGTTGCTGGGCTTGTAGGAGCCATCTAGGCAGAAGGGGGAGGGAATGTCAATGTTAATTCCGCCATCTTTACATTTAATGTAGGCCAAGACTGCACACAGGCTCACTGGGGAATTCCGCTCCACCATCAGACGGAATTCTCTCGAGACCTCTTTTGCTGCATTTCTATTTTCTCAGCACAAGGAAATAAAGATTTCATACCCCCAGCGATTCCACAACCACTTAATTTACTCAGCATTCTTCCAAGGGAAATAAATAGCACAGCAAAGGAATACGAAGGAGCTGAGAAGTATTTAAACAGATATTAAGTGCGTCATGTATCTGTCCTTCCCCCTCCGCTCCCCAAATAAACTGGGATATGGATGTGATGGGCCTGCAGTTCAATCTTAAATTTTCCCTTCTTTTAGTGCAATTCAAGACTGCAGACTGCCTCGACGAGTTTCCCAGTTAATGAATCTCTTTCATGTTCCGTGTCAACAGCTTAGCTCCCAGCTGCCATCACAACCACAGCAGCAGTAAAAAACATTTGCACGTGAGAATGCAACTATAGGTCATACATATGCTTCTTGTGTTGGCTTTACTTCATAAAAACTAGTGGCTCGCCCGTGAGGCTGCTCACAGTGAGTGGCAGGACGTGGTAGAAGTTTGTGAGAGATGTGGTGAGACGGAGAGAATTATGCGGATCCTGGGAAATCTTAAGCAAATCAGAAAACTGTGACAGATCCGTTCGTGCTATGGACGTACATAAGGTGTGGTGCATGCTTACACAAGACTTTTAACATGCTCGGTGCTGTGGAAGAGCAATGGGATTTGGGGGTACCGACTCTTTGGACTTTAATAGGCAGCACTTCAGGTTGATAAGGCTGCAAAGCTAATGGAAATCTAGTTTTATCACAAGGGGTATAGAATATAAAAGCCACGAGGTAGTGATGAGCCTATATAAGACCCTAATACAACATCAGTTAGATTCCTGTAGGGAGCATATTGAGAGTTTAGAGAGCGTGCAATGCAGAATCACTACGATACTACCTGGTACGTGGAAAAATGGAGCTTATTTCGTTATAACATCGCAGATTATGGGGCGATATGGCAGAAGTACTTAACATTATGAAAGGATGGGGGAAGGTAGATAGAAGCAGACTGTTTCCAGTAGTTGAGGGGTCTAGAATGAGGAGCCATAGACACAAGATTATATGTAAGAGATTTAGAGCAGAGAGCAGGAGAAACTTCTTTACACAGAGAATTGGAAGGCTGCTGAATTCATTCCAGAGTTAGTGGTTGAGGCAGAAACTATATTGATGTTCTAGATTCAATTGAATAGACTGAAGGAAAAGGAGATAAAGGGATAGGGAAACAGAGTGGGTAAATAGGATTATTTGCTCATATGGAGGGTAAATGCTGACGTGGACTGGTCGGGCCAAATCATTGTTGTAACTTCCATGAATTTCTATGTATATATTAATGGATATATAGATTTCTTCAAATATTGGACGGTTACAGTACCTGGAATAGTTGTTTCAAAGAGAAAAGTAATCTTCTTAAGTCAGGGCCTGTCGAGTTGTACAGCTTCCCTGTAAATGAAAGTAGTAAATGTTAGGTTATAGTAATAAATGGCTTAATAATTCTGAATCATAATTAAATTATAAAATCAAAAGGATGTTGCAATTTTTTTTTAAAACACAAAGACATTCATCTAATTGCTACAGTTTTTACAAGCCTGCATCAAAAACTATAACCAGGGCTAGTAGCAAGTCATGGCTGTGTTTTTAATCACAGAATCCATGAAAATCACATCCCCACCTCAACAAAAATCATCCTGCTTTGCTCCCTAAACTGTCTTCACTGCTACTCCTGATTCCAGGGTTTTGAACTCTGCTACATGCTGTAAGTGGGCAGGAATTCTTGATCTCAACCACTAACTCTGGAATGAATTCAGCAGCCTTCCAATTCTCTGTGTAAAGAAGTTTCTCCTGCTCTCTGCTCTAAATCTCTTACATTTAATCTTGTGTCTATGGCTCCTCATTCGAGACCCCTCAACTACTGGAAACAGTCTGCTTCTATCTACCTTCCCCCATCCTTTCATAATGTTAAGTACTTCTGCCATATCGCCCCATAATCTGCAATGTTATAACGAAATAAGCTCCATTTTTCCACGTACCAGGTAGTATCGTAGTGAGCAGTGGCATTGAATCCACTGGAGCAGCATGTATATTGGGTAGGAAATGGCAGGGGCAGCAAGAGGCAAATTGGGGAAGACAGACTCCATGGGCCCGATATTACCATGGCGGAGGGTTCGCGGCTGGGGGTCGATTACGCGTCCAGTGAAATCAGTCTGCCCCGCGCGCAATCGCAGGCTGATTGGATCCACTTACCTGGTCTTCCGGGTTCCCCGCTGCTAAGCTGCGCGGCGGGCGGACTGCGCATGCGCAGTAAGGTCTGTCAGCTGGAGGAGCTCTATTTAAAGGGGCAGTCCTCCACTGACTGATGCTGCAAGAAATAGGAAAAATTACAGCATGGAGCAGCCCAGGGGGAAGGCTGCTCCCAGGTTTAATGATGCCTCACTCCAGCTCTTATTGGATGGGGTGAGGAGGAGGAGGAGGACAGAGATCTTCCCCCCGGTGCGCGGGAGGAAGCGGCCTGCCTCTGCCACCAAGAAGGCCTGGCTCGAGGTGGCAGAGGAGGTCACCTGCACCACCAACATATCGCCCACCTGCATACAGTGCAGGAGGCGCTGCAATGACCTAAGTAGGTCAGCCAAAGTGAGTACACTTACTCATTCCCCGACACTCCGTCTGCCACATCACCGCCCCCACCCCACATCTCCTTCTGCACTGCCAACACTACTCTGTCACATCATCCCTCACACCCACTCAAACCTCATCCTCATCTTACCTGCACTTACTCACCTCGCCAGTACTCATCCCGCCACTATCACTCAACCCAATCCTCATACAATCTCATGGCTCTATCTCATACTCACCCTCTCATGCATCTCTTTCACAGTCAGCCTCACTCAACCTGCCACTACCTGTGCTGCAGCCACAGGGCATGCATCACATATGTGCAGTAGGCAGTGTAAGGCAAACGTGTCGTGAGCATGAAGGGGATGCACAAGGGTGTTTGAGAGTTTGTCATGGTTTTTACTTATATTTAATTTCTGATCAACTCACATTACATATTATATTGGCACCACTACTGTCACGTCTTTGCGAATCTTGTCTGGTTTGTGCAATAATGCCCTTTCCCGAGGATCACAATGAAGACCCACAACTGATGCCACCCATTGTATCACTGCAGAGTGGGTGTAGGTGTATTTGCAGGGCTCTTTTCTGCAGACGACAGAGATGTCGGCGATGTCCCCGGTGGCACCCTGGAAGGATGTGGAGGAGAAGTTGTTGAGGGCAGTGGTGACTTTGAGAGCGACAGGTAAGAAGATGGTGCTCGGGCCAGCCGGGAGCAGCTCGGCATGAAGGAGGCTGCAGATGTCCACGACCATATGTCGAGTGACTCTGAGCCTCCGTGTGCACTGCTGCTCAGAGAGATCCAGGAAGCTGAGCCTCGCTCTGTGGACTCTGTGGCGAGGGTAGTGCCCTCTCTCTGCATTTGCCCTCCCTCCTGCTGTTCAGGTGGATGTGTCACAGCACTGTGTTGTGGAGCTCCACGTGTCAGAGGTGGACGGCGTGGCCAGCGAGGCTGGTGATGCTGTTCGCCCTCCGAGGAGGTCATGACTGCAGCTACGGCCCCCATCCGGAAGATGTACATCTGAGGGGGTCCGCAAGGTAGGTACATGTGTCTGTTGGTGCAAGTTGGTGAATTTTATTGTTAGGAGGAGGGTGGTGGAGGCCAAACTTTGTCCAAAGTGACAGAGTGGCCTCCTGCAATGAGTGAGGGTCTGCCCCCCCCACCTGTCAAATGGACCTTTGCAGCTGCCACAGGCTGATGGCTGCAACACGTCCATTTGAACTGGGAGTGTTTCCCCCAGTACGGGAAACAGTCCCGGTCAGTTGCAAAATCCCATCCCTGCTAAAATAACAGGTCAATCAGGTCTGTAAACGACCTGAAGTACCTGTTCAATTACTTTAAGTGGCACCCCACCGGCTTTAATTGCCGGCGGGAGTCCCACATGCGGGGGCTGCGCGCGCATGTCAGCGCATCAGTGGGGAACTCGGAAATGGGGCGGGTTGGAGCCGGGCTCCCGACCCGCCCTGGGAATCCCCAATTTTCGTAGGCCCCCCACCACGAATGCACCCGATCGCGGGTGCTAAAATCGAGCCCTATGAACTGGTGTGTGGAGGGCGGGGGAGCTGGGGGCGCAGAATGGTAGAAGAATGCCAGCATGATAAGCAAGGGAGTTACAATACAACTTCAATCAATATTTATAGAAATCGAACAGGAACGGCACATATGTAAAAGTCAAATGGGGTTAATCGTCAAAACCTGCAATTCCGAACATACATACAAAATTAATTAAAGGCTCCAGTCAAAGAGGTTATTTGGATCGCTACTGTACAGTAACGCAGTCCAATAACCATTGCTCAATTAATTTTTGTTGGATGCAGTTCAGTTATCTAGCTTTTTATGCACACTCCCCTCAATACACAGCAAAGGCCAAATGTTCTGAATTATCATTAAACAAAACCCTACACTACTGTGAGGATTTGAGTCACAGTAATTACAAGCTGAGATTTCCTTCACATCCAGAGTATTTAAACAATACTTGCTTAAATGCACTGCACTGCACTGTACTGGTGGTTTCTTCGAAAAGAGAGGGTGGTTTAAAGTAGGGACGTCCAAACTACAGCCGTAGGCCCCTTTGTGGCCCGAGAGCCCCCGCAGCAACATGAGCTCAGGCAACTTGGTTCTACTTTCATTTTTATTTTTTATTCACTGGTTGGTCTTGTTTGAATTTCATGGGGCTGCTTCAGAAGGTTTGGAAAGGGCTGTCCTCATTGGTAGAAAAATCCTAAATTAGCTTAGAATAAATGCACAATAATGGGAACATGGAATTAAACTTCATACATTGCCCGCAAATCTCCACGGTTTGTACCCACATGGCACACAAAGCTGAAAAGATTGCGTACTCTTCTTTGTGAAAACAATACATGAGCAGCCCATTTCAGATTATTAAGTTATAATAAGTTGCTATGAATCACAGAAACCCCATCGTGAGAGGAAGCCATTTGGCCCATGAGTCCTGTGCCAGTGCTGGTTCCACATTGGAGCTATTTAATCTGATTTTCCTGCTCTTTCCCCATGATTGATTTGACAGGATCAATTATTAATGTTTAGGCTAAACAACATTACCAACCTTTTCGACCTTGAGCTGAGCTTCATGTGCCGTATCCAGTCCATTGCCAAGAATATTTTCTATCCTCTCTGGAACTTATGGCCCTATCCCTCCTTCAGTGCTGCTGAAACCCTAACCCATAATATCATCACCTCAAGTACTGACTTCTCCAATACTCTCATCAGCCTCCAATTCAATTTCCAACTCATTCAGAACTTCACATCTCAGGTCCCCTCCTGCACACCCATCACTACTGTCCTTGCCAGTTCTACTGGCTCCATATACCTCCCTGAATCAACTTCAAAATCCTTATCCTCAACTTCAAATTTCTCTCCACACTGTCTAAGTCATCCTCTCCAACAATTACATTCCCACTTCTCTGATACCGAATTATTGCTAATTACTCCCCCTGCTGCTTCACCATTAGAGGCTGCTCCTTCCCTCTGGAATTCTCTCCTAAAACGCTTGTCTTTGCCATCACCCTGTCTGACTTCAAAAGTCTCCTTAAAGCCATGTATTCAACTTCCTTCCCCTCCCCCACAAAGTATTTCCTCTTCTCTTTCCTGCCCAGGGGCCAACTTGTCTACTGTATTTTCCAGTCAGAGATTCTTTATATTATGAGAGGACCTCAGTACAAGTCGTTATATTTGGTAGAACAGTGGGAATGAAAGTGTGCATGTGGCTCGTGTTTTACAACATGTGCAGATGTGCCAGAACACACAAATAGTCCAGCGTAATCTGACTGCAAGTTCTGTAGCAGACATACCTGGACCTTTTTGCGATGTAAACCAGGACTGTGCGTACATTTAGAAAGATTTCAATTGAGGCAGTAGCTGCAACAGGTGACCTGCTGGAAGGTCACCGGGAAAAGTGACAGACTCACAAATAACACAATTATTTAAATCACTTTCAACAGTCCAAATTCAGCACGAATTCTATCACTCCACATTGTGTAAAGTTTCCTGACTGATGGCTTACAGCTACAAGTAGCAGTGGGAAAGACAATGCAGTGAAGTAAAAGTCAACCCTGCAGAGCCAGTGGTACTGGATCGACATGGACTGTTGTATTGAACGAAGCTGAAACTTTGATGCATTATTGTATAGTCTTCAATGGAACAACATTATCCAGGGACAAAGTATCTGAATCAGTAAATAATGAACTAAAATGAAGCTTATAATGTGCTTGTGAATTTAAGATTCCCCCCCCCCGCCCCCAAGATTCCAGTTACAATATTCCAATGCCATAGATTCCAATTAAACAATAAACTAATCCGCTATCTCATACAGCATTCTCATGCTGCGGGATTCAAGAGGTCTACAATCAAGCTATATCATATCACAGCCTAAGGTAGCTCTGACTGAGTGTCTAGGTCAGTTATTCTCTTGCAGTATAAGCACACCTGCCAGTTTGGATACAGATTCCACTTTTAAAAAATTAATAACATAGATGTAGAGGAAGACACTATGGTAGGGACTAAACATGTACTCATAGGATCATGGAAGTTTACAGCACAGAAGGTGGTCTTTCAGCCCATTGTGTTTGTGCCACCTCTTTGCGAGAGCAATCCAAAGCTAATCCCACTGCCTTGCTCTCTGTCCAGAGCCCTGCGTTTTCATCTACTTTAAATATTTATCCAATTTTCCCTTAAAAGATGCAACAGTGTCTGCCTCAACCACTCCCTGTGGCAATGCATTCCAGCCCCAACAACCAGCTGCATAAAGACATTTCTCTTAACCTCTCTCCTCATTCTCTTAGTGACAATCTTAAACTGATGGCTCCCTCATCAATATCTCCCTAACCAAACGAACTAGTCTTTCCCTATGCAGTCTAAAGACAAGATTAGAGAATAGAAAAACTTTTGTTTCTCCCTCCCCCTTGGATAGTAAACATGTGGATCAGACTCATAGTAAAAGGACTTGATTCTAGGTCAATTGACACCTTATAGGGAGCTTAATCAATATGAGTTGAGAAGGGGCGTTGAAGGTTACAGAAGTATTATTCGATTTTTTTTCAGTAGCGATGTGGAGAAGGAACTTAGTGTTCCCTTGGTGGGGAGGTGGGGTGAATGAAATCCATGATATAATATCCGTATGTGGACTCTGGACAGGGTGAGCTTGATGGGCCATCTGTTTTTTTTTCCCCCTTGATCTGAGTTTTTTGACCTTCTAAATAACATTTTAGTAGCTATTTTTAAATGAGTCCTTAATTCCTATTTATTTTCATTGCTCTGTGTGCTTTCGGTCACATAATAGGATGCAGTCTGTAAAAACTGCACTAATAGCAGATGTCTCTCAATATTGTCTCTGGTGATTGATGACAGTACAGAAAGTCTTGTAGAAATTATACTGGGAAACCAAGTGGTAAACCAGTGCCTTCTCACAGCCTAATGTATACTCCAAGAACCCTAGAAAGTTAGTATGATCAAAACATTGAAATAAACCAGGCAAAGAAAAGCATGCATTCCCTTTGTGTGGTCAAACTGAGTACTTGACCATATGGGAGGTAATTTTAATCCCCAAGGACTGGTGGGTTGGGATTGGGTGGGAAGGTAAAAATTGTAAAAATGTAAAACCCGCCTCCAACCCCCCACTTCCGGTTTTAATGGGGGACTGGTGACCAACCCACTTTCAGGAGGCGAGTCGGTCAGTGAAATCTTTTAAGGAGACTGCATGCCTCCATTTTAATAGCTTTTTTATTTTTAACCCTTGCAAGCCGGGATTCCTGGGTCTTCTGATTCAGACCAGAAGGAGGCGAGAAGGCCCTGCTCAACAGGTAAGTGCATCCCCAGTCCCTCCATCCCACCATTGGCGGCCGCGCCTTCAGTCATCTAGGCCCTATGCTCTGGAATTCTCTTCCTAAACCTCTCCACCTCCCTCTCAGTCTTCAAAACCCTCCTTAAAACCCACCTCTTCGACCAAGCATCGAGTCACCTCTCCGAACATCTCCCTCATTTTTTGTCTGATTACACTTCTGTGAAGTACCTTGGGATGTTTTTCTACATTAAAAGGTGTTATATAAATGCAAGTTGTTGTTCTTGATGTTAACTAACACCTAATAGTGTATACTGTTGAGGCTGATGAAGTCATGGTAATGGGCCAAGGCTGTAGGGAGGAGGGGAGGAGAGATGGGAAGTCTCCCCTAGGCTACTTTTGTGCAAATCCCTATACCCTGTACATTAAGAATGACTGTGGCTGTGGCCTGGGAGTGGGTCATCATCCATGTTCTCTCAGCTCTAGGTATATGGAAACAGGAGGGAAGGGGCAACAAAAAAGGTAACATATCCTTTCGAAAGCAGATCAATGCTCTAAGTAGGGCACAGGAAACTGCAAATTCTGGTGACAGATTAAATGGTTTTCTGCTGTGCTGCTTTTTATAAAACTATCCTTTTATCATTGAGTACCAGATTGTTCTCAGAAGGAATATTTGATTATACCAGCACACAAACAAGTGAAAACTCGCACACGGCTGCACGTAAACAACTCAATTTAACTCCCTAAAGCTGCATGACATATAGCTGTAATTGATTCTATGCCCGAACTTCATGGAGAGATTGTCTATCATTAGTTGGAGCTCATTAATTAATTTCAAATAATAATGACTTAATGCTTTGATGCTCCACAGCTTCTGGTTTTATGACTAAATTATACAGCAGTTTAATTGCAGCTTACCTCTGGAGTGAATAGTGCCTATGGTAGTAAATGGCGCTCGCATGGGAAGGTGCTGTGGGGAGGAGAGCAGGTGTTGGGGGTGAATGAAGAGTGGACCAGGGTGTTGCAGAGGGGGTGGTCCCTTTGGAATGCTAAAGAGGAGGGGAGGGGAAGATGTGTTTGGTGGTGGGATTGCGATGGAGGTGGTGGAAATGGCGGAGGACGATACGTTGAATGTGGAGGCTGGTGGGGTGGAAGGCGAGGACAAGGGGGAGCCTATCATGGTTCTGGGAGGGAGAGGAAGGGGTGAGGGCAGAAGTGCGGGAAACAGGACGGATGCAGCGGAGGGCCCTGTCAACTACAGTGGAGGGGAATCCTCGGTTGAGAAAAAAGGAAGACATATCGGAAAAACTGGTATGGAAGGTGGTATCATCAGGATAGATGCGACGGAGACGGAGAAACTGGGAGAAGGGAATAGGGTCCGTACAGGAGCGGGGTGGGAGTAAGTGTAATCAAGTTAGCTGTGGGAGTCGGTGGGTTTATAATAGCTATTGGTTGACAGCCTAACCCCAGAAATGGAGATAACGAAGTCGAGGAAGGGAAGTGAAGAGTCAGAGATTGACCACGTGAAGGCAAGGGAAGGGTGGAAATTGGAAGCAAAGTTGATGAAATTTTCCAGTTCCGGGTGAGAGCAGGAAACAGCACCAATACAGTCATCAATGTACCGGAAAAAGAGGTGAAGGAGGGGACTTGAGTAAAACTAGAACAAGGAATGTTCCACTTTTCCCACAAAAAAGCAGGCATAGCTGGGACCCATACAGGTTCCCATAGCAACACCTTTTGTTTGGAGGAAGTGAGTGGAATCAAAGGAGAAGTTGTTCAACGCAAGAATAAGTTCAGCCAGGTGGAGGAGGGTGGTGGCAGATGACGACTGGTTGGCCCTCCGTTCAAGGAAGAAGTGGAGGGCCCGGAGGCCATCCTGGTGGGGATGGAGGTGTAGAGGGACTGGACGTCCATCGTGAAAAGGAGATGGTTAGGGCCGGGGAACTGGAAACTGTTAAAGTGGCGGAGGGCGTCAGAAGAGTCGTGGATGTAGGTCGGAAGAGACTGGACAAGGGAAGAAAAAAAGAGTCGAGATAGGAAGAAAGAAGTTCCGTAACCTCCTTGCCTTGCACCATCATCCCTTTGGTCATTTAATCACTCTTGCCCTCTACCCTATCACATACCTTCCCTTTTGTTCTTTCCTCTCCTCCCCTCCCTCCCACTTTCCCTGGATCCGTACTTGCTTAAAATCTTTAACATCTTCCAGTTCTGATGAAAGGTCTTTGACCTGGATGAGGGACTTAAATTACGTGGATGGACTGGAGAAGCTGGGATTGTTCTCCTTGGAACAGAGACGGTTGGGAGGAGATTTGATAGAGGTCTTCAAAATCATGCAGGGTCTAGACAGAGTAGATAGAGAGAAACTGTTCCCATTGGCGGAAGGGTCAAGGACCAGAGGACATAGATTTAAGATGATTGGCAAAAGAACCAAAGGTGACATGAAGAAAAACATTTTTACACAGCGAGTGGTTAGGATCTGGAATGCACTGCCCTAGGGAGTGGTGGAGGCAGATTCAATCATGGCCTTCAAAAGGGAACTGCATAAGTACTTGAAACAAAAACATGTGCAGGGCTACGGGGAGAGGGCGGGGGAGTGGGACTAGCTGGATTGCTCGTGCGGACTCGATGGGCCGAAAGGCCTCCTACCGTGCTGTAACCTTTCTATGATTCTATGAAACGTTAACTCTGTTTCTTTCTCCACAGATGCTGCCTCACTTGCTGAGCTTTTCCAGCATTTTCTGTTTGTTTCAGATTTCCAGCACCCGCAGTATTTTGCTTCTGATGAGACAGTAGCTTGATATTTTTAACTTTTTAGTGCTATCATAAAGCTGACCATCCAATTTAAGGAATCATCCAGCCTCTTAGCTTTCATCAGGAAGGGAAGAGATACCACATTTTGTGTAAAGCACTCTACTCATGTGGAGAGAGATCTTTCCTGGCTCCCTTCTCAGCTTTTTAGGTGAAAGTTTTGATTTTGCCCTGTAGTCAGTACAGGAGACTTGGCAAGTCAGCTCTGAATGCAGGAAGAGAAAAGGCAGCAATGGGCCAGTCAATGAGTGTCTCCAATGAAGCACAAAGCAGCACCTTTCTCAATTCCAATCCAGAGGCACTAGAAAGTTAAGAACTCAGTACCAGCAGAGTACACAGCAGTACTGAACCAGTGCACACCAGTACACAGCAGAGGACACAGATATTCAGCCAGCACACAGTTATTCAACTAGTACACAGCAGGATCACAGCAGTACTCAGCCAGTGCTCAGCAGTACCAGTAAGATACTCAGCAGTACACAGAAGGGTACACTGGAGTACACAATGAACATACAAGGGATGCAGGAACATTTCAGATCCTTACGACAACACCATCATGTCAGTGATACAGTCAAAACTGGTTGAGGTCACATCAGTCGATACAATATTTTTCAAATTGCAATTGCTCCTCAGTGACAACCACAGAGTATACAGGAGACACGATTTTGCTGTATGTGATGCAAAGGGATCAATTTGAAAAGTTTCCTTTTGTCGCCAACACCCTGAATGGAACAGGTTGCAGCAAAGACCTTGACTGCTTTTATTTCATGCCAAGTAAACAATGTCACCTTATCAGGTTTTCAATTATAGAAATATTAGCTGAAATTAAAGTCTTGAGTGGTGAACTATTGACCTGAGGGATCGAGAAGTGACAGAAGCTCAAATGCTCAAAGCCAAAGGCTGACTGCATTATTATAAACTCAAGGTGACTGCTGGAATCAGGGAGAGGTTGGGGGGAGAAAGGCAGTGAAGGGGAATAAAAGACTGAAAAGGTGTTCTTTCTAAACAGTCCTCATCTGTTCCCCCTTTCATTCTCTGCTATAATTATTTCAGTGCTTATTCTGACTCCTCAGTGGATAATCAGCAGTGGGCCACACAGCTGCTCGTGCTCAGTGTGCAATACTAAAAATACCACAGGGAAACTGGCAGCAGTTCTACACAGGAGCTTCCTCTCATCAGTGAGAAACAGTATGCGCCAACACCAATCAGTGAAAACAACTTTCTCACACATCATGGTTCTTCTCAAAATCACAATTACCATATCTGTCTACGGGTAAAATAAACTGACAAAATAATTGACAATGGTTATGAGGCTCTAATCCAATTGCAGGACCAAACAACCTCTAAAATAGCAGAAGCAAAGGCTGAGGTCATTTGTTGCTTTCACCTTAAAATGGAGCCTTATAATCACTTTGGGGACCCAGCAGTGCAGATATCAGTGTCCAGTACGCACACAGAATGCCAGTAATGTATAGCAATGTCTCCATTGAGGCATTAATGATTCTGACACAATCACTACAAGTTTATTGAACAGTAATTTTAAGTGATTTAACACCAAGTAAGATGGTCAGTACACATTTATTTTTTTTATGCAGAGTATTTGCTTGAGAGAGGAATCCTTGGTTATGAGGAGTTTGCCCACGGTATGAAAGCTGATGCATCTTGGTCATGCTCTAGAATATAGGTCATCTGACACCCATGACCTGGAGGTGACTCACCCGCTGCAGCACATAGAGAACTTTTCGTGCTAGCTTTAAATATACAGCTGTGCAAGTCCTTATAAGGCAAATTCACTAAACTAGATCATTGCAACATTAGCATGGATTGCACTTCAAAAAAGCAAACAACACATTCCTACACATGCTGCCAGGCGCAATCTTGCTATCTGGATAATTTACAGTATAAACAGCTCATTGATTATAATGCCACAGTGCCCAGTTGGCACAAACTGGCATTTTATTTTAACAGGGTTGTGTCATTAAAGCTGACACATCCCCTTTTCATTTCTTCTCCTTGGTAACCATACAACAAATCATTTGGTTTACACATGTCAGCCTTTAAAGCATGGACAGTTGTAGCACAGCCCTGTGGGACTGAGCAGTTGTGGCCTACCTCCCCCTCAGCAAACCTGATGCTCCATATGTGTCTATGCCTCAACTCACAGCCAATCAGTTCTGGAGTGTTATTTGAACAAGGATTTAGGGGGGGGGGGGAAGGTAAGGGATAGCAGAGGGAGAAAGTGCTCAATTTAATGGAAAACTTGGGGTGGGGGGGGCGCAGCAGATGGAGTTTCTTTACCGTCGGTTTATCAGAATGGCTCTTGAGCAAGTCGACGCACAGCATTCTGTCCCTTGACAAAAATATAACAAATGCCCTGTCTTAAAGAAAACAGACTACCTGAGCTTACAAGTGATAGTGGCATATTGTTACCACTGCCAATATACCAATTCCACTACATTAAATATTTACGTCCTGTTAGAGAAAAAGTTATCACTGTTTATGATATTTGTACCATAAAACATTTGGTGACAACAGAAGCATCGCCTGGGGAGTTTTATGATGATCATGTGATAAAGTCCAGTTGCTGAAGAGAAAGGAGGCCTATCCTGGTGACCCTTGCAGTAACTAATGATTGTTGTACAAACAGGCAAGGTCTTCACGAATGGCTGATTCCTTTCACTAACTCAGCTTTCCATGGTACAAATAACAGTTTATAATAAAGTCACTTTTCTAATTATTTCTGCTCTGTCTGTGTAAATACAAAGACAAACATGTATTAAAAAGAGCATTTATCATGGGCCAGAATTTGCTGTAGCCGGTCAACAAACGGCGCCTGCTTTTAGTTAGATGTGCCCATTTAATTTCCATAAGATCGTGCATTGGAAGCTGCTATGGAAACGGCGTGGCGCCCTCTACAGGGCATCTGGGACCTGTGTGAACTGGACAAGCAACTGTATATCTCCTTAACCAATCAGATTGAAGGATCGTGAAATGAACAGTGCAGTCTGAACCAGGAAGTGTAAGTTGGAATAGTCAATTCAATGTCAAATCAGGTACAGAAATAGAAATAGAGAGGGAAAGAAAGATTGGATTAAGAAAGAGGAAAAAGGCAGAAAGAAAAAAATTTAATTTACATTTTTTAAAAACTCCAACAACAATTAAAAGCTGAAGAAATGAGACTCCACACTTGTAATAGTTACTGCCAAAGAACCCCCCTCGCAATAAAAATTAACTAACACTTATCACACCGTTAAAAGGGTACTTAGACTGAAATGGACAAGCCCTAACTTTCTGTGAAGAGTTTAGTTCGTATCGACCATGCAAGTACAGGAACTTCACGCCGCTCAATGCATTTTAATGGTGAGTCAGACAGCGAGATGCCGTTTTCACGAAGCTAACGGCGGAGTGGCACAGCTCGGACAGCAACTTCCAGATTTTCCTGTTTAACTGTAGATCTGCCCTCGCCTGAAGTTGCTGTGCGATTTGCGCATAAATAATGGTTATTTTGACAGCAAATTCTGAGCCAATTATTCTTGGTCCCTCAAAATAGTTTTTTTTAAATAAAAGAGTCCACCCCAAAATGCTGGAAAAGGCACCAAATAAAGTGAGACAAATCAGCACTTTCTGGGAGCGGGAGGTGAAATGCCTCCCATGCACTCCTAGAAAATAAATCTCACACCTTCAAAACTTTCATTCCTCATTAGAAGTTTCTAGATTGGCAGCGGGACAGGGTGGACATTAATGACGTTAGTCAGATTCCTAATTATTTGTCCATTTTTGAAAGAGGAACAAGGATCAACTTTATAAACAAAAGCTTAAGCCATGCATCTCCTTCAAAGATGAACAGAAACTGCTGAAACCCGTTTTTTTTACTGACTAATGTTTTTTTTAAATCTCAGATTGTATACAAATGTAATTTTTAACACAAAACAATTTATTCATTAAATCGTTAGAAATAATTAGCTGCCGTCATTCAGACCGTACAGACCGGAGATCCCCAGGTCAATTCCTAGGCTGCGTTGTTAGCTGATCTCAGGCAGAGTGGTGCTACAGACAGTCAACGGTGCTGGACACACTTAATGAACTTGTACTTTCCTAATTTAGCCTGCCCCAAGTTCTGGTTTTAATAAAATAATGCCCTTGGAGTTTACAATATGGACTTATCAGTATACATTATACCTTGACCAGATACTTACCATATTGTCATAATTTATAGAATTCTCCCACTATGTATCTCCCCCCGAAAGAAAACACACACATTCAAATATATTGGTAATATTTTAGCAGTGTCAATAAAGAACATCAATAAAAATATTAATTTTTCCCTCTAAACCCATTAATTCGAAGTGAAAACAGTAAAGAATTATTTTCTGAATTGGTTTGACTGAATGGGAAAGAGTTACCAGAAATGAAGAATCTGGTTTGGCTACAGTAAAAGATCGGTCCTGTAAAAGTTATAAATTGTCTTCACAAAAGTCTCCCACAGGAAAAGTTGTGACCTTGGCATGTACACAGCAGTTTCCACACAGTGCCATACCTTCAGACCCCAGAACTGGGCCAATTAAAACAGCTTTCCAATATATTTATACTGGCCTTTTGTGTTAAAACAATTTAACCCATAGTCTAGCATTCTTTACTATTCAAAAAAAAGTAAAGTACTTTTTTTCAAATCAAACCAACTTTTAATGTACAACCTTGACAATGAACAGTTCCTGTACTATGGAAGTGGAGGATGATGCAATTCCCAAATAAATAGCCCTTCTCCAACTGTTTGATGGTTCATTTTTGTTTTCAACTGTAGTCAACTTTAAGTGAGCCAAAGAAATCCGTGGAGGATTGGTAGTTCTTATTTACTTAAAACCTAACTTTTTCCAAGAGACATCAAAGTTTTCAATCCCATATATATCCAATTCCCTGTATTAAAATCTCACTGTAATTTTATGTAAATATTTTTTAGATGCTAGACTTCAAATAAAAGGTTACAAAACCACCTGACAACAGGACCAATAATTGAACCAATTATCAGCCAATGGAAGAGATTGAACATATATTCATCTATTAGCCTGATTCCAAAAGCTTGGTCCATTAATTTTTAAGATAGCAAATTCCACTTGACCTATTGAATTGGACAATCCTGATAACTAAAACACACAAAGTAAACATTTTTACAACAAGGTGAACATTAACATTAAATTATTGATGGCTCTGGCTAAATATGTAATGTAATATCAAGCCATACAGGTCGGGAAAGACCTCAGTTCAATTGCTGGGCTTGGTGGGCCAAATAACCTTTTCCCATTCCATGCCTTCTTTTGTTTCTTGAGCAAGATCTGTCAATAGCAATACATTTATACTCATCATTACAATGTGACCTACTGGCAATTACTCAGAGGCATCAATATATAATGTCCTGCCTCCTATCATGGATTTTACAGCTATCAGCATTTAAAGTGCACCTCCTAACATCGATTTAATTTATAAATGGGTATATTCAATAAGTCGCCCTTAAGTCGAGCTCCTGCTTAGGGTGATTTACTAGGGGTTGTTTCAAAGTCGACTCATCGAAATTCAATGCCCAGTTATTTTGGAGCCCAAAATAAAAATCTGGCAGCACATCATCATTCCAGATATGAAACTAAAACATGCAGCACATGGCTATTCCCAGTGGGATAATGTGCGGAATCAATGCAGTGTAGAAAACAAAGACTCATCAAGGAAAATATAGCTTCTCATTGAAGGCATAAATAAATACAAAAAAATCAGGAATATATTTATAGAGGTTGGCATAAGAACAGTATTCCCATAACCCTGAGGACACTACTGCCTGAATGTTCCGTTGTGATAGTTTACTACAGGTCATATAAACTAAGAAGAAAAGGGAACAATGAATTAATTTGTTAACCAATTAGCAGCAGCTGGGGAAACAAAAAATTCACAAAAAGAACACACACATGCATCATAATTATATATATGTAATATATGCACATATATATATATATAGACACACACACACTGACAGACACACAAACATACACACAGGACATAAACATACCCCTGTTGCCACCTATTCCTGTGAAACTATCAGTAAAAGTGACCATCAAGCTGTCAGATTGTCTTAAAAACCCAACTGGTTCACAGTTACTTTTAAGGAAGGAAACCTGCCATCCTTATCTGGTCTGACTGTGGTCCCCCACCAATGTGGTTAACTCTTAACTGCCCTCTGAAATGGCCCCACAACCTACTCAATTAGAAGGCCTACCACCACCACCTTCTCAGGGCAACTAGGGATAAATGATGGCCTTGCCAGCAACAGCCACATCCCAAGAATTAATTTTTTAAAAACTCTGTGGAAATCGTATTGGTTAGTGCCACTTTCATCACTGGATAAAGTTATTGCAGTAATTGAGGTTATTCTATTTTACCAACCGAGGTTTTCAGAGAAAGCTAATGCAGGTGTCCCGAGCACTGTCAATGCAATGACTTGTCATCCACCATTGGAGCACATCAGTTGTCACCAAAGTTTTAGTTAGTGCTGCAGGAAGTTGCACGAGTCACAGAGGATCCCAATGCTTCCTCTGCAGTCAATTGTAAATGTGATTTTTGATGAGGGATAAACTTTAGGTCTGTTTCTTTGATCTGCACTATGTTCTCCATTTGACCCAGAGTGTGAGCCCCAATGTTTCATAGAAGAGCTGGACTTTTGAGGACTTGATCATGAATTGAGTAATGAGTAAAGCCATCCTCCCTTTGAAGATCACTTTCCAGCGAGTCAAATAAACAAGGGTGTGTGTGTGTGTGTGTGTGTGTGTGTAAGCTGTGTAAAGTTGCCAAAACAAAGCAAGCATCAGCCATAAGTATCTGTGCAAAGGGCCTATGTGAGGGTTTACAAGTCATGAACTTGGATCCCAACATCACTTGAAACTGACAGCTCGGAAAGATTTGGCTGACTGAACACCGCCAACAGATGCTTATGTTCACTAAAGAACTGAACAAAAGAAACACATAAACCCTGCAGAAAAGCCTGAAGGTGACACTATTGCTGATAACTATACAGAACGGTAAAAAAAATCTTACATAGAGCTTTACAAAATGAGAACTTTGACTAAAAAAGTAATATGTTATTAAAACACAAATTATTATTGAAAGGAGTGAAGGAGTAAAAGAACTTTTCCCTGCTGTGTTACAACAGATTTATTGGTGATGATAGGAGATAAACGAAGATCAACTCCAGAGTGACCCTTTGTTTGCAGTGGAGACTGGAAAGGCCATGTACCCACATGACTATATAGAGGCACTGAATTCAAGGGGATTATTTCTAAGTGGCTTTCACTCATTTATCTATCATTAGTATATGGAGTTTGAAAACAAACTCACCATGGTTCGATCCTTATAATTCAAGTAACACTAGCAAGGTAACAAAAACAAAGAGAATCCCAATTAGCATTTTCTTCTTGACTTTCAAAAAGCAAAGTCCAGATAACAGCAGATTAGTTGTCTTAGAGGAATCATTAAACCAGCAAGTATGCTACATATACACATGTTGAAATTACAATTGTCAATAATTTCTAGATTAATGAATTGGCTCGGTTTGTGTCTCTGTTGTCCCTTTATCAGAAGGTTGAGCATTCAATCCCTACTGGACGACTTGAGCACATAATCTAGGCTAACACTTCAGTCCAGTACTGAGGGAGGTGGCACCTGTCAGATGAGACGATAAACCAAGGCCCCATCTGCATGTTCAGCTGGTTGTAAAAGAACCCATGACGCTATCCTAAGTGTCCTTGCCAAAATTTATCCCCCAGTCAACACCACCAAAAAAGATTAAGTGATTATTCATCTCATTAGTTATTTGTGGCACCTTGCCATGAACAAATTAGCTGCCACATTTGCCTACTAAACAACAGTGACTACACTTCATAAGTAATTCATTGGCCATGAATTTTTTTGGGGATATTCTGAAGGGTGCTATATAAATGCAAATTCATTCAATGATGCTAATTCCTGACAACATCCTGGCTGAAGTGCTGAAGACCTGCGCACCAGAACTAGCCAACCTATGGCCAAGCTATTCTAGTGCAGCTTTGCCACTGGCATCTCCCCGGCAATGTGGAAAATTGTCCAGGTAGGTCCGACCCTCAAAAAGCAGGGCAAATGCAGCCTATTACTGCCCTAACAGCCTCCTCCCAATCATCCATTGGCAACATGATGAAAGGAGTCATCAATAATGCCATCAAAGCAAAATCTGCTCATCAATAATCTGCTCGCCAATGCTTAGCTTCGGATCTGCTCCAGCTCAGCTCCAGACCCTGCCACAGCCTTGTTCCAGGCGTAGACACAAGAGCAGAATGCCAGAGAAGAGGTGAGAGTAGTTGCCCTGCAATTCTCAGGAAGCTCGACACCATCCAGGAAAGAGCAGTCCACTTGATCGGTGCCCCTGCCACTGGACTGAGTAGGCCCCCTCCACCATCGGTGCACGGTGGCTGCGTATGTACTATCTACAGAATGCACTGCAGCAACTCACCAAACTTACTTCAAAAGTACCTCCAAGCCCCATTAGGAAGGTCAAGAGCCTCAAGATCATGGGAACACCATTACCTCCAAGTTCCCTTCCAAAACACACACCATCATATATCAACGTTCCTTCATCTTCGCTGGGTCGATATCCTGGAATTCCCTACCTAACACCATTGTGGAAGCACCATCGCCACAAGGACTGCAGCAGTTCAAGAAGGTCCAATACCACCTTCTCAGGGCAACTAAAGATGAGCAATAAATGCCAGAGTTACTCACATCCCGATAACAAAAAAAACCCAGCTCCTTCTCATGGTTGATGATGCGCTCAGCACTCACTGTTCAAACACTAATATTCCACACACACAAACACACGGGAAAGAAAACAGAACCTAAATTGAAGGTGTCTATTAAAAAACATTAAACTCAGGTCTATAATTCCTAAGTTCAGCTCCATCATCAACAGGGAGGTGCCAAACAGAGGCTGGGCACTTTCCTACAGGGAGGGAAGGAAGGAAAGAAAAGGAATCAGCTTCTCTTGTGAACCTCTGTAGCCGTCCTGATCAGTCCAACACCAGAGTCCTGTGAGTAGGTCGCTTGACAGTCCCCTGGGCGGAGAAATAGAACAGACGGAGCGATGGGGAAAGAGATCAGCAATATCAGTTACAACTCACAGATCCATTAAATAGTTATGCTTTACACCATTCAACTGCTGTCAAAAGAGAAACCTCTGAAGTGAGGGATTATTAGAATATAAGAACATAAGAAGTAGGAGCAGGAGTAGGCCATAGGCCCCTCGACCCTGCTCTGCCATTCAATCAGATCATGGCTGATCTTTGACCTCAATTCCACTTTCCTGCCCGATCCCCATATCCCTCGATTCCCCTAGGGTCCAAAAATCTATCTATCTCAGCCTTGAATATACTCAACGACTCAGCATCCACAGCCCTTTGGGGTGGAGAATTCCAAAGATTCACAACCCTCTGAGTGAAGAAATTTCTCCTCATCTCAGTCTTGAATGGCCGACCCCTTACCCTGTGACTATGCCCCCTAGTTCTAGACTCTCTAGCCAGGGGAAACAATCTCTCAGCATCTACCCAGTCAAGGCCCCTAATAATCTTATATGTTTCAATGAGATCACCACTCATTCTTCTAAACTCCAGAGAATAGGCCCATTCTACACAATCTCTCCTAATAGGACAACCCTCTCATCCCAGGAATGAATCTAGAGAACCTTTGTTGTACCGCCTCCATGGCAAGTATATCCTTCCTTAGATAAGGAGACTGAAACTATACACAGTACTCCAGGTGAGGTCTCACTAAAGCCCTGTACAACTGTAGTAAGACTTCCTTACTCTTGTACTCCAAACCCCTTGCAATAAAGGCCAACATGCCATTTGCTCTCCTAATTGCCTGCTGTACCTGCATACTAATTTTTTGTGTTTCTTGTACCAGGACACCCAAGTCTCTCTGAACACCAACATTTAATGGTTTCTCACCATTTAAAAAATATTCTGCTTTTCTATTCTTCCTACTAAAGTGAATAACCTCACATTTCCCCACATTATACACCATCTGCCACCTTCTTGTCCACTCACTTAATCTGTCTAAATCCCTTTGCAGATTCTTTGTGTCATCCTCACAGTTTACTTTCCCACCTCGCTTTGTATCATCAGCAAACCTGGATACATTACACTTGGTCCCTTCATCTAAGTCATTAATATAGATTGTAAATAGCTGTGGCCCAAGCACCGATCCTTGTGGCACCCCACTAGTTATAGCCTGCCAACCCGAAAATGACCCGTTTATCCCTACTCTATTTTCTGTCCTTTATCCAATCATCTATCCATGCTAATATATTACCCCCAACCCCATGAACCCTTACCTTGTGTAACAACCTTTAATGTGGCACCTTATTGAATGCCTTTTGAAAATCCACCGGTTCACCTTCATCTACCCTACTAGTTACATCCTCAAAAAACTCCAATAAATGTCAAACATGATTTCCCTTTCATAAAACCATGTTGACTCTGCCTAATCATATTATGATTTTCTAAGTGTCCTGTTACCACTTCCTTAATAATGGATTCCAGCATTTTCCTGATGACCGATGTCAGGCTAACTAGCCTGGAGTTCCCTGTTTTCCCTCTCCCTCCCTTCTTGAATAGCGGAGTAACATTTGCTATCTTCCAGTCCACCGGGTCCGTTCCAGAATCTAGAGAATTTTGGAAGATCATATCCAATGCATCTGCTATCTCTGCAGTCACCTCTTTTAGAACCCTAGGATGTAGGCCATCAGGTCCAGGGTTATTTGTCAGCTTTTAGTCCCATTAGTTCGTCCAGTACTTTTTCTCTAGTGATATTAATTGATTTAAGTTCCTCACTCTCAATTACCCCTTCGTTCCCAATATTTTTGTGTCTTCTACTGTCAAGGCAGATGCAAAATATTTGTTTAACGCATTTGCCATTTCCTGATTTCTCCATTATAATTTCTCCTGTCTCAGCCTCTATGGGACCAACGTTTACTTTTGCTACTCTCTTCCTTTTTACATACTTGTACAAGCTCTTACAATCCATTTTTATATTTCTTGCTAGTTTACGTTCATATTCTATTTTCTCCCTTTTTATCAATTTTTTGTTCGTCCTTTGTTGGTTTCTAAAACTCTCCCAATCACCAGGTTTATTACTCTTCTTGGTTACATTATAGGCCTATTCTTTCAATCTAATACTTTCCTTAACTTCTTTAGTTAGCCACAGGTAGATCACTTTTCCCATGGAGTTTTCTCCACTTGAACAGTTATTAAATACCATGGAGAGATCCAAATACCTTCCATCCTCCAAAATAGTTTCCTAAATACTTGATAAGATGCAAGAATAAAGTTCTGAATACAGGCAGTGTAAAAATATTTTTTATATGTTTTGAAAAAACATAAAAGGTGCCTAGAAATAGGTCCAATTATTATAAAAATGAAAATGAATATATTCCAATTCATTTAAGGAAGACATATTTTAATTTTGGAGGTCTAGTACAGTCTAATCTAATATTTTCTTTTCTCTGGAGTCAGAGTCGTGGAAGAGGTAGTATCTCTGTGCTTCACTTCAAAGTCAGTTCAGGCCCATGTCATCAGATTTACACTACACACGTTGAGCATCCGTACAAAGCCAAAACCGCTTCACAGCTTTACTAAACTGGTAGTGTAAATGCATCCTAAGTACTCACTGCTTTCCCTGAATAAACAG
Source organism: Heptranchias perlo (assembly GCF_035084215.1). Classification (NCBI taxonomy): domain Eukaryota; kingdom Metazoa; phylum Chordata; class Chondrichthyes; order Hexanchiformes; family Hexanchidae; genus Heptranchias; species Heptranchias perlo. Next base: position 22,533,746 of record NC_090340.1, on the reverse strand, counting down.
CAGCATGAATGGGCAGCATAACTGATCCTGCCCACTCTCACCACTCTTAAAAATGCACCCAATACTGCACCATAGCCCTGTACCGAAAAACGCTATTTTGACGGTCCACATACGAGCCAGATACGTATGAACAATGACGGACAGGAAAAGACCCTCTGCTCCATCCAGCCTGTCCCACGCAATTGTGATACCACCCAAAACCATGTGATCTCCAGGGAGAGGCGAAAAACCAGATAAAAACCCAAGCCAATTTGGGGGAAAAAAATCTGGGAAATTCCTCTCCGATCCCTTTGGCGATCAAAACTAGTCCAGATCATCACTCGGGCCCAGAATTCTATGCATTACATTACCATTTCTAAGAGGTGATCTCTGCCCCAGCCAGACACAGGTCGAGCTCTCGCTTGAAGGAATTCAGTGAATCGGCGTCCACCAATTGCATGCATCAACTGCAGTAATACTCTGGTATTAGCCACAACCTGTTGCTAATATGTAGCTGTGCTCATTTTTTGTAATATATTGTTCGAAGAGCTTTCTTATAATCTACACTGTTTATTGTCTGCCAATTTAAACAGAAAACACAAAATAGCTATGTCAAAGTATGATTAATGAGCAGAGCTTGCAGCATGTAAAATTAATGATTTATTATATCAAGAATGACAGCACTTTAGTAGAAACAGAGTTCTTGGATCCCTTCATTATCAGGAGAATGTGGACTAGTAAATTTCATGGAACATTATAATCGCACTTATGTACGATCACACACACACACAAAGATTATGAAGCAAATAAGGCAGGTATGAGTACTGTAATTTTACACAAATCATGCATACTATTTTACATTGAAAATCAGTCTAAATGCAGGTGCATTTAGTGTTTGTTTTACAAATATATAAAGTGTTAGAGGTTGAGATATTCTGTTTGTGATTAAGAATAGGAAAATTCAACTCCTTGCATTCGCTGTCACTCAAACTCATTAATCAATGGGCTTTGGTTGAGTCTGGTTCTCAAGGGCCTTGGTGTTTTCCAACGAGAAAAAATACACAACTCTTTCCATCTTGCCCCATGACACCTGACAGTTGTTCTAATGATGAGCCCGTACAGATGTGACGGGTATGCTAGCTCCACCTGTGCTGTAAACTAAACTTCCATGATTTTAATCCACAGCATAGCCCAGGCATAGAAAGTTGTGGAGAAATCCATAATCCAAAAAAAAGAGAATCACTCGCTGTGGGGTGTGACAGGTGATGGCAACAACTATAATAAACTTGAAGCATGCAGAGATAATTGCAATTAATGATTTTACAACAATGAAACAGCTCGAGGCAGTTCATAAAAACGCTACTTGATTTTACAAAGTAGTACTGTGTAACCTTTATCCGACATAACTATGTAATTAAAAATGTAACAAACAACTCACCGCCTCCATCTATCACAAATTTGTTACAGAATAGAAAAAAAGTTAGTTGCATCTTTTTAAGACTAACAACTATTCCTAACCCTCCCACAACCCATCACCTGTTCAGGGCCCAATTTTAAACCTTCTCAATTTGTTGGCCTCCTTCGGAAATCACGAGGTTCTGACAATATAATAACAATATGGGACTGCAAAATTCAAGCGGTCGATGTCAAAGCTCAGAGTCTCTGCTATACTCAACATGTTTAGATCAAAATGTTGTGTAATTTAATATATATACATTAATTTTTCTTCCAGCGTTTTAAGTACATTTAACATTAATAGGATAATTGATAGCAGGGAAGGGAAAAGAGAAATGGCGAATGCATGGCTGCACTTAACCAGCACAGCAGCTGTTTTGCCAAATGTTAGATGTTGCACTTGATGTCCCACCTTGTGTTGAAAATTGACTGCTGCCAGCATCAGGTGGCATAAGAAAGATTTACAGTACTTATGGCACTAGACCCAGCTGTTATCAGCACATGTGGCAGTACAAGGCTTTGTTGAAAGACAATAGGTTTACCAACATGAGATGCATACAATATGAGCAGAAAAATGTATACAGAGACCAAGGCCCCGATATTAGCAGGGAGGCGGGATGGCAGCGGGGAGTGGGGGGGGGGGGGGGCGATTGGGCGCGTGGGTAACCCGCCCAATAAAATCTGTCTATTCCCCAAGCGATTGCGGCTCAATTGGAGCCACTTAACGTGGCTTCCGGGTTTGGCATCTGAAACCTGTGCAGTGGGCGGACTGCGCACCCGCATCACAGGCTGTCAGCTGGAGGAGCTCTATTTAAAGGGGCAGTCCTCCAATGGCTGCTCCTGGAGCAAACACCCAAATAGAACAATGGAGCAGCCCAGGGGAAAGGCTGCTCCAAGATTTAGTGATGCCTCACTCCAGGTGCTACTGGAAGAGGTGAGGAAGAGGAGGGATGTGTTCTACCCGGCGGATGGGAGGAATTGGCCTGCCTCTGCCACCAAGAAGGCCTGGCTCGAGGTGGCAGAGGAGGTCACCAGCAGCAGCAACATCTCCTGCACATGGATCCAGTGCAGGAAGCGCTTCAATGATCTAACTAGATCAGCCAAAGTGAGTACACTTACTCATTCTCCTACATTCAGTCTTCCACATCACCGCCCCCACCCCCCAACTCGTTCTGCACTGCCAACACTACTCTATCACATCATTCCTCACACCCACTCAAAGCTCATCCTCAACTTACCTGCACTTCCTCACCTCCCCATTACTCACCCCACCACTACCACTCAACCCAATCCTCATACAATGTCACGGCTCTGTCTCATATGCACCCTCTGATGCATCTCTTTCATGGTCAGCCTCACCCAAACCAATGCATTCATCGGTTGGTCACGTCACCATCACTCACTCACGCATCTGTACTTTCTCCCCTTATAGAAGAGAGCCCAGAGTGCACGGGAAAGGGCGACGACCAGAGGGGGACCGCAACAGATAGTCATCCTCACAGACGCGGAGCAGGAGGCTCTGGAGCTCAGCTGCACCCTCGAGTGCCTGTCCGCTGGGGATGCCGAAACTGGCACCCGACAAACGTCTGATGACAGAACTTTAATCTTCAGCACACACAATATCAAATGATGTTAACATGCCTTGCCATCTTCAGTACCTCAACTTCTGTCATCATGCTTAATATTGCCTTCTGTTCTCTTACAGGGCCTTCAGCGACTGCTGTGACAGCAGAGGGCGATTCCTCAGAGGACCTGCCAGCCTCTGAGGGTGCACCGTCACATCTGAGCGAGCCATCCACCAGCGCAGATACACAGACCTCGGTGGGTCCCTATCCACAGTTAATTGGGGTCGCACATGGTGAGATAGGAACATAGAAACAGGAGTAGGCCATTCAGCCCCTCGAGCCTGCTCCGCCATTTGATAAGGTCATGGCTGATCTGTGATCTAACTCCATATACCTGCCTTTGGCTCATATCCCTTAATACCTTTGGTTGCCAAAAAGCTATCTATCTCAGATTTAAATTTAGCAATTGAGCTAGTATCAATTGCCATTTGCAGAGAGAGTTCCAAACTTCTACCACCCTTTGTGTGTAGAAATGTTTTCTAATCTCACTCCTGAAAGGTCTGGCTCTAATTTTTAGACTGTGCCCCCTACTCCTCGAATCCCCAACCAGCGGAAATAGTTTCTCTCTATCCACCCTATCTGTTCCCCTTAATATCTTATAAACTGGGTCACTCTTCAGTGGACATATGTGTAATTGCAGGACTGTTTTGTGCAGGGAGGTGGGGTGGGGTGGGCGGGGGGGCTGGTGTGGCCGCTGCTCTGTCCAGGTGGTGAGGACTGGAGTCTTCACACTGTCTGATGTTAGGAGAACCGTTCACATATCAATGACTCCCTGGCCTCACGAGCAGCCAGATGAGCTGCTGTTGTGCCCATGGGTTGCTCCTCCTCCTCCTCCTCCTCCTCCTCCTCCTCGTACGCAATGTGGGTTGCAGATGTGGATGGGGCCTCCTCAGGCAGCTCCCCTCTCTGTTGTGCCATGTTGTGCAGGGCACAACACACGAATATAATGCGTCTCACACTGTCTAGCGCTCTCCCAGAACGATCAAGGCACCTGAAGCGCATCTTGAGCAGCCCTATAGCATGCTCAATTGTAAACATGGTAGCGATGTGGCTGTCGTTATATCGACGCTGTTGCTCGGTGGTGGGGTTCCTCAGAGGTGTCATGAGCCACGGTGTGCAGGGGGTATCCCTTGTCCCCCAGGAGCCAGCCCTTAAGGGTACGTGGAAGAGGGGCGGGATGTTGGACTCCCGGAGGATGAAGGAATCATGGCAGCTGCCAGGGTATCTGGCGCACACATGAAGGAATCTCTTGCGGTGGTCACAAACGAGCTGAGTGTTGATGGAGTGATAGACCTTCCTGTTGATGAACAGTCCTGGCTCATGTGGAGGTGCTCCTGTTGCTATATGGGTTACACCCTGCATCCGTGGGAAGCCAGCCACAGCGCGGAACCCCACTGCCCTCTCCGTCTGGCTGAGGTCGTCCATGGGGAAGTTGACGTAGTGCGAGGCCCTGCGAAACAAGCCGTCGGTGACTTGCCTTATGCACTTGTGTGCAGACAACTCAGAGACCCCGGCGATGTCCCCGGTGGCACCCTGGAATGATCCGGAGGTGAAGAAGTTGAGGGCAGTGGTGGCTTTGACAGCGACAGGTAAGGAGATGGTGCTTTGCCCAGCCGGGAGCAGCTCGGCATGAAGGAGGCTGCAGATGTCTGCGGTTACCTGGCTACTGACTCGAAGTCTCCGTATGCACTGCTCCTCAGAGAGGTCCAGGAAGCTGAGCCTAAGTCTGTAGACCCTGTTGTGAGGGTAGTGCCTCCTGCGACGTCGCTCTCTCTGTTGTTGCCCTCCATGCTCTTGTGCAGGTGCCTGTGGTGCAGCACTGTGTTGTGAAGCTCCACGTGGCGCAGGTGAACCCAAGCCTGGAGATGTTGCTCGTCCTTGGATGTAGTGATGAATGCAGCCATGGCGTCACCCATCCTGACAGTGTGAGTTTGAGGGGGTCCGCAAAGTAGGTAAATATGTTTGCAGCCAAAACTTTGTCAGCAAGACTTTGTGTTGTGAAGTGACAGAGTGCCCTGTTGCAATAAATGAAGTTTTCTCCCCCCGTGTCAAATAATCATTTGCATCTCCCACTGGCTGCTGGTTGAAACACGTCTGTTGCAACAGGGAATCTTTCCCACAGCACGGGAAACAGCTGAGGATCCTTCAAAATTGCACCCCTGCCGAAATGTCTACTCAATCAGGTATGTCAAGTACCTTAACTATCTGTCAAGGTATGTAAATTATCATCCCACCGACTTTAATTGCCGGTAGGACTCCCACATTCGGGAGGCACGCGCACCCGAACGAGTCACTGGGGAACCCGGAAGCCAGTGAGTTGGAGCTGGGCTCCAAACCCACTCCGGATTTCTACAATTTTAGGAGACCCGCCCCCGCCCCCAACGCACCCGCGCCACCATCCGAAAATCGGCCCCCAAGTCAATGTAACTCCAACATATGCAAATCCAGGCTGTGTTCAGTTTTTCTTCTGTGTCCCAATTCTTTCATATTTTCTTCAAATATATACATTTGTATATAACTTGCAACTTTGAGTGGAATTTATAAGATTATCTGCAAAAAATGGAAGAAATTATGGAATGCATTAGGGTTAGGGTTAGGGTTAGGACACCAGTCCCAAAATCCCATGTAATAAAAACAGAATTTGACTTATTCATTCAATGTGAACCAGTGATGCAGAAAATTACCATCTCCTTTTTCATTCTTGCAATACACTCACTCCTTTCACTGGTTGATAGTTCAAATATCTGCATATCTCTAATTCAACTCATTTCCCAAATGACCAGGAAAAAGTATTATAACCAGATAGTTTTGCACCTAGTTATGGGGCATCAATCTGACATTTCAAAAGTAAAGGTGCTACTGCATCCATCCATCCATGGAAATTCCACATCATTACCCTGTCAGTTAACTATGCTGCTGATCCTGTGGGTTAGACAGCCAGTGCTTTTCATAAATCCACTTCCCTGCTCGACTATACTTGTACTGATCCTTTAACTTTGTGAAATGGTCTTTGCAAACACCAAGGCAAACTTCCTTTTCTTGGAGGGAACACTCAGCTACTGAAAAGCTTTAGCCAACCTGCAAGTTTTAATTTTTCCCTCTGATTTTCTCCATGTATCTCTCGTCTCCTTAAGGATGCTATGGCCTAGCTCCATGGGTGCTATTGTATCCTGGTACCTCATCCCAGTAACCATTTGTGACTTTGGATAGTGAGTATTGGTGAATTATTCAACAATGGGGTGCATCATATAGATCAACTTGACACCATCCTTATTCAGCATCCGTACACACACAGTTGTAGAAGGGTCATTGGATACCGATCAGAAGTAGAGAAGCCAATTGATTTTCTAACCCCTCCTTCCCCCCATCGATGGGCTGGTAGAGCTGAAAACAATTGTAGCACCCTGACTGCTACCTCAGCTGACTCAGCATGGATCAGCAACTTAGGGCCTACCTGATCTCCAGGGCTCTGCACACATTTAAACACCAAGTTATCAAGAGGGAAAACATCACTCCAAGTTTAAAGAAAGAGGAACTTGCGAGCAATTTTGGAAATAAATCCTCTTGTTTTCAGAATCTTGGAGGAGGAAGAGATCTAGGGAGAGTGGTGGAAAGAAACAAAATGGATCTTCAACAGAAGGCAAAAGTAGCCACGTTAAGGATACATTCGCCTATTGGTTTGCTGCAGTCCATAAAAGAGTTGACCAACTAATGATGTAGCTTATAGAAAAGGCAAAGACATTCATCGATGAAATGGGGATGAAAGTTTGAGTTAACCAATGGCAGCTGTGCAGATTAAAAGCAGCACCATGGCAACACCTGAAAAAAGATTTATGGAACACTTGATTATTTTGCCTCCAAGATAGGGTTTCAGTCAAAGAATATTTTCAATTCAATTCAGGCTCTAAGGATAATCCAAATGGAAAACTGACAACAATGACCATCATGTACCTCAACTGTAGCTATTCCTCATGCGTGAACGTGCATGGTGAGCAGGGTATTCTGCCATGGGTCCATCACAGCTCAACCCAATTCAGTCCTTATTCGGTGTCTACACATCTGCATATTCAACTATGGTCCTCTACCTAGCCTGCAACAATGAGGCCTTCCTCGCTGAGTCTAATTAACTCCCACCACCAGTGTGTAGCAGTAGCAGTATTAGTTTCAGTCATTGGTGCTTGATGCATGCTAAGAAGGGAAAGTGACCATTAGCCACTGGAACCAGGTTGCAGGCAGGGGAAATGGATGGCAAGGGTAGTGGGGGGGAGATGGATGGCAAGGGGAGAGAGAGAAAATGGACGTTAAGGGAAGAATAGCAAGGAGAGGGGAAAATGGATAGATTGAAGGGAACAGAGTGTGCCAGGTTGGATCAATGAGGGAGATAGAGAAGTCTGCCAGTTTGATCTCAAAGAGTTGAAGGAGAAGAGAGGTTCGCTGTGAAAAGGTGGGGAGCTAGATGGGTTGCAGTATCTCTATGAATTCGGTCCCGAGGTGATGGGGGGGAGGGATGTCGAGTGCCCTTGTGAGATGTGATGGGAGAGAGGGTTGCATGCGGGACAGTTTCCAGGGTTGCATGCCCTAAACCTCCCTCAAAATGCACCATCGCTTTTATTCCTTCATTTCAGACTTTCATGAACTTATGGGTTTTCTTTTTCCTCCAATACAAGTGAAGGAATATTCGGTATAACTATTAGTTAAAATATATGCCAATGTAACAACTCGTTTTCACATGTCAGGGCCAGTCTAGAGTTGTCAGCTTTTTAGCAGCTGTTGCTCAACTTTTTCTAGTTTGTTCTGATAGTATGGTATGCATTTCTTTCAAAAACAGAGGATAGTCATTTCAAAAAAACTAGCATTTCAATTGTTTCAAAGAGTATGTGAAATTATTGCAACTCTTGTAAGATCAGTCAATCCTTTCTGAGACACTCCATTTATAAATAATGGTAATATGGTCCGTCTTCCCTCCTCGCTACCCAAAACTCAGTCTGTCCCAGCGTTCTAAGCAGTTACGAAACTACCATGAGGGGAACAATGATAAAACTCCGTAGAGAAATGAATAACCACCGTTTCCTCTCAAATACCTTACTAGCTGGCCCACAGGAAGAGGAGTGACTCAGTGAACAGGCTGGGGAAGGAACAAAAAACAAATCCATATCCACAAAGCATTCTATTGGGATCAGATACATCCCACTTCTCCCTTATCCCCAAACAAAGCAAGAAGAATCTTCTGCATCAGTTAATAAATTATGAGTGCTGTGGTTTTTTGAAGCTAGACTTGGTATCTCTTTACCTCTAAGCAAAAGTTTCGACACCCAAGCTGTCCTCCTCCCGCCACCCCCCCCCCCACTCCCTCGTGTACACACACACACACGCGCAAATAGCAGTGGAGAGAATCTAGGGACACAAGGCACACTCATTCATCAACCCATCCTGTTTCCCTCATGGTTCAGCTTTTGTGCCAGGATGTCAATAGATCAACAGTAGCTGCCCTGGGGCAACCAGACTCCCAAATGGAGGCCTTTCGGAAGAGGATGTAGTATCAGGATTGTGGGTATGGTTGCTCTGTAATTTATCTCACTTTGTTACTAATCCACAGCAAGTCTGTAGCACAGCACATGGCCTTAAATCGCAAGGTTATATCAAGCATTTATATCTGTTGCACATAGGTCTTGCTGTATTAGGTTTGTATGGGCTGGGACTGCAGCTTAACAGAGGAGGCTAATTCCTTATATTGTAGGTGTCAGCCTTGGGTGAGTGGTAGCACTGTTGCCTCTGAATCAGAAGGTTGTGGGTTCAAGCTCCACTCCAGAGACTCTTGAGCACATAATCTAGACTGACACAGCACTATTCAAAGAAGAGCAGGGAGTTCTCCTGGCGTCCTGGCCAACATTTATCCCTCTACCAACACCACCAAAAACAGATTATCTGGTCATTTATCTCATTGCTGTTTGTGTGACTTAGCTGGCACGATTCCCCATATCACAAGTGTCTACACTTCACGAGCATTTCACTGACTGTGAAATGCTTTGAGATGTTCTGAAATCATGAAACGCAACATATAAATGTAAATTTGTTCGTTCTTTCTTTAATAAACAAATGACTAATTCAATCCATCATTGTCTCATTACTTCGATTGCTACATGTTTTCTTTTTCGGACTGCAGTAAGAAATTATTGTTTACAATTTGATTATTTGCAATAGATGCACAATTCAATCTTCAAACAAATCTTGTTTCATAATAGCTTTGCTACTAAGCAGTTGCTATACATAAGTTAAGTTGACTTTACTTTGAACCTGGCTTCAATTCAGCCATCATGTTGGTTGCTGTTGTCGTTTATATTTTTGCCTTGTCAGCTGGTGGCTAAAAACTTTCCTCCTGTCCACGGTGATTCTTCAACTTCCAGTAAGATAAGCTCGGTAACAATCAGTTGTTTTAAGCACTGGTCTTCAAATAGAATATTTAGCCCTCAAAGGGGTTAACAGGTTACACTTCAGATCCTTTGTCATATATCCTGTATCTACAATGTTATTCAAATACATTTTCTGATTGTCAAGAGTCCAAAAACTAATTTAGCTCAGTTTAACGAGAGGAAATGGGAGCTGAGACAATGCCATGTGACTAATGCAAGAGTGAATGTTGGACACGATCATACTGTTTACAGTTTCATACCAATCTGGAACAATATTCAAAGACAAATTGGTATCAGACTGGTACTGTGCTCTGAGTTCACAAATATTATGCAAACAAAGAAAGTGAATCATTTTATTAATCATGTACAGCAGGTTCCATGTAAATGTACTTTGGTGCATGAGTCATTCATGGGCATATTAAGATCATAGTGTCTCTGCACTGTAGGAATTTAACACACAGTACACTTTTTTTGATTAAAACTCTCTCAACTTGCAAGTGGGGTCTTCTTTGCTAATTGCTTTTAATCTTTCTACAGCAACTCATTCCTCCATCCTCCCAAGTCAGTACTGGATGAGTAATACCCAACAGAATGTCAAGACAAACCTAATTTCTTTCACAGGAATCCTCCCTTCAGCAAATAGCTGCCCTCCAGCTAAAATCCTCTTTAGTGAATTACAGACTTAAACCATTATGGCATTTACCTTTACAAGTCCGAGAAACTTCCTTTTCATGAACAGCTGGTGCCCAGACTACTTTCACATGAGCGATTTACCTCAGAACCTTCCCATAACATCACCAAGACAGGTGTTAGTGCTCTTTTCAGATAAGTTCAGTTTGAGATGCGGTCCACTGCTGAAGCTCAGGTCAAGAGCTCTGGGAGTATTCCAATCTGCAGTAAATGCAATAACCGTCACAGTGTGCACTGCTGTGATGGTCCTTTTGTTACTAGGCATAAATGGCATCATGACACAATGGCCACTGGGTGACATAACCATCACTAGGAAACTTTACCAAGTGCCTTATCGACAAAGCCTTTTAATAAAACGGCATCACAATGACAATAATGTCACCTTATCATCAAAAGCAAAATACTGCGGATTACACTTCCTCCCACCCCGCTTCTTGTAAGGACTCTATTCCATTCTCCCGGTTTCTCCGTCTCCGTCACATCTATTCTGACGATACCACCTTCCATGCCAGCGCTTCCTTTTTCCTCAACCGGGGTTTCCTCTCCTCTGTGGTTGTCAGGGCCCTCGACCATGTCCGGCCCATTTCCTGCACTTCTGCCCTCACCTCTTCTCCTCCCTCCCAGAACCCCAATAGGGTTCCCCTTGTCCTCACCTTCCACCTCATCAGACTCCACATTCAACGGATCATCTTCTCCCATTTCCGTCACCTCCAGCTCGATGCCACCACCAAACACATCTTCCCCACCCCTCCCCTTTCATCATTCCAAAGGGACTGTTCCCTCCACGACAACCTGGTCCACTTTTCCATTACCCTCAACACCCGCTCCCGTTCCCATGGCACCTTCCCAAGCAAGCGCAGGAGATGCAACACCTGCCCTTTCACCTCCTCCCTTCCCAACGTCCAGACCCCAAACACTCCTTCCAGGTAAAACAGCAATTTACTTGTACTTCTTTCAATTTAGTACACTGTATTCACTGCTCACGATGTGGTCTCCTCTACACTGGGGAGACCAAATGCAGATATATCGCTTTGCTGAACACCTCCGTTCAGTCCGCAAGCGTGACCCTGACTTTCCGGTCGCTTGTCATTTTAATTCTCTGTCTCACTCCCAATCTGACCTCTCTGTCCTCGGTCTCCTACATTGTTCCAAAGAAGCTCAACAGAAGCTCGAGGAACAGTGCCTCATCTTTTTATTAAGCACTTTACAACCTTTTAGCTTCAACATTGAGTTCAACAATTTCAGATCATAACCACTGTTCCCATTTTTTTAGTGCTGGTAATGGTTCTGATGTTGCCATTTACAGCTCCTCTAGACCCATCTTTAGTTTCTATACTTGTCCCACTACCACCCCCTTTGCGTTGCACCATCATACCTCTGGTCATTTAATCAGTTCTGCCCTCCATCCTATCACAGACCTTCCCTTTTGTTCTTTCCTCCCCTTCTTCCTCCTGCCCTTTCCTTGGCTCTGCACTTGCTTAAAAACTGTTAAATCTTTACTTCTTCCAGTTCTGACGAAAGGTCATCGAACTGAAATGTTAACTCTGTTTTTCTCTCGACAGATGCTGCCTGACCTGCTGTGTATTTCCAGCATTTTCTGTTTTTATTGCAGGTTTCCACTGAAGTTTCTTCTCCACGGCTGTCTTCCCTGCAGCCAGCTTCACAGGCATTTTCAGAGCAAATCAACCCAAGTAATCAACTTTTCACTGATTGAGCATCCAGTTGCCTTCTTGTGACCTCAGTACAATTACAGCTAATTGTTCCACTTTATAGGATCACTGCTGCCACATGGGGAAAGGAAAGAGCCTAGAAAATCTGTGCAGTGTGATAATGTCACACAAAACACACACGAACATTTCCAGAAGAGAGTTTGTGTATGAACAAAAAAAAAACTTTTCCCCTGGACCACATTGGGGAACACACACACTGGCTCATCCTTTGTCTAATTTATTTACAAAAATTAGGGTTTTACTTTGCACAAATGGGCCATTTTATTTGCCACAAGCCCTTTGTACCAACTTTAGAGGGGAAGATCAAAAAGATTTCAAAATAAAGAAACAGGCTTGTGCAGCCTCTCTCCTGGATAGCTGCTGTATCGACTCAGCAAAATGCAATCACTCGCTCCTCAACACTTGCTGCTCGTGAAACACAACTGGTGCCAACAATGAGGCAGGGGAAAAACCTTCCAATGGCTTAAGCCTCAATGTCCTCTGTCCATTAAGAAAAACATTGATACTCAAACAGTCAGCATTTCGACTGTTTGAGACAAATCTTACTCTCAAGGTGGTTAACAATGTTATCCAGGTGAGGCTTGAAAGATCTTGTAACCTGTGGTTATCCAGGCTCAGCTTTTCCGCCCTCCCAGAAAGGCTGGAGCTAGTCAACAAATATTGGTTGTTAAAGAAAAGATGATAGGATCTGCTTTAACTTTGGTTACATTCTGCATCGAGTGTCTCACCTCCTGACTCCTCAAAGCCTCTTCACCACCTGCAAGGCACAAGTCAGGACTGTGACGGAGTACTCTCCACCTTGCCTGGATGGGTGCAGCTGCAACAACACTCAAGATGCTCAATACTATCCAGGATAAAGCAGTCCGCTTGATCGGCAGCTCATCCGCCACCTCAAACATCCACTCCCTCCACCACCGGCGCACTGTGGCTGCTGTGTGTACCATCTACAAGATGCACTGCAGCAATTCGTCATGGCTTCTTCAACAGCACCTCCAAAGCTTCTACCAACTAGGAGGACAAAGGCAGCAGACGCAATGGGAACCATCACCTCCAAGTTCCCCTCCAAGTCACACACCATCCCGACTTGGACATATATTGCCGTTCCTTCATCGTTGCTGGGTCAATAATCTGGAACTCCCTACCTAACAACACTGTGGGAGCTTCTTATAAAATCATAGAATGGTTACAGCACAGAAGGGGGCCATTCGGCCCATTGAGCCCATGCTGGCTCTTTGTAAGAGCAATCCAGTTAGTCCCATTCCCCCGTTCTTTCCCCATAGCCCTGCAAATTTTTCGCTTCAAGTATTTATCCAATTACTTTTTGAAAGCCACGATTGAATTTGATTCCACCACCCTTTCGGGAATGCATTCCAGGTCACCAGATCATAACTACAACCACATGGACTGTAGCAGTTCAAGAAGGTGACTCACTACCACCTTGAGGGCAACTAGAGATGGGCAATAAATGCTTGCCTTGCTGGCAACGCCCATATCCCGAGAATTAATTTTTAAAAAAAGTTTCTAAAAATATACCACATTGCACCAGGACCTATTTCCAATTTTTGTCACGGATACATAAATTAAAAGTGACAACAGGGAAATGGTTTGGTTTATATTTTGTATATAGAGCTAAATACACAAGGAAGCATGTTGCACTCTTAGAATGCATGGTAATTATTGTCGCTAGATGTGCTGTATTTGTAATATTGACCCTACGTGACAAGATAAGTAGGGCGGATACATAGTTCAAATTCTTCAAATTACTCCAGCTCAGCTGACCTGCCAGTGTTTATCTCTAAAATGATGAGCTTTACCAGACACACAGAAAAAAATCTTTGACTGCAGCTAAGTCTTGGCTAAACGTTGCAAGAAAAAAAAAATAGAATTTCTTTAGTTTCCTCATAGTAGAAGTAGATCAATCAAACTGAGAAGGAAAATAATAGGTTCAGTGGTCCTCACTTGTATTTGTCCTTTGCCTTTTTAATAACAAAAGTCAATAAGTCCACAAACTGCGTAATCCTGAATCAGTGATCCACTGCAGGCAACGTGGCCTTCAAAAAATTTGGGGTGATAGGAAGAGGTGGGAAGAAAAGAGGTCAGGAAAGAAACTGGGAGATATTGGAATACTGTGCTTTCAACCCCAGAATTTGTCTCTGAAACCAGCGGCGACTGATGGGTTGAGGGGTTTCTTCTCTCCATCTTCTGAAAAGCACCAAATATGACACGAGTTTGGTCACACCCAGTTCCTAATGGCCAACATAACACTTTCCATGAATATCAATATCGTGTCAACTTTTGCTCACCAAGGCCACAGGACATTGGTGCAGGAGGGGATGTGCTCTGAGGTTAGGATTAGCACAAGTCTGCTGGGGCAGGATAGAGGGAGGTTCACTCTACATCAGGTCATGCTGTAAGAATATAAGAAACAGGAGCAGGAATAGGCCATACGGCCCCTTGAGCCTGCTCCGCCATTCAATAAGATCATGGCTGATCTTCCATCTCAACTCCACTTTCCCACCCGATCCCCATATCCCTTGATTCCCCTAGAGTCTATATATCTATCCATCTCAGCCTTGAATATACTCAACGACTGGAATTCTCTACCTCAGAGGGCTGTGGATGCTCAAAGGTACACAACCCTGTGAGTGAAGAAATTTTTCCTCATCTCGGTCTTAAATGGCCGACCCTTTATCATGAGACAGTGACCCCTAGTTCTAGACACTCTAGCCAGGGGAACAGCCTCTCAGCATCTACCCTGTCAAGCCCTCCAAGAATTTTAAACGTTTCAATGAGATCACCTCTCATTCTTCTAAACTCCAGAGAATATAGGCCCATTCTACTCAATCATTCCTCATAGAACAACCCTCTCAGCCCAGAAATCAATCTGGTAAACTTTCACTGCACCCCCCTAAGGCAAGTAGAATCACAGAATCATAGCATGGTTACAGAAGGCGGCCATTCAGCCCATCGAGCCCGTGCCAGCTCTTTGTAAAAACAATCTAGTTAGTCCCATTCCCCTATAGCCCAGCAAATCTTTCCCTTCAAGTATTTATCCAATTCCTTTTTGAAAGCCATAATTGAATCTGCTTCCACCACCCTTTCAGGCAGCGTAAAAAGCTTTTTCCTCATGTCGCCTTCGGTTCTTCTGCTAATCGCCTTAAATCTGTGTCCTCTGGTTCTCGACCCTTCTGCCAATGGGAACAGTGTCTCTTTATTTACTTTATCTAAACCCTTCATAATTTTGAACATTTCTATCAAATCTCCTCTCAACCTTCTCCGCTCTAAGAACAACTCCAGCTTCTCCAGTCTACCCACGTAACTGAAGTCCCTCATCCCTGGAACCATTCTAGTAAATCTTTACTGCACCCTCTCTAACACCCAGACTTGGACACAATACTCCAGTTGTGGCCGAACCAGTGTTTTATAAAGGTTCAATATCATTTCCTTGCTTTGTACTCTATGCCTCTATTTATAAAGCCCAGGATCCCATATGCTTTTTTAAACCGCTTTCTGAACCTGTCCTGCCACCTTCAAAAATTTGAGCACACATACCCGCAGGTCTCTCTGTTCCTGCACCCCCTTTAGAACTGTACCATTTAGTTTATATTGCCTCTCCTCATTCTTCCTGCCAAAATGTATCACTTCGCACTTTGCGCTAAATTTCATCTGTCATGTGTCCGCCCATTCCACCAGCCTGTCTCTGTCCTCTTGAAGTTTATTACTATCCTCCTCACTGTTTACTACACTTCCAAGTTTTGTGTCATCTGCAACTTTTGAAATTGTGCCCTGTACATCCAAGTATGTATCTTGGATATACATCCCTGTATATATTAATATATAACAACAAAAGCAGTGGTCCTAGTACCAACCCCTGGAGAACACCACTTCCTCCAGTCTGAAAAACAACTGTTCACCACTACTTTCTGTTTCCTGTCACTTAGCTTAGCCAATTTCGTATCCATGCTGTCACTGTCTCTTTTACTCCATGGGCTTCAATTTTGCAGACAAGCCTATTATGTGGCACTTTATCAAACGCCTTTTAAAAGTCCATATATACAACATCAACTCTCTCTGTTACCTCATCAAAAAACTCAATCATGTTAGTTAAACATGATTTTGCCTTTAACAAATCCGTGCTGGCTTTCCATTATTAATCCACACTTGTCCAAGTATATCCTTCCTTAGGTAAGGAGACCAAAACTGTACACAGTACTCCAGGTGTGGTCTCACCAGAACCCTATGCCTGACCTGGGAGTGATAAACGCTGATATTAGGTGCCAAAAATAGAAACGCGCCCATTACCGAGATCCCTTTAAATAACAAGCACAAGTGTTTACCAAACAAACAAAAATAATATATTGGGCATAAAAAGGTAAATATGCCACTCTGAATATCCCGGAGTAAAGTCCTTGGTTTGTCACAAAGGATTCATGCGGTGTAGATTAATTCACATTCTTTGGCCTAGTGTCAACATTGCGCCCATACTGCTCCATGGCAGTGGATAGTAACAATAATGTCATTCTCTGATGATGAAGCATATTAAAGACAGCTCCTTTCTTTCACAAATAGACCCAAGCTCCAAACAGCAATAGATTTCATGCTTTCCTATTCAGAGGATCCACGTGTTAGCGCTATCCATCCAATTGTAAAATTTACATTTGTTAAAATCAGCATGTACTTTATTTTTAATTTTCTGCCATCATCTCCTAAAAGCATCAACTCCTTGATAGGGTACAAGACATCAGTTTGCCCTCAGGTACCTCAAATGAGAGGCCATTATTCATACAGGAGCTTCAACGATGAGTATTGGCAGGACATCACAGTTTAATCCCATCCTCATCCAACATGCACACACAGACATTTCCAGTGGGGTTTGTTAGATGGTTAAATGAGGGCAGCTGAGGCCAACTGCAGCAATCCTACCAATGTCTCAGCTGAGATCAACCAACTCAGCCCAGATCGCAGCTGCGACCTTCCTGGTCTGTATGACTCAGATAGTCACTGTGCCTTGTTTATCCGCTAATTTGAAAAGAGCAGATAGCACATTAATAACATCCAAATTAATCTGAAATGTATATTTGCCCTGGCTATAATCAACTCCAGCTAAACCCTACTGTCATTTGCCACCCAGTGCACAAGATGTGATTCAAACCAAATCAAAGGCTTCTGCTTTATGAATGGCACAAGGATGTGGGCGTTTTTAAAGTTGACACAATGAAAGTGAAGTTCCACCACTCAGACTATTTTAAAGCTGCACGATCCCTCAAAGGGAATAGTCTTCATGGAAAAAAATATTTCTTAAGTGATTTTTTTTATAATCATTATTTAGAGGGAACCGTGCACTATTTTCATCATGATGACACTACACTCAAGTGGCACAATTTTTGTATTTCAATGGAATTTACTCCCTCATGTTCTGCGTTTAAACAAAAACAATTCACCAAATACCACCATGAAAGCAGTGTCACTTTAATTTTTCCTGTCAATAGGCCAGATGAAAACAGCCTATTTTTGGTATGGTGGGGGGGGGGGGGGGTGGGAAAGAGGAAAAATGTCCCCAATTGTGAAGCCATTCACCTTTAAACAGAGAAGAATCAACAAGCCTGAGTTGGATTGTTGACAGCCACTTTCTGTCCCAAATTCTGAATCAGGATTTGGGGGTGTGTTAGTGAAAAGTTGAGATCAATGTACAGCAGGGAAGGTAGTGCAAGCCTGATGGTTATTTGCAGCCAAGTGATATCTCATTAGCAATAAGAAGTTCCCCAACTTGTGGCAATTACCAATGAGAAATTTACCAGGGGAAAATTAAATTGCCTCCCCATTACCTAGGGCCTAGTAGTAACCAAGTCATTACTAAGCAACTTGTTTATTACTTGATTAAATGCACTCTTAGTAACTGAGAGACAGGGCTCATAGCATACTAGTCATCTGCATGACTTGCAATGATTCAGATTTTTTATGGTGGGTGAGAGAAGATCAGGGTGGATAAATAATTGTATAATTATAAAAATGTTAATAATCACATTGGGTGCTACTATGTAATCAATCCTTTTATGAGACAACGTAGAAGGCAGTCTGTTAACACAAGGTGAGTTCATTTTCTCTAGTTTTATTATAGGGCTCACAGAAAGAAGAATGCACACTACAATTTAACTTTTAAAACACTAAACACTTCCCTCACATTCAAAGTTACTCATTTTAAAATTTAACTTAAAATGAATAAATATCTGTAAGCTTTTGAAAGTAACACTATTTGTACTCCCACCACTATTGTGCAAGAACTCATATTTAGAAATATATTTATTTCAGAGCAAGATTAACATTTAAAAAAATATTCTGTGCACTATCACCACCATGCATATTCCTCCTAGTCCAGTCAGTCTGTTTCACAGCTGTGGTCAATGCTGCATGGTAGTCAGGTGGTAGATGGTGTGGCTTTTAATTCTGAGAAATGGACAGTCCATTTGCACATGGACCTCCCAACCTTTGGCTTCTGAGATGGAATAGGTGAATGATGGCAAGCAGCCCAATTTGAAGAGCTGGATTTGTAAACTGCTCCTTTACAGTCAAATGCTGAAACACTTGAGCTACTAGGCTAACCCCAGGTTCGCCATTTGCCTCATATCTGGTGTGAACAAGCTGCAAGCACAAATGTTTACAAAGTACTTACAGTAATATCATTTCTGGAAAAATGTCTAGACAATGCAACATGCTCATAAAGGAATCCAAAAATCTTCCAACATTGTATTAGAACTGAACTACTGTTTGGGTGAGATCCTACTTCCGGATAAAACTGGAAACAAACTGCGGGTCGCACGCAAGTTTCTCCCTTGAAATAGGTTTGTATTTTGTAAATATAATATTTAGTTTTAAACTCATTCATGACTGTCTTTTTGTGTAAGTTATTTTCTCTCCTTCAGTCTCTTGCACCAACAGCCAATCTGTTCTCAGGCCTTTACACACATACTGCTCTGAACCAGTCACATGGAGTGCTCACGAGTGGCCCTGATGACCTGTCATGTGCTCATCAGCAAGACAACTGTGATAGTGCGAAGGTGCAATGTCACCAAGAAATAAATGCAGCAAAAACTGACCAAGAAAGCTGACACAATCCCCAAGAAGCAGACATCTAAAGAACAGCCCTTATAATAAGCATGAGAAACAAGATGATCCATAGGCTTTGTAATTTAAGCTGTAGGGAAACCCAACATTCACTTGTGTTAGAGGGGGCAAAAAACATAAGTACCTGAAAAAAATTTAAGCTAAAAATGATGCATTCTGATTAATTCTAAGCACTTTTATACTCTATAATTGATAGAGTTTTAAACTTAAAAAAGGGAAAGCAAAATTACATTTGGATTTTCAACAAACCAATCAGGCCATCATTTCCCCAAAAAAGAACCAAAGGTGACATGAGGAAAAACTTTTTTACACAGCGAGTGGTTAGGATCTGGAATGCACTGCCTGAGGGGGTGGTGGAGGCAGATTCAATCACGGTCTTCAAAAGGGAACTGGATAAGTACTTGAAAGAAAAAAAATTGCAAGACTACGGGGATAGGGCGGAGGAGTGGGACTAACTGGATTGCTCTTGCATAGAGCCGGCACAGACTCGATGGGCCGAATGGCCTCCTTCCATGCTGTATCCTTTCTATGATTCTAAAAGTTACCTCAACAGTCATTCTCCCACTTGCTCATACAGTTTTGGATTCTACTAAGTTATAGATAATTACATCCCACATCCAACCTGTTCCCAGTCCCAGTTAACAGATGTTTTCTACACTCTCATTTCATCCGAGCACTCTTCTCTTCCCCCTCCCCCATTAATACTCGCATTCTCCTTCCTCCCCTGCTCTAAAGCACTTCACCCAGCTTCTGACCTTTTCCCTCCATTGCCATCCATTTCCTCCCTTCCCTGCAATCCATTCCCTCAGTTTCCCTGTCCCCTCAGTACCACTCCTACCCAAGTCCTGCTGCAAACCTGCAGCTAAGATAAGAAACGCACCATGCGGAGAATTAGTCATGTATCAGTGCCCGACATGTATGTGACATAATGCACAGCAGCAACACATGCGCTGACTAATCCTGGACATCCTTATCTGCAGTCTATTCCACTTATCTAACTTACTAGATTACGTCTCCAGTATTGCTCAACCAATGTCAACAACAGAGTGAAAAATTATCAAAGAATGTCTAAACACCTTTCACACTCTATAAAAATGGAATTCCAGAGTTAAGATTGGTTACATCAAGTCAAACATTTTGGTAAAAGTCCAGCTTTTTTTTATCTGCCTCTTCTGGCAAGTATTCAAAACGCAGTCTACAACATATTTAACGTTTTTTTTCTATCAGATTCAAGCTATACAAAAACATTGTGTACAATATGTGCACATTTGATGCAAATGACCAGGAGGAATGTTTTCAACTTAAAGATCACGCACTTCCTCTTAGAATTATTTAGCACAGTACTGTAATACTATATTCTAGAGCAGTCTAATTAGCAGTAATGGTGTGAAATTCTTGTACCATTACTAGGTTCTTCCCATGCCACACTCATGATCAATTGGATAGGCTGTCAACTGATCACAAGGAGGTGCACAGCACTGGCATAAAATGACTTGCTCTCCTCCACCTCTCTCAAAGTAATTTCTCATATATTTTTCTCTGTCTTCTATAAACATCACCTTGGATCTAAGTCTGTAAATGTTCAATTCTTTCCACAGCTATCTTTGTACATTTTCAGTGGGCATATTCAGGAAAATCTACTCACTATCTGGTAATCACCTTGCTCCATGGATGTGCTACTGGTCAGGAGAGAATATTACATTGTAGGAAAAGGACAATCATTTCACTGACGCAACAGAGCCCAGTTGACGAGACCACCTGGTTTTTGCACCAACAATAGTAGTCATAGTGACTTTGAACACCATCTGCGATCACCTACCTGCCATTATGTAGGGAGAAAACACACATGGCATCAACTTTAAAGCTCATCTGTTTGGATGCATTAATATTACTGCTCTGCATAATGAAGTGGACAAGGAAATAACCTGGCTGGAACTGGAACAATAATTTGCATTTATATAGCAAAACATCCCAAGGCGCTTCACAGAAGCATTATCATTTTGTTAAATTTGACACAGAGCCACAGAAGGAGATATTAGGTCGGGTGACCAAAGGCTTGATCAAAGAGGCAGGTTTTAAGTAGCGTCTTAAAGGAGGAGAGAGGGGTGGAGAGGTTTAGGGAGGGAATTCCAGAGTTTAGGGCCTAGACTG
This sequence comes from Heptranchias perlo, assembly GCF_035084215.1. Taxonomy (NCBI): domain Eukaryota; kingdom Metazoa; phylum Chordata; class Chondrichthyes; order Hexanchiformes; family Hexanchidae; genus Heptranchias; species Heptranchias perlo. The sequence continues at coordinate 22,512,584 of NC_090340.1, read as the reverse complement.
CTGAAGGCAAGGCCGCCAATGGAAGAACAAAAGAAATCAGGAATGCAAAAGAGGTCAGAATTGGAGGAGCGCAGGGTTCTTGGAGCTTAGGGGTTCTGCAGCAGTGAGCCACCAATACACATTTTAATGTTTATATTATAGCAGGTTTCAAATTGGTAGGTTTTCTTTTCATCATAAAGTTGAAGCAGTGTACAACCGATGCCTGCTGAAATGTATTTTGACATGTACAGAGAAGTAAGCCATCTGCAGAGTAATCTCTCGACAGTTAAATTTATAGAAATTGATTAAAGATAAAAGGAACTTTTTTTCCCCTACATATCATTTATAACAGGCTGTAATTATGCGTTAGGTCTTTGGATGTTATGTCCATGTTTTCCAAGATGAGCTGTGTACAATGTACTTGTGTCCACAACAGCTGTTAGAAGTAACTCATTGGCTGCAGATATGCTCTCATCCTGCAACTTCAATGCAGCAAATTTGCTCTGAAAGTCCTCTCTTCATTTACAAGAACAGACTGCTATCTTGTTTACAGAGGGTAATAAAAACAGCCAATACTGCCTAGAGCCTGGCCCAGCGTGTCCAGTGATGTCAACACTTTACTACCCATAAAGGGTTATCATCTTGAATCTACATCAAACTTAACAGAAATACAGTTCCAGAGCCAGCATTCCACATCAATGGGATTAGATGGGGATCCAGATACAGGGCAGATAAAATGTCAACTGTGCTATTCTGAGAGATTCAGCCCGGTTGTTATTCAAACTCACTTTCAAAACAGCCATCAAGAACTTTGATGATCAAGATTATTCCTTACATCACAAGACAAATATGAATTTTAGAAAGAGAAAAGGGGTAAAAATGAAAGGATGCATAAAGAAGAAAAAGCAAGTGAAAAAAAATATGCAAGACCCTGTGCTGCAGGGGGGAGAGGGATGGAAGGGCCAGAAATCCATGGATTTCAATGGATGGAAAATCACAAGCCGTGCATCCACCATGTTGTGATTCACACTGGCTGTGTGGTTCCGCCACCACAGCCAGTGGTTGGGGTATCGCAAAATTTGCCCAATGGAATTCTTGCAGTTTCCCATGTATGCTTTTTTTAGAAAAGTTTCTTAATGATCTAACAGCGGTTTCCATATAATAACCTTGACCCCTATGATTCAGATGTTGTACCTTCCCTATATTCAGTCCTCACAAAAACCTGCAGGGCTTACAGTTGTCCCACTTGTAGTACTCAATTCAATGTAGTTGCATGCTATGCAACCAGACTGTGTGTGTGTGTGTGTGTGTGTGTGTGTGTGTGGTAAAGTCTGTAATCAAAACATCTGTAAATTGATTATCAAAGTCTCGACATTCGAGAAGGAAGCCTCGAGTTTCTGATATGGAGAATTGAGTTGGTTTCATCTTCTCATTAATCTTTTCGTAACAACATATCATAATGAATTATCTCTTCAAGCAGGGAGAGAAACAAATCATTTCATTTGACCAAGGGCAAAAATTCCAAAGAACTCCAGTTCTGTTCCAGATCCTAGCATTTAAATCTTTTAGGTGACAAACCAACACTTCTGCTTGCTTCATTTGAAATAAGAATTTTCCATACACACTCCACGATAGTTCATATATATTCCGTTCATATCAAAGGAACCAATCCGCAACTAAACAGAAGGAAAGAAACCCACATGATCTATTAATCCAAAAGATACTGTCTACTCTTTTAAGTATAAATGGGCAAATCAAACTTTATTAGAACTGTATATTTTTTCCTGCCTATTCTTGGCGGATTACCTCTATAAAAATACCTTGGACCTAAATATCTTAACTGTTTAATTATTTCTGTTGTTGCCTTGCCACATTCTCACTTACATGTTAGATCACGAACATCACCCCAAAATTAATGATGGGGGTTGGCAGGAAAAGCATGATCAAGGTTGATTAACAGGGTACAAAAAGACAGCTAAATAAACATTAAAATGTTTAATGTAATGAACTTTATTTGTATATTAAAAATAACGCAGTAAATCTTTGCTCTACAGTAATTGCACTGCTGGTCAGAAGCAATGTCAGTGTACGAAAAGGACATAGAGGCCCCGATATTAGCAGGGGGGCGGTAGGTGACTGGGCGCGTGGGTAGCACGCCCAGTGAAATCCATCCGTTCCCCACGCGATCGCGGGTAAATTGAAGCCACTTAACGTGGCTTCCGGGTTTCCCGTCGACTGTGCACCCCATCACAGGCTGTCAGCTGGAGGAGCCATATTTAAAGGGGCAGTCCTCCAATGCTGCTCCTGCAGCAATGAACCAAAATTATAGAATGGAGCAGCCCAGGGGAAAGGCTGCTCCAAGATTTACTGATGCCTCACTCCAGGCCTTACTGGATGGGGTGAGAAGGAGGAGGGATATTTTCTACCCGGCGGATGGGAGGAAGTGGCCTGTCTCTGCCACCAAGAAGGCCTGGCTCGAGGTGGCAGAGGAGGTCACCAGCAGCAGCAACGTCTCCCATACATGGATCCAGTGCAGGAAGCGCTTCAATGACCTATCTGGGTCAGCCAAAGTGAGTACACTTACTCATTCTCCTACACTCCGTCTTCCACATCACCGTCCCCATCCCATAACTCATTCTGTACATGCCAACACTACTCCATCACATCACTCCTCACACCCACTCAAAGCTCATCCTCAACTTACCTGCACTTACTCACCTCCCCAGTACTCATCCCACCACTACCACTCAACCCAATCCTCAGACAATGTCATGGCTCTGTCTCATATTCACCCTCGGATGCATCTCTTTCACGGTCAGCCTTACCCAAACCAATGCGTTCAGTGGTTGGCCACGTCACCATCCCTCACTCACGCCTCTCTACTTTCTCCCCTTATAGGGGAAGAGAGCCCAGAATGCACGGGAGAGGGCGAAGACCGGAGGGGGGGCCGCAACATCAGGTCATCCTCATGGACGTGGAGCAGGAGGCTCTTGAAGTGAGCCGCACCCTCGAGTGGATGTACGTCGGGAACGCAGAGACTGCCACCCGACAAACAGCTGGTGACAGAACTTTAACATTCAGCACTCACAATAGCAAATTATGTTAACATGCCTTGCCATCTTCAGCACCTCAACATCTGTCATCATGCTTAATATTGCCTTCTGTTCCCTTACAGGGCCTTCAGCGACCGCCGTGACTGCGGAGAGCGATTCCCCAGAGGTCCTGCTGGCCTCTGAGGGTGCACCATCACATCTGAGCGAGCCATCCACCAGCGCAGATACACACACCTCGGTGGGTCCCCATCCTCAATTAGTTGGGTCCCCATCCTCAATTAGTTGGGATTGCACATGACGAGTCACCACACACGTGAGCACAAGCAGACACTGGTGACAGGGGCAGAGTCCGCGTCGGAGGGAGCACTCTTCCCCAGGCTCTGCTCAGCTGGACACAGATGCTGAACCCTGGGGGCCATCCATGAAAAGGAGCAAGAGTGAGGGGCAGCAGCACATCTGCGAGGTGCTGGAACAGGTATCACGTGCACTCTCCACAATCGCGCAGAGGATGGAGGAGTCCAACGCCTGCATGAGTGGAATGGTGGCACAGGTACAGGAGGGAATCTCTGGGATACCGTCACAGGGACGTGAGGGCATCTCTGAGATAGTGTCGCAGGTAAGTGGCGGAATGTCTGCGATGGAGGGAAGGCTAGCCTCCCTCGAGCTTCAAGCACGGCTCACCAATGAGTCCACTGAGGCCCTGACAACGGTCCTTCGGACTCAGGGTGAGCAACTTTCTCCCACCTTAAACAGGTAGGCAGATACACGAGCACTGGCCTTACAAAGCTTCACACATGTCCTCCAAACTATCGTCCAGCAGGGTGGTAGGAGTGGTGTGGGCCTGGCCCAGGGGAGGAATGATGGTGAAAGGGGACATGGAAGTGAGGACGCCACTCAAAGCGCTCCCACGTCTCACCCGTTGCCCCCCTCTCAACCAGTACCCGCAACGCTGCCTCCTCTCCAGGTGGCCAAGTCTGCCCCTGCACAGGTGCAGGTGGAGCAGTCTTTGGAGGGGCCCTCACGGGCACTGAAACCCAGAGGGCGTAGTCGCAAAGCATCTAATCGGTCAGGGCATGAACAATAGCAGCCTGCCACTACCTCTGCTGCAGCCACAGAGGAAGCACCACGTAGGAGTAGTCGGAAGCGTAAGGCAAAGGTTTTGTGAACACAAAGGGGATGCACAAGGGTGTTTGACGGTTTGTCATGTTTTTTTTATTTATATTTGATTTTTATTAATGGCACATTAAATATTATTATTCTCACCACCACTGCCACGTCTTGGCCATTCTTGACTGGTTTGTGTAATAAGTCCCTTTCATGAGGTTCACCATGAACACCCACACTTGATGCCACCCATTGGGTCACCCAACAGTGGGTTTATGTGTAGTTGCACGACTGTTTTGTGCAGCTATAGTAGTATAGTGGCTATGTTACTAGACTAATAATCCAAAGGCCAGGACTAATAATCCAGAGTCATGAGTTCAAATCCTGCCACAGCAACTGGAATTTAAATTCATTTAATGAAATAAAATCTGGAATTAAAAAAACTAGTATCAGTAATAGTGGCCATGAAACTACCGGATTATTGCAAAAACCCATCTAGTTCACTAATGCCATTTAGGGAAGGAAACCTGCCGTCCTTACCCGGTCTGGCCTATATGTGACTCCAGACCCACAGAAATGTGGTTGATTCTTAATTGCCCTCTGAAATGGCCTAGCAAGCCACTCAGTTGTACAATCTCGCTAAAAAAAGTCATAATAAGAATAAAACCGAACAGACCACTAAGCACCAGACACAACAAAGGCAAACCAAGCCCAGTCGACCTTGCAAAGTCCTCCTCACTAACATCCGGGGACTTGTGCCAAAATTGGGAGAGCTGTCCCAGACAGGACAGCAACAGCCTGACATAGCCACACACATAGAATCATACCTTTCAGCCAACGTCCCAGACTCTTCCATCACCATCTCTGGGTATGTCCTGTCCCACCGGCAGGACAGACCCACCAGAGGTGGCGGTACAGTGATATACAATCAGGGGGGAGTGGCCCTGGGAGTCCTTAACATTGACTCCGGACCCCATGAAATCTCATGGCATCAGGTCAAACATGGGCAAGGAAACCTCCTGCTGATTACCACCTACCGTCCTCCCTCAGCTGATGAATCAGTCCTCCTCCATGTTGAGCACCACTTGGAGGAAGCACTGAGGGTAGCAAGGGCACAGAATATACTCTGGGTGGGGGACTTCAATGTCCATCACCAAGAATGGCTCGGTAGCACCACTACTGACCGAGTCCTGAAGGACATAGCTGCCAGACTGGACCTGCGGCAGGCGGTGAGCGAACCAACACGAGAGAAAAACCTACTTGACCTTGTCCTCACCAATCTACCTGTCGCAAATGCATCTGTCCATGACAGTATTGGTGGAAGTGACCACCGCACAGTCCTCATGGAGATGAAGTCCCGTCTTCGCACTGAGGATACCATCCAACATGTTGTGTGGCACAACTACCATACTAAATGGGATAGATTCAGAACTGATCGAGCAACTCAAAACTGGGCATCCATGAGGCACTGTGGGCCAGCAGCAGCAGAATTGTATTCCAGCACAATCTGTAACCTCATGGCCTGGCATATTCCTCACTCTACCATTACCAACAAGCCAGGGGATCAACCCTGGTTCAATGAGGAGTGTAGAAGAGCATGCCAGAAGCAGCACCAGGCGTACCTTAAAAATGAGGTGCCAACCTGGTGAAGCTACAACTCAGGACTACATGCATGCTAAACAGCGGAAGCAACATGCTATAGACACAGCTAAGCGATTCAACAACCAATGGATCAGATCAAAGCTCTGCAGTCCTGCCACATCCAGTCGTGAATGGTGGTGGACAATTAAACAATTAACGGGAGGAGGCGGCTCTGTAAACATCCTCATCCTCAAAGATGGCGGAGTCCAGCACGTGAGTGCAAAATACAAGGCTGAAGCGTTTGCAACCATCTTCAGCCGGAATCATAGAATCATAGAATCATAGAAGTTACAACATGGAAACAGGCCCTTCGGCCCAACATGTCCATGTCGCCCAGTTTATACCACTAAGCTAGTCCCAATTGCCTGCACTTGGCCCATATCCCTCGATACCCATCTTCCTCATGTAACTGTCCAAATGCTTTTTAAAAGACAAAATTGTACCCGCCTCTACTACTGCCTCTGGCAGCTCGTTCCAGACACTCACCACCCTTTGAGTGAAAAAATTGCCCCTCTGGATCCTTTTGTATCTCTCCCCTCTCACCTTAAATCTGTGCCCCCTCGTTATAGACTCCCCTACCTTTGGGAAAAGATTTTGACTATCGACCTTATCTATGCCCCTCATTATTTTATAGACTTCTATAAGATCACCCCTTAACCTCCTACTCTCCAGGGAATAAAGTCCCAGTCTGTCTAACCTCTCCCTGTAAGTCAAACCATCAAGTCCCGGTAGCATCCTAGTAAATCTTTTCTGCACTCTTTCTAGTTTAATAATATCCTTTCTATAATAGGGTGACCAGAACTGTACACAGTACTCCAAGTGTGGCCTCACCAATGCCCTGTACAACTTCAACAAGACATCCCAACTCCTGCATTCAATGTTCTGACCAATGAAACCAAGCATGCTGAATGCCTTCTTCACCACCCTATCCACCTGTGACTCCACTTTCAAGGCCTCCTCCTGATATCCCCACCATCACAGAAGCCAGTCTTCAGCCAATTCGATTCACTCCACGTGATATCAAGAAATGGCTGAGTGCACTGGATACAGCAAAGGCTATGGGCCCCGACAACATCCCGGCTGTAGTACTGAAGACTTGTGCTCCAGAACTAGCCGTGTCTCTAGCCAAACTGTTCCAGTACAGCTACAACACTGGCATCTACCCCACAATGTGGAAAATTGCCCAGGTATATGCTGTCCACAAAAAGCAGGACAAATCCAATCCGGCCAATTACTGCCCCATCAGTCTACTCTCAATCATCAGCAAAGTGATGGAAGGTGTCGTCGACAGTGCTATCAAGCGGCACTTACTCACCAATAAACTGCTCACCGATGCTCAGTTTGGGTGCCACCAGGACCACTCGGCTCCAGACCTCATTACAGCCTTGGTCCAAACATGGACAAAAGGGCTGAATTCTAGAGGTGAGGTGAGAGTGACTGCCCTTGACATCAAGGCAGCATTTGACCGAGTGTGGCACCAAGGAGCCCTAGTAAAATTGAGGTCAATGGGAATCAGGGAGAAAACTCTCCAGTGGCTGGAGTCATATCTAGCACAAAGGAAGATGGTAGTGGTTGTTGGAGGCCAATCATCTCAGCCCCAGGACATTGTTGCAGGAGTTCCTCAGGGCAGTGTACCAGGCCCAGCTATCTTCAGTTGCTTCATCAATGACCTTCCCTCCATCATAAGGACAGAAATAGGGATGTTGGCTGATGATTGCACAGTGTTCAGTTCCATTCGCAACCCCTTAGAAAATGAAGCAGTCCGTGCCCGCATGCAGCAAGACCTGGACAACATCCAGGCTTGGGCTGATAAGTGGCAAGTAACATTCGTGCCAGACAAGTGCCAGGCAATGACCATCTCCAACAAGAGAGAGTCTAACCACCTCCCCATGACGTTCAATGGCATTACCATCGCCAAATCCCCCACCATCAACTTCCTGGGGGTCATCATTGACCAGAAACTTAAATGGACCAGCCATATAAATACTGTGGCTACAAGAGCAGGTCAGAGGCTGGGTATTCTGCGGCGAGTGACTCACCTCCTGACTCCCCAAAGCCTTTCCACCATCTACAAGGCACAAGTCAGGAGTGTGATGGAATACCCTCCACTTGCCTGGATGAGTGCAGCACCAAAAACACTCAAGAAGCTCGGCACCATCCAGGACAAAGCAGCCTGCTTGATTGATACCCTATCCACCACCCTAAACATTCACTCCCTTCACCACAGAATGCACTGCAGCAACTCACCAAGGCTTCTTCGACAGCACCTCCCAAACCCGCGCCCTGTACCACCTGGAAGGTCAAGGTCAGCAGGCACATGGAAACACCACCACCTGCACGTTCCCCTCCAAGTCACACACCATCCCGACTTGGAAATATATCGCCGTTCCTTCATCGTCGCTGGGTCAAAATCCTGGAACTCCCTTCCTAACTGCACTGCGGGAGAGCCTTCACCACATGGTTCAAGAAGGCAGTTCACCACCACCTTCTCAAGGGCAATTAGGGATGGGCAATAAATGCTGGCCTCGCCAGCGATGCCCACATCCCATAAACGAATAAAAAAAAAAGGTGCCTGTGGTGCAGCACTGTGTTGTGGAGCTCCACGTGGCGGAGTTGGACGGCGTGCCTGGCGAGGCTGGTGATATTGCTCATCCTCGGATGAAGTGATGAATGCAGCAATGGTGTCCCCCATCGTAACGGTATGAGTTTGAGGGGGTTCGCAAAGTAGTAAATGTGTTTTCACAGCAGAGTTTAGGGTAAAAACTTTGTCTGAAGTGACAGAGTGCCCTACTGCAATAAATGAGGTATTCCCCCCAACTGTCAAAAAGTCCTTTGCATCTCCCACTGGCTGCTGGCTGAAACACGTCTGCTCCAACAGGGAGTGTTTCCCACAGCACGGGAAACACACTGAGGATCCTTCAAAATTGCACCCCTGCCAAAATCTCCACTCAATGAGGTCTGTCATGTACCTCATCTAGCTAAATAAGTATCTAAATTATCATCCCGCCGGCTTTAATTGCCGGTGGGAGTCCGGCACGCGGGAGCTGCGCGCGCACCCGAACGCGTCACTGGGGAACCCGGAAGTGAGTGGGTTGGAACCAGGCTCCGGACCCGCTCCGGGATTCTGCCATTTTTGGAGCCCCCTCTCCCCCAATACACCCGCTCGGCTATCCGAAAATCGGCCCCATAATTTCACTAATTCAACAATCTGAGTTGACAAAATCACCTGCTTTTAGCACCAACAAGGGTAGTACTTTGTGCAACTATCATCTATATACCATTATACATCAAAAATTTATACTGCATCAATTTTGAAATCCATCTTGATAAAGCTGAACAACATGGACTCGGTTTCACGGATCCATAAATAAAAATTGAATTATACAATTGTTAGAGTGACGCTGTGTTCAGAAAAAGAATCCTGTTTTATTTGGGGAGGGAGAGGAGCAGTATTTCATTTTCATTACCATAATGTGACATGCAATAATGTATTTAGATGTGTAATTACAAAGGTATGCCAAATGCTACTTCATAAAGCCTTTAATTAATCAGTCAATAAGCTTTTGATTCATCCCTTGCAAGTACTGTGGTGCACTTACATCTGTGCTACGAAGCACCTGAAAGACATGTATAATATTGCTGGTGGGGGAGTTGGGAGATACAAGCTTGAGTGAAAGTGAAAAGACAAACACTGAGTGGGTTACGTGATATTTGATGTCACGAGTCAAATCCTTTTCTATTATCCCGCCACTCCCACGATTGCACTTCCACCACATTTGTGCCGGTAATCTTGTGCGATATCAGCATTATAAAACCACCTGAAAGCTGTCTCTGAATGTCAGACCTCAGTTGTAAGCCTCAAGGAAGGTTAGAGATTAGAAAACAACTCACCCTCCCTCCCCACTCAAAAGGATACTGGAAAAGTGGAGCAGATCTCCCAAGAAGGTAGATATTTAAGCTCAATTGGCACTTTTAAATATCTTTTCAAAAAGGGAATTGTGGGTTATGGAGATATTAATAGCAGCCAGATAGATCACTGGTGAACTCTGCAAAGGTTGGTGCTACAAGTCAGCTGAATCCCAGTCTTTGGGTTTAGGATAGCACACTTTGTGATTAGTGGCTGTAACAACAATTAAAATGCCTAAATGCCTAATTAAACATCCTGCTGCTTCTAATGGCTCCTGTTGATGCCAAGATGCCAGACTCATGACCCCTATAGCAGCATAGTGCTGCAATTTGTAGAGTACTTGATCCTAAGGATTAAGTTGTGATAATAATGTGGATCCATGTTCAGAATATTTTTCTGAATAAGGACAGGGTTTTGAGGGGGAAAATGCCAATTCTAGAATATGAGGTGTACAATGGCACTGAACAGACTCCTGTAGGCTGACTGCACAACGGATTGCCTCCAATGGAAACTGAAAATCACACTTTGGCACCTATACTGCCATGTACAGGCAAGGCTACACCAAATTCACTGCAGCAAAAATTCAGCAGTGCCTTAAAAAAAAGATACAACTGGATGATCTTCAGTCAAGGCACAGACAGATAGCTGTTTCTTCCCCCACGAATGATCACCTCCCGGTTGTGGACATAGCAGCAGTTAGAGGCAGATCCTTGTGGCTTTACTCATTATTTGAGAGCTAATTAAATGGAAAAGTCAGAACCTGATTAGGACTTGGAGGCTGATTTTCTAGAATATGACAGTTATCAGCTGTTTTTTCTAAAGCAGTTATATGGGTGAGAACTGCCGGTATAACAAAAGAAAGCATATCGTGATCCAGTCTTTCACACGGCAGCAACAGTACTCAAGGATGCTGCATGCCTCCCTGAAATATGCATGAGTGCAAGGAACAGTGTCCCAAGATATTATGGTCATTCATCTTCTTAGCTGGCGAATTCTCCATCACAAAGATAAGGTTGCAACCCCATAAGCAGAGTCAGATTTTGTAATAATCAGTGAAGGATAAAATTCATAGCAAAGTATAGCATAGTGACTGATCTCTCTCCAAATAGCCTGGAGAGATTAGTGTTAAGATTCCTAGATGTCGAACTAGATTAATCATCTTCCTTAACAGTGCCAGTACCAGACTGTTTAAGGCCTTGCAACATGCAACATATTTCCAAGATTAAACATTAATCCATGTGTGTGGAAAGTAAAACCCTTAACTACAGAACTGAAGTGCTACATAAATATGAATATTAATGCAGTACTCTTGTACCAAAATGGCCATGATTTGAGGGCTTTCTTTCACTGAAGTCTGCTAAATGAAAGCATCTTCACATAGTGATAATATTACATTTAATAGAGTTTCCCAATTCCTGCAGAAATTTTTTCCCAAGTGGGGAGCTCCAGTGCTGTGCGATGCTCCATCTAGCAGGATGTGGTGAACGTCACTCAGTCAAATCGGGCGAGTTTGATTGCAAGCTTTACCTGGGATTTGAACATGCACTCCTCTGGTTTGTGTATCCGTGGTCCAGGGATACGGCTAATGGTTAATCTTCCTTAATCCGTGATTAAACACAAACCAGCAAATTTAGCTAGAAATTGTAAAAAAAAACAAATGGACAATCCCAGCTAAAATTTCAGAATTCAAATAAAGATGAGTACAGCTCAATAGGGAAGCTGAATATTAGTTCAGCTGTATAGTTAAAATATCTCAATATTCAAGTGAAGTTGTCATTTATCATCCTCTATCTGCATTTTGTTTCTCAAAAAGTAGGGATTCACTCAAATGGTTTAAATCTCATTTCTGGCTAATTTATCTGCTAACTCAACATCAAATTGAATAATCTTAATCTTTTTCTTGCACTCTTATTTGGTAATTCCATCTCAGTTTTTTGTTTAAAAGCAGCAACATGCCAATCCAATGTGCTTCCGAAGCTTTTATGTAAAGTGCTGAAATTCAACAACTCAAGAGCTTTCCATCAAAAACAACACCTCTGCAAAGAAGTTAAAACAAAGACAATCATGGAATTGCACTTCAGGTTTGTTAATTCATTTGGGGTCATAGATTCATAGATTTAAGCTGATTGGTGGAAGGATTAGAGGGGACATGAGGAAAAACTTTCTTACCCAGACGGTGGTGGGTGTATGGAATTCGCTGCCCGAATTGGTGGTAGAGGCAGGGACCCTCAACTCTTTTAAAAAGTACCTGGGCCTGCACCTGCACCTAAAGTGCTGTAAGGGCTACAGACCGGGTGCTGGAAGGTGGGATTAGAATGGGCACCTGGTTTTTCTTCGAGCCGGCGCGGACATGATGGGCCGAATGGCCCCCTTCTGTGCTGTATCTTTTCTATGGTTCTATGGGGTCCTATTTTCCTCTGTGGGTTACAAAAATCAACAGTTGAGCAAGACCGGGAGACAACAGTAACAGACTTTCATCTTTATTACCACACCTCTGAGCTTCCTCCCATGCTGCAAATTGTTTGTAATAATTTGCCCAAAAGACATGTTGTTATAGCCTTGTTATTGGCCCAATTAAGAGAAACACAAGCAGAATTGCATAGGGCCTGACAAAAGTAAAAACTCAGTTAACAATTCAGCCCAGTCTGTGAGTTAGTCATGTGGATGGGTCGGAGTTCAAAGCTTCTGCACAGCAATATCAGAAGTGGAATTTTTATGCTCACATGTTGCTGAATTTATGTTAACACTGCAAATCCAAAATTTATTTAATAAGAGTGTTTTACCATCAATTTCAGATAGATTCAGTTATCTTGGTGTTCGTATGTGCTTTACAGTGATCACATTCATAACCATTTAGAGATCTGTAGAACAGCCAGCATGGCTTGTTATAGACAAGTCGTGTTCAACAAGTTTAACGATTCTTTGAAGAAGTAACTAATTGCATAGATATAGGGAACGTAATAAATGTACTGTATATGGATTTTCGGAACGTGTTCGATAAAGTGTCGCATGGGAGGCTAGTTACAAAAATTCAGGCTTATGGTATAAATAGGAAATATAGCAGAATGGACAGAAGACAAAAGGTTATGTTATTAGAGGGTGTTCGGATTGGAGAGGCGTTGGAAGTAATGTATCCCAGGGCTCAGTTCTGGGTTCACTTTACTTGAGATATATATAAAATAAATACACACACATATTGGGCCAGAAATTGCTCCGAGTGGCGAGGCAACAGTTACCGCCGCTCCTGCAAATTAAATTAACAAAAATACTTACTGCGGGCTCTGGTGTCGAATTGCTTGAATTTGAACTTTAAAGAAATTTTGCGCTTTCAACCCAGCCGCTGAGCAACGCAAGTTGCCATGGCTGGAAAAGTCTGTGAGACGAGGAGACACACCCATAAAATCTGTCAGGAAGAGAAGCCACACCCAGATTCAGCCTGCATTGCTCAAGCAGACTTCATTCATTGAAAGTTAGTATTCTGCATATAATTGTAAATAAAAATTTAAAATATTTTTTAATAAAAAGCCAAAGAAATAATTGATTTAAAGAGACAGAAGGGAAAAGTTAAAAAATGTTTTTTAACTTTGTAAATTTAAAAAAAAAATTTAATGACAAAAACTAATAAAATAAGGAGTAATATGAGACTCCACGTTTTTAAAAAGTTAATTTTTAGTTGTTTGGCAGTCATTAAGACTTACCATGCTGTTAAAACTTAGTTTAGACCTGTTTTTTTTAAGCATACCTGTTTGGTAGCATAATTAGTTACTTTCCAGCTGAACAGATAAGCAAGTTGGCACTTTTTCAATGATTTCTCTGATTGCAGCGTGCAATGTCCCTGTTATTTGAAGCTGTCATATCGCCGGTGAACCACTAGGAGTGAGTTCTAGATTTCCGTATTTCACTCTGCATGTGTGAACGCTGGAACTTGCTCCTTCAATTTGCCACTAACAATGGAGAGTGCTGTTGAGCTCCTCCGTTATTTCAGGAGCGATTTGTGTCCCATTATATATGTGATTTGGACTTGGGTGTAGGGTGCACAATTTTGAAATTTGCTGACAATACAAGAAGCAAAAAGTTCAGGGGATGTAGACAGGTTAGTGAAATGGGCAGACAGGTGGAAGAAGCAGTTTGGGAAAAAAGCAAGTAATGCGAGTATGAACTCAATGGAAAGATGCTAAAGGGTCTGGGGAAACTGATGGGGTTCAAATACATCAATCCTTGATAGTGCAAGTACAGGTTTGTGAAGCCATAAAAAGGCCAATAGCATTGGGTTTTACAAATAGGGGAAACATAGGAACATTCAGTCCCTCGAGCCATTCAATTAGATCAGGGTTGCTCTGTACCTAAACTCCATTCACTCGCCTTTGATCTATATCCCTTGCTATCCTTACCTGATAAAAATCTATCAATCTCAGTCTTGAAGCATAAGGCAATGGTTAGGCCACAGTTAGAGTACTGTGCGCAATTTTGATCGTCCTGGTTAAAAACAGAGCGCACAGCACAGATCCATCAGAAATAGCAAACTATAGTTATAAGGAGGGATATTTCTACTGCAGCAGAGAAAGCTAAGAGGAAATTTAACAGAGGTTTTTAAAATTACAAAGTGTTTTGATTGAATGAATAGGAAGAGACTATTTTCTCTGGTTGGGGAGGCAGTGACAAGAGGTCATCAACTTAAAATAGTCACTAAGAAAGTGTAAACAATTTTACAACACCAAGTTATAGTCCAACAAATTTATTTTTAATTCCACAAGCTTTCGGAGGCTTCCTCCTTCATCAGGTGAACGGTATGGAAATGACATTTTCGAATCCTTCGCATTTTAAAATCCCAGAACAATGCCTGGTGATTACTGCCCGTTGCCAAGGCAATCACAGTGAGCAGACAGAAAGGTGTCACCTAAAAAGGCCACCGAATATACAAACCCCCAAAAAAAAGAGAGAGAGAGAAGGAAGACAGTCAATGACCCGTTATATTAAAAACAGATAACATTTGTTCGCTGGTGGGGTTACGTGTAGTGTGACATGAACCCAAGAACCTCCAACCAACACTATACACCAGATACATCGACGACATTTTCTTTCTATGGACCCACGGTGAGGAATCACTAAAGAGACTACACGATAACATCAACAAGTTCCATCCCACCATCAAACTCACCATGGACTACTCCTCAGAATCAGTTTCTTTCTTGGACACACGAATCTCCATCAAAGACGGGCACCTCAGCACCTCACTCTACCGCAAGCCCACGGACAACCTCATGATGCTCCACTTTTCCAGCTTCCACCCTAACCACGTCAAAGAGGCCATCCCCTATGGACAGGCCCTGCGAATACACAGGGTCTGCTCAGACGAGGAGGAACGCGATGGACACCTACAGACGCTGAAAGACGCCCTAGTAAGAACGGGATATGATGCTCGACTCATCGATCGCCAGTTCCGACGGGCCACAGCGAAAAATCGCGTAGACCTCCTCAGAAGACTAACACGGTACGCAACCAACAGAGTACCCTTCGTCGTCCAGTACTTCCCCGGAGCGGAGAAACCTCGCCATGTTCTCCGCAGCCTTCAACATGTCATCAATGATGACGAACACCTCGCTATGGCCATCCCCACACCTCCACTACTCGCCTTTAAACAGCCACCCAACCTCAAACAAACCATCGTTCGCAGCAAATTACCCAGCCTTCAGGAGAACAGCGTCCACGACACCACACAACCCTGCCACGGTAACCTCTGCAAGACATGCCAGATCATCGACACAGATACCACCATCACACGAGAGGACACCACCCACCAGGTGCACGGTTCATACTCCTGTGACTCGGCCAACGTTGTCTACCTCATACGTTGCAGGAAAGGATGCCCCAGAGCATGGTACATTGGCGAGACCATGCAGACGCTGCGACAACGGATGAACGGACACCGCGCAACAATTGCCAAACAGGAGGGTTCTCTCCCTGTCGGGGAACACTTCAACAGTCATGGACATTCAGCCACCGACCTTCGGGTAAGCATACTCCAAGGCGGCCTTCGAGACACACGACAACGCAAAATCGTCGAGCAGAAATTGATAGCCAAGTTCCGCACCCATGAGGACGGCCTCAACCGGGATCTTGGGTTCATGTCACACTACACGTAACCCCACCAGCGAACAAATGTTATCTGTTTTTAATATAACGGGTCATTGACTGTCTTCCTTCTCTCTCTCTCTCTTTTTTTTTGGGGGGTTTGTATATTCGGTGGCCTTTTTAGGCGACACCTTTCTGTCTGCTCACTGTGATTGCCTTGGCAACGGGCAGTAATCACCAGGCATTGTTCTGGGATTTTAAAATGCGAAGGATTCGAAAATGTCATTTCCATACCATTCACCTGACGAAGGAGGAAGCCTCCGAAAGCTTGTGGAATTAAAAATAAAATTGCTGGACTATAACTTGGTGTTGTAAAATTGTTTACAATTGTCAACCCCAGTCCATCACCGGCACCTCCACATCATGACTAAGAAAGTGAGGAGAGGGGTTTGGGGAAATTGTTTTATGAAGAGAATTTCAAGGATTTCAAGAGTAGATAAACATTTGAAGCGGAGGAAGATACAGGGCTATGGTGGGAGCAGGGCAGTGGGATTAGTTTGGATTGCTCTGGCAAGGAGCTGGCACAGACACTATCGCAGGGATGTTAACTCCTGGGTGGAATGCAGGGGAAAGGCACCAATTGGAGGCCCATCTGATTTTAATGGCTGGGCCTCATTAACATTTCACCAGCCAGCAACCTGCTCAAAATAGGCAATAAAGAAGCAGCTGGCCAGCTGCAATGTCGCAAAGATTTGCCAGCCCTCCAGCATTCAGGTAGGTCGCTGGGGAGCAGGGGGGGGGGTGGGGGGCGGGGGGCGGGGGGCGGGGGGCGCGAAGAGTTCAGTAGCGTTTCACGGATGGGGGGGGTAACCCGAGGTGGCAGAAGTCCAAACTTTCTTTGTAGGGCCCAGAGAAGTCCACCTGCTCCTTCTTTTGTACTTACCTTTAGGGGCCTCCATTTCTGCTCCAGTATGTTTTACTGGTCGGAGTGTCCACAGCAGACATTCCAGCCAATAGGCTGCTTAAATTGCCTCAGGGTCCTATCTGATAGGACCCAATTTACATATGATGATGAGGCGTTTGCCTGAGTTAAGTGGACTCCTCAACCGACTGGTATTAAAACAGGTATCTGAGCTGTAAAAAGTACCGCACAGTCTAAACTATCGTCCCACCCAAGTTTCTGCCAGGCAAAGGGAGTTAAAATCCTCCCCAATAGGCCAACTATCCTTCTTTTTACTGTAAACGTCATTCAGATCAGCTTCATTGATAGCCCAACAACAGGAAGGAAGGAAGGAAGATGAGTTGTACTTGCTGAAACCAGAAGACAGAATTGTATTTGAGAAAAAAAGGTGAACTAAGTTGTAAAATAGGAAACATGACAACGCTTTGCTGAAGGACATTATGCAACAAAAAAAACAGCCAACAGCGACTGCATAGCAAGGTATCATGGAGTTCATCTAGTTTCACAAATGTGGAACTTGCTTTTCATTACTCATTTGTTCTCCATCTGATGTAATACAGTGAGGAGGCCAGAATTGAATTCAATTGTGCTGTAAATATTATGTAACAAATGGAAAATAAAGTTCCACACATTAGAATTAACGAAATAATAGCAATTTGTTTTTTTTTAAAAATTGTATACATTAAACTCATCAATTGGAATGCTTTGTTTGAGTTTGTTAACCTCGCTTAATTTTCTTTCAACCAAACCAAGCTGAACTTCACAGACAGCAGCTGGAATATACTTGTGGAAAGTCGGGTCTTTGTTTTTAGAATTGGATTTTATATCGAAAACGATTCGCTGGTGTATAAAACTTCAATGTAGTTTTAATTTGTAATTCAATGTCACGTACTGAAAGACATTCTGAGCTGTAAAACACTTTAAAGCTTGAACATGCATCATGTAAATAAAAGCCGCACAAACACATATGGATGGAATATTACTGTAATTCTTGTTCACAATAAATATCAAAAACTCAACATTACTTATACCATACTTTTTGCCAACTAAGCTACAATGTAGGTGAATCACATGACAGAACTGCAGACTGATAAAGGCTGGGATACACTAGGCAACAGACTTTAACGGTGAAATTTAAAGCCTGGCTCTTCATTTTTAGGGGACAGGGTAAATCAAGATGTTCTCCATTTTTGTTCTGCCATTACAGAAAATTTGGTGTACTGCACAGCGAAAAGTAAAATTCAATATTTAAACCAATCAAGTGGCAACTTAGCTGGTTGAAAAGTGTGAAAAGCTTTATTACAGGTACATCATGATTAACTGGATTAACTTTGGTTGCTGCTAACAGATTCAAGTTGCATCTATCTGAAAAAGACAGAGGTACTGAAATTTGTGTTCATCTATCTGTAAATAAATGATTAACTTGTGAAATCTTTGATGAATTTGAACTAACCGTGGTAAGTACATAACTAAGATAAAAGCAGAAAATGCTGGAAACACTCAGCAGGTGAGGTAGCATATGTGGAGAAAGGAACAAGGCTCGGTTAACATTTCTGGTCTATGACCCTGCTACAGATGAACAGTTTATTTGGAAGAACAGAGCAAGGGAAGAGGGTCAAGGAAGAAAAGAAAAAGAATGATCTGTAAAGTGAGTAGGAGGCGAACAAGAGATGATTAAATAACAATAAAAACAGAAAATGCAGGAAATACTCAGCAGGTCAGGCAGCATCTGTGGAGACAGAAACAGAGTTAACATTTCAGGTCAATGACCTTTTGTCAGAACTGAAAGAAATAAAGATTTAACAGTTTTTAAGCAAGTACAGAGCCAGGGAAAGAGGCGGGGGGGGGGGGGGGGAGGGAAATAACAGATGTGATGATAGCGTCAGACAAAAGGAGACATGATGTCAGATATTAGAGAAATAAAAGCTCTGTACGAGTCACAGAGGATGTATGAATGGTTAAAGCAGAATAGCAGGAGGAGGGAAGCATGGAAAATCTGGCAAACCACAGACACATGCATATTTTTGAATCAAAAGCCTAACACATCGAGTATCCTGGAGTAAAACATGGTGAAATCTTTTTAACCCCGCTGTTTTGGATGTGACATCAGTTCTGGCATCCAAGATGTTTCTCCCTCTCACCTGTACATTTCTGGCATTTTCTGTTCTTATTTCATATTTCCATCATTCCTGTTTCTTTTTTAAAAATCAATACATTTATGTAACTTCTGGGAGAGTGGTGGAAGAAAAAGGCAGGTCGATACCAGGGGTGCAGACCACCCCAACAGCTGTGAACAGAGAGCAGATCCCCATTCCAAACATCAACCCACAACCTCGGAAGTGATGGAACACCCATCCTATATTACCAGTACCAGCTGTGGCTGTGGAGCACTATGATACGTCCTTTAGATCATGAAAGGCGCTATACAAATGCAAGTTCTTTCTTTCACTGTATCAAAGTGAATAGTAAAACTGGCTTACCACATTCTTCAATGTTTCTTACATAATGTCATTTGCTGGTCAAACCAAACTAAAATGCTCCATCTATCGACGCCAGTAACATTATTTGAATTACTACGATTCCCAAATACAAACAAGGCACCACAGCTCAGCATCACTGCACAGAACCATAGACACATGCATATTTTTTAATCAAAAGCCTAACACATCGAGTATCCTGGAGTAAAACATGGTGAAATCTTTTTAACCCCGCTGTTTCGGATGTGACATCAGTTCTGGCATCCAAGATGTTTCTCCCGCTCACCTGTACATTTCTGGCATTTTCTGTTCTTATTTCATATTTCCATCATTCCTGTTTCTTTTTAAAAAATCAATACATTTATGTAACTTCTGTATAAAATGTATTTTTACAAGCATTTGCCCTTGTTGTGAAACATGTTCTAGCAAATGTGTTAGTGAACGGAAAATTGAAAGTTAACTTACTTGAATATTAAAACTTGTGGCACAAACATTGACATTTACCAGTAATTGCTCATATTTTAGTTGGAAAATATGGAGTTCATCTTGACTTATTTTTAATATAAAAGTTCAAGTGATTACTTCAGTCAGCCTGGTCTGGTTGCCAGTCTTGGAACTATTGATCAAAACACCTTCAAGTTGCTTTGCTTTTTTATGTCTGCAGCATAATACGGATCCACGTTGAAAGGATAAAACCTGACTCTTCAGTATATTCATGTACAGCTTTGCTTGAAGTGTGTTTGCAATTGAAGAAAATAGCATGATGCAAGAAGTAATGGAAATAAACTGTATATCTT
The DNA here is from genome assembly GCF_035084215.1 of Heptranchias perlo. Classification (NCBI taxonomy): domain Eukaryota; kingdom Metazoa; phylum Chordata; class Chondrichthyes; order Hexanchiformes; family Hexanchidae; genus Heptranchias; species Heptranchias perlo. The sequence goes on along the minus strand of NC_090340.1, from coordinate 22,492,593 downwards.
AGCAGTAATGTAAGGGGTCTTACAACACCAGGTTATAGTCCAACAGCTTTATTTGAAATCACAAGCTTTCGAAGCTTTCCTCCTTCGTCAAGTGACGAAGGAGGAAAGCTCCGAAAGCTTGTGATTTCAAATAAAGCTGTTGGACTATAACCTGGTGTTGTAAGACTCCTTACATTTGTGCACCCCAGTCCATCACCGGCATCTCCACATCATATATCTTAGGAGGACATTCAGCTTAATGATATAATTTGACTCCACAGTTAGGGCCTGAAAAAGTCTACCTCCTAATTTCTTAGGGACACATGTGCTATTTCGATCACCAGTTGGACACTTCCTTCCTCTTAGAGTACAAGCAAGCAGGATTGGTAATCTTCATCGCCTTTTTGTTATTAGCTTCCTGTAATACATACCACAGGCTTTCTCTCCACATCACAATGTTACAATAACTTCAATTCAGCTACAGCCATGATTGCAATTGTTTCTGTATTGTGTTACATGGGCTCATTTAATGTTTGGAAACTTAACATTACTGCACGATACAGATCTCGGGATTGAAACTAGTGCGAAGGAAACCATTGTGTTATTAAAGCTACAGAATGGCGCATCAGATTGCATTTTCCAATTGGTGGGCAGTCATAGATTTAATCCCGGTGCTCCAAGCAAGGAAGTCTGCTTAAGCCCAATTCATGAAGATTACCCTCCTGATGATCATAGAATCATACAGCACGAGGCCATTCGGCCTGTCGTGCCTATGCCGGCTCTTTGAAAGAGCTGTCCAATTTAATCCCACACCCCAGCTTTTTCCCCATAGCCCTGCAAATTAATCCTCTTCAAGTACATGTCCAATTGCCTTTTGAAAGTTCCTGTGGAATCTATTTCCACCATCCTTCCAGGTAATGCATTCTAGATCTTAACAATCCTCTGTGTGAAAAAAATTCTCATTTCCCCTCTAGTTCTTTTGCCAATTATTTTAAATCTATGACCTCTGGTTACTGACCCACTTGCCAGAAGAAACTGTTTCTCCCTATTTGCTCTATCAAAATCCCTCATAATTTTGAATACCTCTATTAGGTCTCTTCTTAACCTTCTCTGCTCTAAGGAGAACAATCCCAGCTTCTCCAATATCTCTACATAACTGACATCCCTCATCCTGGGTATCATCCTGGTAAACCCCCTCATTACCCTCTCCAAGGCCTTGACATTCTTCCTAAAGTGTGGTGCCCAGAATTGTGCACAATACTCCAGTTGAGGCTTAGCCAGTGATTTGTAAAGGTTTAGCATGACTTCCTTGTTTTTGTATTCAATGCCCCTATTTACAAAGCCAACTATCCCATACGCTTTATCAGCTTGCCCTGCCACCATCAAAGATTTGTGAATATGCACCCCCAGGTCCCTCTGCTCTTGCACCCCCCTCAAAATAGTACCATTTAGATTATACTGCCTCTCCATGTTGTTCCTCCCAAAGTGCATCACTTCACACTTATCTGCATTAAATTGCGTCTGCCATGTGTCTGCCCATTTCACCAGTCTGTCTACGTCCTCCTGAAGTCTGCTACTTTCCTGCTCACTATTTACTACATTACCAAGTTTTGTACCATCCACAAACTTTGAAATTGTACTCCCTATACCCAAGTCCAGGTCATTTGTATGTAACAAGAGAAGCAATGGTCCTAATACTGACCCCTAGGGGGCCCCACTGCATACTTCTCTCCAGTAAGAAAAACATCCATTAACCATTACTCTCTGCCTCCTATCCCTTAGCCAATTATATACCCAAATTACCACCGTCCCTTTAATACCATGTGCTTCTATTTTCTGAATAAGTCTGTTATGTAGTACTTTATCAAATGCCTTTTGAAAGTCCATACATACAACATCTACTGCACTAATTTCATCAACCCTCTCTGTTACTTCATCAAAGAACTCAATATGGTTAGTCAGACCCGATTTGCCTTTAACAAATCCATGCTGGCTGTCCCTTATTAACCCATGCTTCTCCAATTGAGAATTAATTTTATCTTTGATAATGATCTCTAGTAGTTTTCCCACCACTGATGTTAGACTGAGACTGACTGGCCTGTAGTTACCAGGTTTATTCCTCTCCCCTTTTTTGAACAGGGATGTAACATTTGCAATTCTCCAGTCCTTCGGCACCACTCCCAAATCCAAGGAGGAATGAAAGATTAAAGTCAGAGCTTCTGCTATCTCCACCCTAGCTTTCCTCAGCAACCTATCTGGTCCGGGTGACTTGTCAACTTTTACTGATGCCAAACTATTTAGCACCTCAGTTCTATCTATTTTTATCTTATCCAATACCTCTACTCCCTTCTCCTCTACTGTGACATTAACTTCATCCTCTTCTTTTGTGAAGACAGATGCACAGTACTCATTCAGTACCTCAGTCACGCCCTCTGCCTCCACAAGAAGATTTCCTTTTTTTGTCCCTAATCGGCCCCACCGTTCCTTTAACAATCCATTTACTTTTTATGTTTATAAAAGATTTTTGGGTTCCCTTTTATGTTATTCGCTAATCATTTCTCATGCTGTCTCTTTGCCCTTCTTATATCCTTTTTCAATTTCCCCCTGCACTCTCTGTATTCTACCTGGTTTTCTACTGTATTCTGTACCTGACATTTGTCATAAACCTCCTTTTTCTGTTTTATTTTAACTTCTATTTCCTTTGTCATCCAGGGAGCTCAAGCTTTGGATGCCCTATCTTTCTTCCTTTTGGGAATATGTTTGGTTTGCACCCAATCTATCTCCACCTTGAAGGCCTGCCATTGCTCATTTACTGATTTCCTGGCCAATCTTTGTTTCCAGTCCACCTGTGCTGGATCCCTTCTCAAATCTCTGAAAGTGGCTCTCTTCCAGTTGGGTATTTTCACCTTTGATTTTTCTTTGTTCCTTTCCTTAACTACTTTAAACCTAATTAAATTATGATCACTATTACCCAGATGTTCTCCCACTGAAACACACTCCACTTGCACTACTTCATTGCCCAGAACTAAATCCAGCACTGCTTCCTTCCCCGTTGGGCTAGAAACATACTGATTAAGAAAGTTCTTCTATACACACTTCAGGAATTCTTCACCTTCCATGCCCTTGACACTTTTCTTCCCAGTATATATTTGGGTAATTGAAGTCCCCTACTATTACTGCTCTATTATTTTTACATTTTTAAAAATTCGTTCATGGGATGTGGGCGTTGCTCGCAAGGCCAGCATTTATTGCCCATCTCTAATTGCCCCTGAGAAGGTGGTGGTGAGCCACCTTCTTGAACCGCTGCAGTCCATGTGGTGAAGGTTCTCCCACAGTGCTGTTAGGTAGGGAGTTCCAGGATTTTGACCCAGCGACGATGAAGGAACGGCGATACATTTCCAAGTCGGGATGGTGTGTGACTTGGAAGGGAACGTGCAGGTGATGTTGTTCCCATGTGCCTGCTGCCCTTGTCCTTCTAGGTGGTAGGGGTCACGGGTTTGGGAGGTGCTGTCGAAGAAGCCTTGGCGAGTTGCTGCAGTGTATCCTGTAGATGGTACACACTGCAGCCATGTTGCGCCGGTGGTGAAGGGAGTGAATGTTTAGGGTGGTGGATGGGGTACCAATCAAGGGGGCTGCTTTGTCCTGGATGGTGTTGAACTTCTTGAATGTTGTTGGAGCTGCACTCATCTAGGCAAGTGGAGAGTATTCCATCACACTCCTGACTTGTGTCTTGTAGATGGTGGAAAGACTTTGGGGAATCAGGAGGTGAGTCACTCACCACACAATACCCTGCCTCTGACCTGCTCTTGTAGCCACAGTATTTATGTGGCTGGTCCAGTTAAGTTTCTGGTCAATGGTGACCCCCAGGAAGTTGATGGTGGGGGATTTGGCGATGGTAATGCCGTTGAATGTCATGGGGAGGTGGTTAGACTCTCTCTTGTTGGAGATGGTCATTGCCTGGTACTTGTCTGGCGCGAATGTTACTTGCCACTTATGAGCCCAAGCCTGGATGTTGTCCAGGTCTTGCTGCATGCGGGCATGGACTGCTTCATTATCTGAGGGGTTGCGAATGGAACTGAACACAGTGTCATCAGCAAACATCCCCATTTCTGACCTTATGATGGAGGAAGGTGATTGATGAAGCAGCTGAAGATGGTTGGGCCTAGGACACTGCCCTGAGGAACTCCTGCAGCAATGTTCTGGGACTGAGATGATTGGCCTCCAACAACCACTACCATCTTCCTTTGTGGTAGGTATGACTCTAGCCACTGGAGAGTTTTCCCCCTGATTCCCATTGACTTCAATTGTACTCGGGCTCCTTGGTGCCACACTCAGTCAAATGCCTACAGATTTGCTCCTCTATTTCCTTCTCACTATTTGGGGGTCTGTAGTAACACCCAGAAATGTAACAGCTCCGCTTCTGTGCCTTAACTCTAACCAAATAGATTCAGTTTTTGAACCCTCTAGTATATCATCCCTCTGTAGAACAGTAATATTATCCTTGATCAAAACTGCCACCCCCACTCCTTTCTTTTTTCCTTCCCTATCCCTCCTGAATATATTATAGCCAGGAATGTTTATAGAATCATAGAAAGGCTACAGCACGAAAGGAGGCCATTCAGCCTGTTGGCCAGGAGCTGCAGAAAACTACTGAGTTTAATTCGAATTGCCCATCGAGTCCGTGCCGGCTCTATGCAAGAGCAATCCAGCTAGACCCACTCCCTCGGCCTATCCTCGTAGACGTGCAAATTTTTTCCTTTCAAGTACTTATCCAGTTCTCTTTTGAAAGCCATGATTGAATCTGCCTCCACCACCCGCTCTGGCAGTGCAGATCCCAACCACTTGCTGTGTAAAAAAGTTTTTCCTCAAAGTACCTTTGGTTCTTTGACCAACCACCCTAAATCTATATCCTCTGGTTCTTGACCCTTGCGCCAATGGGAACAATTTCTCTCCATCTACTCTGTCTCGACACTTCACGATTTTGAATACCTCGATCAGTTTAGTTCCCATTCCTGCCCATGTTTAAGCCAGGTCTCCGTTATAGCCAGTATGTCATAACCCCACGTGGCAATTTGTGCCTGCAGCTCATCAACCCTTTTTGTAACACTCCTCGCATTAACACATACGCATTCCAACACTATGCTTGTCGGCATTGCTTTTATCCCTTATCTAATTCCAGCTCTTTCTACACTATTCTTTATTCTGTTGCTGCTTGCCCCTCCTAGTTTTGTACCTAGTCTCTCCTCTCTGCTGCAACGTCCTGGTTCCCCACCCCCTGGCAAATTAGATTTTGGCAATTTAATGTATTTCTGCATTAAAAAATGGCATCTATTCACATTGGTGCTCCAATTTAGCAAGCATTGAATGGTGGGGTATGGGATGAACCCCCCACGATTCCCCACAAAACAAATTCACAATCTCAGTCATGGTGCTGGGATGGTTTTAATATTACGTGTTGATCACAAGCACATTACCTACCGCAAGGTTCATACCCGACCACAAATGTAAATGGGAGAGAAGCAAATTAAAGGGATTATATAAGCTTTTGAAAGTAATTTAGATAAAAACACGTAGTTTCTGTTATCATTCCTACTCGAGACATGGTTTTGTATGCAGCAGAATACAATTTCGTCCAATTCAGCTGGTTGATTTTACAAATTATTTCAGTGCAACAGATGAACTTACTGAAAAAGCCATCTAGTAAATCCTGTATTCAGTTCTGTGGTTTGAAGAGTTTAAAATGTCTGCCAGTGACAAGTACGTGTGGTCCCATTTACACCAGGTAATGGAAAATATGGAGAACAAAAGCCCAAATCTTCACTAATTATAGTGAATCTGATTGTTAAAGTGCGCGAGCAAAAAGTGACATTCTGCGTGAAGGAATCATCGCAAAATATCACCGTGACAAAGCGGTGGTCCTTTACCTCCCCTTTAATTCGTTCTTCAGTACAAACAACACAGAATTCTCAGTCTCCAAGGTGGATGACAGAGTTGTTGAAGCAGATCAGTGTGTTGGAGTTGGGTTTACTGTAGCCATAGCAACTTGGCAAAATCCATAATCTTGGATAAACTGTGAAAATCAACTATTCTTTCCTAATATGTGTCAAAAATTGCATACTCCATGAAATAATTAGCAACTACAAGATATGTATTGCGTGCCACCCATGGTGCTCAAATGTAGCGAGGCTTTGAGCGTTAGGGTGGGGGTCAGGCCCAGTAAATTGAGTCTCAGTCATGCCATCGGGATAACTGCGAACTTCCTCCCCCTTTGTACCTCATAACAACCTGTTGAGGGGCCACAATGTCAGAGGCCTTATAGTATGTGTGAAGAGGGAGATATATATGTATATATATATAAAAATATATTTATTTTTCTTTTAAAAGGGACAGCAAGGGAAATATTTACATCTTATTCAGTTTCAGGATATAAAAATAACTAGTGTGATGTGCATATCTGCCTATTCATTTGGAAATCTCTTATACCATATGCAACTATCTTATCAAAATGCCACTGTATTATTAACAAAAAAAATCCTCAAGTTACACTGCATAATTAGAGTTCTAATGAAGCCATACATATTTATAACGAAAGCAAAATACTGCGGATGCTGGAAACCTGAAATAAAAACAGAAAATGCTGGAAACACTCAGCACGTCAGGCAGCATCTCTGGAGAGAGAAACAGAGTTAACGTTTGAGGTCTGATGACCCTTTCATCACAACAGTTCTGATGAAAGGTCATGAAACCAGTAATACATATAGATCATGTCTAAATGAACAGACGATGGCCAGCTAGCTAAAGGGCACACTTCATTTTCACTATGTACGGAGGTAACCAAATCAGGGTCCAGTTCACTCCAGCAGTCTGTGTTTGTCTGCACAAATGGGAACACACTGTTTGCCCTCCCTGTGCAATCCTCTGAGTAGCCATAAAACTCAGCACTCTCTGCTTCCACTGTTATGTAAAGGGAGCTGGTACGATACTGGAAAACTACAGCATAACAGGGAATATTCGATGTGCCCATTAGGTCAAAACCAGGCCTCACATCCAGATACATGAACAACTCAACACCATCCCGCCATTTTTAATAATTCACAGCTCAACATTCACCTTAATAATTTTAAATTCCTAAGTGTAGCCCACAAAGGGTTCACAGTTAATGCACTTATATTGTTGTATCTAATTCCAAACAGACAGCAACAAAAGGTTTATTCAAACATTCTGCACTGGTATTATTTCCAAGAACAATAACTTCAAAATTACTCACATTTTGGCCAACATATTCCAACTAACTAACTAAAAACAGTATACCTTATAAATGGAATCATTAAGGGGAAAGGACTGTGAAAATAACAAAAAGCAACTGAAACAATGCATTTACCACTCATGGGGGCATTCTTGGGATTTTGGAAAGACCTCCTGGCACTTCACTGGGTATGTGCACTATCTTGGGTGAAGTATTGGAAGAGCAACACTGGCTTCTCCCACTGATTTCTAGTGCTCTACTTGTCTCTCACTGCCCAGTTTTCCATGTCCTGTCTGTCTCTCTTGCCCAATTCACGACACTCCAACTATCTTCCCACACTCAATTCTCAGTGCTCCGTCTGCCCCACACTGTTCAATTCCCACTGGTCTATCTCCCTTTCCCTGGCTGTCTTGTTTGAATGATGAGATTCCCCACATCCACAGTTGTTGAAACCTCCCATGCAACAATTGGCTTATTGCTCCAATCTGCCCTTTCGCAGTAAGTTAATTCAAGTGATTAAAATTTCTAGCCTATCAGGGACAATAGCCCTCATGGAGTGGTAAATTTGAACTGCAGCTATCTGCAAAAGACACAGACAGACAATCAGGCCACCGGCCAACAAAAAGACTGCTAAGCAGATAAAGTCATCTCAGGCTTGGCTCCTAGGTCCAGACCTGAGGTGGAAGTGGCGCAAACTGAGGCCATCAGTGAGATCATGGAACCAGATCTAGTCTCAGCCCCAGGGAGCAAAGGCCTGAAGAGCAGGTCCAACTTTACCCCAACAAGTGCAGGGCTCTGTAGGGGTGTGGAGACATCTCAAATGGTTTATTTACGTGGTTACAATTACTTGAGCAATTAAAAATTTGTTTACAAAACTCAATCTCATTCTGTCAGGAGATGCAACTCTAAAAATCTTCTTAAACTATTGATTCACAGCAATGATGATAGATATCACATGATACTGATTGAACTACAAGATATGAACTTGCTATCCCTAAACAGATAATACCAGCTCTCTAAGCTGCAGGGTCACAAAGGTCACTTTTCCCCCCCCGCAAACAAGTACTGAAAAATGAAGGGATGATGTGGGAGAGGAAATTCTATCTCCAGTTATCAAAAGCTCTAACCATCTTGCATCCTCGATCATGGTTGCCAATCCTCTAGGATTGTCCTGGAGTCTCCAGGAATTAAAGATTAATTGCCAGGACACTATAAGCAACCCAGGAGAAAAATCATAGGGACATTTAAAAAAATGTGAGATTTTTTTCGTTTTCTTTGAATGCTTTCAATTATTAGTCATTAAAATATTGGATATGGGTTAAAAAGGCTGTTTGACTGACAGACAAGCATTATCCAATTGGGTAATTAAGAGCCTGTTTGCTTTCCAATTGGTGTGGGAAGGCGATGCGCTGCGAGGATGGACATGTTGGGCGACCAATGGTGGGGCGGTTGGAGGCAGGAGGTCGTGTGATCAAACCTCCAGGAATATGTCCAACCAGAGTTGGCAACCCTATCCTGGACTGGCCAAGTTTTGTGCTGGACTGAAATCAAATGCAAAACAAAAATACATCACAACATGAGAAAATGCATCATTACATGAGCACATTTTCTGCCCCAGATTCCTGCTGAGTTTGAATGCGTGCCTATCTGGATTATTTCAGATAGTGGAAGCAGCTTCGGCACTGCATCCCTGAAATGGGCTTTGCAGCATTGAAATTTCTGTGCTTAAAATGCAGCACTACAAAGATCTTGAAAGTCATAAAGGCACTGTGTTAGCTCTCAGAATTGATGGGAGACTAATTAAAGCCCAGAGATGATAAGGAAGCAGGAAAACAAACTTCAAAAGAAAGCAATGATGCAATGTAAGCACGACCAGCAAACTCAACTCCAATTAGCAAAAAAAATAGAAAGTTCAACAGTAAATTTAGATGCGACATGATCATTTTCAATTAAACTCTCAGTTGCTTGAAGAAATGAAGCATATACAAAGAGACTCCAGAGGTGGCCAAATGGTCTTCAGATGTTCTGATCGGTTCATCTGTAGAATTGCTTGAAAGATAGCTCTGCCTCTTTGTTGCTACTTTTAATTTTAAACTGGAGAATTTTTCAAAATCATTTAGTTAGTTCTCCTTACTCTTCACTTGTGCATCTGCAGTCAAGATAATGGGCAATCTACCACTTAGGACCAACACTTGCTGTTTGTGCCATAAAAAGCTTTTCTATGTTTTTGTGAGTCATTTTATGTGTCAATAAATCTGATCAGTAGTTTAGCATGTGCAAAGTGGTCTAAAGGTGTGATATTTTTCAATGTCTGAATTGACAGGAGACATTGTGGGCACCCTACATATTCTAAGTAAGCAATTTATGGGCGATTGAGGTTCATTGTCATGGCAACACAATACAGCAGAGAATAAAGGTGCAAGTTTCTGTTCATAGCAGACTCAGACTGCTTATGGAAATTATTGCCATTTACAAGAGAAAATAGCTGCTGGGAAAAAGCCAAAATTCTAACAGCTGCAAGTTACAGCCCAGTTTCGACTGCCTTGACCAAATTTCATCTCGTTCTGCCATCAGACAATGACAGAGCCTGATGGGTTGCCCACTCAGCATGGCTGAAATCAGGATTAAACCTGTGTCTTCCCACTGCACAGCATGATGCACTAGTGTCTCGGGCACCACCAGGCCATATTTTCAATTTCCCATTACCATCACTTCTAATTCACTAAACGGGATTACATGTGAATGTATGTACAGAGGAGAAAAGCATCAAAAGTGAACGGAATTTACACGCCTTTTCAAAACTTACCATTCTGAAGTTCAGCTATGCTAGTACTACACCTCAATTATTTAAATTGAAGTTTCTGCTCCTCCGCACCAATTTCTAAAGATTCTCAAGCACATCTTTTGGTGAAGTTATGTGCTGAAAGTAAGGGGCATTATTGCTGGCGGGGGGGGGGGGGGGGGGGTGGGGGGGGGAACGATTTTTTCATGCCATCATCCAGAGTTAGCACCAATCCCAGGTTAGGTACAGAGTGAAGCTCCCTGTATTCTACCCCCACAATGTGTGTTAGTTCCAACCTCAAGTCAGCACCCCTTGTTGCCCCACTTTGATTTTTTTTCATTTTCCACACCAGCGTCTCTTGTGGCCAATCTGCTCCAGTTTACTTGTTTATCCTGAATTGTGAACTTGTATCCAGTAGCAACATGAGAGAGGAAAAATTTAACCTGTCACTGCATGCTGGAGTCAAACCCAAGATCCAGAAGTGGAAACAATAGGGTGATGCAGATAAATGGACTGATCAGACACAATTAGTGATGCCTTTTAGTTTCCGCCTCTTACGAGGAGCAGAATGAATGGAATGCTCAATACCCTCTTTGTCTGGTGTAGCCCGAGCATGCCTTTTGAGAGCAGGTGCAAAAATGAACTCAGCCTCCCTATTAATACCAATGCCAAAATCTATTACAATAATATGATCTTTTTCTACCCAGACATGACTTCATGTCCTGCTGGAGAAAGGTCCAAGGATGGCCAAGCTGTTGGTTTTAAAAATCATATTTACAGTTAATTTTATCAGAAGTATATTCAAGAAAGTAGTGCAATATATACATGAACTATGCAGTTAGACCATCATTAGTTTAAAGTAACAAACTTTCAGTACACATTCTAGGGTTAAAATACCCTGAACTACATACAATCTGATAAAAGCAAACTTCCAGCAATTTCTTGATGAATTTAAATTGTTACCAAGTCTCAGTTTTGCTCTTTTCATAATAAACAGCACAACATAATTACAGTTCTGCTTTGATGTATAACTTTGTCTGTCCTGGCCATTTAACCTTACAAATGGATTCGGTGAACAATGGACAAATCGTTAGCCATGCCTGGTTATTCAGAAGGACACTCCATACTTTGGTGCTGAAAACCTTTTGTGATCTCTTTGTGAAAAGTCTTTCTCACAGCCCACAATCAAAACACTGGCACCAGGAGGGGGTTAACTAGCAGAAGGCTGCAAAGGGATTGAACCACAGTCCTGGGCGGCAGAGCAGAGTACAGAGTGATTGAACTTTTAAGTTGAGTTAGATGAACCACCGAAGCAGGTTCGCATGCATCTGTTCTGTATATATTTTCTAACAGTATGTGACCAGAAGTTATACTGATTGTACCAAGTGTCTCTCAACGTACTCGATGTTCTGTATGTTTTGCCTACAATGGAATAAAGCTGATTACAAACATCGTCTTGTCTAGTGTTAACTCAGTCTACCTTTGGCGAGATTGAAGGACATAAAACACATAGATCTGGTCCAGAGTGCAAGGGAGTTCCATTGTTACACTCCTGGTCCTATAACTGTAGATATAGGGCAGTGACAGTGACAGCCAACTCCCATACGAAGCAAGTGAACAGGCCGCTTAAGGGAACGGTTGGCACCATTGAACCTGTCGATATCTGCAGCAGAACTGAACGTAAAACTGTGAAAGATTGAGTGTGAATAGTCCAGAATAACACAATAGGAAGGTCTGAATCCAAACGTGACTTCAAAATTGGATCTAGTCTTCATTAGTCTGGGTCATGAAGGAATGGGCTGGATGGGCCTGATGTCTGTCCTAATTGTGGGCTGTGAGAAAGACTTTTCACAAAGAGATCACAAAAGGTTTTCAGCACTAAAGTATGGAGTGTCCTTCTGAATAACCAGACATGGCTAACGATTTGTCCATTGTTTGGATCTCTGATAGAAATTCCCACCTCAGATTGTAATTACCATTCTTCTGCCCATCGATCCATAACTCAGCATGGGGCCATCATGGGAAGCTAACCCCTTTTAGATGAGGAGAAATTTTTTCTCTCAAAGGGTCGTGAATCTGTGGAACTCCCTTCCCCAGAGAGCGATGAAGGCAGGGTCATTGAATATTTTTAAGGCCGAGTTAGATAGATTCCTGATTAACAAGGGAGTCAAAGGTTATAGTAGATAGGCGAGAAAGTAGGGTTGAGGTCACAATCAGAACGGCCATGATCTTATCAAATGGCAGAGCAGGCTCGAGGGGCCGAATAGCCTACTCCTGCTCTTAATTTGAATGTTCGTATGTTAACATAGCTCACGTCCAACTCCTTTCTGTAAAAAATTGGCCAACGAATCCCAAACCATGACAATATTTTACTAACTTCCATATTAAACTTTGTCTCCTTCTACCATGTAAAAAACATAAACCCCAAAATGCTGTTAAGGCTTGGTCAATTGAAAATTTTGAAACTGAGATTGATAGATTTTTGTTAGGCAAGAGTAAACATAGAAAACAGGAGCAGGAGTAGGCCATTCGGCCCTTCGAGCCGCTCCGCCATTCAATATGATCATGGCTGATCCTCTATCTCAATATCACATTCTCGCTCTCTCCCCATACCCCTTGATGCCTTTTGTGTCTAGAAATCTATCTATCTCCTTTTTAAGTACATTCAGTGACTTGGCCTCCTCAGCCTTCTGTGATACAGAATTCCACAGGTTCACCACCCTCAGTGAAGAAATTTCTCCTCACTTCAGTCCTAAATGTCCTACCCCGTATCCTGAGACTGTGACCCCTCGTTCTGGACCCCCCCACCCATGTGAAACATCCTCCCTGCATCCAGTCTGTCTAGCCCCATCAGAATTTTATATGTTTCAATGAAATCCCCTTTCATTCTTCTAAACTCGAGTGAATACAGGCCGAGTCGACCCAATCTCTCCTCATACGACGGTCCTGCCATCCCAGGAATCAGTCTGCACTTTGCTGCACTCCCTCGATGGCAAGTATATCCTTTCTTAGGTAAGGAGACCAAAACTGCATACAATACTCAAGGTGTGGTCTCACCCATGCCCCTTATAACTGCAGTAAGACATCCTTGCTCCTGTACTTAAATCCTCTTGCAATGAAGGTCAACATACTATTTACCTTCCTAACTGCTTGCTGCACCTACATGTTTGCTTTCAGTGACTGGTGTACAAGGACACCCAGGTCCCTTTGTACATCAACATTTCCCAATCTATCACCATTTAAATAATACTCTGTCTTTCTGTTTTTCCTTCCGAAGTGGATAACTTCACATTTATCCACGTTATACTGTATCTGCCATGTATTTGCCCACTCACTCAACTTGTCTAAATCACCTTGAAGCCTCTTTGCATCCTCCTCACAACTCACGATCCCACCTGGTTTTGTGTCGTCAGCAAATTTGGATATATTACATTTGGTTCCCTCATCCAAATCATTGATATAAATTGTGAATAGCTGGGGCCCAAACACTGATCCTTGCAGTACCCTACTAGTCACCGCCTGCCAGCCTGAAAAAGACCCATTTATTCCTACTCTCTGTTTCCTGTCTGTTAACCAATTTTCGATCCATGCCAGTATACCACCACCAATCCCATGTGCTTTAATTTTGCACACTAACCTCTTATGTGGGACTTTATCAAAGGCTTTCTGAAAATCCAAATACACCACATCCACTGGTTCTCCCTTATCTATTCTACCAGTTGCATCCTCAAAAAACTCCAGCAGGTTTGTCAAACACAATTTCCCTTTCATAAATCCATGTTGACTTTGTCTAATCCCATTGATATTTTCTAAGTGTCCTGTTATTACATCCTTTATAATAGACTCTAGCATTTTTCCTACTATTGATGTTAGGCTAACCGGTCTGTAGTTCCCTGTTTTCTCTCTCCCTTCTTTTTTAAATAGTGGGGTTACATTTGCCACCCTCCAATCTGCAGGGACTGTTCCATAATCCATATAATTTTGGAAGATGACAACTATTGCATCCACTATTTCCATGGCTACCTCTTTAATACTCTGGGATGCAGATTATCAGGCCCTGGGGATTTATTGGCTTTCAGTCCTATTAATTTCTCCAGCACTATTTTTTTTTAAACTAATACTAATTTCCTTTAATTCCTCCTTCTCACTAGGCCCTTGGTTCCCTAGCATTTCTGGGAAGTTATTTGTGTCCTCTTCCGTGAAGACAGAACCAAAATATTTGTTTAATTGCTCTGCCATTTCCTTGTTCCCCATTATAAGTTCTTCCATTTTTGACTGTAAGGGACCCGCATTTGTCTTCACTAATCTTTTTCTTTTTACATACTTGTAGAAGCTTTTACAGTCTGCTTTTATGTTCCTTGCAAGTTTACTGTCATACTCTATTTTTCCCCTCTTAATCAAGCTCTTGGTCCTTTTTTGCTGAATTCTAAGCTGCTCCCAATCCTCAGGCTTGCTACTTTTCTGGCAACTTTATATGACTCCTCTTTGGATCGAATACTATCCTTAATTTCTTTTGTTAGCAATGGTTGGGCCGCTTTTCCTTTTGTGTTTTTGCACCAGAAAGGAATGTATAATTGTTGCAATTCATGCATTCGTTCCTTAAACGTTAGCCATTGCCTATCCACAGTCATGCCTTTTAATGAAGCTTCCCAATCTATCATAGCCAACTCACTCCTCATACCGTCATAGTTTCCTTTGTTTAGATTTAGGACCCTAGTTTCGGATTGGACGACTTCACTTTCCATCTTAATGAAGAATTCTAAATCATCTTATGGTCACTCTTCCCTAAAGGACCCCACACAACAAGATTATTAATTAACCCCTTCTCATTGCACACTCCAAATCCAAGATAGCTTGTTCCCTGGTTGGCTCCTCAACATACTGGTCTAAAAAATCATCTCATACACAATCTAGGAATTCATCTTCCATAGTATTATTGCTAATTTGTTTTGGCCAGTCTATATGTAGATTAAAGTCACCCTTGATTACTGTAGTACCCTTGTTACATGCATCTCTAATTTCCTGTTTGATGCCATCCCCTACATTACCACTACTGTTTGGAAGCCTATAGACAACTCCCACCAGTGTTTCCTGCCCCTTGCTGCTTCTTAACTCCAGCCAGACTGATTCTACATCTTGATTTTCTGAGCGAATAACCTTTCTCACTATTGCTCGGATTTCAACCTTCACTAACATCGCCACCCCATCTCCTTTTCCTTTTTGCCTGTCATTCCTAAATATTGAATGCCTTTGGATATTCAGCTCCCAGCCTTGGTCACCCTGTAGCCATGTCTCCATAATCACAATTACATCGTATCCATTTACGTCTATTTATGCTGTTAATTTGTCTAGCTTGTTACGAATGCTTCGTGCGTTCAGATACAGTGCCTTTAGATCTGTCTTTTTAACATTTTTAGACATCTTAACATTTTTTGTACTATGGCCCTATTTGTCTAATTACCATTTTTTCTTACCCGGACCCTATTTGTTAGTGCACTCTTTTGCTTGTACACTTTGTCCCTTCCTGACACAATCTGGTTATCCTTACCCCAATCACTTTCCTGCACTGCTTCCTTGTCTTTTCTCTTTAGCATTCTAGATTTCTCTCCACCAGGACCCTCCCCCCCACCCATTTAGTTTAAAGCCCTATCTATATCCCTAGTTATTCGATTCGCTAGAACACTGATCCCAGCATGTTTCAGGTGTAGTCCGTCCCAATGGAAAAGCTCTCTCCCCACGAATCAAAACCCACTTCTCCCACACCAATCACTGAGCCACGTATTCATCTCCCGGATCCTTTTGACCCTATGCCAATTTGCTCGTGGCTCAGGTAACAATCCAGAGATTATTACCTTTGTGGTTCTGCTTTTTAATTTCGTCCTTAGCTGCTCAAACTCTCTCAGCAGAATCTTTTTCGTAGTCCTACCTATGTTGTTGGTACCTACGTGGACTAAGTATTAAGGGATATGGAACCAAGGTGGGTAAATGGAGTTAAGATAGAGATCAGCCGTGATCTAATTGAATGGTGGAACAGGCTCGAGGGGCTGAATGATTTACTCCTGTTCTTATGTTCATGTGATACAATTCATTCCTAGATAATAGATCAAAGCTCAATGATATAAGAAATTACATACAGATGCCAAAAAACAAAATCAATCACAGAGGAGGCTGTGGTCAAAAATGAACCCTCTAGGAAATAAAGAAACTAGGGCAGGAATTTAAAATTTTACAGAGTCTCAGAAAGTTAATACAAAATGACAGGGATACAACTGAAGGATGGCTAGATTAAAATTTGGGAGACAATCTGTGAGCATAAAATAGAAGTGAGGCAAATTGCAACAGATACTGATTGTGAAAGCTGCACCACCAACAATCATATGCTGGTGCTGCTTTGAGAAATTTTCCAAAAAGCCCATAATTGTCACTACTCAAGAAATATCAGTGTCCAAAATATTTTTTGAAAAATTTGCTCAATGTCATATTTCCAAGCGAACCACTTTTCCAGATGTGTCAATACTAGGCCTGTGATGAGACCATTAGTGAATGTAGTAAGGCGCTGCTATATCATGATTAGATTTCTTAACTGCACCATATTCCCTCACCCCACCCCACCCCCATCTCATCCCCTGCATGCACCCAAGTATTCCCATATTGAAAACATTTTCCAGTATTCAGGGAAGATCCTGGACATGGACCCATCAAACCATCTAGCATTGGTCATATTGAAGCTCTCCAGGGGATCTTGGGAAGGGTGGGCATTGAAATATATCTTGGAAGGGCAAGACTTAATAGATGATGATGCAGAACTCGAAACTTAACAGGAGTTGCTGGAAAGTTATGATGCTATCCTTTCTATGAAGTCATCAAGAAAGATGATGGAAACAAAGCATTATGGCTGTTATTTTAAAAAAGGTATTTTACCCTCTCTTGACCAGAAACGTAATTGAATTAGCCTAATCAACACCGTAGCTACAAGGGCAGAGCGGAGACACTGCAATGCATGGTTCACCACTTGACACCTCAATGCCCCTCTACCATCCACAGGGCTCAAGTCAGGAGGGTGATGGAATACTTGTCACTCACCTGGATGAGTACAGCTGCAGCAGCAATCAAGAAGCTCAATACCATCCAGGATAGAACAGCCCCTTTGATTGGCGTCCCTGCCATTGGACTCGATATCCAACCCATCCACCACCAGCACACTGTGGTTACACTACAGCAACTTACCAAGTTTTCTTTGACAGCACCACTTAGCCCTGTGACATCTACCACAGGGAAGGTCAAGAGCAGCAAGATTATGGGAACACCATCACCTCCAAGTTCCTCTCCAAGTCACACGCCATCCTGACTGGGACATGTATCACCATTCCTTCATTGTCATTCGGTCAATATCCCGTAATTCCCTGCCCAATACTATGATGGGTGCACCATTCGCACAAGGACTGCAGCGCTTCAAGAAGGCAGCCCACCAACACCTTCTCAGGACAAACAGGGATGGGCAATAAAGGCGGCTTTGCCAGCATCACCCATCCCAAAAGCAAAATTTTTAAAAATTCATAACACATGACACTCTGTATTTCTTAGTTAGTGGAGATCTAGAAATCATAAATACAGGTATACATGGAAAATATTTCCTTTCTCTGCCCAACTCCCCATTTCTGGAACTGGATTACCATACAGTACAAGAAATGGGTGCATTGGTAATAACGTCGTTCACTTGTAACAATACATCTAAAATACTGCCAATGAAGTTCAAGACAAAATCTCTTTGGAAAAGCTTATATTTTAATGCAAAATTTCTCCATTTACCGACAACAGACCCGAGTTTTCTGGGAAACTAGGCTCTACTAGATGACAATGTCCTTTAAATACCAAACTACAGTGAGGCCTGTATAGTTACTGGGCCAGTTCCTTTTCAGATGCTAAATCCATTACTGTTGAATGTACCCAACTTATTCTCAGCGGTGAGCACCAGTGAATGACAATGAACACCTGTATAGGCAAAAGCCCACATGCACAAAGGAACAGGAAAAGGCCTTTCAGTCCTTCGAACCTGTTCCGCCATTCAATCAGATCATGGCTGATCTGTCAAGAAGTCCCAAACATGCCTCCACACCCTGCTGACACTGCACCATGTAAGGCTACAGTAAACTTTGAAACATTTGCTTTGAACAGTTCAAGAAGTCAGATCTGCCTCATAAACCAAGCTTGAATTATTCCTCGGTTTGCTGAAATTGTCATTTGATTACCATCAAGTTTTATCTCTGTATACAAACTACTCAGTTACCAAATTAAAATGAATGCATGCTTGCAGATACACGTACACGAGCAATTTAGTAGCATCACAGGAAATTATCTATTTGGTTTAATCTCTTTCACAAACCCTGTTTTTGTACTAAGTGAATTACTTTAATAACCTTTAAATCAATAGGCTGAGCAAATGTTTTACCCTAGAGGGGGAGACATGGTCACATTACCAAAGCCAATAGAGTACATCATTAGTTTTTGTTCCTCAGAACAGCGGATGCTATAATTGTGGTGGGAAAAATTACCAAATGTATTGGATAGGGAAAGAGAAACGCAACATCCAGCAGATTAATACAGAACTCCATCCTGTTCTATTATTAGGTTACTTAAAAATATGCAGTAACACAAGAGACAATAAAATTTCTGCATTCTTTAATGAAACGTCTGAATATTTATACTACCACAGCAAAACGAAGACAATGCTGATAGTTCTTAATGTTATGCCTTCCTCCTTTTATCTAATTTGGCATCTACAATAATGTTTTCACGTTTTCTTTATTTTTTTACTGCTGACATTGTAATTAAAGAACCACAGGACCACAGAGTGCCTGCCCTGCCTTTCAGTCTGGGCAAATCTTAAGTACTAAAGCCACTGTGGCTCTGAAGCTCTGTGGCAGTGTTTCATTCCCAGTTGTCCCACTGAATACACAGGCCTCGCAATTCTCCAGGGATTGCTCTGTGGTTTTGAGAAAATTGAGCAGCACTTTTTAAACAATTAGTAGAAACTTGGGAATGTTTGCTATCACCTTATTTACAATCTCCAGCAATTCAGGTTTTGACCTTAATGATCTGACAGCTACTTGGCAATCCTCAGGATAGCTCCCCTGATGCCTAAGTAGGTAAGTGTGGTACTGAGGCATGCAGACCAGGAAGGCCCCAGCTTTGATTCCTGGGGGTAAATTTTAACCCCAAAGAATGGGTGGGTTGGGGGGGTGAAGGGGGGGTAGTAAAAATTTTTTAAAGTTTGGAGCGGGAACAAATCCCGGCTTCAATCCGGTGACTTTGACGTTTCACCCAGATGCATCTGGGTGCACACGTGCTTCAGAAACCCAGAGGTCCCACCGGCACTTACGGAGCAATTAAGGTATTTGAAGTAGTTAAGGGAATTAAATTATAGTATATTGAGGCAGACAAACGATTTTAACTCTACTTGAACGTGTCTCCCGTGGCCTCTGATATACTCCATGGAAATGGAGGCGAATTGCAGCCGGCAGCCATTTGGACCTTGAAACCAGTGATTGACATATGTGAAGAAAAGGTGAGTTTTTGCAGCACAGCAATCAGTTCTTGCAGACAAACCCTTTAGCTGGGAGTTCTTTGTGTTTAGACTGAGATTTCATTGTTCACACTCAGGAACTGCACTCACTTTTCCTGACCTTGTTAGGTCATTAAATGCACTGCAGCCAAGACCAGAGCACCGTGCTCCTGCTGCTGACCAGCCATGCCTTCTTGGTGGCAGAACCAAGTTTCTTCCTCCTGTCAGGTGGGTATAGCACCACCCTCCTGCTTCTCACAGCAGCCAATAGTATCTCCGGGGTGGCGTCAGAGAACCTGGGTGCTGCCTTTCCTCTATGATGTTCTGCTTTTTACTCCTTTCTCCTTCACAATGCATTGGCCCTATAAATAGTGGGCTTTAAATCGCGTCATGTGGGTGCGCAGTACACCCGCTGCGCAGTGAGGGTTAAAAAAATAAAATCAAACCATTCAAGGTTCCTACTCCCGATCACTATCCAGTGACCCCTTCTGGGAAGTATGTGCACTTGGACATTGGTGGAGGACAGGATTGGGCTTGGCTGCAATGCTGCTGCTGCAGGCAAATAGTCAGCCTACATTCATGCACGAAGAATGGGCACTTGGACAAGTAGTGGAGGCCTGCCAGCATTGTACTTCAACAAGAGTCAGTGCCCACAGTAGAGGAAAGACAAAGAATAGAGAAAAAGTGCTCAAGGTAATGATAGTCAAGAACTGGAATAGTGAAAGCAGGATCAGTTGATAACAGAGGTGGGGGGGGACCTGATTCAAAATGTGGTGTTTAACTTGTCATGAAATATTTATGTGTGAACTTGCTTGTTCTTTAGCTTCAAAGCAGAAAGATTGTTGTGCAACTCAGTAAGTTATACAGGGCACAATTTCAAAATTTGCAAATGACACAAAACTTGGAAGGGTAGTAAACAGCGAGGAGGATAGCGATAGACTTCAAGAGATATAGACAGGCTGGTGGCATGGGCGGACACATGGCAGATGAAATTTAACGCAGAAAAATGCGAAGTGATACATTTTGGTAGGAAGAACGAGGAGAGGCAATATAAACTCGAGGGCACAACTCTAAAAGGGGTACAGGAACAGAGAGCTCTGGGGGTATATGTGCACAAATCGTTGAAGGTGGCAAGGCAGGTTGAGAAAGCAGTTAAAAAAGCATACGGGATTCTGGGCTTTAGAAATAGAGACAGAGTAGAAAAGCATGGAAGTCATAATGAATCTTTATAAAATACTGGCTCGGCCACAACTGGAGTATTGTGTTCAGTTCTGGACACTGCACTTTAGGAAAGATGTGAAGGCCTTAGAGAGGGTGCAGAAGAGATTTACTAAAATGATTCCAGGGATGAGGGACTTTAGTTACATGGATAGACTGGAGAAGCTGGGGTTGTTCTCCTTCGAACAGAGACGCTTGAGAGGAGATTTGATAGAGATGTTCAAAATCATGAAGGGTCTAGACAGAGTAGATAGAGAGAAACTGTTCCCATTGGCAGAAGGGTCAAGAACCAGAGGACATAGATTTAAGGTGATTGGCAAAAGAACCAAAGGTGACAAAAACATTTTTACACAGCGAGTAGTTAGGATCTAGAATGCACTGCTCGAAGGGTGGTGGAGGCAGATTCAATCGTGGCCTTCAAAAGGGAGCTGGTTAAGTACTTGAAAGGAAAAATTTTGCAGGGCTACGGGGATAGGATGGAGGAGTGGAACTAGCTAGATTGCTCTTGCATAGAGCCGGCGTGGACTTGCTGGGCTGAATGGCCTCTTTCCCTGCTGTAACCTTTCTATGATTCTATGATAATGGGCATCTACATCTGTATATTATTAACGATTAAGAATAATTGTCTTGGATGGAAAACTCAAAACTAATATTGGTGCCTCACATATTAAATAAATAAAGTGATAAGTAAACACTGTGTATAATATGTTGCTCTCTCTGGCAGCAACTGTATTCCTACAACCACTCCCGGTTTATGTATACATTTAGTGAGAACACTCTTCCCCTCAGCTCAATCCATTCAGTAACATCAATTCTGTATTAAGTAGTATTTACTGAAGTATGGGGTATACACACAATATTCAACTATGACATTTCTATTATATTGATTCAATTTCACTATGCGATGTATCTTCCTTTCTTAATTTTTTTTCAATATGCCAAACTACCCTTCCTCTTTCTTCTCAGTCAACAGAGAGATAATGTGAATGGCAATCAGGATAGGGATCTAAACCTTTGTTTTCTTGCAGTCTCTCATTCCAGCATTGGCGCCACAGCCTACCCATTAAAGCAAAGCTTACAGTTTACATACAACCAAAGCCGATCGAATTATATACTTTAAAATAATGAAAGCATAATATAGATGTACCATAAATTTTCAACACTTATGATAAAAAAGGTGCCCCTGAACTGGAGCAGCTCTCTTATGTTTCTGGCATCCTCCCAATCGATTCAGTAGTGTAGCCACTCAAAGACAGAGGTGGCATTTCACTACAAAGCCCTCGATGAACTTGGAAACAAGGGGCAATGCCATGGAGACACTGGCATAAGGCACTTTATACTTTTATAATTTAAACAGTCAAAAAATAAAGTGAGTTTTCACCTCCTGAGCACTTGTTACGTTGATTGTTTTCTTTCTGTTTACTCCCTACCTAACAGCACTGTGGGAGAACCTTCACCACAAGGACTGCAGCGGTTCAAGAGGGCGGCTCACCACCACCTTCTCAAGGGCAATTAAGGATGGGCAATAAATGCTGGCCTTGCCAGCGACGCCCACATCTAATGAACAAATAAAAAAAAATGATATTTTGTGATTCATGCTACAAAGTCTGAGAGATAATTCTCGAAAACTTTATCTTTATTCTTTTCCTGTGACATTTCAGACTGAGCTTTTTTTTTTGCAAGCAACAGTAAAAGGGAAGTAGGCAATTTTGCATGCAGTCTCCAAGTGAGTCAAAAGTTTATTTTCACTGTAAACTACAGTATCTCGTATTTATCGGAAAGAGTCTCAAGGTCACATAAGGGGAAAAAGCAAAATAATTTTAAGAATACAAAAGAAACAAACAGGAAGTTTTGACTAAAATGCATAAAGCGATAGGCCAGTGGTACTAATTGGAAAAAAGTCTGTCATGTTTTTAGTGGTTTGATGCAAAGTTTCTCACAGATACTGATCCTCCTGTCAATTTTTTAATAATTTATTACTGAATGGCATATTGTACTTATTATTGAGTGTGTTATTTCCTTTGTCTCTAATGGCCTCAGTTCACAATTAATTGACTTTTTGGAGATTTTTCTGAGATCATGCACATTTTGTACCACAAATGTCGATGCCCGAGGTTGGGATGAATGCACTTTATGCCATTTACATGATTTATTCAGCCTCTGGAGACTGGGACTACTTTCTACCGGCAGTCCTCCGTCCCAGAAAATGCTCCAATCACAGCTCCATAAACATGTTCCAGGATTGTTTAAAATATCCAACTCTGACTCAACTGGATTATCAATATTACCAAAACAAAACTAAATACCAGCAACAAAGAAATGCCTCCCACTCTTTGGGAGGGTGCAGGGTGGCTGCTGAATTGAAAGTAAAATGCTAACTTCAGATAAACCTACGCATTCTTGGACTACTGTGTCAATTCTATCTTCTCAACTCTGAAAAGCTTTTAGTTTCACTTTTAAAAAAAGGTTTTCTGTTTGGTTAGTGACATGGTGTCAGTTTATATTAAATCAGTACTGTACACCCAAGTCTCATGGATCTTGTCTGTTCTTTCTCCACACACGCTGCCTGGCTTGCTGAATATCTCTGCCTTTTGCTGTTTTTGTTTCAGTTTTCCAGCATCTGCAGTATTTTAGTGTTGGGATCTTGATGAGGTCTTGCAATGGGCTTCTATGTAAGAATTTAAAAATCACATTCATTAACCTTGGCTGCAACGTATGTGGAGACACTGCCCACAAAGGATAATCAAGTTGTCCATCTTAAATGCTGCCAACCTGCCAACATAACAGACCACGTCTGTAGGCTTAGGCTTGGAGAGTCACACCAAATAGCAGGTCAAAGTGATAGACAAGCTATGGAAAGAACGTTTGGTTTCTCAATTAATGATGGGGCTGTAAATAATGAACATTAAATCAGTCCTCAGAGTATATCAGACATTCTGATTATCCTGCCAAGTCCATTCCATAATCTGGTATGGGTTTGACTCTCGCAAACTGGCACCATAAATGTGGCCAAATTAGGTACTGAGTGCTCGAGAGGTAGGTTTCATGTTATAAATGCCCAGAGCTCGTGTCAATTTCATAAATAACCAAGTAATGCAAGACCTTTGGATAAATTAAGCTCCTCCCAATAAGGAGGCAAAGCACACGGGGACATGCTGATTAATTTTGTCTTTGGGATCTGCAATAGACCAAAGTGCTTTCACTCTGGGTACAAGAATGAAGAATTATAGTGAAGAGTAATGTTAGACTGTCCAACAATGTATGAAAAGGTACCTTAAGATGAATTTATTTAACAAATTTATTATTTCTTGTAGCTAACAAAATGCCACACCGATTATCAGACTGTTAAATAGCAACATCTTAAATGTTACTGTACCACTGCTATCAGAGTTAAAGTATACTGTTGCTGGATTTTAATTTCCACATCAAATCAGACAGTAGAACATTTCCGATCAAACATCCAATTGACTGCACTATAAGTCTGCTGCTAACAACTGACACATGGTCTGCTCGCTCTTGTAGTATGCAATGTTCAAATCAAGAAACACGCTGCAATAAATATTGGATGTCACCATCGTAGCACCTGTGGATGCTAATTATGAGATTCTATATTCAAGTGAAATCTAATAATCCACCTGAGCCAATAAAATATTGGGCTGGATTTTGCTGTAAAAATAACAGTGAGGCTAACGTGCTCACCCGCTGTTTATGTGCAAATCAAACAGCAACTTCCGGCGACTGCACACGCGCAGTTAAACGCGGAAATCCGGAAGTTGCTGTCCGAGATACCCTGCTCCTCCAAAAGCTGCGCCAAAACGGCCTCTCGCTGTCTGACTCATCATTCTTATGTATTAAACGGTATGAAGTTCCTATACTTACCTCATAGTTATGGACTAAACGCACCACAAAAAAAGTTAAGGCTTGTCCATTCCAGTATACATACCCTTCTAATGGTGTGGTAAGTCTAAATTACTGTTAAACAACCTCTCTGGGACTGAAAATTAACTTCTACAAGTGTGAAGTCTCATTCCTTCAGCTTTTACTTATTTTTGGAGATTTTTTAAAAATGTAAGTAAAATTTTATTTTAACTTTTTCGTTCCGTCTCTTTTAGCTCTGTCTCTTTCTTTTTTTTCCCCTTTCTTTATTTCGCTTTCTGTACCTGATTTGACAAAGAATTCACTATTCTAACTTACACTTCCTGGTTCGGACTCTTTGCTGCCCATTAACGATTCTTCAATCTGATTGGTTAAGGAGATACACAGCTGCTTGCCCTGTTCACACAGGTCCCAGATGCCCTGTGGCGAGCACCCATACTTTTTGGATCTCTAATTTACAGTAACTTGCTGTGCAAAAGCAAGTGCAAGTCTAAAGAACGGCTGGCCCCGTTAGTTCGCCATTCAGAGCAATATCCGGCACATTATATTTAATTTGTATATATCACCCTCCCCAGTAATTTTCTACTTTCTCTTTTCTCCCAGGTTGGAAGTAAAGTGAGTGACTTGCCCCACGATCTCCATCAACACCACTAGAAGGTGTACAGGGAGAGTCGACTGGCTAGCTGACTCCCTGATTGTCCCTCCCTATGAGAATCCTAACACCCAGCTGACATAGGGAATTTAATCGTGGAGAAATCTTGGCTGTAAATCCACATTCTAAAGTCTTTAATTTTAAGACAGTATTTTTCTTTTATCTTTTTGTGAAGGATTTCAATATAGAAAGTAACCAGCATCCAGTACAGTCATGCTTGAGGTGGCCCAGGATCAGTTTTCCTAATGATTGCTGGACTTTGTCCTGGTGTCCCTGAAGCAGATGACATTTTCACACGTGTATTTTTATTAATATCAATCTAGGAAATTTCTTCCAAAATTTTCAACTGCAAATGACCAAATTCATGGGAAAAGGGTTTAACACAACACTCAAAAGCTTTCCATGGGTAATTTTCAAAAAATTCCTCATTTCATGCAATGCATTTTTACAAAAATTATTGTAAAGATGAGCACTGCTTTCTGTGGTTCAGCCGATGCCAGTTGACATACAACCTGTTCATGGGCACATTCTGTTGAAAAGAATTAACACAGGTATCACTTTCCCACACATTCTGCAGAGTAACATAACTGGCAATGTTTGGATAAAGAGACCACTTGTTTACAGCAATGCACTGTACCTATTCCGAGGCTCCTAGATAGAGTCATAGATTCATAGATTCTTACAGCACAGGAGGAAGCCTTATGGTCCATCGTGCTGGTCTGGGCTCTCTGGAAGAGCTATTCATTTAGCGCGGGAATCCCCCACAGCGGCCGGGTATAAAGACAGCGGAGAGAGCAGAGCGGAGAGAAACCGCGGGAAACCCCCATAGCAACCGGGTATAAAGAGGAAAGGATGCCCCAGAGCATGGTACATTGGTGAGACCATGCAGACGCTGCGACAACGGATGAACGGACACCGCGCAACAATCACCAGACAGGAGGGTTCCCTCCCAGTCGGGGAACACTTCAGCAGTCAAGGACATTCAGCCACCGACCTTCGGGTAAGCATACTCCAAGGCGGCCTTCGAGACACACGACAACGCAAAATCATCGAGCAGAAATTGATAGCCAAGTTCCGCACCCATGAGGACGGCCTCAACCGGGATCTTGGGTTCATGTCACGCTACACGTAACCCCACCAGCGAACAAAAGTTATCTGTTTTTAATATAACGGGTCATTTGCAGTCTTTCTCTTCCTTCTGGATGTTTCTATGTTTCTGCCTCTCTCTCTCTGTTTATTTTTGTGGTTGTTTGTATATTCGGTGGCCCTGTAGGTAACACCTCTCTGTCTGAACACTTTGATTGCCTTGGGAACGGGCAGTTGGAAAGACTATCTGTAATCACCAGGTATTGTTCTGTGATTTATAAACGTGAAAGGTTCGAGGATTTCATTTCCACATTCACCTGAGGAAGGAGGAAGCCTCCGAAAGCTTGTGATTTTCAAATAAAATTGTTGGACTATAACTTGGTGTTGTAAAATTGTTTACAATTGTCAACCCCAGTCCATCACCGGCATCTCCACATCAGGGTATAAAGAGAGCAGAGAGAAAGCGCGAGAATCCCCCAGCGGAGTCCCGGGTATAAAGAGAGCGGAGAGAGCAGAGTGGAGAGAGAGTGCGGGAATCCCCCAGCGGAGTCCCGGGTATAAAGAGAGCGGAGAGAGAGCGCGGGAATCCCCCACCGGAGTCCCGGGTATAAAGATAGCGGAGAGAGAGCGCGGGAATCCCCCAGGGGAGTCCCGGGTATAGAGAGAGCGGAGAGTGGAGAGAGAGTGCGGGAATCCCCCAGCGGAGTCCCGGGTATAGAGAGATTGGAGAGAGAGCGCGGGAATCCCCCAGCGGAGTCCCGGGCATAGAGAGAGTGGAGAGAGAGCCTGGGAATCCCCCAGGGGAGTCCCGGGTATAGAGAGAGCAGAGAGAGAGCGCGGGAATCCCCCAGCGGAGTCCCGAGTATAGAGAGAGTGGAGAGAGAGCCCGGGAATCCTCCAGGGGAGTCCCGGGTATAGAGAGAGCGCGGGAATCCCCCAGCGGAGTCCCGGGTATAGAGAGGGTGGAGAGAAAGCGCGGGAATCCACCAGCGGAGTCCGGGGTATAAAGAGAGCGGAGAGAGAGCGCGGGAATCCACCAGCGGAGTCCGGGGTATAAAGAGAGCAGAGAGCAGAGTGGAGAGAAAGAGAAAAAAAATAATCGAGGAGTGACGTCACAGGACAGCAGGTAGGAGATTGGTTGGTGAGTATTGCCTTTTGTTTTGCTCTCCATGCTAGGACAGTGGTTTAAATTAAAGAGCTGGAAAACTATAACTATTACTTTATTAAATCAATGATTTAAACTAGATAAACTAATTAGTTAATGAAATGAAGAATTTTGAGTGAATAAAAACTTTAACTAATTAAATATACAAAACAAGGTTAGAGATGGCAGGGCAGGTGGCTTGTCGTAACTGCAGCATGTGGGGTTTGTGGAGACCAGCGAGATCCCGAGCAATCACATCTGCAATAAACATCTGCAACTCGAGGAACTTCGGCTCAGAGTTGTTGAGCTGGAGTCCGAGCTGCAGACATTGCAATGCATCAGGGAGGGGAGAGTTATCTGGATACTTTGATCCAGGGGGCAGTCACACCCCTTAGGTTAGGTAGTGGTTTAGATTTAGTCAGTGGGTCAGGGACAGGAGGATGTGACTGCAAGTCAGGCAGGTATGGGGACCCAGGGTGCAGTGATGAAGGAGCCTCAGTCTTTGATCTTGTCCAACAGGTACAAGGTATTTGCTACCTGTGTGGATGAGAACAAGGACTGCAGGGAGAATGGGCAAACTGACCACGGCACCATGGTACAGGAGGACATTCAAGTGGGGGGGAGTAAAAAGGAATGTGGTAGTGGTAGGGGATTGTATAGTCAGGGAGATAGATACTGTTCTCTGCAGATGCGACCGGGAGTCCCGAAGGCTTTGTTGCCTGCCCAATACCAGGGTTAAGGATATCTCCTCGCGGCTGGAAAAGAACTTGGAGCATGAAGGGGAGGATCCAGTTGTCGTGGTCCACATAGGAACCAACGACATAGGTAGAACTAGGAATGAGGTTCTGCTGAGGGAGTTTGAGGGGCTAGGGTCTAAATTAAAAAGCAGAACCTCAAAGATAATGATCTCTGGATTACTACCTGAGCCACGCGCAAATTTGTATAGGGACAAACAGATTAGATGGTTAAATGTGTGGCTGAAAGGTTGGTGTGGGAAGCATGCGTTTCAATTCATGGAGCACTGGCACCAATACTGGAGAAAGAGGGAGCTGTTCCGTTGGGACGGGCTCCATTTAAACTGGGCTGGGACCAGTGTCCTGGCGAATCGAGCGCTGTTAACTAGGGTGGTTAATAGGACTTTAAACTAATAAGAGTGGGGGGAGTGTTCAGGTAAGGGTAATTTTATAAATCTAAAAAGAAAAGTCAAGGCTGTAGAGCAGAGTAGTGATTTGAGTAAAAACAAGTTGAGTGTATCAGGAAGGGACAGAGAGTTTAACAAAGGTAATAGGACATAAGTGACTAAGGTCGCAAAAGGGGAACAAAGTAAAAAGTTAAAATTAAAGGCACTGTATCTGCATGAAGCATTCGTTACAAAATAGATGAATTAACGGCACAAATAAAGATAAATGAAACAAATAGCGATTACTGAGATGTGGTTGCAGGGTTGCCAAGGTTGGTAACTAAATATTCCAGGGTACTTAACTTTTAGAAAATATAGGCAAAATGGAAAAGGGGAGGGGGGATAGCCCTGATAATGAAGGATGAGATAAAGGCAGTAGTGAGAAAGGATCTTAGCTCAGAAAATCAGGATGTAGAATCAGTATGGGTGGAGCTAAGAAATAACAAGGGGCAGAAAACACTGGTGGGAGTAGTTTACAGGCCCCCTAACAGTAGTTATAATGTTGGACAGAGTATAAATCAGGGAAATTAGAGGAGCATGTAACAAGGGTAATGCAATAATCATGGGGGGGCTTTAATCTTTATATAAACTGGGCAAACCAAGTTGGCAAAAGTAGTTTGGAGGACGAGTTCATGGAATGCATCTGAGACAGTTTTCTAGAACAATATGTCGAGGAACCAACTAGGGAACAGGCTATTTTAGATCTAGTATTATATAATGAGACAGGATTAAATGTAATCTTATAATAAAAGATCCTCTGGGGAAGAGTGATCATTATGATAGAATTTCATATTGAGGTTGAGAGTGATGTAGTTAAGTCCAAAAATAGGGTCTTAAATTTAAACAAAGCCAATTATGTAGGTATGAGGGACAAGTTGGTTAAGGTAGATTGGGAAATTAGATTAAAAGATATGATGGTAAATAAGCAATGGTGAACATTTCAAGAAATAATTCATAATTCCCAACAAATATACATAACCTTGAGGAATAAAAACTCCATGGGAAAGGTGATCCAACCGTGGCTAAATAGAGAAGTTAAGGATAGTATTAGATTAAAAGAAGAGGCTTACAATGTTGCCAAAACGAACAGTGAACCTGAGGATTGGGAGGGTTTTAGAAATCAGCAAAGGATAACCAAGAAATTGATAAAGAGGGAGAAAATCGAACATGAGAGTAAACTAGCAAGAAATATAAAAACAGATTGTAAGAGCTTCTACAAGTATATAAAAAGGAAGAGATTAGCAAAAGTAAACGTGGGTCCCTTAGAGGCATAGACAGGAGAAATCATAATGGGGAATAAGGAAATGGCAGAGATGTTAAACAAATATTTTGTATCTGTCTTCACAGTAGAAGACACCAAAAACATATCGGAAATGATGGGGAACCAAGGGTCTAATGAGAGGGAAGAACTTAAAGTAGTCAAAATTAGTAAAGAAAAAGTATTAGAAAAATTAATGGGACCAAAAGCCAACAAATCCCCAAGACCTGATGGCCTACGTCCTGGAATTTTAAAAGAGGTGGCTGCGGAGATAGTGGATGCATTGGTTGTGATCTTCCAAAATTGCCTAGATTCTAGAATGGTCCCTGTGGATTGGAAGATAGCAAATGTAATGCCGCTATTAAAGAAAGGAGGGAGAGAGAAAACAGGGAACTATGGGCTAGTTAGCCTGACATCAATAGTAGGGAAGATGCTAGAATCTATTATTAAGGACATGGTAACAGGGCATTTAGAAAATCATAATATGATTAGGCAGAGTCAAGACGGTTTTATGAAAGGAAAATTGTGTTTGACAAATCTATTAGAATTTTTTTGAGGGTGTAACTAGCAGGGTAGATATGGGGGAATCAGTGGATGTAGTATATTTGGATTTTCAAAAGGCATTCGATAAAGTGCCACACAAGAGGTTGTTACACACGATTAGGGCTCATAGGATTGGGGGTAATATATTATCGGACTGAGGATTGGTTAACGGACAGAAAATAGAGAGTAGGAATAAATGGGTCATTTTCGGGTTGGCAGATTGTAACTGGTGGGGTGCCGCAGGGATTGGTGCTTGGGCCTCAGCTATTTACAATCTATATGAATGACTTAGATGAAGGGACCGAGTGTAATGTATCCAAGTTTGCTGACGATACAAAGCTAGGTGGGAAAGTGAGCTGTGAGGAGGACCAAAAGAGTCTGCAAAGGGATATAGGCAGATTAAGTGAGTGAGCAAGAAGGTGTCAGATGGAGTATAATGTGGGGAAATGTGAGGTAATTCACTTTGGTAGGAAGAATAGAAAAGCAGAATATTTTTTAAATGGTGAGAAACTATTAAATGTTGGTGTTCAGAGAGACTTGGGTGCCCTTGTACAAGAAACACAAAAAGTTAGTATGCAGGTACAGCAGGCAATTAGGAGAGCAAATGGCATGTTGGCCTTTATTGCAAGGGGGTTGGAGGACAAGAGTAAGGAAGTCTTACTACAGTTGTACAGGGCTTTAATGAGACCTCACCTGGAGTACTGCACACAGTTTTGGTCTCCTTATCCAAGGAAGGATATACTTGTCTTAGAGGCAGTGCAATGAAGGTTCTCTAGATAATTCCTGGGATGAGAGGGTTTTCCTATGAGGAGAGATTGAGTGGAATGGGCCTATTCTCTCTGGAGTTTAGAAGAATGAGAGGTGATCTCATTGAAACATATAGGATTATTAGGGGACTTGACAGGGTAGATGCTGAAAGATTGTTTCCCCTGGCTAGAGAGTCCAGCACAAGGGATCGGCCATTCAAGACTGAGATGAGGAGGAATTTCTTTATGCAGAGGTTGTGAATCTTTGGAATTCTCTACCCCAGAGGGCTGTGGATGCTGAGTCATTGAGTATATTCAAGGCTGAGATGGATAGATTTTTGGACCTTAGGGGAATCAAGGGATATGGGAATCGGGCAGGAAAGTGGAATTAAGGTCAAAGATCAGCCATAATCTGATTGAATGGTGCAGCAGGGTCAAGGGGCTGTATGGCCTACTCCTGCTCTTATTTCTCATATTCTTATGTTCTAAAAATCCCTCACTTCAGAGGTTTCTGTTTTGACAGCAGTTGAATGGTGTAAAGCATAACTATTTAATGGATCTGTGAGTTGTATTTTTTAAATGGTGAGAAACTATTAAATGTTGGTGTTCAGAAGGATTTGGATGCCCTTGTACACGAAACACAGAAAGTTAACATGCAGGTACAGCAAGCAATTAGGTAGGCAAATGGTATGTTGGCCTTTAATGCAAGGGGGTTGGAGTACAAGAGTAAGGAAGTCTTGCTGCAATTGCACAGGGCTTTGGTAAGACCACACCTGGAGTTCTGTGCATAGTTTTGGTCTCCTTACCTAAGGAAAGATATACTTGCCTTAGAGGCGGTGCAACAAAGGTTCATTAGATTGATTCCTGGGATGAGAGGGTTAGCCTATGAGGAGAGATTGAGTAGAATGGGCCTATACTCTCTGGAGTTTAGAAGAATGAGAGGTGATCTCATTGAAACATATAAGATTCTAAGAGGGCTTGACAGGATAGATGCTGAGAGGATGTTTCCTCTGGCTGGAAAGTCTAGAACTAGGGGACATAGTCTCAGGATAAGGGGTCGGATATTTCGGACTGAGATGAGGAAATATTTCTTCACTCAGAGTGTTATGAATCTTTGGAATTCTCTACCCCAGAGGGCTGTGGATGCTCAGTGGTTGAGCACATTCAAGACTGAGATCGATAGATTTTTGGACTCTATGGGAATTAAGGGATTTGGGGATCAAGCGGGAAGGTGGAGATGAGGTCGAAAATCAGCCATGATCCTATTGAATGGCGGAGCTCCTATTGTTCTTATGTTCTTATGTTCTTAGTCCTATACCCTTGCCCTCTCCTCATATCCTTTTCAATTTCTTTTTTTCAATTATTTAGCCACTTGCCTTTTACAAACTATTTTGATTTCTGCTTCCATGTCCTAATAACCATCTGTTCAAAAAGAAAATCAGTACCTTAGTCATCTCCTGTTTGAACATTTCCCATTGTTTGTGCACTGTCTTATTTGCTAATTTCTCTTTCCAGTCTATCTGGGCTAGTTTTCTCTAATCTTATGGAAAATAGCATTTTTTCAGTGAAATACCTTTATCTTTGACTGTTCTCTCTCCTTATCAATATCAAACCCATCTATATAATGGTAGCTGTTTCCTGGATGATCCCACTATTTACGTTACCGGCTTGCCCCACTTTATTTCCTAAAACTAGTTCCAGCACTGCCTTGTTGGACTTGATATATATATATATCATGATCCAGAAAGCACTCCTGCATTACAGAATCCCACCTCCTTCTTTCCCACTACTGTTACTCTTATTGAATTATTGTCAACCTCTTGGATTTAATTTATGTAAAAACGGTGGAACTTTATGACAAAATTTGAAGTCAGCTTGATATTTATCTACAAAACCATGACTTAGATAGTCACAACTAATAGATTTACAAAGTAAAATTTTAATTTGCACATACGTAACTCTCAATTTTAATTTTTAAAAAAATAAATGAATATATGCTTTTGTGTTTCAACAAACAGCTTCCTTCAGACAATTCTTCAACAACCCATAAGTTGAAAACAATCTGCCAGAGAGGACTGTTTGCCAATTATCTTGTTTATTAAATGCAAGCAATGTACTTCCATGTTTAAATGGAGAATTATTTCTGCTTTTTTACAGGTTAATTGGTAAGTCAAGCTAACCAATTGGAATCAAAAACATTTCTTAGAAATTTACTAAACTCAGCCTAGCTATGGCAACAGTAAGAACTCTACATTTAGCCTCAATATTCCTGGGCTAGGGAAGAGTAAAAAGAGAAAATCAGTCGGGGTTTTGAGTCCTGATTGCTACGGAGTGACCCTTGCTGGAAAGTGCATGCATGTGGATGCTGGGCGATGATGTGATCAAGCTTGACTCCAATACCATCCATGGTTAAAGCCTATGGTAACACCGGCTGTCTGGGCTGGCACCTGAAAAAATGACAACTGGGCTGTTCGCCATGGCTCAGTTGTAGCACTCTCGCCTCGGAGTCAGTGTGGGTTCAAGACCTACTCCAAAGACTTGAGCACAAAATCTAGGCCGACACTCCAGTGCAGTACTGAGGGAGAGCTGCACTGTCGGAGGTGCCATCTTTCAGATGAGATGTTAAATCTGCCCTCTCAGGTGGACGTAAAAGATCCCATGGCACTATTTCGAAGAAGAGCAGGACAGTTCACCCGACGTCCTGGCCAATATTTATCCCTTAACCAACATCATTAAAACATATTATCTGGTGATTAACTCACTGCTGTTTGTGGGAACCTTGCTGTGCGCAAATTGGCTGCTGCGTTTCCTGACTAGACTTCAAATGTATTTCATTGGCTATAAAGCTCTTTGGGACATCCTGAGGTTGTGAAAGGCACAATATAAATGTGAGTCTTTCTTTCTTTTAAAGTACTGGAGAGTTGCTGTTGAACTGTGCCCCAGCAACTGCCAGTGCCTTGAAAAGTGATGGGGAGAAAATTGGAGAAACTTGCAGAGAAAAAAAAACATGCAACTTAAATTACATTCTGTTATAGGCATACCAACCAAGTTGACATGAATTCAGGGGAATGAGCTTCCTCTATGGCAACCGATAAATGGGACCAAGAAGCAAGACCCTAACTGAGTTTTCTAAATGCAGGCAACAGAAGCAAGTAAGACAAAACGTTAATCTGGTCAAATGAAAAAACACAACCACTCAGTATAAACAATATATTACATGCCAAGATAATATAGTAATGCATAATCTTAGCCCTCAAAAGTAATATTGTCCCTGTCCTTGGAATTGCAACAAGATCTCTAAAACATAATGATGCCCGTACATCATAACATACAACCATATTAGAACCAGCTGCTAGATAAGTCATAGGTACCAAAATAACTCAATTCAATGGTTACTCTATTAAGGTACTTCATTATGTTCATATCAGACATACAGTCAAAAATTTCCTTACAGCTACATACTGTCCAACAGTTCCCAAATTTTCTCAGGGGGAGAAAAAATCTAATTCAGAATATTACGATTTCTCTTTCAACTTAGATATGAAGAAGAAATACACCACTGAAAGATTTTACACAGGTGAATCATATAAGATCCAACACCTGCAGAAGTAGAATATTTCACTCACCTATAACGGAATGAACTCTTACAGACAGCTGTGTCCGAAGGATGAGGGTAGGTCGTCTCCCTTTGCTGAGTGAAAAATAAATTATTTATTAGTCAACTAGAACCCCAATGTTTTCCGCCGCTTCCTTTTAGTGTACAGTACCAGTATAAATTCCTCTGTAGTGAAAACATGCACCAGTTTAGCAGCAAATGCACATTAATATTATTGGAGGTTATTTTGAGACAAGAAATTGTTACAAATACTTCTGGTGAGTAGAGCTTTCAAACACAGGTGTAATTTATGTGGCCTCGAGGTTCTACAAATCATCACAGTAGCACTTCCAACTCATTACTCCAAGTCTGCATGACACTACAGATGGATTTCACAGGATTTCTGTAATCCCAGGATTGTAATGGGGCTACAAGTTTTTGACTTTTAACTCTTTGGACATTCTTGCCACTGAAGCACCCAAGATCTAGCTGCTGTTAAAATTTTGTCAGCATAGAAAAGTCATGTAGTATCGTGCCTCGAGAATTTTGATAATCTTTTTCATGAAGCATTTTGGAATTGAGCTGTGTTTATACGCTGCATTTTAAAACAAAGTGAAGTTGCACAGGTTTAAAAAGAAAGACCACAGGCTGCAGGAATTTGGAGATGATGATCAGGAACAAGAGTGAGTCGCTGCTTCATCTCAAGTACTCCCAACAAACATGAAGGGCTTGTGATGCCCCTTCCTGTTGAGCTTTGCATTTCATTTGGGGGGAGGGGGGGGAGGGACAGTAGCAGTCTTGATTAGCAGCTATTCTGGACAAACCCCCAACTTCCAGTAGAACAGGAAGCAAAAGACCCAAATATTGGCAGTTAGACCCAGCAAAGACTGCAAAACCATTCAGTTTTTAAATAGAGAGCTGCAAGGGCAAGCTTTGATCTGGCTCGGAAGTAGGACGCAGAAGGGTACTCGAGTTATTTTAAGTCAAGCAAGACCACCCACTGATGTGGGGAAGCATAGCATGTTCATTATTTTGGATTATTATGGGAAGACAAGTCATGCTGATTGAATTAAATGAGAGTGTCTAATCATAACTGTTGCTCTTTATGTTCACTTGCTATGATATAGGGCAGTTTAACAATTTGTACCTGGCCTCACCTTACAAACTGTTTTCTCAGTCCACCTTCAAAGAGTTTGGAGAGGCACATTGGAACATGTGAAAGACACAGGAGGGTGGGGGGGAGCTATCATTACACCTTGGGTTATGCCATCATATAGTTAGATATTGGGCAGTACAGATACATCCCTAAATGCAAGATGCTCAGGCCACTTATAGGAATGGCTAGCACCATTTTAACCGAAGGAATATCTAAATATCTAATACCCTAATCTTGTACCATTACATTTAGAGATTGTGCATAGAACAATCAGTTGTACTAAATTATAAATCAGCAAGCAGCTTCTTAAATACTATATAATCCTCTCATATCTGAAGACTTGTATTGCCTTTCAAAATCAGCACTGAAAGATCGTCTTTAAATTCTACATTTTCCTTGGGTGAGCTGTGGGGAGGAGAGGGGGAGAAAGAAAAGAGGACCAACACTCTACTTCATTCTATTCCTCATTGTTCCTCAGCCTCCTTCCTAACACAGATAAAATTCCTTCTAATCGTTTGGGAAGGAAATCAGAACCTATGGGAGATTATGGATAATGGAGTAAATTTTCAATTTTCAGAGCTCCTGGTGCTCAAAGGGACGGGAAATTGTGGGCGACGCCCACTCAATTTTCCAGTAATGGCCCAAACAATGCTGTCAAAATAACGGCGCAGCTAATAGCGTTCACCATTACTTATGTGCAAATGCCACAGCAACTTCAGGCGAGGGCAGATGTGCGATTAAACGCAGAAATCGAAAAATTACTGTCAGAGATGTGTTGCTCCACCGTTAGCTTCGTGAAAATGGCATCTCGCAGCCTGGCTTTCCATTGAAATGCATTGAGCGGCGTGAAGTTCCTGTACTTGCATGGTAAATACGAACTAAACTCTTCACAGAAAGTCAGGGCTTGTCCATTTCAGTCTAAGTACCCTTTTAACGGCGTGATAAGTGTTAATTACTGCCAGCCAACCTCTCTGGCACTGAAAATTTACTATTACAAGTGTGGAATCTCATTCCTTCAGCTTTTAATTGTTGTTGGAGATTTAAAAATTTTTTAAAATGTATATTAATTTCTTTTTTTAAAAAAATGTTCTTTGTATTTTTTTTCTCTCTCTTAATCCAATCTTTCTTTCCCTCTCACTATTTCTCTTTCAGTACCTGGTTTGATATTGAATTCATCATTCTAACTTACACTTCCTTGTTCAGTCCTTGTCCTATTTATTTAACAGTCCTTCAATCTGATTGGTTAAGGAGATACACAGTTGCTTGCCCTGTTCACTCAGATCCCAGATGCCCTGTAGAGGGCGCCGCACCGTTTCCATCTCCCACTTCCGGCAACTTGCAGGGCAAAATATTGTGGACATTAAACGGGCAAGGGCAAGTCTAACTAACAGCGGGCGCTCTTCATTGGCCTGCCACAGCAGTTTTTGGGCCGTTGCATTCCTGTTGCGTGAAGCTCTGCAGACAAAAATACTTTTTTCATCGGGTTCCATTTGTGCAGAAATCAGCAGTTCAACATAGAAGCTTCATTAAGATATTCGTTTAAAAACAGCCAGCATATCCAGGGTGGAAAATCGTCCAAGGGAATGAGAAAATGAGGATTTTTCTCCTCCTAGTGATTGATGTTGGCACGGTCTAATAATATGCTTAATATTCTGTGATAAGCTTTTCGCTGAATTGAAAATTGCTTCCACTGTAATACAGTATGAAATTTCCAATAGGAACACTTTTTTAAATGACAAATAGAAAACTGAAGTAACTTTCTCCCAAGTCAATAACTGCTACAGAATCCGTCACGGACTCTTAAACCAACGTGTGAAAAAAATGATGCAAGCAATCACTGGCTGGAAAGAGACAGTCAGCTCTCTCCCAATCATATAGCCTTCAGTGCTACTGTAAAAGCCACAACATGTTCAGTATAAAAGAGCAGTGTTGTCATTTGTCTGCAGGGTTTTACATCAGGATGTTCTGAATACGCCACAATGTAACTGCAATGCTCTGTTAATACTGTACCATAATATTCTGATGCATAGATTTTTTTTTGGTGGGGGAGGAGGGGGGAGAAAGAGGAGAAGAGATCCAATGTTCATTAGTGATCATAGAATCATACAGCACAGAAGGAGGGCATTCAGCCCATTGTGCCTGTGAAAGAGCTATCCAATTAGTCCCACTCCCCTGCTCTTTCCCATAGCCTTGTAATGGTAGGAAGTATCTGTACTTTTGGTGCCCAGTGAAACATTCCCAGATTAGTTAAAGCAGGAGGCACATTCCCCATCCTAATCGCATAGTTCAGGACAAGTTTCACAAGTGTACCCCATACTACATCAATGTGAAGTTTTAATTTTGTTGGGCTGTCAAGGGAGAAAGAGAAATTCATTGAGCCTGGGTTCATTTCTGATCACTGACCAGTGGCGCCTGCTGTGGACATTAAAGTAAGAACAAGATTGAACCCTGCTGGGTTTTGGAGAATGTGCAGCATCACAGCTGACATTCACCATCTAAGCACAAACATAAAGAATAGCCAGTTGCACACAGTACTGGAGGGCTGCTAGGACCCATGGAACCATAACCCAACATGAATCAGCAGCTCGAGCGGGGAGAAAAGGGGACAAGGAAAAGATCTCAAAGTAATTGCTTTGTAAAATTGCACACAGGCCAATCAACCTCAAAAGAATGAAGCCTATGCTGGGACTTATTCTGGAGTATATCTTTAACATTTCTTTTGTATTCATCTTTACTGCAGTATAATTCAGAATTATAATCAAAGCTGGCTTTATTTAGTGCAGACTGTGTGACAGGTCACATGAAGAAATGAACAATCCCCATATGACTGACTGATGTAACTTTGAACAAGCTTCATAAGAGTTTTCAGACTTCCTTGTCAAACCCTGAAAAATGTGCTTGTACAGCATCACTTCTGGCATACATGTGGTATTTTAGGTCCTGAGTCTCTTTGTGGTGGCATTTCATACCATTTTCCATGCCTGTCATTATATTCCACCAGCAATCTTTTTACAATTACCCTGAGACACGTAGCCAAATTATTTCAGTTTAAAAATATTTTGCTTCCCTGTTCCGAATTTGCACACAACTTTAAACAAATACCGTTGAGGATTCAGGTTAATTATCATTTATTTGATTTTCCATTGCTGTCCAGCAATCACCATTTAATTTTGCTCAAGACAGAATTTCAAGAAAAGTTAATTTGATCAGTTTGGAGCCTGAATGAAAATCAGGGCAAAATGTCATTTTTTCCTCCTTGGAACAGCAACATTGTCCGACATGCTGCACTCTGAACCTCCGTACATCTGTACAGAATGGCCTCTTGTCTACACGTTGTTTCCACAAATCATTTTAACTTCGCATCAGTCAACCCTTAAAGCTTATTCCCTATTCCGCTTCAACCAGGCATCAAGAATTAATCAGACATTGCAAGCTAGCACACTAGGGAGTCACTGAAGGTCCAACTTTAATAACATCAGGAGGCAGGCAGAAACATTACTAGTATAATCTTGGCACCAATTTATTATATGTTGCCAAATTCAAAATTGGCATATAGAATCATAGAAAGTTACAGCACAGAAGGAAGCCATTCGGCCCATTGCGCCCATGCCAGCAGTTGAAAAAGAGCTATCCTGCTTAACCCCACTTTCCAGCACTTGGTCCGTAGTCCTTTAGGTAACGGAACCTCAAGTGCACATCCAAGGACTTTTTAAATGAGTTAAGGGTTTGTGCCTCTACCACCCTTTCCGGCAATGAGTTCCAGACCCCCACCACTCTCGGTGAAATAATTTCTCCTCAACTCCCCTCTAATCCTTCTACCAATTACTTCAAATCTATGCCCCCTGGTCACCGATCCCTCTGCTAAGGGAAATAGGTCCTCTCTATCGACTCAATCTAGGCCCCTCATAATTTTATACACCTCAATTAAATCTCCCCTCAGGCTCCTTTGTTGCAAAGAAAACAAGCCCAGCCTATCCAATTTTTTCTCATAGCTAAAATTCTCCAGTCCTGGCAACATCCTTATAAATCTCTTCTGTACCCTTTCTAGTGCAATCACACCTTTCCTGTAATGTGATGTCCAGAACTGTATGCAGTACTCAAGCTGTGGCCTAACTAGTGTTTTATACAGTTCTAGCATAATCTCCCTGCTCTTGTATTCTATGCCTCAACTAATAAAGGAAAGTATCCAGTATGCCTTCTTTACTACCTTATCTACCTGTCCTGCTGCCTTCAGGGATCTGTGGACATGTACTCCACACCTCTCCGTATCCTCCCATGCCTTGTTTGCCCTCCCCAAATGCATTACCTCACACTTCACTAGGTTGAATTCCATTTGCCACTTTTCTGCCCACCTGACCAGTCCATTGATATC
This sequence comes from Heptranchias perlo, assembly GCF_035084215.1. NCBI lineage: Eukaryota > Metazoa > Chordata > Chondrichthyes > Hexanchiformes > Hexanchidae > Heptranchias > Heptranchias perlo. The sequence continues at coordinate 22,452,198 of NC_090340.1, read as the reverse complement.
TTCCTGCAGTCTGCAGCTTTCTTCCTCACTATCAACCACCCGGCCAATTTTTGTATCATCTGCAAACTTCTTGATCATGCCCTCTACATTGAAGTCCAAATCATTAATATATACCACAAAAAGCAAGGGGCCTAGTACTGAGCCCTGCGGAACCCCACTGGAAACAGCCTTCCAGTCACAAAAATACCCGTCAACCATTACACCCTTTGCTTCCTGCCACTGAGTCAATTTTGGATCCAACTTGCCACTTTCCCTTAGATCCCATGGGCTTTTACTTTTTTGACCAGTCTGCCATGTGGGACCTTGTCAAAAGCCTTGCTAAAATCAATGTACACTACATCAAATGCGTTACCCTCATCGGCCCTCCTTGTTACTGCCTCAAAAAATTCAATCAAGTTAGTCAGACACGACCTTCCCTTAACAAATCCATACTGACTGTCCTTGATTAACCTGTGCCTTTCCAAATGATGATTTATGCTGTTCCTCAGAATTGATTCCAATAATTTGCCCATCACCGAGGTTAGGTTGGCCTACAATTACTCGGTCTATCCCTTTCTCCCTTTTTAAACAACGGTACAACGTTAGCAGTCCTCCAATCCTCCGGCACCATGCCTGTAGCCAGGGAGGATTGGAAAATAATGGTCAGAGCCTCTGCTATTTCCTCCCTTGCTTCTCTTAACAGCCTGGGATACATTTCATAGAAAAGAATCATAGAAAGGTTACAGCATGGAAGGAGGCCATTCGGCCCATCGAGTCCACCCCGGCTCTATCCAAGAGCAATCCAGCTAGTCCCACTCCCCCGCCCTATCCCCATAGCCCTGCAAATTTTTTTCTTTCAAGTACCTATCCAGTTCCCTTTTGAAGGCCATGATTGAATCTGCCTCCACCGCTCCCTCGGGCAGTACAATCCAGATGCTAACCACTCGCTGTGTAAAAAAGATTTTTGCTCACGTCACCTTTGGTTCTTTTGCATCCGGGCCTGGCGATTTATCTACTTTCAAAGATGCTAAACCCCTTAATACTTCCTCTCTCACTATGTTTATCCCATCCAATATTTCACACTTCTCCTCCTTAACTATAATCTCTGAATCGTTCCTCTCTTTTGTGAAGACAGGCGCAAAGTATTCATTAAGAACTGTACCCACATATTATGCCTCCACACATACGTTACCATTTTGGTTTCTAATAGGCCCTACTCTTCCCTTCGTTCTAGATAATTACAATGCTTTTATACAACAACAACTACGTGCATTTATATAACACCTTTAACGTAGTAAAACGTCCCAAGGCACTTCACAAAATTTGACACCAAGCCACATAAGGAGATATTAGGATAGGTGATCAAAAGCTTTCTCAAAGAGGTAGGTTTTAAGGAGCGTCTTAAAGGAGGAGAGAGAGGTAGCGACGCGGACAGTTTTAGGGAGGGAATTCCAGCGCTTAGGCCCTAGGCAGCTGAAGGCACGGCCGCCAATGGTGGAGCAATAAAAATCGGGGATGCACAAGAGACCAGAATTGGAGGAATGTAGAGATCTTGGAGGGTTGTAGAACTGGAGGAGGTTACAGAGATAGGGTGGGGCGAGGCCATGGAGGGATTTGAAAACAAGGATGCGATCGGGATCGGGATTTTAACCGATAAAGTATAGTGTAGTGTCTTTTAAACATTAGGACCGACCAGATGTACCAGAATGATTCTTTAATTGCATTTCTCAATGTTTGTTACTCTTGGAATACAGACTAAAATGTTAAACTTACCATGTACTTCGACTGAATGTCAGCAAGCAATGGTTCAACCAACTAAAGTTAGAATAGTTTCAAAAATTGAACATGGTGAACGTACACAGCAGGTAAGTCATATTGATAGAGAAGAACAGTAGGTAGCTGTTGATTAACTCTTGAGTTTTGTGAAGGAAAATTTCTTTTAATATCATTTACAGGGTTCCTCTGTGCAGCCTATTTTAATTTGTTTCATTACCCAGCAGCCATATGGAATGTACCGATGTGACACAATACCAAGCGAGTTGCATGAATCAGTCAATATCAGGAGAGTTGCATGAATCAGTTAATATCAGGAGAGTTGCATGAATCAATCTGCTTGGACATGGACAGCAAGCTTTATTCCTTTTATTTCCCTGATTCCTAACAAATGTTTGCCACAGTTTACAACTTTGAGGCCAAACACTACCACAGTTGTCAAAGAGTTCGGCACATGCTCACAGAGACACAGATAGCTCCAGGAAGCCCACGGGGAACGTCACTCTTGTCATTCAGAATTTCTCCTGACAGTTTTCAAAATGGGCAGTTTTAAAAAAGGCAGTTTTCATAAGTAGACTGAATATCCTATGATCAAAGAACTACACTCTTCTTTATGTGCGGGATGGTGTAACATTCAGCCCAACTGGTCTAAGCCTTCTTCTACTCTAATTACCTCTTCCCACACTGCCCGCATCTCCCTCTATTCCCTTCTCCCTCATGCATTCATCGAGCCTCCCTTTAAATGCATCAATGCTATCTGCTTCAACCACTCCACGTGGCAGCAAGCTCTCGATTCTCACCACTCTCTGTGTAAAGAAAGACTATCTAGATTTTTTATTTCATCTGTTCGTGTCTATCTTATATTTATGCCCCCTAGTTCAGGCTAAAACTAATAGATTTATTTACAACAGGATAATTAAACAGAGATACACAGCAAACAACAGATGGTACAAATACCTAGAGAAGAATAAAGACTGAACCAGCCTACAAGGATTAAAATACCTTCTTCAGGGTGTATTCTTACATAGTCCAATGATTGGCAATACCGTTGGAATAAACAGTATTTTGTATAACAATATAGTTGTATATTTCTGACCAGCACACAGAGTCCGAGTGGGCAATTTTAACTTAACTCGCTGGACAGGCAACCCACGGGATTGGATGGAATGTCGGTTTTACACCTCGCCTAATATTACTCCCCACTGACTTCAATGGAGAGTAATAGCGGGTGGGGTGTAAAACCAGCATTTCCCGACAGGCGGGTTAGGTTAAAATCGTCCCCCAAGTATCAATTCCAAATACTGAAACCAAACTGATACTTCAGTGAGGTTGATCACTTTGGCAGTCCCTTTGTGCCAAAAGAAGCCTTTCCTGTCATCGATATTAAATGAGACATTAACTATTTTCTTCTAAAGTATACTGGAGAATGAGCTAGATATTTGATGAAGTGGATGATTGGCACGATCCAACTGGACAGCTAAGTCTTTTCCACTTCTCTACGTTCCTGATCGGTCAGCCGCCAGGAATAATGAATGAATGTGTAAATTTACATCATTTAATACTTGCCAGCAATCAAAATCATTCCTATGTCTGATTGGAGTCTACAAATAACATACCCATTATCCGTCAAAAGACTAATTTCACTATCACCTAGAATCAAGCTTCTGCATCTTGACTAATCTACAACTCAAAGAACCTGCTTGCATCCTGCAGATAGCTGGGCTCTGGTCTTTACTTTGCATTTTAGTGAGGAAGGGCAGATTCCATCTTATTTCTAGTTATTTCTGAAACACATTCACCTTGTATATCTATGGTCACTAAAAAGAACAGGTGATACAGATGTTTGTCTCATTTAACACAGAATGAAAACTCTACTTTCCTTCGTTAGCATTGAATATGTGGGAACCATGTCAGTCATTCTCATCTCATCCAGTACCAGTTCAATTGTCCACAAATACACAAATTGTACTGGCACATTCTCAACACTGCCATTTACAATAGGCACAGGGGTTGAAATTCCTCAGCGCATGGCGATGTGGCTACAACGCACGCCCAAACTGGGAGGCCCAAGGCCAGCCCAAAATTAGGCCTCAGGCCTTATCTAGATCAGCCGGAGCCTGTCACGCCTCCACTGGCACCTTGCCCGACTGGTGAAATGAATTTCGGGCCATCTGTCTCGCCAACAGCGGCCCTCAGGTAAGTCATTACACAAGATAAGGGCTCAAGGGGTTGGGGGCAATATATTAGCATGGATAGAGGATTGGATAACGGACAGAAAAGAGAGTAGGAATAAACGGGTCATTTTCAGGTTGGCAGGCTGTAACTAGTGGGGTGCCGCAAGGATCAGTGCTTGGGTCTCAGCTATTTACAATCTATATTAATGACTTAGATAAAGGGACCAAGAGTAATGTAACCAAGTTTGCTGATGATACAAAGCTGTGTGGGAAAGTAAGCTGTGAGGAGGACACAAAGAGTCTGCAAAGTGATATAGACAGGTTAAGTGAGTGGGCGAGAAGGTGGCAGATGGAGTATGATGTGGGGAAATGTGAGGTTATTCACTTTGGTAAGAAGAATAGAAAATCAGAATATTTTATAAATGGTGAGAAACTATTAAATGTTGGTGTTCAGAGAGATTTGGGTGTCCTCGTACAAGAAACACAGAAAATTAACATGCAGGTACAGCAAGCAATTAGGAAGGCAAATGGTATGTTGACCTTTATTGCAAGGGAGTTGGAGTACAAGAGTAAGGAAGTCTTGCTACAATTGTACACGGCTTTGGTGAGACCCCACACCTGGAGTTCTGTGCATAGTTTGGTCTCCTTACCTAAGGAAGGATATACTTGCCTTAGATGCAGTGCAACGAAGGTTCACTAGATTGACTCCAGGGATGAGAGGGTTGTCCTATGAGGAGAGATTGAGTAGAATGGGCCTATACTCTCTAGAGTTTAGAAGAATGAGAGGTGATCTCATTGAAACACATAGGATTCTGAGAGCGCTTGACAGGGTAGAGAGAATAGAACCAGGGGAATAGTCTCAAGAGAAGGGGTTGAACATTTAGCACTGAGGTGAGAAGGAATTTCTTCACTCAGAGGGTTGCAAATCTGTGGAATCCTCTATCCCAGAGGGCTGTGGATGCTGAGTCATCGAGTATATTCAAGGCTGAGATCGATAGATTTTTGGACTCTAAGGGAATCAAAGGATATGGAGATCGGGTGGGAAAGTGGAGTTCAGGTTGAGGATCAGCCATGGTGTTATTGAATGGCAGAGCAGGCCTGAGAGGCTTGTATGGCCTGCTCCTGTTCCTATTTCTTATATTCTTATTAGGGCAATCAAAAATAGTCAAATCCACTACGGTGTTTAAATATGAAGTTGTCTGTCACTGTCTAATATACCAGCCACTTTATTCTTTCTCACCTCAGCCATTTTGAATATTAGCATCTTCCCATGACAGCTTATGTGGCGTAAAGATAATTCCGTGAAAACACAGGTGTGCAATGACTTTCACAGTGAATGCCGAAATAAAACATCAAACTTGCTGATGCACACATCATACCTTCAGCTTATGAAAGTCATAAATGCCAGAGGGAAATGCAACTCATGCACTGAAAGTTATGGTTACCCCCCCCCCCCTACCCACTCAATCATAGTTCAGGTGGTAAATGCAGCACCTGGTGTTGTACTGAGCCATACAAACCAGGCAGGTCCCAGATTCCACCTTCAGTTTCAGCTGATCTCAGACAGAGAAGTATCAGGGAGATAATTGGCTTTAGTGTTCCTCGGTTAGGGAGCAGGGGAAAACCATCCAAGGTTGCCAGTTCTGATCGCTATCCAGTGACTACCTACTGGAAAGTACACGAACATGTAGGCAGGATGTCAGGCTCTCCGGCTCTCCATGGCCAAACAGCCTCCAAATGTTCACTTCCACCCTCCGTAAACTTGAGCTCATCCAAAACTCTGCTGCCCATATCCTAAATCGCACCAAGTCCCATACACCCCTGTGCGCGCTGACCTACATTGGCTCCCGGTCCGCGAACTCTTCGATTTTAAAATTCTCATCCTTGTTTTCAAATCCCTCCATGCCCTCACCCCTCTCTATCTCTGTAACTTCCTCCAACTCTACAACCTTCCGAGATCTCTGCGCTCCTCCAATTCTGACCTCTAGTGCATCCCCGATTTTCATCACTCCACCATTGGCGGCCGTGCCTTCAGCAGCCTAAGCCCTTAGCTCTGGAATTCCCTCTCTAACCCTCTCCGCCTCTCTCTCTCGCTCTCCTCCTTTATAAAGCTCCTTAAAACCTACCTCACCTGTCTTAATATCTCCTTACGTGGCTCGGTGTTAGATTTTGTCTGATTACGCTCCCATGAAGCGCCTTGAGATGTTTTACTATGTTAAAAGTGCTATATAAATACAAGTTGTTGCTCTCTTGCTTCACAGATGAAGATTAGCCACTCAGTTGAGGTAGGAGACGTCAAGCTGCACCCTTGGGACTATGCCACAACGCGAGTCCAGTGGGCTAGATTTTCAACTTGCCGCTAGAGTATAAAACTGGCGTTGTAGATCGATTGCCCATTATTGGCACCGCCCAATTTTCATTCATTGACTTCAATGGAAATTAAATCGGGCAGGTTCTATAATCTGCGGCTGATGCACAATGGCAGTTTTATGCCCAGGGGGCAAGTTCAAAATCCACCGCAGTGCCTTCAGAAGAGAAGGGAAAGGAAGAAAATGGGCTGGGAAAAGAAATTGAGGGTGAAGTACATATTGAGCTATGTGATCAATGCTACCCAATGAATTATTTTGCACATTGCACCAATCTACTTCCTCTTTTACTACTTACAAATAGTGACAGAAAAACAGTTTAGGAGTGTCCTTAGTGATTGATTTGTGGGTGGTGAGGGGTTCGGGGCGGGGGGAAACATCAAGGAAGAGGAAATTAAACAACTAAGGCTGAAAATAAATGCTGATGCGCAAAACTGCATCAGGCTTAAATAAACCCACATTTTATGTAACTTAGCAACCACCATTTAAATACAACCAGCCTGACAGTCTCTTCAGCTGGCCCAGTTGTGGTCAGTGATTCACTGTGTGGCTGGAAGTACTCTTGACAAGCCCACTGCTAATGCCTAAAGAAGCCACAATTCCATTATTTTTAAATCAGTAACACAATCTTTGGCACTTAAAGCTATAATTTTAGATATAAAAAGTACTCTCACAGCCTTTTGAAAGCTTTACAACACAAATGAAGTCCCAGTCTATTTTCCTATCTGTGCCACAGTTTACCAAAGTTACTGGGAAACCTAACTTGGCAATAGCTTTTCTTTACAAGCTGGTATTTAGTCGTTTTATTGTTACAATTGTGCAACTAAATCCATGTGTAAACAGAGATCACTGCATAAGTACACAGAACGCGGCTATTTAAAACACAGGGCAAGGATTTTTCCTTTGCATTCCTAATGTTGTATCGATAGAAACAGTACTCGTTTGTGCCGATGCCCCGCTGTTCCCTGCAACCCCACAAGCCGTACTTTATATAATGGGCAGGGCAAGAGTTTCGACAGAGCACAACATGCTATTATCTACACTTACTGCACGTTGCCCAAGTATCAATTTTACAAGAAGTAGTTGTTGTAAAAAGAATTGAGGCAGTGAAAATGGTGGCGTTTAAGCAATGACAAATCACTTGCCCTAGAAATGGATATGATGGAATTGTAACGCATCAATGGCGAGGGCAGCTTGGCAATTTGCGTTTCAGATCCCCATTGTGCAACATTACAGACTGGGAAACAGGTTTCCACTCACGTGGTCACTTCCAGATCCCAACTGTGCTGTTGTGAGCCACTGCCGTTGAGAAGCTGAGGGAACTCACCCGTAAAAAAGGGTGGGGGGGAACGGAAAGAAAGTCAAAAGGTTCGTCACTTTAAGCTGCTTTGCCACAATTCCCAGCAGATAGCTGCGAATGTTACTGACAGTAGCAAGAGAACAAGTCCCTGGGTTTCTCTCAGTCTGGGTAGATCCGTGCTATAAGGAGACTATGGGAAGGGAAAATAGGAAGGCAAGAATAAACTAACCAAAAATATACTCAAATCTGCCTAAACCTTATGTGAGAAAAGAGAATGGAAAATATCACACAAGATTAAAAAATAAATACCGTAGTGAATATTTGTCACGACCAAATCCGAAAGGGGAAACCCAGACCGTTTAACCATTAGGCTGCGTCCAGGATTTGCTTACTATTATTATTCTGTCCGGCATGTAGATTTAATTATATCCCCATGTTTAACTTTCATCAGTGGACTGCTGAGAAAAGCCACATGCAAGTCGTTCCCATATGTTGGAATATTTTGTTACTGCAGCACAGAATAACCCAACGTATGTTAAAAATACAATTCCATTTGAATGAAAAGCAGAAACCAGAGACCACTGCAGAAAGTTTGCCAATGGGTGCGTGCAGATTTGAAAGTTCTCAGCTCTCTTTGGGTTCAATTGGTTGCCTACCAGACTTTCACATTCCGCTTCACTTGCACTTTTGTAAATGTCAACAATCCCAATTCAACCACAGCCCCATTTGCTTCACTGCGCTAACTTTTTCGTTAACAGTGCAGTTTATCATTAATAACTATATCGCTATCCCTTCTTTGTTGCTGGCTCAATATCCTGGCATTCCCTACCAAACGCCATTATGGGAGCACCATCATTACAAGGACTGCAGTGGTTCATGGAGAAGGCCCATCACCACTTTCTCATGGCACATAGAGACGAGAAATAAATGTGGCCTTACCAGAATTGCCCTGATTCCAAGAACCAATAAATAAAAAACTACTGACTTCCATGGTTTTCTACAGTTCAGTTTCAACTCCATAATTAAGAAAAACTGATCACAGGCATCATCCCCATGTACGTCCAATGATGGTGTGTGTATGAAGAGATTTAACTATTTTCACATAAGCAGATCAAACTAATTGAAACCAACGCACATGTCAGATTTTACAGCATAAACTGTCACAAAAAAGTAGCTCTGACTCTGTAAACGACAAGCAAAATTGCGGAGGTTGGTGCATCTCTAAAACAATGTGGGGTTATTATATGACCAATATTGTTTCATATTAAAAAAAACTCATTTTCTACAGTACAGTACTACAGTAATAGAAGGTTTACTAGCAGTTGTAAAGCTTATTGGGAGTAGTAGGGTTTATAAAATATAAATTTCATTAAGAAAAATAATAAATTAATTAACACATAATAAAGATGGAAGGGCTGGTGACGTGGAGCTCCTGGACGCCGGTGTGATCCAGGGCAAACACGTCTGCAGTAAGTGTCTGCGGCTTGAGGAGCTTTGGCTCAGAGTCATTGAACTGGAGGTCGAGCTGCAGACAGTAGCAAGAGAACAGGGAGGGGGAAAAATACCTGGACATTCAGTTCCAAGAGGTGGTCACCCCCCTTAGGATAGGGTCATCTGAATTGGTCAGTGGTCAGGGACAGGAGGGTGTACTGCGAGCGAGACAGGTAAGGGGATCGAGAAGGTAGAAGTGGAGGAGCCTCAGTCTTTTGTTATTGGAGGTAGATGGGAAAGTAGGGTTGAGGTCACAATCAGATCAGCCATGATCTTATCAAATTGCAGAGCAGGCTCGAGGGGCCGAATGGCCTACTCCTGCTCTTAATTTGTATGTTCATACATATGTTCGTACAGTCGCAAGTGAGAATTTCATTGCCTTACTGCTAATGCAGGACTTCCAGCATGACAAGTTCTGCGATACTGCAAATGAAGCAAGAGCGTCATTAGTGCAGTATTACCGGGGAATAGATTGCAGTGATTACAGGGGAGTTTCTCAGAAACTACACTGAGCTGAATCTCAATGGAGGTCAAATCTGTCACAGGAATATCTTCACCAGTTCATCACAGCACATCGAAAGGAGACTATTAACAGATTTGTCAGAGACAGCAACAACCAACTTATAAATACTCCAAATAGTTTAGAAAAGAATTATATTGTTAAAAAAGTAAAGCATGGTACAAGAAAAACAGAAAAATTGTTGAACGCTCACTTGATATCGGATTGCTCTGGAGTGATCAAATATTAAGCAGAGGTGAAGATGTGCTGAGTCCACTCATTGGTTAAACGATGGATCCTATTAGACTGGCCATTTATTTTCATGTATGACACTAATAGTGTTTCCTTACCCAACTTCTTCATAGAATCCTTCCAGGTCATCCCTCTGTTCATCCAGTGACAGCTCTAGATCCAAGTAATTCCCATTCGGAGCTATCTGTAGTGCACAGTCTTCCAACTTGACAGAAATGAGAAATATAAAAATTAAAATATTTTATTTTTATGATCAGAAAATCCAATATTAAAGAGAAGACTTGTGCAGGGCTATGGTCGAATTAGATTTGGTGAGAGGCAAGTCTATTTACAGAGGGGAGTTGAGAGGTCAGAACTTCAGCAGGACAGAAGTGATCACTTCACTTTATTTCAACCAGGCTGTGGCTGTCTATGGTGTTTGATCTCTTAGGCATTTATTACACACAGTTCAGAATTGAATATTTGCCTGAAAACATGCTGTCCCAGATTATCGCAGTATCAAAAAGTTCGGATCCCAAGAAATGCCTGATCAATTTCCCGTTACGTTGTCGCAGTACACAATTTGAGCCATTAGATTCCGCAAGACAACGATGAAACATTCCCATGGCTGTTTGTGGGATTCCAAATTCTGTTTTATATATACAAGTGTTATAATAGAACAAGGTCATGGACTAGTTCCACATGTTGAAGGAGCATTAGAAGACCTTATTCAAAAACAGTACTAAACTAATCCCTCGGTGGGCAGCTTTTAAATGCAGCAATGTAATGACTAATACATTTTCTTTTACAATAAACTTAATAAGTTGTCTTCAAATTAATAAGGTCCAGTGAAAACAAGTTAGACAGTGGAAATATAATGAAAAAACAGGAAAGAGAACTACAATTTGTGATAACCTTCATTCTAACTTCCGTTTTGCCCCACAAAGATAGACACAGCTCTGACTAGCTCTGGAGCTCCACCTTTGTCCCACCCCAAATAAAATGATTTTCCATATCATCAGGGCCAGCTCACTTAGAGAAGAAATGGAATACTGCTTAAGCCTACACGACTTTGACAAGTCATAGTTCACGTACAGGCAATAGTTATAACTAGGCAGCTGTACAGTTAGGAATGGAATCCCATCAAAGCCTCTCTCTGTCCCTGCAGGATGTAGCAATTAGGTAATGCTAGGCTTGGGTTTTAAAATCTGTAGATCTTAGGAGGAAGGGAAGACTACATGAGGCAAGCAATTCCACAGGCTTGAGGTCCTGGAAAATTGAGTGAGAAGGAAATAGTGGGGTGAGTCTGGATTTTTATACAGTAAGGATGAAGAGTGGGGGCTGAGAGGAACAAGGAAAGAAAGTTTTGAAAAGCACCAACAGTAGTAGAGATAAAATGGAGCATCAAGAAAGCAACAGTGAGAGAAACTTTGGAGAGTAGAGGAAAAGCAAACTGTAACTTGGCATCTAGTTTCACCCTCCCATACATGCCAACTGCCGATAGTCAGCACTCTGAAGTCAGTGTCTGCTTGTGTGTGTTTGCAGATAAAGATCAGTGCTGCTCCTGGCTCCATCCCTGGTTCCCAATGATGCTGCTGCTCCAGAACATGGAATATTGCTGCCTACTATGGGTGGGACATTCAGGAACTTCCCCTGTGCGGCAGAATTCCACCACTGGAGTAACAGCATCCAGGAAGAGCCAGGAGCAGCGCTGAGGAAGGAGGGGAGAAGGATGCCACTGTGAACTGGTGGCAGGGAGGGAAACAGAAAGGAAGGAGGATGCTAGATGCTAGATGGATAAGGGAAAAAGATGAGTGTCAGCCTAAATTAAGGGGGGGGGGGCGCAGAGAAAGGTATGTGTTGTGAAATAAGGGGGAAGAGGAGTTCATGCTCTATGTTCAAACCCGAGCTTGATTCTTTTCTGAAAGGACTTACAAGATCCTGAAAGCTTGTTACGAAATGTGTAATTTAATGGTTTTCTGAATAAAACATTATCCCTTTTAATGCAGCAAAGGGCCAGTACGATCAGCCTATTTCATCCCACCATTTTAAAAAGAAAAAAAAATAGAAGTCCACTCTATTTAGTTTGGTCCAGCTCCATGCATTTAGTCCTGTTTTTTTGTTTGTTCTACCATACGACAGCAATAATAACCATTCAGCACAACAGTAATGGAAACAAAGGTCACTAAAGGGAAAGCAAGTTTTTAAAAAAATTGTGTCACACAGGTATGTTAGGATTCTGAAATCATTGGGATCAAGAGTCCCAGTATTGATTCTATCAACTGAGCAAGATACAGCCATACAGAGTCCAATGTCACAATTTTAAAAAAATTACCCACACTATGATTAACTGCATTCTGCATCACTTCAGTAATGTGCTATTCAGTTAAAAGGTGTAATCCCCTTTTAGGATGTAATGGTGAGATGATGAGTCAATAAATCTGCATCCACCGTATTGATCAGTTCTTGGACTGCACTATAAGCCATCCATTGGAACACAGCAACAGGAGTAGGCCATTCAGTCCATCGAGTCTGTTCTGCCTTTTAATTAGATCATGGCTGATCTGTATATCAAATCCATTTACCCGCCTTTGACCTATATCCCTTACCTAACAAAAATCTGTCGCTCTTAGTCTTGAAAATTTCAATTAATCTAACATCCTTTTGGAGGAAAGAATTCTAGATTTCCACTGCCCTTTGTGTGAAAAAGTGATCCCAGATTTCACTCCAGAACAGCCTAGCTCTAATTTTAAGATTGCGGCCCTTTGTTCTGGATTCCTCCATCAGAGGAAATAGTTTTTCTGTATCAACCCCATCAAATCCCAATATTATTTTGAACACCTAAATTAGATCACCCCTCAACCTTCTAAACTCGAGGGAATACAAACCAAGTTTATGCAACCTGTCCTCATAATGTAACCTTTTAAGCCCTGGTATCATTCTGGTGAATCTGCACTGTACCGCCTCCAAAGCCAATATATCCTTCCTGAGGTTCGGTGCCCAAAACTGAACACAGTACTCCAGATGGGGTCTGACCAAGGCTCTGTACAATTGAAGCATAACTTCCTCCGCTCTGAATTCCAACCCCCTTGAGATAGAGGCCAACATTCCATTAGCCTTTTTAATTAACTTTTGTAGCTGTGCACCAGCTTTTAGTGATTAGTAAACATGGACACCCAAATCGCTCCACAGTTTCTAGTCTCCCACCATTCATAAAATATTCCAAATAGTCTTTCTTGGATCCAAAGTGGATGACCTCACACTTACCCACAATGAACTCAATCTACCACAGTTTTGCCCACTCACTTAATTGATCTATGCCCCTTTGTAACTTTTTGCTCCCACCTACACAACTTACTGTTCCTCCGAACTTAGTGTCGTCTGCAATCTTGGTTATACAACTCTATTTCTTAATCTAAGTCATTGATAGATATGGTGTAAAGTTCCCACGGTCCCCAGCTGCAGCTTCCTGCCACCAAATTCCCGCTCCCGCCCATCAGCCAGGTAGTGAATTTGGCCGGGACGCTGGGAACTTTTATGTAAATGAGGGCCTGCCGTTAAGATCCATGTCCCTGGCCTCTCCGAGTGCACCGCCCGTTACCGGGCTCACTCGCACCGTTCCCGCCACCGAGGCCAGTGTTTTTAACTGCTCCTGTGAATGGGGTATTTTGTCAAGAACTCTCCTTTCCTCCCTCTTGCTCATTTTGTCATTACCTTGGCTCCCTTTACCTATATTTTATATGATGCAGCTTCTCATGGTTTCTCCCTATTGCTCCATGCTAAGATGTCATCCTACTTTACACCACCAATAAGCCTGTAATTGATGTGCTTTTCCTTTAATCTTTTAAATAATCCTCTTAATCCTACTTTCACTTCCAATTGTGTTTGTTTGAGTCTTTCAGCCCATCAACTGTACAGTCTTTTCTCACGCCACCTCTCATTCAGAAGGGTGATGAGTCCCAAATTCATCTCTTCAAAGTGGTAACCTAAAGGTCTGTTTCAACGTGAGGCTGGTGATCCTTCTGCCCATGGCAATAAAACATTAATGGGGCTATTTTGTACTAATCTGAAATTAATTATAGTTTAGCTGATCACAGGCTGCAATTAATATGTTTCACTGGGCAGAATCCACAAACGAGGTGGAAATCGCAAAAGAAAAATTAGAAGCTGGAAGAAATTTGCTGCTTCCACTGCCTGGGAATCAGAAATCGACTGAAATATTCAATCTGAAAGTCAGCAAACTGCATAACGGCCATAAAATCAAACTTCTTCCCAGACAAAATTACTACCATTCCTGGAGACATTCTCAATTCTATTTTGAATTGCCGATCGCAAACTTTAAAATAAAGTCACTGATTGCAGCAGACATAAATGCTGGAACCACACAAACCACTGGACTGGAGAGGTTACAAAAGCCAACGGCAATTTTTAAGAATGATTTTAAGGTTTCATTAACACCTTTAATTTCAAATTGTACAGAAACCCTGAAACAGTGTCAAAAGTAGTTTAGGATTATCACATATTGAAACAGATGTACAAAAATCACCATCAGTGTTGGGGTTTTGTTTCAAATTTGGTTAATTCCACAGGAATTTGGTACAGCCAAGTCAACAGAATGAACTTCAAAAATTCAGCATTATTAAAATACTCCACTAACTTGTGGCTTCTTCATCATATTTACAAGCATATTTCACAGGGAAAACAAAACTACATTCTGTAAACCAAGCAATTTTATCAGATCCTTTCACCTAAGTCATGCAGGCTTGTGTGTCAAGATATGATTGTGAGTTACAAAGAAAAATTTGATTATATATTTGAAGTCTGTCTTCACTTCTCTCAGCTATCTATGTTGATAAGTTTTACCCATCTGTAAATATGCCACAATATATATTTATAGTAGAGATGATTTAAACAACCTATCCTGTATGCTGTGCTGTTAGAGGTTTGCATACATGTCAGAAATTGCAGTAAGTCAGCTGTTTCCATTATCAAACTGATAATACATGATTGCCTGTTAATGCTCTCAGGAGAACTAGGTTTAGGCAATAAATGCTGCCACATCCCAAATATAAAAAAACAGAACCATCAAAATCTGAAAACTAAAATATTTTGTTGATTTATATAAACTTTCATAACTGTTACAATACAAATATTAAATACACTTCTAGACATTATACAAGTATTGCGATCATTTGTATAATGCACAGAAATGTATTTAATGTATTTGAACATTTACTGCTCTGGGCACACAGGAGCTCCAAATAGAAGTTGTTACAATACAAGCCATTGGTATGGAAAAATAATGGTTAGCATTACCTGCTTGTGCCTTTGTTATACTGTGCATATCTGAATGGAAATATTACAGATTCTCAGTCCAACATTCTGCACATTTAAAATGTTCACAGTTTCCTCCCCAATTTCTTTTTACTCTGCTATAGTCAAATAAACTTATCCAAAACAGAAGTGATCCCATTTCTACCTAATACATCACAGATAAGTTAGATTTTGTAAAAATGGGTTTACGTTAGATTTTGCATCTGAAATGACTGCAATTTGCACCCAGGATAAGACACGCGCATGACATTACCTCACATGTTGGCCTGAAGTGCACTTTTAGCTTTGACCTGTGACAGTAATTTAATCTAGTTTAATAATTAAATATTATCACAAGTAACTAGAATAATGTGCAATGGATAAATGTTCTACAAGATAGGGGCTCACCATGTAACAGTTGAAGACTTTTACTGGCCCAGTAAATAGCTCAATGGAATAACTCAAAGGGTACAGCTCATATATAACCTTTAAAATGTTATTGTCCATTTAGGCCACACTGCTTTGAGCATATACTCTTAACAGTTTATTGGCAACTAATGGCGTAGTTAAGTCACTTTTACACCACGGTAGACCCGCTCTGGAATCACTGGTTTCCAACACATGGGTTTCATGCAGCTGGTAAACCCACAGGGATTTGCTACAGCTATGTCTCTTAAAACTTTCATGAAACCAATACATTTCAGATCAACATCAAACACAGCAATTAACCTACCATAGCTAATGTAAAGCTACCATTACTGAATGAGGTCAGGTCCCTTGTGATGGGAGAAGGGGAAATGTGTTGTTGACCGGAGGTCACCGGCGGAAAAAAGTTTTTGTTAACCTATCCACGTGAACACTTGGGTCAAGTTAAGCACATTAAATCATTACCCTGTAGGTGAATGCTGCACTGCTAAAGTTATTTCTAGAAATTATAATATTTTACTGCTAAAGGGGATATTAATGAGTTGATATTGCAATGACATTCTATAAAGTTCAGAGATCACGAGAGAGACAGAAAGACTAACTAACTGAGACTGACTCTATGCTCAGTATTTTTTGTAATTTTCTGCATATCGTACACACACTGCTCCTGCTAAGAATCTGAAGTCACCTCTGCTGCTCAGTTGATCAGATCAGTCGACAGGGGGATTCAAACTCCAATCTCTTGGCTGAGAGCCCAGTTATTGTAGCAACCAGTCTGGCTGGATATTGACTTTATTGGAATTTCAGCAAATAGCAGAAAAAACAGAAATCAGAAAAAGGAACTGAACTGACAGAGAAAAGATCTATGGAGCTTAAACCCCAAATTATAGTAAAGCAGTTTTAACTACAAAATCCACAATCTTAACCAGTAAACCGTACCATTTGCTCCACAACATAAGATTCCAGTTTTGGTGACCGTTACTGTGCAATTTTCATTTCTAAACGCACAGCTTCTTGCACAGATTAAAATCAACACAGAAGGTGTTAACACAAGCCAGTCCCATCAAATTATTACACAGGCTTCAGCTATACAAGGTGCAGGTGTACAGTGCTGTGCTACAGATCTGTTTTACAAAAGAAAATGACACAAACAACATGTACATGGTTCAGTAAGACAACAATTGAAGTGATTTACTTTGATCCCTTTTCCCTGCCTTAAGCAAATTAATTAAGATGCATAAAAAAGGAGATTCAACCACAGTTCTGAGATACAGTATGTGCTTAACTCCATGCTTATTGTCATTTTTATAACAAAACACTAAATTAAACTCTTTGGGATTGTACGGTAAAACAATAGGGGGTGAAATTGGGCCATTTAGCACCCGTTTTTATTAGGCACTACGCAGCCAACTAACCCTCAAAAATGGGGTCCGAGATTCGTGCACACACTTCCGATGGGAAGAGCGCAGGACGCCATCTTGGTAAAAGGGTTTGTGGTGCGCCTAGCAACCGCCAGCAGCATGCAGAGTAGGGGGATTATGACGCGAATCAGTGTCCAACTCTGATTTAAAGGGACCGCTGCTATTTTGGAACACCCCCACCCCCCCACCACCAGCGCTATTTAAAAGGGATCATGCAGGAATTACAGGTTATTTGCTGGATTATTTCTTCTGGCTGCTGGTGCATTTATATGTGTTTTTGGAGGTTTCCTATACTTGGATAAAGTTGCAATACTCTACAGCTGGCTAGCTGACAGACAACAGGAAGGGCACTGGCAGAGTGGCAGTGCTCAGGGGAGCAGGAATGCTGTCATCCTGAGAAAGGACAGCAGGTTCGTGTTCCATGGAGCCACTGCCACTTGCTGCCTCCAGTTATGCGCCATCTTCTCCTACAAGAAATAGGGAAGTGTGTCAGTGAGTGTCCTGCAAGATGTTTGGGTGATATGGTTGTCATGATTGAGTAACTACCAGTGTGTGTGAACTGTGAGTTGTGGGTGTGAAGCTTGCAACTTGCTAAGTGTGTGAGGTTCAGAGAAAGCATATGATTTGAACAGTTGAGTACTGACTGAAAGAGATTGTTGGTAGGTGGGTGATGATGGTGTAGTGAATTGAGAAGTGGATGAGGCTAATGGTGCAGTTGGTACGATATGCCACTCGAAGCTTGAACTCACTCACCTTGACAACTTGTTTTAAATCACTGAGCTTCTCCCTGCACTGCATTCATGTTCTTGGAGCTATGCTCCTGACATTTACCTCCTCCCCTACTTCCTCCCACTGCCGCTTCATCATATGTCTGGAGGGCCTCTTGCCCCCTTTGAGGATACAGGATGCCCTCCTTCTCTCCACCTCTTGCACCAAGGTCTCCAGTGCATCATCAGAGAACCTTGGTGCATGCTCTCTCCCAGGTGCAGCCATTCTTCAAAGTATCACAGCATAGATTCAGTTTTGAAACGACTCTCACCACTTCTTGCAGCCACAATGCACCTCCCCTTTAAGAGGTGCAGGCTGCCTTTAAGAAGCGCTAGTCACTCGCGATAGCGGGGCCCCCACCGATGCGTTCAGCCAATCAACAGCGCAGTTAGCGCTGACCACACGCAGCAATCATTTAAAACAGCAGGCAGCACGAATGTAACGTGCTGCCTGCATTGCTATGTACGGGCACGGGTTAATCACGTACCACACTCTCTATATGCAGGGATTCAGACACAATTTCATAGTTTCTTCTAAGTTTTTAAGCTCTCATCAGGGCTGAAAAATAACACAATCGAAGAAAATCAGTCTAACCTGTGCACATTCTAAAAGTGCAGAAAATTTGTAACTCGATTTTGATTCTAATGCAGTGAAAATTTCGAGAGACATTGGGAGCGGAGAAAAAAATCTTAAATCCCCCGTCACTGCTTTCTGTGAATAACTGTTTCCTCATGATTCTATACAGAATCGTTTCACAAACATTCCAAGCTACTTTAACATTGGGATTTAACCACGAGCAGCCCTCTCCCCACAGCTATTTATTAACGTGTAAAATCTGTGCACAGAATGAGACGAGTCCACTAACAGACTAAACAGATGAATGGACTTATATAAGTTAACTAGAATCATAGAATCATAGAAGTTTACAACATGGAAACAGGCCCTTCGGCCCAATATGTCCATGTCGCCCAGTTTATACCACTAAGCTAGTCCCAATTGCCTGCACTTGGCTTGGATCCCGTGAGATTTAACCTTACGTAACAACCTACCATGCGGTACCTTGTCAAAGGCTTTGCGAAAGTCCATGTAGACCACGTCTACTGCACAGCCCTCATCTGTCTTCTTGGTTACCCCTTCAAAACCTCAATCAAATTCGTGAGACATGATTTTCCACTCACAAAACCATGCTGACTGTTCCTAATCAGTCCCTGCCTCTCCAAATGCCTGTAGATCCTGTCTCTCAGAATACCCTCTAACAACTTACCCACTACAGATGTCAGGCTCACCGGTCTGTAGTTCCCAGGCTTTTCCCTGCCGCCCTTCTTAAACAAAGGCACAACGTTTGCTACCCTCCAATCTTCAGGCACCTCACCTGCAGCTGTCGATGATTCAAATATCTCTGCTAGGGGACCCGCAATTTCCTCCCTAACTTCCCATAACGTCCTGGGATACATTTCATCAGGTCCCGGAGATTTATCTACCTTGATGCGCGTTAAGACTTCCAGCACCTCCCTCTCTGTAATATGTACACTCCTCAAGACATCACTATTTATTTCCCCAAGTTCCCTAACATCCATGCCTTTCTCAACCGTAAATACCGATGTGAAATATTCATTTAGGATCTCACCCATCTCTTGTGGTTCCGCACATAGATGACCTCATTGATCCTTAAGAGGCCCTACTCTCTCCCTAGTTACTCTTTTGCCCTTTATGTATTTGTAGAAGCTCTAAAGTAAGCTTATTGTTATTTTCAAGCATTTCAAAAACAACCAGTAGGAACACACAGGAAAAATTAATAAATTTCCATTTTTGCACAATTATGCAGATGTAATTTTGTAGCCAAGATCAGTTTTGGAAAGATGTGGCCTTTGCAGTGAACTCTGTTATTTACATCTGGATTCTAGCTTTGAGACAGCAGAAACCCAGATGCAAAGAAAAGCGTAAATTTTATAAAAGTTATTTTCTCAGGGGACTCTGATAGCTCAGAAAGGTCTTATGTTCAAGACCTAGCCAGTACTACGATAGACAATACCAGCAAGGGCACTACAATTGGTGCCAGTGCCTGTATTGGAGGAGGGGGGGGGGGGGTGTAAAGAGAGAGAGGTGAGTCAGCAAGGGATTCAGATACCAATAGCAATCCAGTAAACCTTCATGGAATAAATGTCTGTCCGAAGAAGAGTATCCTTGAAAGACGAGTTACTGAAAGTAGTTAGGGAAAGGCTTTCACAGCTGATAGTGATGTGCAGAGATGCAAGTGCTAGTTCATTTCTTAAAAACATGGGAGAGAAGAATGATTCATTGTTTGTGGGGTACAGGTTAACTGCATTAACAAATCAACTGGCCTCTCCTCACCTCCTGCCTAAACAATACTTTTGCAGCAGAGAAAAACCTCCTTTCAAAATTATGTCATGTGGAAAAGAAAATGGGCTCGAATTTAGCAGGCCTGCGGGTTCCCAGCGGGTGGTCCTCCGGGAGCGTGGAAAACGCGGACGGGTAATTGTGTGCGTCCCCCACGCGATCGCGGGATAATTGGACCCATTAAGGCCTGCTTCCGGGTTCTCCGCTCCCCAGCTGCGTGCCGGCCGGCTGCGCATGCGCAGTACCGTCGACGCGATGTAGGAGCTCCAGTTAAAGGGGCAGTCTCCCAAAGCCCCTCCTGCTGCAAGCAAGAGGTCTGGGAGAATGGCTCAACCAAGGGGAAAGGCTGCGCCCCGTTTTTCAGATCTGGCACTGCAGCTGATGCTGGAGGGCGTGAGGAGGAGGAGGGAAACACTCTTCCCTGAGGATGGGCGCAAGTTCCCTGCCGCCGCAACCAGGAAGGCATGGGCAGAGGTGGCGGCGGAGGTGAGCAGCAGGGGCAACACCCCAAGGACTTGGGAGCAGTGCCGCAAGCGCTTCAATGACCTGACTAGGTCTGGCAAGGTGAGTACACCAACGCACCCTCCCACATCCCGTCCCCACCATCACGCCAAGCAGATCACAACCCCCTCCTGCACAGCCACCACTGCGCTCCATCAGCAATCCTCACAGCCACTCATTCACCATCCTCGCCGTGCACGCAAGTACCCACCGTCCCTGACCCCACCCGAACACTACCACACACCCCAATCCCCATGCAATGGGATGGGCACGTGGCCCACACTTCCTCCCATCCGTTCCGCGCCACGCTCAACCCAACCACACCGATGCTCGATGCGTCTCACGATGCAAGACGCACCCACTCACACATCTGTGTTTTGCCTTCACAGGAGAAGAGGAGTAAGAACAATCGGGAAAGGGCACGCACCGGAGGTGGGCCGCCGCAAGTGGTGGAGCTCACCGACGCAGAGGTGGAGGCGCTCGACCTCGCCCGCACGCGACATTGCCTGTCGGTGGCCGATGGCGAGTGTGTCGCTGCCGAAACGGCCGGTAAGGGAAAGCTGACACTCAACACCCATGATCGCGAGTGACCGTATCATCACCTGCCATCAGGCGCACTGTCAAGTTGGTCCACATGCCTCAAAGTGCCCTCTGTTCTCTTGCAGGTGCGTCTTTGGATCAAGCGAGCGTGGAGGGCGATTCCTCAGAGGACATGGCGGTCTCTGAGGGTGCATCGTCACATCAGAGCCAACCATCCACCAGCGCAGAGACACGCACCTCGGTGGGTCCCCCTCGCCAACTAGTTGGGGTAGCACTTGGTGAGTCACTGCGCACGAGTGAGCATGAGCAGACCCTGGTGGCAGGGGCAGCCGCGGAGGGTCCGCGACGGAGGGAGCACTCATCTCCAGGCTCTGCTCAGCCGGACCCAGATGCTGAACCCAGGGGGCCACCAGAGAAAAGGAGAGTCGTCGAGGGCCACCAGCTAATTGCTGAGGTGCTGGCAGAGGTGCCGCGCGCATTGTCCACAATAGCGCAGGCGATGGAGGAGTCCACCTCCTGCATGTGGGCATTGGTGGCGCAGGCACAGGAGGGTACCGGCGACACAGTGTCGCGGGTAGGTGCGGGACTGTCTGCGGTGGAGGACAGGCTGGCCTCCCTCGAGCGTCACGCACAGCTCCACTTCGAGTCCTTGCAGGCCCTGACAACGTCTGTACGGATTCAGGGTGAGCAACATTCCGACGCCACCAACAGGCTGAGGGATACACTAGGGGTGGCCTTGCAAGGCCTCACACATGCCATCCAAACTGCCGTCCAGCAGGGTGGAAGGGGTGATGTGGGCCGAGGCCAAGAGAGGGATGATGGTGACCGGGGACATGGAAGCGGGGACGCCTCTCAAGGCGTCCCCACGTCCCACCCGTCGCCCACCTCTCAACCAGCACCCGCAATGGTGCCTCCTCTCCAGGTGGCCGAGTCTGCCCCTGCCCCGGTGCAGGAGGAGCAGTCTGTGGAGGTGCCCTCACGGGCACCGAAACCCAGGGGCCGTCCGCCAAAAGCATCTACCCGGTCAAGGCAAGAAGACGAGCAACCTGCCACTACCTCTGCTGGAGCCACAGGGGTAGCACCACGTAGGGGTTCCCGGAGAAGAATTCCAAAGGCCTTATAATCACAAAGGGAATACACCAGGGTGTTTATTATTTTGTACTTTGTTTCTTAAATGATGTCACATTCCACATATTAAATAGTCTATTCTCACCACTCCTGCCACCTCTCGTCCATTCTTCCGCGGCTTGTGCAATAGGTGCGTTCCGTGGAGGCCATCATGACGGCGAACACCTGCTGCCACCCATTGGGCACACTGCTGTGGGTGCAGGATTACTGGCAGCACTCTTCAGTGGAGGGGGCTGGTATGGCCGCTCGCATGTGCAGGTGAGGAGATGCGAGCGCCTCGCAGTGTCTGACTCTAGGAGAACCGTTGACGTATGAGTGCGTCCCTGGCCCGGCGACCATCCCGGTGAGTCGCGGCTCGGCGCATGGGTCGTCCAACATCCTCGGGCGCGTCCTCCTCCTCCGCCGCCTCCTCCGCCTCCTCCTCCTCCTCGCCCTCGCCTTCCTCAATGTGGGTGGCGGGTGTGGATGGGGCCTCCTCCAGCGGCACCCCTCTCTGTTGGGCCATGTTGTGCAGGGCACAGCAGACAACTATGATTCTTCCCACTCTGAATGGTGTGTATTGGAGCGCTCCCCCAGAACGATCAAGGCACCTGAAGCGCATCTTGAGAAGCCCTATGGTCTGCTCAATTGTAGACCTGGTAGCAGTGTGGCTGTCATTGTACCGACGCTCCGGCTCGGTGATGGGGTTCCTCAGAGGTGTCATGAGCCACGTGTGGAGGGGATACCCCTTGTCGCCGAGGAGCCAGCCGTTGCCGGCGTTGGGTGCCTGCAGGATGGGCGGGACGGCGGACTCCCTGAGGACGAAGGCATCGTGGCAGCTGCCGGGGTATCTGGCGCACACGTGTAGGAATCTCTGGCGGTGGTCACAGATGAGCTGGGCGTTCATGGAGTGATACCCCTTCCTGTTGATGAACAGCCCTGGCTCATGCGGAGGTGCCCGTATTGCGATGTGGGTGCAGTCGATTACACCCTGCACCCGTGGGAAGCCGGCCATGGCATGGAATCCAACCGCCCTCTCCATCTGGCTGCGCTCGTCCATGGCGAAGTTGATGTAGTGGGAGGCCCTGCGGAACAACCCATCGGTGACCTGCCTTATGCACTTGTGTGCAGAGGACTGACAGACCCCGGTGATGTCCCCGGTGGCACCCTGGAAGGAACCGGATGCGAAGAAGTTGAGGGCAGTGGTGACTTTGACGGCGACCGGTAAGAAGATGCTGCTTGGTCCATCAGGGAGCAGCTCGTCGTTAAGGAGGCTGCAGATGTCGGCGACTACCTGGCGATTGACTCTGAGCCTCCGTATGCACTGCTCCTCGGAGAGGTCCATGAAGCTGAGCCTCGCTCTGTACACCCTGTGCGGAGGGTAGTGCCTCCTGCGACGCATCTCTCTCTGCGGTTGCCCTCCCTCCTGCTGTGCAGGTGGGTGTGCCACAGCACCGTGTTGGGGGGCCCCACCTCTCCGAGGCGGACGGCGTGGACTGCGAGGCTGCTGGGGCTGGTCATCCTGTTCGTCCTCCGACGATGTCAACGCACCACCCATCTGGCAGGTGTTGGTGTGAGGGGTTGTGCAGGGTAGGTGGGTGGGTCCTCGGACTGGGGCTGCGGTTTCGTGTCGGTCTGTCCTCTGGCTTGGCGGGGGTTGGTGGAGGGCAGGGGTTGCCCTATGTGACGCGGTGGCCTCCTGCGTGGGTGAGGGCGCTCCCCCGTGGAGCGCACCTTGGCACCTGGCACAGGCTGCTGGCTGCAACACGCCTGGTTTGAAGGGTCCTGTTTCCCCCAGTGTGGGAAACTGACTGCTTTGACCGTAAAATCCCACACTTCCTCTTTTGACAGCTGCTTCAGCTCATTAACTGACCACAACGAGCAAGTTAAGTGCTCTCAAGTGGAACCCCGCTGGCTTTAATTGCCTGCGGGATTCCCACCAGCGGGGCTTGCGCGCGCAGCCCCGCACGTCAGCGCGGTACCCGGAAGTGGCCGGGATTTCGTCCGATTCCGGTCACGTGATCGGAGATCGGGATTTTCGGGGCCCCCCCGCTGGAAACCCGCAGGTAACCCGACCCTAAAATCGAGCCCAATGCCTCCATGGTACAGGAAGAGTAGATGGCAAACCAAGAGTCCATTCACATATTTTCTACGGATGGAAGAAAGTGTATACAATCTTAAATATGAAAGTGCTCGGTAATTTGAAATGTACCATAGTCCAAAATAATAAAAGCAGAAATTTGATTGTGTCAGTTATATAGAAATTGTTCACAATAATTCTAATATTCTACTCTCTTCTTCCTTGATTAGCAATATTTAACATCACAAACAGAAAAGTACAAAGACACATGAGGAGAGGATTGGGCTCCACTGTGATTCTAACACTCTGCCCTTCTTCCCCCCTCCCCGGATAAATAGCTTACTAAGACTCTGTCTAAGCTTACATAGTCGAATGACCACTTGAGCAAGGCACTGAAGAAGAATAAAAGAGTTTTCACCTTCTTCAAGTCTGCCCACACCAAGCATTAACCCCACCAAGACTGGACTATTAGTCCTTGGGCTCCATCGAAGCAGCTTTATAAGAAGCCAACACCATACAGATTAACTGACCAGTCCGCTTATTGCAGTTTGTGGAATCTTCCTCCATGGAAAACATCTGCTGCATTTAACTATATAACAGCCATTGCACTTCAAAATAACTCAGTGTGTGAGAGATGCAGAAAGGTGCAACAAAACTGTAAGTCTATTTTCCTTTCAGTGGGGAATGCACAACAGCCTATTACTTGTGTCAATTGACAATATTCGCACATCTGAGTCAGAAGGTTATAGTTTCAAGCCCCACTCCTCAAGAATTTGAGCACATCATCTAGATTGACACTTCAATGAAACACTCAGGAAGTAGCGTACTTCCAGAAGTACTGTCTTTTAAATGAGATGTTAAATCAAGGCCCAGTCTGCCTGTCCAGGAGAATGCAAAATATGCCATGGCACTTTTCAAAGAGTATGGCAGTCTACCCGTGTCCTGGCCAACATCCCTCCCTCAATCAATACTACTAAAAAGAGCGTGACTGGTCATTCATCTTATTTGCTGCTCATGGGAACTTGCTGTACACAAATTGACTGCTGTGCTTGCCTACATAACAACAGTGACTCCATTTCAGAAGAGAACTTATTGAATGCGAGGTGCGTTATGACATCCTGAGCATGTGATAAAGAATTATATAAATGCAGGTTCTTTCATACCATTTTGTACTGTGAATCGGAGTTTCTCCACAGCAAACAAGTGGAATTAATGCTCTCATAATTTGAATAGTTGGTTTAGATTTGTATTTCTAAACAAAATGACCAGAGGTTACAGATTATAAAAGGACCTTTGTAACAAAGGTACCATTCCTCATTATAATGCAACATTCCAACAAAGGAATCATTCTGTTTTATTCCCCACATTGTTATGTAAAGAGGTTTTGTGTGTCCGAGGATGTGTTTTGGAAGATCAGCATCAACATCTGCAGCTGTGCAAACTTGTGCCACTCAAAGCCTCTTTTAGTTCGGACTTTGAACTTCCTACCTCTCAGATTTTTTCCTTTCCCTAAAATACATAGTGGTAAATTTCACCACCATAATGTGTATTTTTGTTTGAAGTTGTAGGTGACATGTGAAGCACAAATGTTCTACAGTCCATCAGTTTGACTGACAGCAGCACTGGATCACTGCTGAATGGTAGATCTTTATTTTGGCCTTGTTCCATCTGATTAACTCACCTGGCCAAAAGAGACACTGAACTCCACAGCAGTTAATCCGAAAACTAAGTGGCTTAATTTTGTCTGGTAGTGCATTGGTTAATACATTTACCTGCAACTCTTTGGTGTGATATTTTATAACAGTTGTTGAATCTTTTTGTTAGAATTTATTACGGTTTATTTTAAACTGACACATTTACACACATAAAAACAGTGACTACAGCTCAAACATAATTCATTTCCTGTGACGCACTGAGGAAAATCACAATGACGTGAATGATGCTATATATAAATGCAAACTCTTTCTTTGAATACCTTTGAAAAGCAGGGAGGAATTTCAAAAGAATTTCATCTTTGGTTAGACGCCTTCCTTGGGAGATTGATTGGATTGGGTCCAATTATACATGACCCTTGGATGGAACAGATTCAATGGGCCAATAGTCTCTTAACATTCCATACTTTCTTCTGCTCCTAAATGTTCCCTGTGGATTGGCCCCTAGGATAAACGTGAGTTTTAAGGGCGACCCACTTGCAAGAAAATTCTCCTCAGAAACATTTACTGTTGTATTAGACCCCAGGGAACATTCATACAAAAACAGATGCTGCACCTGCAGCAGCATGAGCTTTTCCAAAGGAGCGGTCACATTTTTAGCAATGAAATGATGTTGCTTCACTGATCTCCACCGTTACACCCTTCACTGTGTAAAACACTTTCTTCAATTCAATCAAACCAGGAATGCGAGACAAAACAAAATTAGAAGTCGATTCTCAGGGGAAATTTACTCCAGCACAAAGCCAAGTTTTATATATGCGTTACAGAACTTCAGCAGTGAGCTTTCACAAAGCCGAAACCAGGTATTAATTCAAAATCGGTACTGAAAGTGCACATCTAAACATTCAACAATTCCACTGTGGCCTCTTTTTTTTAAAACATTAAATATTTTGATGAAGTCCAACTATCTTTGAGAAAACAGCTGATCATGTCAGAGAATAATGTCCATAGAGAGGATTTAATTCACACATTTGATATTCTTTCTGAGAGCGCTGATTCAAATACTGCTACTGTCTATTAAAGACACCAGGATGGAAAAAAAAATACACTGAACAATAATTGCCAGATGTCCTTAAAAATCCCAAATAATTAAATACTTTACTCCTCTTAATTCGAATTATCTGATTTTTTTTAAGCACTCAATTCACATTTTGTTGTGCCATTTACATTGCTCAATTCAAATTATCGGATAATTCAATTTTTTTCAGCACGAGACATGGCTTTGAATTATCAGGAATAGGCCAAACAGATAGAGACAGAAATAATCCATATATGGAGCAGAGAAGCTAAATGGAAAATTTTGAAGTTTGTTTTTAAACCCCTTCCAGTTTTTGATGTCCTGGTTTGACATTTGAATCATTTAATATTTCACGACCATTAACTGTATTTCATATTTTTCTGCTAAACTGTTATCGGTTCAGTTTTCATCTCTCTCAGTCAGGCTTCCAGTAGTGCAGCTGAAATCGGCATCAGTCTCCCTGGACTAGGGAGGAAAAAAGAGTGGGTTCTCAACCATGATTACCCTCCAGTAACTGCTACTGAACTTCCATTGAGGACAAGATTGAGATTAGTTGTTATTTCCTGCCATGATCAAATTG
Organism: Heptranchias perlo; assembly: GCF_035084215.1. NCBI lineage: Eukaryota > Metazoa > Chordata > Chondrichthyes > Hexanchiformes > Hexanchidae > Heptranchias > Heptranchias perlo. The sequence goes on along the minus strand of NC_090340.1, from coordinate 22,424,561 downwards.
CCTGCACTTGCCACCTATATTCTAGGTGAAAAATACTTCGGCAATTATCAGAGGCAGCAACTGTGGAGCCATGACTCAGCTATCTGTCAGTACCTTCAGGAGAGAAGGGGAGATAACCGGAGGGGGATTTTTTTTTTAAGTGAAGTGAACTCCAACACAAAATAAGCACATTTTTCAATGAATATTTAAGACGGCAAACATCCCACATTTGCCTCAACAACGACAACTTGCATTTCTATAGCACCTTTAACATAGTAAAACATCCCAAGGCACTTCACAGGAGCGTTACCAAACAAAATTTGACACCGAGCTACATAAGGAGATAGATATTAGGACAGGTGACCAAAAGCTTGGTCAAAGAGGTAGGTTTTAAGGAGTGTCTTAAAGGAGGAGAGAGAGGCGGAGAGGTTTAGGGGGGGAATTCCAGAGCTTATGGCCGAGGTAGCTGAAGGCACGGTTGCCAATGGTGGAGTGATTAAAATCAGGGATGCGCAAAAGGCAAGAATTGGTTCATGTACATAGAAAGCAAGAGTCTTACTAGGAAAAGTTACTCTGTTCTGGTCATCCATTTTTAGAAAGCTACTTAAGCCTTTACAGCGGATATAAAGTTCACTAACAGACTGTGAGATCATGCTGCTGACCAGCGCTCTCTCTCTCCTGACTCCAACCCCTGAGACAAAGGCAAGAACAAATCCATTTCCCCCACCTCAACTTATCTTCCACCTATTCCTATGGAAGGCCGAATTCTGAGCAAATTGTGGTGTATCAAAGAATTTTAAAGCTATGACACCCTTTCTTCTGTAATAATTTGTGCAGCACTTTTAACTCACTGTACTGTGCTTTAAAATCCCATCGCTCATTGGAAGACAGGGGACCATACTCTTAGTTAAAGCTAAACTCCATTCATCAAAGTCCTTCATTACGCACCTATCTCAGTCTTTAACCCTGATCCCATTTCTAACAGTCTTCATTTTGTCCCTGCCTGCCCCAACATTTCCAATTGGTCACTGCTCCCCGCCCTACAGAACCTTCTTTTTCCCGACAGAGACAGTATCGGAATGGATGCAATCACAGTATCTGAGATGTGGTGTCACATTTACAGTGGTAAATAAGAACCCACATCATCTGGCTCTGGTTTGCTGCTGGGAACGTCATGGATTCCAAGAAGCTGACAACACAAATAAAGTCTACCTTTGTGGCTGAGCTTTTAAAAAGGCGGATGAGTCAGGCATGGCTTCTAACCCTTCATTTCCTGGCACCAGCCATGATAGTCGCAGAAAGTGAACGTTTCTTTTTAATTCCAAGGTTTTCAACATGTACAGTCTTGATATAAAATAGTTACACTGATGGCCCAATAAATCACCAAACAGCATTTCAGCGCAAGTCAAAACCCAAAAACAGGAAAAACCTTTCAAAATAAAGCAACAAGAAAACCACTGCGTGAAATTTATACAGGAGCTGTGGAATACAAATTTAAACAACTGGATGTCTAATTCTTTGTAACAGGGGTATAGGTGGGTCACTGCAGCTTTAAAACTGAAAAAAAAAACATAATTAACATTTTACCAAATTACATACACTGCCAAACGCATTGCACAACCACATGTGATTTACACACTGTTAGCAGCACTCTCGCTGAGATGTGCAGCAGCATTTCTGTACCAGAGCCAAGAATCTAACTCTATTATAAAGTTATAAACATTTGCCTGAGGAAGGAGAAAATCTCCGAAAGCTTGTGAATTTAAAATAAAATTGCTGGACTATAACTTGGTGTTGTAAAATTGTTTACTATTATAAAGTAGGGAGTTGTTACCTGCTCTTTATGTCTGTTGTCATTTTATTCAGTGAAAATGTGGTACTGCAGGTCTTTCCAGATTATAATGGATGGCAAAATTTCATAAGACAGAATTCCTTTTTTGAAAAAAAACAATGAATATAAATCTTTCGGCATTTAAGAGTTCATTAGAGCAAATGTGTGGCTGATACAATGCAGTGAAGTAGATGTAGTCAGTGGGAACGTCACATTCTTCCTTGATCTCACAGCATTCCTGCACTTAAACACTGCACCTGACGCTGCTGCAGCCAGTAACATCAGTTCATGATTATAGTGTCAAATTAGTACTGTATATTTTTTTCATTAATCTGATTTTCTTTCCTTTTCCCCCCTCCTCTCCTGAAGGTGCTGATTTTTTTCTAGAGTGCAGTTTCACAAGTGCCGGCTTCTGTTTAGTATGAGACCCAAGTGGCCACTCTTTATTCATGAGCCCGGACAGTAAGTAACAGCAGACTATTTAACCTCGGTGGTGGGGGGGTTATCACAGCACATCCGATCCTGTCCTCCTTCCAGTGTCCACAAATGCACACTTTCCAGCAAAGGTAAATCAGGATCAGGGACTGAGACTGACCTTTCCCTTTCATAAGTAAAGGTTCTAAAACATCCCTTTCAACCTCCAATAGCGATCAATTCACTCAGCACAGACCTGGGATCTTCCTGGTCTTAATAACCCGTACACACCAGGGTGATGCATTTACTCACTAGGCCATTAAGGGAGCTGGTTAAAAGTGTTTTCATCTTAAAAGACATACATTCAGGATTCAATAATTTGTGAAGATTCTCTAGATAAAATCAATACAATTTTCACTGGGGTGGGGGGGGGGGGGGCGGAGGGGAAGAATTATGGACCAGATCCACATTTTCTAAGTAAATTTCTACCTTCAAGCAGGTATGTATATGTAATTTGTAGACTTATCCACACACAGAAGGCAGACAAGAGTTTTACACATATAAGGATCGACACACTTCACCCTTTATGTTGAACTTGTCTCAGTTTTCTACTCTACCTGCGATATAATCCATCCTTCATTATACAATCCACAAGTATATTTCTCTTTCATTTTTGCTTGTCTCTGTCCTCTCAAACTTTGGCTCTTGGTCAGTAACCATCGCTGTCCTTTTCCTTTCTCAGTGTCACGTTCTTTGCAGACCTCTCAGTCAGTCGTTGTCCTTGCTCACCCTAACTCCTCTCACTGCCCTGCCAAATCACTCCTGCAGTTGCTGGTACTGCTGCAGAATGAAGGAGGATAATCTCGTGATCACAAGATAATTATAGATGAAGGCGGCCATTTTGCCCATCTTGGCTCATCTGCCCAGAATGACCCTAATGCCCATTCAATGTGGAATCTAATTGTTATTTAATGGTCCAGGTTTTTCACCTCCACTTTGTCCAGAGGTCCATTCTTTGTATTGATCACTCTCTGTGTGTGAAGAACTTCCTAACATGTCCTCAATTTGCCTAATTTGAACCTGTGTCTCCTTGTCCTTGTCTTGCAATTTAGTTTGAAGTCATTTTTTTTTTAAAGATTTTCCTTTTCTATTCCCTTAGCTATTTCCTATATTGCTATAAAACCACCTCTCAGTCACCTCCTTCCAAGGCTGAGAAGTCGAAGTTTCTCTAGTTTTTTTCTCATACTTCAGACCTCTGATACTCAGGATCAATCTTTTCTGAACTGCCTCCAGTACTTGAATGTCTTCCTTATATCTTAGTGACCAGAACCAGACACAGTACTCAAAGAGCGATCTGACCAGAGCGCTGTACAGTTTGAGCATGACTGCCTCTCACTTGTACTATACTGTCTTGGCTATAGTTCAACATAGAACTACATAGAATCTCTAGCACAGAAATAGACCATTTGGGCCAACTGGTCTATACCAGTGTTTATAGACCACACGAGTCTCCCCCAACTTTAATTACCTCTTCCCATCCTGCCTCTGTATCTCTCTATTCCCTGCTCACTCATGTATGCATCAAGCATCCTCTTAAATGCATCAACGCTATCTGCTTCAACCACTCCATGTGGCAGTGAATTCTATATTCTCATCATTCTCTTTTAAAGAATTTAGGAGAAATTTCTTTACATCGATCTGTTCGTAGCTATCTTATATTGCCCCCTTGTTCTGGACTCACACAACAAAGCATTTTATTTGCAATGTCCTAGTGGGAGTGTTTGCTAGTGCTGTTGGGGAGGGTTTAAACTAATGTGGCAAGGATATGGGAACCGATGCAGGAAGTCAGTGGGAAGTAAAGTGGTGACAGAAACAAAAGGCAGTAAGGGAGAGTGTACAAAACATGACCGGACAGATGGTCTGAGAAAGCAGGGCAAAGACCAAGGGAAGTCTAGATTAAACTGCATTTATTTCAATGCAAGAAGTCTGATGGGCAAGGCAGATGAACTCAGGGCATGGATGGGTACATGGGACTGGGATGTTATAGCTATTACTGAAACATGGCTAAGGGAGGGGCAGGACTGGCAGCTCAATGTTCCAGGGTACAGATGCTATAGGAAAGATAGAGCAGGAGGTAAAAGAGGAGGGGGAGTTGCGTTCTTGATTAGGGAGAACATCACGGCAGTAGTGAGAGGGGATATATCCGAGGGTTCGCCCACTGAGTCTATATGGGTAGAATTGAAAAATAAGAAGGGAGAGATCACTTTGCTAGGATTGTACTACAGACCCCCAAATAGTCAACGGGAAATTGAGGAGCAAATATGTAAGGAGATTACAGACAGCTGCAAGAAAAATAGGGTGGTAATAGTAGGGGACTTTAACTTTCCCAACATTGACTGGGACAGCCATAGCATTAGGGGCTTGGATGGAGAGAAATTTGTTGAGTGTATTCAGGAGGAATTTCTCATTCAGTATGTGGATGGCCCGACTAGAGAGGGGGCAAAACATGACCTCCTCTTGGGAAATAAGGATGGGCAGGTGACAGAAGTGTTAGTGAGGGACCACTTTAGGACCAGTGATCATAATTCCATTAGTTTTAAGATAGCTATGGAGAATGATAGGTCTGGCCCAAAAGTTAAAATTCTAAATTGGGGAAAGGCCAATTTTGATGGTATTAGACAGGAACTTTCAGAAGTTGATTGGGAGAGTCTGTTGGCAGGCAAAGGGACGTCTGGTAAGTGGGAGGCTTTCAAAAGTGTGTTAACCAGGGTTCAGGGTAAGCACATTCCTTATAAAGTGAAGGGCAAGGCTGGTAGAAGTAGGGAACCTTGGATGACTCGGGAGATTGAGGCCCTAGTCAAAAAGAAGAAGGAGGCATATGACATGCATAGGCAGCTGGGATCAAGTGGATCCCTTGAAGAGTATAGAGATTGCCGGAGTAGAGTTAAGAGAGAAATCAGGAGGGCAAAAAGGGGACATGAGATTGCTTTGGCAGATAAGATGTGGAGATGCCGGTGATGGACTGGGGTTGACAATTGTAAACAATTTTACAACACCAAGTTATAGTCCAACGATTTTTATTTGAAATCAACAAGCTTTCGGAGGTTTCCTCCTTCCTCAGGTACCTGAGGAAGGAGGGCTGTGCAGTAGACGTGGTCTACATGGACTGTAGCAAAGCCTTTGACAAGGTACCGCATGGTAGGTTGTTACATAAGGTTAAATCTCACGGGATCCAAGGTGAGGTAGCCAATTGGATACAAAATTGGATTGATGACAGAAGACAGAGGGTGGTTGTAGAGGGTTGTTTTTCAAACTGGAGGCCTGTGACCAGCGGTGTGCCTCAGGGATCGGTGCTGGGTCCGCTGTTATTTGTTATTTATATTAATGATTTGGATGAGAATTTAGGAGGCATGGTTAGTAAGTTTGCAGATGACGCCAAGATTGGTGGCATTGTGGACAGTGAAGAAGGTTATCTAGGATTGCAACGGGATCTTGATAAATTGGGCCAGTGGGCCGATGAATGGCAGATGGAGTTTAATTTAGATAAATGTGAGGTGATGCATTTTGGTAGATCGAATCGGGCCAGGACCTACTCCGTTAATGGTAGGGCGTTGGGGAGAGTTATAGAACAAAGATATCTAGGAGTACGGGTTCATAGCTCCTTGAAAGTGGAGTCACAGGTGGATAGGGTGGTGAAGAAGGCATTCAGCATGCTTGGTTTCATTGGTCAGAACATTGAATACAGGAGTTGGGATGTCTTGTTGAAGTTGTACAAGACATTAGTAAGGCCACACTTGGAATACTGTGTACAGTTCTGGTCACCCTATTATAGAAAGGATATTATTAAACTAGAAAGAGTGCAGAAAAGATTTACTAGGATGCTACCGGGACTTGATGGTTTGACTTATAGGGAGAGGTTGGATCGACTGAGAATTTTTTCCCTGGAGAGTAGGAGGTTAAGGGGTGATCTTATAGAAGTCTATAAAATAATGAGGGGCATAGATAAGGTAGATAGTCAAAATCTTTTCCCAAAGGTAGGGGAGTCTATAACGAGGGGGCATAGATTTAAGGTGAGAGGGGAGAGATACAAAAGGGTCCAGAGGGGCAATTTTTTCACTCAAAGGGTGGTGAGTGTCTGGAACGAGCTGCCAGAGGCAGTAGTGGAGGCGGGTACAATTTTGACTTTTAAAAAGCATTTGGACAGTTACATGGGTAAGATGGGTATAGAGGGATATGGGCCAAGTGCAGGCAACTGGGACTAGCTTAGTGGTATAAACTGGGCGACATGGACATGTTGGGCCGAAGGGCCTTTTTCCGTGTTGTAAACTTCTATGATTCTATTGCTGGTCCACAATGGTTACATAGCTTTACTTAATATTTGTCATACTATCATAGTAGGTACAGCACAGGAGGAGGCCATTCAGCCCATCGATCCTGTGCCGGCTCTTAGAAAGGTCCAATTAGACCCATTCCCCTGCTCTTTCTCCGTAGCCCTGTAAATGTTTTCCCTTCAAGTATTTATCCAATTCCCTTTTGAAAGTTACTATTGAATCTGCTTCCACCACCCTTTCAGGCAGTGCATTCCAGATCATTACAACTCACTGTGTAAAAAAATGTTTCCTCATGCCACCTCTGGCTCTTTTGTTGATCACCTTAAATCTGTGTCCTTTGGTTACCGACCCTTTTGCCACTGGAAACAGTTTCTCCTTATTTACTTTATGATAAGGAGATTACAGCACAGAAACAGGCCATTTGGCCTAATAGGTTTATGCCAGTGTTTATGCTCCATACGAGCTTCCTCCCACCTTACTTCATCTAACCCTATCAATATATCCTTCTATTCCTTTCTCCCTCATGTACTTATCTAGCTTCCCCTTAAATGCTTCTATGCTATTCGCCTCAACTACTCCATGTGATAGCAAGTTCCACATTCTCACTACTCTCTGTGTAAAGAAGCTTCTCCTGAATTCCTTTTTGGATTTATTAGTGACTATCTTATATTAATGGCCCCTTGTTTTGGACTTCCCCACAACTGGAAACATCTTCACTACATCAACCCTATCTAACACCGTCATAATTTTAAAGGACTCCATTAGGTCACCCCTCAGCCTTCTCTTTTCTAAACAAACAGCCCCAGCCTGTTCAGTCTTTCCTGATAATTATAACCTCTCAGTTCTGGTATCATCCTTGTAAATCTTTTTTGCACCTTCTCCAGTGCCTCTATATCCTTTTTGTAATATGGACACCAGAACTGCGCATATGTGGCGTAACCAAGGTTCTATACAAGTTTAACATAACTTATCTGCTTTTGAATTCTATTCCTCTTGAAATGAACCCCAGTGCTTTGTTCGCATTTTTTTAATGGCTTTGTTTACCTGCATTGCTACTTTCAATGATTTGTAATGCAAACCAGTCATCTAATGAACTTAATTTCCTACTTTAGTAGAAAAAAGATTTACAATTGTGAACCAAGTTAGCACCCGGGGGACGGAGGAAGAATATAAATTGAGCATGAATTGGATGTAAAAGAAACAATGCTATGCAGAACCCTAGGGCTGAGCATGTTGAGCATCAAATCTACTCACCCCCTTCTTGGAATCATTCTTGGAATAGGTGCATTGTCCATTTTTGTTCCTATCTGTGGTACTTTACATGTGTGTATTAAATTGCATCTGCCTGACGTATTTTGCCCAGCAATTCTTTTGGGAGTTCCCGAGCAGTTTCCTCAGAATCAATTGTCCCTCCTAGTTTGGTATCATTACCATAACTGAACTGGAGTCAGTGTGTGATGGTATATAGAACCAATATCTCCTGCCATATTGTTCAGAATTGGTAGGCAACACATTACACAACCTGTAAAAGTCCTACTGGCCAAATATTTTTCAAATGGAATATAATTGGTACTACCTATCTTACCATTTTTGATCTACTGGGTAGAAGGAGGGAAGCAAGTGGTCTTGGTCTTCTGCATTTCAATCATTGAGTAAAAATACTCTTCATGTTATGAAACTTGGGCATATTCATCATATTAACTTGGCAAAGTTTTACCAAGAATACTTCATGAGGAAAAAAACAACAAAATTCTGGTCTCCCAATAAATATTTCTGTCACTTAAAGTACCACAGTACAGTAGTGCTGTATGTTCCAATCACTATGACAGTTATTTTTTTTAAAGAGGTTAGGCAGGAATGCTCCTTTATAACAAAAATCACAAGGAAGTTACAGTGCCTTGAACTCCCCCTACCACAGCAGACGATTCTGCCTTTTTTCTTTATTTTTATTTGACCACATCCAGCAATGAGAGAAAAGAATCTCAAAAGGCTGCAACTGTAAAATATACTTGGTGAGAATTTTTGATGCTTGCTTGGATTGTTTCACTTCCATCATTTTAAGATAGAGATTTGATTTAACACTCGTGCTAGAATTAATTTTAAAATAAGTAATTTTTTTGCATTTCTTCCATTCCTCTCAAAGATTGTCTCCTACACTACGCAATTCAGTTGCATGAGTTGGACAGTCTAGCCCAGCTCTCAACAGAGACCACACATGTCACTCCTTGGCCAACATTACAAGGTGCAGTATGGGAATGGGTCTCCCTCACAAGCAACAGGCAGCCTCCTCTCAATCCAAAGTTGCTTCCACCCCATATATCCAAACATGCACACATCCAGTAAGAGCCAATGGACAGAGAACCTGGGCAGGAAGGTGGCTAGGTTTTTCCCTCTTTATCTCAGGGAGATAGGGGCCAATCGCACCGCCCCAACTGGCATTGACTAACTCGGCACCGACCAGGGAATGAAGCTGAGACCCTTCTGGCCCAGGTGACTCAATATCACACACGAACCATCAGAGCACTGCAAAGAACTTCTAAAGAACTAATCAAGTCATCGCTAACTCGTACACAGTTGCCAGTACACACATTAGAGACTAATAAGGAGGGTGGGAAGACAAAATAAAACAAAGTACTACTAAATTAATGAGGGAATTATCTTGTAGGTAGGGTTGTAAACATTTGCTTTCCAGAAAAGCTTGGTTGAAGCACTGCATTGCAGTTACCAGTTTGGCACTGGGTACCCACTCTTAATGACAGCACGGAGCTCTACTGCTCACTCTGCACTCCCCTCCGATTATGGGACAGCAAAGGTGCGGGAGCACCTTTAAACACACACGCCTTGGCCTCCAACTACCACTGATGGGAAAAAAAAGCTGACAGAACAGTCAGCTCTTTTCTAACGTTAGAAATTTAAAGGCAGTCCAGTTGGCTTTGTAGTTGTTGCAATTATTTCAAAGCCGGGGCTCTCTTCTCTGGGTGGGTTCACACCCAGTGCAACTATTGCAGTCTGACTCTAGTTATTCTGATCATTTTACATCAGGGCAACATAGAAACCACTTTGCAGCAATACAAGATGTACACTGTAAAGTTATAAATTAGTCTTGAGTACATAGTGTTTATGGATCCACAAACATACTGATATTACACTGTAGCTAATTATAGAAGGGAACTAATGACAGAGTCACTGGTCAGAGAACTCAGGGGAAAAGGATGGAGGCGGAGGTATTATATCAGGATTCCACAGCGCTGCATCATATCTCTGTGACTTCCTCCAACCCTCCGAGATCTCTACGCTCCTCTAATTTTGGTCTCTTGCGCATCCCCGATTTTAATCGCTCCACCATTGGCGGCCTTGCCTTCAGCTGCCTAGGCACTAAGCACTGGAATTCCCTCCCTAAACCTCTCTACCTCTCCCTCCTCCTTTAAGATGCTCCTTAAAACATACCTCTTTGACCAAGCTTTTGGTCACCTGTCCTAATATCTCCCTATGTGGCTCGGTGTCAAATTTTGTTTGATAATGCTCCTGTAAAGCGACTTGGGACGTTTTACTAAGTTAAAGGCGCTATATAAATGCAAATTGTTGTCTTTGTTGTTGGAGGGACCTGAGAATCAAACTTTATAGCAAGACTACCTACTCAGTCATTTCATCATGGGAAGATGCCAAGTGGGAACCAGCTGTGTTCCCAGGGGGTGGGTGAGGACAGTCACCATGGTTACTCTCAAGCAGTTCCTAGTGACTGAGCAAAAGCCTGGAAGCAGGTTATACTCTCTGCTACAGTATTGTGCATAGAGACCTTGAGATGTGAAACAAACAAATAGAAAAAGAAAAACTTGTATTTATATGGCGCCTTTCATGAACACAGGACGTCCCACAGGACAGCCAATGAAGTACTTTTGAACTCACTGTTATAATGTAAGAAATGCGGCAGCCAATTTGGGTACAGCAAGGTCCTTCAAATAGAAGTGACCAGATAATCTGTTTTTAGTGATATTGGTTGAGGGATAAATATTGGCTAGGACACCAGGGAAACTCCCCTGTTCTTCAAATTGTGCCATTTGATATTTTACATCCACCCGAGAGGCCAGACGGGGCCTTTGTTTAAAGTCTCATCCAAACAATGGCACCTCCGACAGTGCAGCACTTCCTCAGTACTGCACTATACTGCCAGCCTAGATTATGTGCTGAAGTCTCTGCAGTGGGATTTGAATGCACAACCTTCTGACTCAGAGTCGAGAATGCTACCATTGAGCCACAGGATCCAACAAAGAGTTTTAAAATCAGAGATAATGCTTTAGAGCAAGAGTTTCAAAAAGGGCCAGGAGCATGGAAATAAGTGCACAATTTTAGCAATGGTTTTTCCAACAATGTCATTCACTTGTCAACATTGCCCATGAGGTACTGTGATTACATTAGGTTACAACATGGGCCAAGCTACCCATATGTTCACCATACGATTTTCATAGATATTCCATTCCTGCATATCAGCATTGGGCCACAAGGTGACAGACATTCTATCCCTGCCACCCTGTAACTTTTTTTAAAAATTAATTCTCAGGATGTGGGCATGGCTGGCAGGGCTGGCATTTATTACCCATCCCAAGTTGCCTTGAGAAGGTAGTGGTGGGCCTTTTCCTTGAAATGATGCATGTAGTAGTTTGATACAATTGAGCGGGTTGCTAGGCCACTTCAGAGGGCTGTCAAGGAACAGTCAACCGTGTTAGTGTGGGACTGGAGTCACATATATGCCAGACCAGGTTAAGGATGGCAGGTTTCCTTCCCTATAGAACATTAGTGAACCAGTTGGGTTTTTATGACAATGCTACAGCTTCGTGGTCAAATTTACTGATACCAGCTTTAAGTGTAATTAAATTCTCAAACTGCCATGGTAGGATTTGAACTCATATTAGGTGCATGAGATTTGAGTGCAATCCAACATCCTACCATCCCAGACACTATCTTAACTCCCTAGTTTCGGCAGCACATATACAGGATCTTAAATGCTCATTTTTACCAGAAAGTTTATGTAACGTTAGCAATTTGGTGCTGATGTCACAAGGAGGCAATTCCAACTATCACTATAGAGGGACCATTTGATTCCAACTACCAGTCTTCAATGCACCAAATTCAATGGGCCAAACTTTGCTGTAGCGGGGGATCTAATGGCATCTGCTGTTAGTTAGACCTGCCCCTGCAGGCTTCAGCTCAAAAAATTTTTGCCCACTAAGTTGCTGAAAATGCGAACTGATAATGTCGCAGTGAGGGAAACAAGGCATCTGGGACCTGAGTGAACAGGACAAGCAACTGTGTATCTCCTTAACCAATCAGATTGAAGGATTGAGAAATAAACAATAGAAGGACTAAGCAGGAAGTGTAAATTAGAGTGGGTGAATTCAATGTTAAATCAGGTACAGAAAGAGAAATAAAGAGAGGGAAATAAAGATTGGATTAAGAGAGAGAAAAAAATGAGACAGAAAGGAATAGTTAAAAAAAATTCTTTAATTTTAAATTTGACATTTTTTAAATCTCCAACACAATTAAAACCTGAAGGAATGAGACTCCACACTTGTAATAATTAATTTTCAGTGCCAGAAAGATTGATTGGCTGTAATTAACAATCACATCATTAAAAGGGTACTTACACTTTTAATGACAGACTAAACTTTCTGTGGCGGGTTTAGTTCGTATCTACCATGCAAATACAGCAACTTCACAACATTCAATGCATTTCAATGTTGAGGCAGACAGCAAAATGCCATTTTCGTGAAGTTAACGGCAGAGCGGCGTAACTCAGACAGCAACTTTTGGATTTCCGTGTTTAACCACGCGTCTGCCCCTTGCCTGAAGTTGCTGTACCATTTACACATAAATAACAGTGAGTGTTATTTACGTCACAGTTATTTTGACAGCAAAATCTGGCTCAATATGTTTTAAAAGGTTCCGCAATCATCTTGGGGGAAAAAAATCCTCCAAAAGACTCAACAAAGCCATACATTCCAACATGGCCCATGGGAGAGAATGTAATAGGATTGAGGTCCACCACAGTAGCCAGAAGAATACACTTTGAATAGTTTCAAAGATGCTTTCTGCTGGCACCTTTGAAATGATAATTGCACATTCCTGTGTGTCCAAACCATTTAAAATGCCTGAGCAGGAGACAAGGTCCCTTTAATGTTTCAAGTTGTTATGGACATTGGGGCCACTCCATTGTTCAAAAGGAACCCAGTGTCTAATTGAGAGGAAGTCACTTATGAAATTCAAATCGGATGACGCAGTTTTTAAATTATTTAAGAGGATATAAGGTTTTTTTTGTTCTTGGATTGACAGTGAAAGAAACACAATAAAGTGAGCCCCTGAAGCTAGGATTAACCTCCACTTCCCAGCCAACCACACCTGTGAGGAAGGAGAGCAGCTTTACTTCAACACAAAATTAGCTGCGGAGAAAAAAAATGTATTTTTTTTAGAATTTGCATTTCCAAAGTGTTTAATGAAGTTTGTTTAAAAACAGGAACATCAACAATGAGATAGCCTCTCACCGCAGGCAATGGTGAATGAAGTCGCTTTAAAGGCTTACCTTCAGCGAGGAGCCCAGCAGCTTGTGAACTCCCGCCACTTGGGCTATTAAAGGGATCGTTTCGTACAAGTTATAAATCGGCGGTCTCCTGGGCTCGGGGAAGTTGGTGCAAACGAGCGGGTCCATGTCGTCCAGATACTGTACTCTGCAAGGTATAGTTGCCATGGTCCCGAACTCCCAGAGTCTCCTCACACAGCAAATAAAACAAGTTATAAAAGTACACACACTTCAAGAAAAGTTGTTGAGCGAGTCGCGGTGGCGAGGTAAGTTGAAGTTGCCGTGATTCCGCGCTGTATCCCTGAAGCAGATGTTACATTAAGACTCAAACGCCGACGCAACCAGGAAGTAGTGAGTCAGACAGCAGCTTAAAGGGGGAATGGGATCAGTACATGTGTGTCACCGCCTGCATTCATGACCTCTCGATCTCAGGAACCTGCAAGACGTTATTTTTAATTTCTTTTTCATGGCTGATAGCTTGTTGCTGTTATGACCACTAGTCTGAAAATAAACAAGGCACAGAGTCCAACTTGTATTAACAGCACTGGAGTAAATAGTGATGGACAGCAGAGAGTCCTAAAGAATATCCCCACAGAAAGGTTACAGGAGTCTCATTTCTTTGCATGGGAGAGTCCTGCATTCTCGGAGGTGCTAGCCTTCAAATGAGAAATTAAAATGTCCCTTCGAATGACTGGAGTGGATGTTAAAAGATTCCATAATACCATATGAAGAAATGTTGGGAATTCTTCCCTCAACGAATACCACCAAAAATAGATTAACTGATCATTCATTTCATTTGGAACATAGGAACAGGAGTAGGCCATTCAGCCCCTTGTGCCTGCTCTGCCATTTGATAAGATCATGGCTGATCTGTGATCTAACTCCATGTACCTGCCTTTGGCCCATATCCCTTAATACCTTTGGTTGCCAAAAAGCTATCTATCTCAAATTTAAATTTAGCAATTGAGCTAGCCTCAATTGCCGTTTGCGGAAGAGAGTTCCAAACTTTTACCACCCCTTGTGTGTAGAAATGTTTTCTAATCTCACTCCTGAAAGGTCTGGCTCTAATTTTTAGCCTGTGCCCCCTACTCCTAGAATCTCCAACCAGTGGAAATAGATTCTCTCTATCCACCATATCCGTTCCCCTTAATATCTTTTAAACTTCGATCAGATCATCCCTTAACCTTCGAAACTCCAGAGAATACAACCCCAATTTGTGTAATCTCTCCTCGTAACTTAACCCTTGAAGTCTGGGTATCATTCTAGTAAACCTACGCTGCACTCCCTCCAAGGCCAATATGTCCTTCTGAAGGTGCGGTGCCCGGAACTGCTCACAATACTCCAGGTGCGGTCTAACCAGGGTTTTGTATAGCTGCAACATAACTTCTGCCCCCTTGTACTCCAGTCCTCTAGATATAAAGGCCAGCATTCCATTAGCCTTATTGATTATTTCCTGCACCTGTTCATGACACTTCAGTGATCTATGTACCTGTACCCCTAAGTCCCTTTGGACATCCACTGTTTTTAACTTTTTACCATTTAGAAAGTACCCTGTTCTATCCTTTTTTGATCCAAAGTGGATGACCTCACATTTGTCTACATTGAATTCCATTTGCCACAGTTTTGTCCATTCACCTAATCTATCAATATCGCTTTGTAATTTTATGTTTTCATCTACACTGCTTACAATGCCACCAATCTTTGTGTCATCAGCAAACTTAGATATGAGACTTTCTATGCCTTCATCTAAGACAGATCCCTGCAGGACTCCACTAGTCACATCCTGCCAATGTGAGTACCTACCCATTATCCCTACACTCTGTCGCCTTTTGCTCAGCCAACTTCCTAACCAAGTCCGTACTTTTCCCTCGATTCCATGGGCTTCTATCTTAGCTAACAGTCTCTTATCTGGGACTTTATCAAATGCCTTCTGGAAGTCCATATAAATAACATCCATTGACATTCCCCTGTCCACTACTTTAGTCATTGCTTTCTGTGGAATCTCACTGCAAAAAATAATTTGCCCACATAAATGCACTTAAAAGTAATCCCTTGTATGTGAATCATCCTGAGATTTTTCTGAGAGACACAATAAAGTGCTATAGAAATGCACCTTTTTTTCAGTCAACTGTTATTTTTATGTTAATTTTTAAAATATTTTTATTTTTTAAAAATCGTAATATAGAGGCTATTATGAGAATGCCAGTGCTTTGGTTATTTATGATGTCAGGTATCCTGCCTCTCGCCTCTCTTCAGAAATGACTGGTCATCATTTTGAAAAGCCCATTCTGAAAATTAATTTAACAATTATGCACAATGGCTCTCTTCACACCCCATCCAAACCATGAATATTTAATGTTGATTACTGGTATTTATCACAGTGTTCATTTAAACTCCAAAGTGCATAACTTTAAGTGAAACTTGTTTTTAAGGAAGTTAACAATGATGGATTTGAAGCCTTACTGGCAAAATGTCCCATTCCAGTTCATGATACATGACAGCCTTGTTTGTCCTGCTGAATACAGAACTGGAGCAATGAGTCATTATTGGAAGGGCCTCATATTTACAAGAGTGCAAGGACATTCACCATAGACTTCTACTCTACCTAATGTCCTTCAGAGAAGTGCTCTACCCACTCCTACCCAATTTGATCTGCATGTGACTAGTCCACACCAACACTTAATGCCCCCTGAAGTGGTTTAGCAAGCCAATCAGTTGCAAAAACAATTATGTAAGAAGGCCTACCAACACTTCCACAAGACAAGGAGTGATAGCTAATAAATACAGCCTTGCTAGTGTCGCCCACATCCTGAGAACAAATAAAAAAACACCCAAATACCATTGGTTAGTCACCTCCTTCAGAAAATTGATATAAATTGGGAGAGTTCAGGGCTTCTCCAATGACTTAGTGAGTTTGAGACCAGGAAGGTTCCAGCTGTGATCCCTGGTCTGTGCTGACCACAGCCTCAGCACCTCTGGGTGAGGTGGGTCAAATTGCCTTGAGTTTGTGCTTATGTTTGGTATGTAGTGACCCACCCCCCCCCCCCCCCCCGGCTGCTGGGAGGGTGTTTGTGTTGACAGCAGGTACGGAAAGGATTAGCCATGGCCACAATGCCCCTCCTGGTCAAATAGCCTGCCAAAACTCACCATCAACATAAGAACATAAGAACATAAGAAATTGGAGCAGGAGTAGGCCAATCGGCCCCTCGAGCCTGCTCCGCCATTCAATAAGATCATGGCTGATCTGATCCCAACCACAAATCTAAAGAACACAAGAAGTCGGAGCAGGACCCGGCCACATAGCCCCTGGGCCCTCTCCGCCACCCACAGGGCATTGACCGATCCGAACTCAGCTTCATGTCCAATTTCCTGCCCGCTCCCCATAACCCCTAATTCCCTTTACTTCTAGGAAACTGTCTATTTCTGTTTTAAATTTATCTAATTATCAAGGAGGGCATCTGAATAATAGTCACTTATACAAGGTACCAGAGGGCGACTTGCACTCAAGCAAATGTAAAGAAAGAAATTGCATTTATATAGCACCTTTCATGACCCAGGACATCCCACAGCACAGCCAGTGAAGTACTTTTTGAAGTGTACTCACAGTTAGAATGTAGGGAAACACAGCAGCCAATTTGCACACAGTAAGGATCCACAAACATCAATTAAATAAATAACCAGGTAAACTGTTTTAGCAGTGTTGGTTGAGGGATAAATGCTGGCTAGGAGACCCCTGTTCTGTTTCAAATAGTGCTGTGCAATCTTGTGCATCCACCTGAGAGGACAAATGTATTACACCGAAGTGTCACCCTAGGTTTTGTGTTCAAGTGCCTACAGTTGGGCTTGAACCCAAAACCTTCTGGCTTTATGGCAAGAATGCTATCACTGAGCCAAGACTGGTAACTATCATGTGAGCCTTTTTTTGTGAGCATTGGATCAGTGACTTTACCCTCATTTTTCATATTTCCTTCCTGAACCCGAACCTTTAGGAGAGGAGGAAGGGAAGGGAGGAAAATGACAAAAAAAAGTAGAGCGAGTTCTCATCAGTTCAAGTTGGAGCTCTCCTGACGACTGAATGGGTAAATGCACTGCTCACTGTGATTATGAGCCACTTGTATGAGAAGGTTTCAGGTTCAATCCGTGGTTTGTGCTGATCATGGAGAGGGCAGCTACAATGGCCCACAGTTGGTCTCAGTGACCCTAGGTCACGTCAGCCATGGCTCAGTGGTAGCATTCTCACATCTAAGTCAGAAAGTTGTGGGTTCAAGTCCCACTCCAGAGACTTGAGCGCAAAATCTAGGCTGACGCTCCAGTGCAGTACTGAGGGAGTGCTGCACTGTTGGAGGTGCCATCTTTTGGATGAGACATTAAACCAAGACCCCGTCTGCCCTCTCAGGTGGGTGTAAAAGATCCAATGGCACTATTCGAAGAGAAGCAGGGGCGTTCTCCCTGGTGTCTTGGCCAATATTTATCCCTCAACCATCATCACTAAAACAGATTATCTGGTCATTATGACGTTGCTGTTTGTGGGACCTTGCTGTGCACAAATTGGCTGCTACGTTTCCTACATTACAACAGTGACTACACTTCAAAAGTACTGGCTGTAAAGCGCTTTGGGATGTCCAGAAGTCATGAAATGCATTATAGAAGTGCAAGTCTTTCTTTTTCTTTCTTTAAGCTAGGCCAGGGAAAAATCAGCAGGGGTTTCTGCTCCTGAGTATATCCAGTAATGCCTCCTGGTAAGTGCACATGTGTGACATCAGGTGAGGACAGCATCTGACTCGGCTGTAATTGATTAGATGGTCAACACTGACGGCCTAGGTTCACACAGGATGCCGACTTGGACAAGGTATCAGTGGATTTCCAGCACACCATAGTATGAGTCCGCGCTGACAGGAAAAGGGAGTAAAATAACAAAAAGTGTAATTTTTTTTAAAAATCAGGCAGGAAATATTAAAAGTTAGGGCAAAGTCTCTGATCCTATTCTCACAACAGGGAGATCAGTGAATTGACACAACACAGTTCTACAAGCCACACTCGAAAGGAGCACAGTCTTAGAATTGACATTACAGTGTCAGAACCCTACCTTCACTTCAACCATCACCATTCCTTGCTGGGACCATGGGATTGATGAATTTACCCTATTATCTTATGGTAATGCAGTGTTCAGTATTAATTAACTCAGTTCCATGATTATCGAGTTAACCTCATAACTAACGCAGCTCACAGCAGTCATTTATTGTTTTTAATTTAAATAAACCTATGGCCTCCTTTAGCTTCCCGATGTTCACACTGACCTCCTGGGTGGAAAGTGTTATTCTGTGGCCTGTTCTACCTGTTGTCTATGTCACTCTTTACTGGCTGTCAGAATGTTCACTTTATATGATAAGGCCATTAGCAGGTAACAGGCTATCTGGAAAATAATCTCTTTATTTGACACCTAAGTGCTACAATAAAATCTTGGGCTGCAAAGAAATCTGTAAGAGTCCAGAGCAAAGCATTTAAACAACCACCACTATAGCTTTTGAGGTGTTGTGAGGGGGGGAGGGGGAGATGGGCATTCTCCACAAACCTTGGCAGCGTCATGTAATGACGTAACACGTTAGGGCCTATATTTCAGGGGTGTGCTGGAGGGTATACTGATAATATTTTTTATTCAGACCTACTTTTCATTTTTGGACGGTAAGGGTAAACTCACTGATCCTGAGCCTGCAGTGGGAAGTTGCACTCTACACAATGCGATCGCACTCCTACAACACAGTCGCCACGATTCTCCAACCCACACGCATTTCATGCATGGCTTCCCATAAGACTGGTGGATTTATCCTATGGTGTGATGTACTTTTAGTTCGACCCCTTCCAATAACCGCACACTTGGACTGCTCCCAGTAACCACATTTTGACCACTCGTAGTAACCCAACACTCCCCCGCCTTTCATCCCAATAACTGCACACTCCATCCCTCTCAATAATTGTACCTTCTGACCCCTCCCAAAATTGTACACTCAGATCCATCCTAATACCTGGACACTTCAACTTCTCCCAATACTAACACACTCCAACGCAGCAAGGTCCCGCAAACAGTAGTCAGATTACTCTTTTTTTAAGTTATGTTGGTTAAGTATCGGCCATGACACTGGGAGAACTCCCCTACTCTTCTTTGAATAGTGCCATGGATCTTTTACATCCAAAAGACAGCACCTCTGTAGCACTTCCTCAGTATTGCATCAAAGCAACAGCCTAGATTATATGCTTAGGTCTCTGGAGTGGCGCTTGAACTCACAACCCTTTAACAGAGACATGTGCACCACCACTGAGCCACGGCCGACACATAGTAATACTACTGGGAGGGGCTGGAGTGTGTACAGTTTCTGGGAGGGGCTGGAGTGTGTACAGTTACTGGGAGGGGCTGGAGTGTGCACAGTTACTGGGAGGGGCTGGGGTGTGTGCAGTTTCTGGGAGGGGTTGGAGTGTGTACAGTTTCTGGGAGGGGTTGGAGTGTGTACAGTTACTGGGAGGGGTTGGAGTGTGTGCAGTTTCTGGGAGGGGTTGGAGTGTGTACAGTTACTGGGAGGGGTTGGAGTGTGTGCAGTTTCTGGGAGGGGTTGGAGTGTGTACAGTTTCTGGGAGGGGTTGGAGTGTGTACAGTTACTGGGAGGGGTTGGAGTGTGTGCAGTTACTGGGAGGGGTTGGAGTGTGTACAGTTACTGGGAGGGGTTGGAGTGTGTGCAGTTACTGGGAGGGGTTGGAGTGTGTACAGTTACTGGGAGGGGTTGGAGTGTGTGCAGTTACTGGGAGGGGTTGGAGTGTGTACAGTTTCTGGGAGGGGTTGGAGTGTGTACAGTTACTGGGAGGGGTTGGAGTGTGTGCAGTTACTGGGAGGGGTTGGAGTGTGTGCAGTTACTGGGAGGGGTTGGAGTGTGTACAGTTTCTGGGAGGGGTTGGAGTGTGTACAGTTACCGGGAGGGGTTGGAGTGTGTACAGTTACTGGGAGGGGTTGGAGTGTGTACAGTTACTGGGAGGGGTTGGAGTGTGTGCAGTTACTGGGAGGGGTTGGAGTGTGTGCAGTTACTGGGAGGGGTTGGAGTGTGTACAGTTACCGGGAGGGTTGGAGTGTGTGCAGTTACCGGGAGGGTTGGAGTGTGTACAGTTACTGGGAGGGTTGGAGTGTGTACAGTTACTGGGAGGGGTTGGAGTGTGTACAGTTTCTGGGAGGGGTTGGAGTGTGTACAGTTACTGGGAGGGGTTGGAGTGTGTGCAGTTACTGGGAGGGGTTGGAGTGTGTACAGTTACTGGGAGGGGTTGGAGTGTGTGCAGTTACTGGGAGGGGTTGGAGTGTGTACAGTTACTGGGAGGGGTTGGAGTGTGTGCAGTTACTGGGAGGGGTTGGAGTGTGTACAGTTTCTGGGAGGGGTTGGAGTGTGTACAGTTACTGGGAGGGGTTGGAGTGTGTACAGTTACCGGGAGGGGTTGGAGTGTGTACAGTTACTGGGAGGGGTTGGAGTGTGTACAGTTACTGGGAGGGGTTGGAGTGTGTGCAGTTACTGGGAGGGGTTGGAGTGTGTGCAGTTACTGGGAGGGGTTGGAGTGTGTACAGTTACTGGGAGGGTTGGAGTGTGTGCAGTTTCTGGGAGGGGTTGGAGTGTGTACAGTTACTGGGAGGGGTTGGAGTGTGTACAGTTACTGGGAGGGGTTGGAGTGTGTGCAGTTACTGGGAGGGTTGGAGTGTGTGCAGTTTCTGGGAGGGGTTGGAGTGTGTACAGTTACTGGGAGGGGCTGGAGTGTGTGCAGTTACTGGGAGGGTTGGAGTGTGTACAGTTACTGGGAGGGGTTGGAGTGTGTGCAGTTTCTGGGAGGGGCTGGAGTGTGTGCAGTTTCTGGGAGGGGCTGGAGTGTGTGCAGTTACTGGGAGGGGTTGGAGTGTGTGCAGTTACTGGGAGGGGTTGGAGTGTGTACAGTTACTGGGAGGGGTTGGAGTGTGTGCAGTTACTGGGAGGGGTTGGAGTGTGTACAGTTTCTGGGAGGGGTTGGAGTGTGTACAGTTACTGGGAGGGGCTGGAGTGTGTACAGTTACTGGGAGGGGTTGGAGTGTGTGCAGTTACTGGGAGGGGCTGGAGTGTGTGCAGTTACTGGGAGGGGTTGGAGTGTGTACAGTTACTGGGAGGGGTTGGAGTGTGTACAGTTACTGGGAGGGGCTGGAGTGTGTGCAGTTACTGGGAGGGGTTGGAGTGTGTGCAGTTACTGGGAGGGGTTGGAGTGTGTGCAGTTACTGGGAGGGGTTGGAGTGTGTGCAGTTACTGGGAGGGGTTGGAGTGTGTACAGTTTCTGGGAGGGGTTGGAGTGTGTGCAGTTACTGGGAGGGGCTGGAGTGTGTACAGTTACTGGGAGGGGTTGGAGTGTGTACAGTTTCTGGGAGGGGTTGGAGTGTGTGCAGTTACTGGGAGGGGTTGGAGTGTGTGCAGTTACTGGGAGGGGTTGGAGTGTGTGCAGTTACTGGGAGGGGTTGGAGTGTGTACAGTTACTGGGAGGGGTTGGAGTGTGTGCAGTTTCTGGGGGGGGGGGTTGGAGTGT
The DNA here is from genome assembly GCF_035084215.1 of Heptranchias perlo. NCBI lineage: Eukaryota > Metazoa > Chordata > Chondrichthyes > Hexanchiformes > Hexanchidae > Heptranchias > Heptranchias perlo. The sequence continues at coordinate 22,402,864 of NC_090340.1, read as the reverse complement.
GTGCAGTTACTGGGAGGGGTTGGAGTGTGTGCAGTTTCTGGGGGGGGATGGAGTGTGTGCAGTTTCTGGGGGGGGGGGTTGGAGTGTGTGCAGTTACTGGGAGGGGTTGGAGTGTGTACAGTTACTGGGAGGGGTTGGAGTGTGTGCAGTTTCTGGGGGGGGGGGGTTGGAGTGTGTGCAGTTACTGGGAGGGGTTGGAGTGTGTGCAGTTTCTGGGGGGGGGGGTTGGAGTGTGTACAGTTACTGGGAGGGGTTGGAGTGTGTGCAGTTTCTGGGAGGGGTTGGAGTGTGTGCAGTTTCTGGGGGGGGGGGTTGGAGTGTGTACAGTTACTGGGAGGGGTTGGAGTGTGTACAGTTACTGGGAGGGGTTGGAGTGTGTGCAGTTACTGGGAGGGGTTGGAGTGTGTACAGTTTCTGGGAGGGGCTGGAGTGTGTACAGTTTCTGGGAGGGGTTGGAGTGTGTGCAGTTACTGGGAGGGGCTGGAGTGTGTACAGTTTCTGGGAGGGGTTGGAGTGTGTACAGTTACTGGGAGGGGTTGGAGTGTGTACAGTTACTGGGAGGGGTTGGAGTGTGTGCAGTTACTGGGAGGGGCTGGAGTGTGTGCAGTTACTGGGAGGGGCTGGAGTGTGTACAGTTTCTGGGAGGGGTTGGAGTGTGTGCAGTTACTGGGAGGGGCTGGAGTGTGTACAGTTTCTGGGAGGGGCTGGAGTGTGTGCAGTTACTGGGAGGGGTTGGAGTGTGTACAGTTACTGGGAGGGGCTGGAGTGTGTGCAGTTACTGGGAGGGGTTGGAGTGTGTACAGTTACTGGGAGGGGTTGGAGTGTGTACAGTTACTGGGAGGGGCTGGAGTGTGTACAGTTACTGGGAGGGGTTGGAGTGTGTACAGTTACTGGGAGGGGCTGGAGTGTGTGCAGTTTCTGGGAGGGGCTGGAGTGTGTGCAGTTTCTGGGAGGGGCTGGAGTGTGTGCAGTTACTGGGAGGGGCTGGAGTGTGTACAGTTACTGGGAGGGGCTGGAGTGTGTGCAGTTACTGGGAGGGGTTGGAGTGTGTACAGTTACTGGGAGGGGTTGGAGTGTGTACAGTTACTGGGAGGGGCTGGAGTGTGTACAGTTACTGGGAGGGGTTGGAGTGTGTACAGTTACTGGGAGGGGCTGGGGTGTGTGCAGTTACTGGGAGGGGTTGGAGTGTGTGCAGTTTCTGGGAGGGGTTGGAGTGTGTACAGTTACTGGGAGAGGCTGGAGTGTGTACAGTTACTGGGAGGGGCTGGAGTGTGTGCAGTTTCTGGGAGGGGCTGGAGTGTGTACAGTTACTGGGAGGGGCTGGAGTGTGTGCAGTTACTGGGAGGGGTTGGAGTGTGTGCAGTTTCTGGGAGGGGCTGGAGTGTGTACAGTTACTGGGAGGGGTTGGAGTGTGTACAGTTACTGGGAGGGGTTGGAGTGTGTGCAGTTACTGGGAGGGGTTGGAGTGTGTGCAGTTTCTGGGAGGGGTTGGAGTGTGTACAGTTACTGGGAGGGGTTGGAGTTTGTGCAGTTACTGGGAGGGGTTGGAGTGTGTGCAGTTACTGGGAGGGGTTGGAGTGTGTGCAGTTACTGGGAGGGGTTGGAGTGTGTACAGTTACTGGGAGGGGTTGGAGTGTGTACAGTTTCTGGGAGGGGCTGGAGTGTGTACAGTTACTGGGAGGGGTTGGAGTGTGTACAGTTACTGGGAGGGGTTGGAGTGTGTACAGTTTCTGGGAGGGGTTGGAGTGTGTACAGTTACTGGGAGGGGCTGGAGTGTGTGCAGTTACTGGGAGGGGTTGGAGTGTGTGCAGTTACTGGGAGGGGTTGGAGTGTGTACAGTTACCGGGAGAGGCTGGAGTGTGTACAGTTTCTGGGAGGGGCTGGAGTGTGTGCAGTTACCGGGAGGGGTTGGAGTGTGTACAGTTTCTGGGAGGGGCTGGAGTGTGTACAGTTACTGGGAGAGGCTGGAGTGTGTGCAGTTACCGGGAGGGGTTGGAGTGTGTACAGTTTCTGGGAGGGGCTGGAGTGTGTACAGTTACTGGGAGAGGCTGGAGTGTGTGCAGTTTCTGGGAGGGGTTGGAGTGTGTACAGTTTCTGGGAGGGGCTGGAGTGTGTACAGTTACTGGGAGGGGCTGGAGTGTGTACAGTTACTGGGAGGGGCTGGAGTGTGTACAGTTACTGGGAGGGGTTGGAGTGTGTGCAGTTACTGGGAGGGGCTGGAGTGTGTACAGTTACTGGGAGGGGCTGGAGTGTGTGCAGTTACCGGGAGGGGTTGGAGTGTGTACAGTTACTGGGAGGGGTTGGAGTGTGTACAGTTACTGGGAGGGGCTGGAGTGTGTACAGTTACTGGGAGGGGTTGGAGTGTGTACAGTTACTGGGAGGGGTTGGAGTGTGTACAGTTACTGGGAGGGGTTGGAGTGTGTACAGTTACTGGGAGGGGTTGGAGTGTGTACAGTTACTGGGAGGGGTTGGAGTGTGTACAGTTACTGGGAGGGGCTGGAGTGTGTACAGTTACTGGGAGGGGTTGGAGTGTGTACAGTTACTGGGAGGGGTTGGAGTGTGTACAGTTACTGGGAGGGGTTGGAGTGTGTACAGTTACTGGGAGGGGTTGGAGTGTGTACAGTTACTGGGAGGGGTTGGAGTGTGTACAGTTACTGGGAGGGTTGGAGTGTGTACAGTTACTGGGAGGGGTTGGAGTGTGTACAGTTACTGGGAGGGGTTGGAGTGTGTGCAGTTACTGGGAGGGGTTGGAGTGTGTGCAGTTTCTGGGAGGGGTTGGAGTGTGTACAGTTTCTGGGAGGGGTTGGAGTGTGTACAGTTTCTGGGAGGGGCTGGAGTGTGTACAGTTACTGGGAGGGGTTGGAGTGTGTGCAGTTACTGGGAGGGGTTGGAGTGTGTACAGTTACTGGGAGGGGCTGGAGTGTGTACAGTTACTGGGAGGGGTTGGAGTGTGAGCAGTTACTGGGAGGGGTTGGAGTGTGTGCAGTTTCTGGGAGGGGTTGGAGTGTGTGCAGTTACTGGGAGGGGTTGGATTGTGTACAGTTACTGGGAGGGGTTGGAGTGTGTACAGTTACTGGGAGGGTTTGGAGTGTGTACAGTTACTGGGAGGGGTTGGAGTGTGTACAGTTACTGGGAGGGGCTGGAGTGTGTGCAGTTTCTGGGAGGGGTTGGAGTGTGTACAGTTTCTGGGAGGGGCTGGAGTGTGTGCAGTTTCTGGGAGGGGTTGGAGTGTGTACAGTTTCTGGGAGGGGCTGGAGTGTGTGCAGTTTCTGGGAGGGGCTGGAGTGTGTGCAGTTTCTGGGAGGGGCTGGAGTGTGTGCAGTTACTGGGAGGGGCTGGAGTGTGTGCAGTTTCTGGGAGGGGTTGGAGTGTGTGCAGTTACTGGGAGGGGTTGGATTGTGTACAGTTACTGGGAGGGTTTGGAGTGTGTACAGTTACTGGGAGGGTTTGGATTGTGCACACCTATTGCGAGGGGTTGGAGACACCGTGCACTACTAATTCAAAGAATGGTCAAAAATTACTTGGTCTATGGCCCTCGGGAGCAATTTGTCAAAATCTGGCCCCCATTGCTTCCCAACTGCCAGAGGTTGGTTGGCTGGCACATCAGCAACAGTCCCCACTCTGGTTGCACAGCCATCTCCTGTATCAAGCTCCATCCCACCTGAACATCTTAACAATCCTGGTGGCCCAGCCAAAACCCACCCACCACTGCCAAAGTGGGCAAGTTCAGTGAAACATAGAAAATGTGGTCTACCCTGGAGCCAGTGCCACCACCTGGAATCAGTCTCCAGGATCATCCACAGTTCCAGACACTCCACAAAGCTCACTGATCACTGTATATACTGTACCATGTATGCTGATATTACAAATGTGAGTTATGCCAACTTGTTGCAACCAAAGAACAATTGCAATACGATTTTAAATGGGCTCTACATTACAAAAATATACCATTTAATAAAATTATATATGGAAGTAGAATATCTCCTGCCCGTCTAAACTTCATGCCTGGTTACAGCAAACAATTTATACATCTCATATAAGAGCAGATTGTATTTATGGAACATGGTCTCCGTGGTTTAAAATGTTGCTCTCTAGCCCTCAATGTCATTTTGAGAATCCTGTTATTGTTCGTTATCCTGGGAAATCCCTTTGGGATTAGCAGCAATATAGGCCCAGTGTCTGGAATGTGGCCAAATCCACTTCAGAGTTACTCTGAAAGTTTTCTTTTTAAATCTGTTTCCCCCCTCCTCCCCTTAAGACTCTTTCTCTCAGGGAATTAGGGGTTATGGGGAGCGGGCAGGAAATTGGCCATGAATTTAGATTTGAGGTTAGGATCAGATCAGCCATGATCTTATTGAATGGCGGAGCAGGCTCGAGGGGCCGATTGGCCTACTGGAGTAGAGCTCTATAGGTGCTGCTGGCCTTTGATATCTTCCTGGGCAGTAAATGTTGACATGCTTTTTGATCATGGGGACATGTGCCTGCTAAAGCTGATATTTATATGTGTCTACTTTCCAGCAAGAGAGATCAGGATAGAGAAATCTGATTATTTTTATTCTCTCCTCCCTAGCCCAGGACCACTGAGCCACTTGTGGCATCTCCATGCTGCCCTGCTTGATACCAACTAATGCATCACAGACCAGGAATCAAGCCTGTGGCCTTCCTAATTTGAATCGCTCAATTCCACACAGTGTTTAGTATTCACAAACTGAGCTATCAGGGGAAACAGCCTAGTGAGATTTGATGTTAAGTAAAATCTTTAAAGAATGCAGACCAACAACATACAGGTATTACCATCTCAGAGGAATTCAGCATCATACTTGATGTAACATTTAGCTTACCATCTAATTTTGGGAGGAATTGGTCAGTCACCAACCAGTGGGTTTGAATCCACTTTTTTTTCTAAGATGTGGAGATGCCGGTGATGGACTGGGGTGGACAAATGTAAGGAGTCGCACAACACCAGGTTATAGTCCAACAGCTTTATTTGAAATCACAAGCTTTCGGAGCTTTCCTCCTTCGTCACCTGATGAAGGAGCAAAGCTTCGAAAGCTTGTGATTTCAAATAAAGCTGTTGGACTATAACCTGGTATTGTGCGACTCCTTGCATTTTTTCTAAGAGGTTTGCTAATTATAATAGGCTAGCAGCCCCATTCTAGTCAATGAAAAAACAGCTCAACTAAGAATGCATTCAGAATTCTGGTGCCTTTCACACCTTCAGGATGTCCCAAAGTGCCTCACAGCCGGTTAAATACTTTTGAAGTGTAGTCACTTATGTTATGCAGACAAAAAGAGGAGCCAAGTCCTACAAACAGCAATGAGATGAATGACTGGTTGATCTGTTTTGCTGGTGATGGTTGAGGGAAGAATGTTGACCAGGACACTGATAGAACTCCTCTAATTCTCTCAAAAATAGTGCCGTGAGTTCCTTTTTAACTACCTGAACAGGCAGATGGGGCTTCAGTTTAACATCTCATCCAAAAGCCAGCACCTCTGACAATGCAGCAATCCCAAACTAGATTATGTGCTTAAATCCTACAGTGGGGCTTAAACCCACACCTTAGAGGTGAGAATACTATCACTGAGCCAACGTGCAACAGTTTGATACCTAAGAGCAATTAGAATTGCTCACAAAATCACCAGAATTGAGAGGACGCAACTATCAGGAAAGATTGAGCAGACTGAAGCTCTTTTCTCTGGAAAAGAGAAGACTATGAGGCAACCTAATAGAGGTCTTTAAAATTCTGAAGAGGTTAGATAGGTTAGATGTGGAGAAACTGTTTCCACTTTTGGGTGAAGCCAGGAGAAGTGGCCATAAATATAAGATAACCACTAACAGTTCAAATAAAGAAGTTAGGAGGAATTTCTTTACACAGAGAGCGGTGAGAATGGAGTGGTTGAAGCAGATAATATTGATATATTTATGGGGAAGATTGATGCTTACATGAAGGAGAAAGGAATAGAGGGGTCAGGGTTGGAAGAAGTTATCAGATTGGCAGGAGGTTCGTGTGGAGTAGAAACAATGGCATAGACCAAATGGGTTGAAAGGCCTGTTTCTGTGCTATAGTTTCGATATAATTCTATGTAAAGATACTTACAGATGAGGAAAACCATTCAGCCTATCTGAATTCATCCATCCAGAACAACCCTACACTCCCCCATTGCTGCATCTAATTGTTTCTTAAATGATTCCAGAGATTTGACCTCCACCACTCTGCCCTGTTATTCCAGGTGTTAGCATAATCAGTGTCCTTAAGCTGGAATTTCCTTTTTTCTTTTCACCCAGAAATAGTTCCATAACAAATTATCCCACCCCCCTGAACCAGGCTGCAGTCATTCATTGGAGGAGGGGGGCAGGGAGAGAAGTTAGCTGTGGTTGTTGCTCCCAATAGTTATTCCTATAGATCCTGATAGCTAAACCTAATGGCCAATACATGCGCGTGGATGTCAGGTGAGGTTAGGATCTGAATTGTTTGCCAACATTCACAGACTCAGTTTACGAACTGAGCACACTTAGGGAAAGTATCAGATCGAGTTCATGGAAATATACCTCAGCAACTTTCAGGAAAGGAAGAGGCAATTTTTTTTTGAGGAGATAAAATATATATTTTAAACTAAATAAACAAATTAATTTCTTACTATAAAACCCCAGAAATCCAACCTGTGCATGTCAATTACCTTAACTATTCCAAACGCTCATTATTTACTTGTACTGCTGCATCAGTAGCTTCAAGTACTTCAGATTCATAGTTCTACCTCACTATATTCAAGCCAAATTCTTTGTTAGTTATTCTACCTAAAGTGTTGAATGAAAAGGAAGGAAGGACTTGCATTTATATAGCACCTATGATGGCCTCAAGACATCCCAAAGTGCTTCACAGCCAATGGAACAGTTTTGAAGTGTAGTCACTGTTGTAATGTAGGGAAATACAGCAGTCAATTTGCACACAGCAAGGAGATAATGATCAGATAATCTGTTTTTAAGTGATATTGGTTGAGGGATAAATGTTGGCCAGGCCAGGTAGAATTCCCCTGCTCTTCTTTGAAAAAGTGCCATGGGATCTTTTCGTCCACCTGAGAGGGCAGGTGGAGCCTCAGTTTAACCTCTCATCCGAAAGATGGCACCTCCAAAAGTACAGCACTGTACTGCACTGAAGTGTCAGTCTGGAATACGTGCTCAAGTTTCTGGGGTGGGACTTGAACACGAGGACCTTCCAGCTGAGAGATAAGAGTGCTACCACTGAGCCAAAGCTGACACCTTATAATAATAATGAGTATTATTACTGTGTGGCTGATCGCTCTGTAATGGGAATATCAGGAAATTCACTGTCTAACAAGTGTTTTTGCAAAGATGAAATGCAACAGTTCAAATGACTGAAAAGGAATCAATATAATAAATTGCAATTAATCTTTATTCAATAAGATATCATTTAAGGATTGTGTACTATTGTATTTCATGAAAGCCATAGAATTTTTATCACAGAGATTTGCTGCCACCTGTTGAATGAACAGTGAAAAGCACAAGAGAAGAGTACAGAAGTGGAACAGGTTATGTGCAGATACTCTATACCATGGTGTGGTAAGACGCGAGATCCAACTATGTCATTTCTTGAACTCTGTCAGGGTTATCTGGGGAGCTGCCGTGTGAAGGTACAACACTTCCCCTGAGAAACAGGACACACAGAATGAGTCAGCCCTCATCACCATTTCAAAACTGCTAGCAATGAAATCAATCACAGCAGAATTGCAGTACATCCACCAGTGTGCTTTAAGCCCCAACTAGTGCATAAACAAACCTCAGACTAAATTTGCTAACAACATCCCTGTTAGCTCGTATAACGTTACATTGAGGTGAGGCATAGTTTCTGGTTGGTCACTGGATAGAGGAAAGAACAGTTACTTGATCACTCCTGTCCACCAATAGCCAGTTCATCCTCTGGTGCAGTGATTTACCTCAACCACTACATGGAGCCAGCTGAAGACATTCTTTGTTTTTTTTTGACTCAGTTCTTTAGACCCTGGCGGCCAGACAGTAAGTCTGTGGTTAGTTAAGTCATCCTTCTTCAGAGGTTGTTGATAGGAGCTGCCATGTGACTTTTTCTTGGTCGGCATTTTCTGAGTTGTTGTTGAATGTTTTATTAACATCAAACAAAACCACAATGGCTCAAGAGACGTGATTAATGTGTAGCTCATTTCCTGACTGTTAGAATTGTGACCTCCATCTCTCTCACCCAACACAAACCTATGAATAATTTGTTGCTTTGCCACTGACATTAGAGACAAGGTAAGCAAGGCAGAATTAGTGCAGCTAGTACTATGTCCAGCTCTGGGCACCAAGACACAAGGACGATATTGAAGCATTGGAGGCAGTGTGGAAAAGAAGCATGAGATTGGTCCCTAGTGTCAGAAGTATGACTTATGAGGAAAGACTGGAGAAACAATGGCTTTTTGGCCTTCGACACAGCCAAGAGATGATCTTATAGAAGCATGTAAGATAATTAACAGTATGGAAAAAGAAAATCCAGCAAATTACTTTGAAATTAATTCTGTGAGTAGGATAAGGGGACACAAGTCCAGGTTCGTAAAAGAGAAATTGAGGACCGATTATGAGGAAGTTCTTGTTCACACAAAGAGTGATCCACACATGGAATGAGTTTCCAAATACTCATAGTTACCGACCATCTGCTTTTTGTGCAGACGTCAACATTTCTAGCCCCCATTTGTGCTGTTTGTTTGAAGTCTGAAAAATACCTGATTCTGAATCAACTTAAGTTGCCCTGAAATGTAACATAGGCCACCTCTTCTGCACATATGCAATGTTTCAAGGCATGTGCAAAAAAGATGACCCAAGATCCATTATGGGGCAACTTAAGTTGTCCCAAAATCAGCTGTTTTCTTGGTAATGTGACCACCTGTTTTGTGGAAAGCCAGGTGAGTCCGAGTACATTTGGTTTACACACAAGCATCTCAGCACTGCTTCTTTGTGTATATCGAATTGCTTTTATTTTGAAATGCTGAGAGCTGTCAGTTTATTAGAACGTAAGTACACAAGAAGTGGGAGCAGGAGTCGGCCATACGGCCCCTCGAGTCTGCTCTGCCATTCAACAAGACCATGGCTGATCATCTACCTCAACTCCACTTTCCCACCTGATCCCCATATCCCTTGATTCCCTTAGTAACCAAAAATTTAGCAATCTCAGTCTTGAATATACTCAATGACTGAGCATCCATTGCCCTCTGGGTTAGAGAATTTCAAAGATTCACAACCTCTGAGTGAAGAAATTTTTCTTCAGCTCGGTCCTAAATGGCCGACTGCTTATCTTGACACCTTGATCTCTAGTTCTAGACTCTCCAGCCAGGGGAAACAACCTCTCGACATCTAACCTGTCAAGCTCTCTAAAAATGTTATACGTTTCAATGAGATCACCTCTCATCCTTCTAAACTTCAGCCCATTCCACTCAATCTCTCCTGATAGGACAACTCTCTCATCCCAGGAATCAATCTAGTGAACCTTCATTGCATCCCCTCTAAGGCAAGTATATCCTTCCTTGGGTGAGGAGACCAAAACTGTACACAGCAATCCAGGTGTGGTCTCACTAAAGCCCCATACAATTGCAGCAAGACCTCCTTACTCTTATACTCCAACCCCTTTGCTATAAAGGCATCTTAATTGCTTGCTGTAGCTGCATGTTAACTTTCTGTGATTCGTGTACAAGGACACCCAAATCCCTCTGAGTATCAACATTTCTTAGTCTCTCACCTTTTAAAGAATATTCTGCTTTTCTATTCTTCCTACCAAAGTGGATAATTTCACATTTCCCTCATTATACTCCATCTGTCAAATTCTCGCCCATTCACTTAACCTGTCTATATCGCTTTGCAGACTCTTTGCGTCCTCCTCACAGCTTACTTTCCCACCTAGCTTTATATCGATATTTGTTTAACATCTCTGCCATTTCCTTATTCCCCATTATAATCTCTCCTGTCTCTACCTCGAAGGGACCCATGTTTACTTTCGTTTATCTCTTCCTTTTTACATACTTGTAGCAGCTCTTACAGTTTGTTTTTATATTTCTTGCTATTTTATTCTCATATTCAATTTTCTCCCTCTTTATCAATTTCTTGCTTATCCTTTGCTGATTTCTAAAACTCTCCCAATTCTCAGGCTTACTATTCTTTTTGGCAACATTGTAATCTCTTCCTTTGATCTAATACTATCCTTAACTTCTCTATTTTGCCACGGTTGGATCACTTCTCCAATGGAGTTTTTATTCTTCAAGGGAATGTATATTCTTTGAGAATTATGAATTATTTCATTAAATGTTTGCCATTGCTTATCTACTGTCATATCTTTTAATCTAATTTCCCAATCTACCTTAGCCAACTCGTCCCTCATTTCTATGTAATTGGCTTTGTTTAAATTTAAGACCCTAATTTCGGACTTAACTACATCACTCTCAAACTCAATATGAAATTCTGTCATATTATGATCACTTGTGTAACCTTGTTACTCATCTACAAAATGAATCATGCTATAGATAATTGTGAGGCAACTTTATACGTGAAATGAATGAGAAGGTTCATTTTCAGTTTAGCTTTGACCTCTAAGTTGCATAACATTGTAACTGATAAAAGCACAGAAGACGTCAGTACTTTATCACATTTTAATTTGTGAAAATGACTTTGTATTTAGGGCAGCTCCAAAGCTGGTTTGTTTTATGTTTGCAAGATGTGGGTTGGAGTCAATATCTCCAAGAAAGTAATCATCTGAGTGTAATCTGGAGAAAAGCTTTTAGAACTTTAAAGAAATGCTACTATAATTCATGAGTCATTTCTCAAGAGTGGCAGTAATTCATTAAATGTTGATTTTCTGTCAAACTAAATTATTATTAACCTGCCATTCAAAATGGATTTAAATTATAACAGGACATTGTTACAAACTATTATGCATACCTTTTAAATTGGTTGCCAAAAAGTTTATGTACCTCATATGAAGGGGAAGGATGGATCGAATTTTTAATCTTGCATTTGTATTATAATGGAATTATTTTCTCTTGAATCATAGATGCAGCTTCATTTGCTAAAGCTTTTTCAGAATCATCATAATAAATTGAATTACCATGCTTTCGCTGAAAAGAAAAATATGTAGTGGCTTGCTAGGCCAGTTACATCCAGACTTGACTATTCCAATGCTCTCCTGGCTGGCCTCCCATCTTCCACCCTCCATGAACCTGAGTTCATCCAAAACTTTGCTGCCCATATCCTAACTCGCACAAAGCCCCATTCTCCCATTTACCCTGTGCTCGCTGACCTACATTGACACCTAGTCTGGAAAGGCCTCGATTTTAAAATTCTCATCCTGGTTTTCAAATCCCTCCATGACCTTGCCCCTTCCTTTCTCTGTAACCTCCCCCAGCCCTACAACCCTCCGAGATCTCTGCACTCCTCCAATTCTTGCCTCTTGCGCATCCCCGATTTTAATCACTCCACCATTGGTGGCTGTGCCTTCAGCTGCCTAGGCCCTAACCTCTAGAACTCCCTCCCTAAACCTCTCTGCCTCTCTCTCCTCCTTTAAGACGCTCCTTAAAACCTATCTCTTTGACCAAGCTTTTGGTCACCTGTCCTAATATCTCCTTATGTGGCTCGGTGTCAAATTTTGTTTGATAACGCTCCTGTGAAGCACCTTGGGGCATTTTACTACATTAAAGGTGCTATATAAATGCAAGTTTTTGTTGTTGTCATTAAGAGTCAACCACATTGGAGTCACAGATCTGGACCAGGTAAGGACGACTGGTTTCCATAATGAACATAATTTTACAACAATCCAACAGCTTCATCATCACTTTTTACTGATACCAGCTTTTTATTTCCAGATTATTTTAAACTGAATTCAAATTCTTAATAAACTGTCATGGTGGAATTTGAACCAACATTCTCTGGATTACTAGTCCACTAACATAACCACTATGCTACCATATCTGGTGCTGAATGATTTCTCAGCCTTCTTTTGTGCATCCGAAAACCTTCTAAGAAAAAAATATATCACTTATGCAAGAGTGAGCATTATGGAGGGGCAATCAATCAACATCTTTTTTTACAATTTAGGAGATATGATTCCAGAGACTGAACATGTTTAAGGCATGTGAATGTGTTTTAGGGCAGTGGCCATTGGCAACAAGTGGTGCAGCAGTTGTTTGTAGAATTGAATAATGTTGGAGCGCAGCATTGCTCAAACAGAAAAAATACAGAATGAATGCTGGTCAGTTACTTGTGCTTCAGGTGATCCAGTATGAATCAGCTGTTTTGCACACTAGAATGTAAGGAAGTGGACTGAGTGGCATAGCAGGTTAGCTGACTGGGATTCGGTTCAAAACTAGCAAAGGAGCATTGTGTTCTTAAGACTAGTTGATCATCTGCATCTGAGAGTAATTTATATCTGTACGTTTAACCTAGTGACATTTTTCTGATTTTGCTTCCCTAATGAGATAATAACTGCCTAGAATTTGTAGATTGAGGTTCATTAAATCAAAGTTCTCTTTCTTTCTCTTCCCTGTAATTCACCTCAGATCTCCTATCTCTATTGCATTTAATGACCTATTTTAGATACATATATCCAATTGTAGCCAGAGTATCTCTATCAATGGCTTCTCTTCCCATTTTCACAGCGCCACCTCTGGAGTCCCCCAAGGCTCCATCCTTGGCACTCCCCTTCTTCATCTACATGCTGTCCCTTAGCAACATCATTCACAATCGTGGGATGGCTTCCACATGTACAGTGATGACACCCAATTCTACCTCTCCACCACCTCTCAACCCTTCTGCTGCTTGTCCGACATCCTGTCTTGGATGAGCTGCAGTTTCCTCCAGCAATAATTGGGAAGATCAAAGCCAATGTCTTTAACCTCCACTACAACTCTGGTTCCCTCGTCACCGATTCCATTCCCGGCTGCTGTCTGAGGCTGAACTAGACTGTTCGCAACCTCACTGTCCTATCCAACCCCTGGCTAAGCTTCCATCTCCATATCATCTCCATATCCTCTCCATCTCAAAGACCACCAACGTCACCTCCACAACATCATTTGCCTCCATCCCTCCCTCAGCCCATCTGCCATGGAAACCCTCATCCATGCCGATCACTTCCAGACTCAACTACTTCAATAATCTCTTGGCCAACCTGCACCATCTATAAACTGCAGCTCATCCAAAACTCTACCTCCCATACCCTATTCTTCACCAAGTCTTGCCACTTCTCTTGCTGGCCTACATTTGCTCCCTGTTCCCCAATGCCTCAAATTTAAAATTCTCATGTTTAAGTTCCTTCATGGTCTCTTCCCTCCTCGTCTTTATAACCTCCTCCAGCGCGACTCTCCTGCCAAATGTTCCTCTGCCTCTGAACTCTTGTGTATCCCCTTCCTTTCACCCCACCATTTGCAGCCATGTCTTCAGCAGCCTTGAAAATCATTTCTCCATCTGTCTGCATCCCTCTCCTCCTTTAAAAACATTCTTAAAACCCACCTCTTTGATCAAGCATTTGGTCACCCTTCTTTGCCTCAATAGCTATTTATTCCTTACGCCTCTGTGAAGCGCTTCGGGACTTTATCTACGTTAACAACGCCATTTAAATGCAAGTTGTCAATAAGTGTATAAATCAACTTCTTTTCAACTGGCAATGTATCCTAAAGCCATTGCCAATATGGTTTGACTGTATTGTGTGTAATGTTAGTGATATATCTCAATCTTCCCATGAGAATCAGTAATCATATTAGGACAAATTGAATAGGTTGGTGTCCAGTGTGCTGTTCCGTGGAGCTGTAAGACGCGGATTGCTACGACACTTCCCACATATTGGAGTTAACAATTTGTTTTCAAAACATCAAGAAGATGCAGCTGCTTCTCTGCAAGAGAGAAATTTGGAGAGCAAATGTGGGAAAAGGAGAATTTTTGGTGCCTGGTTTACAAACTTCTGAATAACTGATTCAAAAACAAGATTTTCCAGTCGGCAACTGGTTCGATGGTAACCTTACCATTTATTAGCACAGGTTGCAACTTCCTGTCCCAAATAGAAATGAAAGAATTTCAGAAGTGTCTGAACTGAAACTTAGTAAGAAAACAATGTAGCTCTGAGTATGAACCCGAGCTGCCCAATATTGGAGGATGGGGGGGATGGGGGGGATCATGTCCAAAACAAACTCTCCAGATCTTTTTGACCTCTCGGTAACTAGCAGGGCCAAATGTCATCAGAATTAACAATGTCCTCTTGCTATACCCTATTATACAACCTAATATACAAATATATATTACATTCTTAAAAAAATGTTTTCCCACAGAGATGCTACCTATTAAATAGAAGTACTAAACCACACAAACATCAAACCAGGGAGGCAGGTTGGCACCGGGGGGGGGGGGGGCGACTGGACGCGTGGGTAACCCGCCCAGTAAAATCCATCCATTCCCCACGCGATCACGGGTAAATTGAAGCCGCTGCGCAGGAAACCTGCATCACAGGCTGTCAGCTGGAGGAGCCCTATTTAAAGGGGCAGTTCTCCAATGACTGATAAGAACATAAGAACATAAGAAATAGGAGCAGGAGTAGGCCAATTGGCCCCTCGAGCCTGCTCTGCCATTCAATAAGATCATGGCTGATCTGATCCTAACCTCAAATCTAAATTCACGTCCAATTTCCTGCCCGCTCCCCGTAATCCCTAATTCCCTTTACTTCTAGGAAACTGTCCAATCCTGTTTTAAATTTATTTAATGATGTAGCTTCCACAGCTTCCTGGGGCAGCAAATTCCACAGACCTACTACCCTCTGAGTGAAGAAGTTTCTCCTCATCTCAGTTTTGAAAGAGCAGCCCCTTATTCTAAGATTATGCCCCCTAGTTCTAGTTTCACCCATCCTTGGGAACATCCTTACCGCATCCACCCGATCAAGCCGCTTCACAATCTTATATGTTTCAATAAGATCGCCTCTCATTCTTCTGAACTCCAATGAGTAGAGTCCCAATCTACTCAACCTCTCCTCATATGTCCGCCCCCTCACCCCCGAGATTAACCGAGTGAACCTTCTTTGCACTGCCTCGAGAGCAAGTATGTCTTTTCTTAAGTATAGACACCAAAATTGTATGCAGTATTCCAGGTGCGGTCTCACCAATACCTTATATAACTGCAGCAATACCTCCCTGTTTTTATATTCTATCCCCCTAGCAATAAAAGCCAACATTCCGTTGGCCTTCTTGATCACCTGCTACACCTGCATACTAACTTTTTGATTTTCTTGCACTAGGACCCCCAGATCCCTTTGTACTGCAGTACTTTCCAGTTTCTCGCCATTAAGATAATAACTTGCTCTCTGATTTTTCCTGCCAAAGTGCATAACCTCACATTTTCCAATATTGTATTGCATCTGCCAAATCTCCGCCCACTCACCCAGCCTGTCTATATGCCCTTGAAGGTTTTTTATGTCCTCCTCACTCTCTACTTTCCCTCCCATCTTTGTATCATCTGCAAACTTTGATATGTTACACTCGGTCCCTCCTCCAAATCGTTAATATAGATTGTAAAGAGTTGGGGACCCAGCACCTGCGGAACACCACTGGCCACTGGTTGCCAGTCCAAGAATGAACCATTTATCCCAACTCTCTGCTTCCTGTTAGATAACCAATCCTCCACCCATGCCCAGAATATTACCCCCAATCCAGTGATTCTTTATCTTGAGCAATAATCTTTTATGTGGCACCTTGTCAAATGCCTTCTGGAAGTCTAAATACACTACGTCCCTTTATCCACCCTGTACGTTATGTCCTCAAAGAACTCGAGCACATTTGTCAGACATGACTTCCCCTTCATAAAGCCATGCTGACTTTGTCCTATTAAATTATGTTTATCCAAATGTTCCGCTACTGTCTCCTTAATAATAGACTCCAAAATTTTACCCACCACAGATGTTAGGCCAACTGGTCTATAATTTCCAGCCTTCTGCCTACTACCCTTTTTAAATAAGGGTCTTACATTAGCTGCTCCTGCAGCAAAGAACCACACAGCACCATGGAGCACCCCAGGGGAAGGCTGCCCCCAGGTTTAATGATGCCTCACTCCAGGTCTTACTGGATGGGGTGAGGGAGATCTTCTACCTGGCGGATGGGAGGAAGTGGCCTGTCTCTGCCACCAAGAAGGCCTGGCTTGAGGTGACAGAGGTGGTCAGCAGCAGCAGCACCATCTCCCGCACCTGGATACAGTGCAGGAAGCACTTCAATGACTTAACTAAGTCAGCCAAAATGAGTGCACTTACTCATTCTCCTACACTCCATCTTCCACATCACCGCCCCCACCCCACAACTCCTTCGGCATTGCCAACACTACTCCATCACATCACTCCTCACACCCACTCAAAGCTCATCCTCAACTTAGCTGCACTTACTCACCTCCCCAGTATTCATCCCACCACTACCACTCAACCCAATCCTCAGACAATGTCATGGCTTTGTCTCATACTCACCCTTGGATGCATCTCTTTCACGGTCAGCCTCACCCAAACCAATGCATTCAGCAGTTGGCCAAGTCACCATCCCTCACCCACGCCTCTCTACTTTCTCCCCTTATAGGGGAAGAGAGCCCAGAATGCACGGGAGAGGGCGAAGACCGGAGGGGGGCCGCAACATCAGGTCGTCCTCACGGACGTGGAGCAGGAGGCTCTTGAATTGAGCCGCACCCTTGAGTGCCTGTCCGTCGGGAATGCCAAGACTGATCCGACAAATGGCTGGTGACAGAACTTTAACATTCAGCACTCCCAATAGCAAATGATGTTAACATGCCTTGCCATCTTCAGCACCTCAACATCTGTCAGCATGCTTAATATTGCCTTCTGTTCTCTTACAGGGCCTTCAGCGACTGCTGTGACGGTGGAGGGCAATTCCTCAGAGGATCTGCCAGCCTCTGAGGAGGCACCGTCACATCTGAGCGAGCCATCCACCAGCGCAGATGCACACACCTCGGTGGATCCCTGTCCTCACTTAGTTGGGGTTGCACATGATGAGTCACCACACACGTGAGCACAAGCAAACACTGGTGGCAGGGGCAGCTGTGGAGAGTCCGTCTCGGTGGGAGCATTCTTCTCCAAGCTCTGCTCAGCTGGACCCAGATGCTGAACCCTGGGGGCCATCCTTTAAAAGGAGAATGATTAAGTGGCAGCAGCACATTTGCGAGGTGCTGGAACAGGAACAATCGCGCAGAGGATGGAGGAGTCCAACTCCTGCATGAGTGGAATGGTGGCACAGGTACAGGAGGGGATCTCCGAGATATTGTCACAGGGATGTGAGGGCATCTCTGAGATAGTGTCGCGGGTATGTGTGGGAATGTTTGCGATGGAGGGAAGGTTAGCCTCCCTCGAGCTTCAAGCACGACTCACCAATGAGTCCACTGAAGCCCTGACAACGGCCCTTCGGACTCAGGGTGAGAAACTTTCTGCCACCTTAAACAGGCAGGCACATACACTAGCACTGGCCTTACAAGGCTTCACACATGTCCTCCAAACTGTCGTCCAGCAGGGTGGTAGGAGTGATGTGGGCCTGGCCCAGGAGAGGGATGATGGCGAAAGGGGACATGGAAGTGGGGACGCCACTCAAAGCGCTCCCACGTCTCACCCGTTGCCCCCCTCTCAACAAGTACCCACAATGCTGCCTCCTCTCCAGGTGATCGAGTCTGCCCCTGTACAGGTGCAGGTGGAGCAGTCTTTGGAGGGGCCCTCACAGGCACCGAAACCCAGAGGACGTAGGCCCAAAGCATCTAATCAGTCAGGGCATAACCAATAGCAACCTGCCACGACCTCTGCTGCAGCCACAGGGGAAGCACCACGTAGGAGTAGTCGAAAGCGTAAGGCAAAGGTTTTGTGAGCACAAAGGGGATGCACAAGGGTGTTTGACGGTTTGTCATGTTTTTTTATTTATATTTGATTTTTGTTAATGGCACATTAAATATTATTATTGTCACCACTACTGCCTCGTCTTGGCCATTCTTGACTGGCTTGTGTAATAAGTCCCTTTCATGAGATTCACCATGAACACCCACACTTGATGCCACCCATTGGGTCACCCTACAGTGGGTGTATGTGCAGTTGCACAACTATTTTGTGCAGGTGCCTGTGGCGCAGCACTGTGTTGTGGAGTTCCATGTGGCGGAGGTGGACAGCGTGCCTGGCGAGGCTGATGATGTTGCTCATCCTCGGATGAAGTGATGAATGCAGCTATGACGCCCTCCATCCTGAAGATGTGAGTTTGAGGGGGTCCGCAAAGTAGGTAGTTTAGGATATAAATTAATAATTTTGAGTGGAAAGACAAAGGTGTTGCAGCTAAAACTTTGTCTGAAGTGACAGAGTGCCCTGCTGCAGTATTCTCCCCAACTGTCAAATAATCCCTTGCATCTCCCACTGGCTGCTGACTGAGACACGTCTGCTCCAACAGGGAGTGTTTCCCTCAGCATGGGAAACACGCTGAGGATCCTTCAAAATTGCACCCCTGCCAAAATCTCCACTCAATGAGGTCTGTCAAGTACCTCAACTAGTTAAATAAGTATCTAAATTATCATCCCGCCGGCTTTAATTGCCGGTGGGACTCCCGCATTTGGGAACTGCGCGCGCACCCGAGCGAGTCATTGGGGAACCCGGAAGTGAGCAGGTGGGAGCCGGGCTCCAAACCCGCACCGGGGTTCCACCATTTTCGGAGCCCCCCCCCCCCCGCCCCCAATGCACCCGCTCAGTCATCCGAAAATCAGCCCCCACATTACTTACAGCACTGCGGCACAACAAAAGATCCATTTAATAAGTACATTGATGATAAACTTTCAGTATTTTACTTCAATTCTACACATTTTATTACTACAGATGGTGCTTGTATTGGTCACATTTATTAAAGTAGCTAGTTTAATATCAAAATATTACAAGAAAATGTGATTCATGTTTGAAAAATTAAAGCTGCCCATTCCATTGAGAAATAATATTGATAATATATAAAATATTATTTTCAAATACCTTTAATATGGGAGTGAGCCTTGGGTCAGTGGTAGCATACCCGCCTCCAAGTTGGAAGGCTGTGGGTACTGCCAGACTGCCCCAGTGAGCAGAAACAATGGTTCCAGTCTCTGAATACTGGGCTGACATCCAGCAGTGTACTTGTGTCTCATAGGTGCGGAGTGGCATTGCATCTGGCCGGTTATCCTGGTAGGGAGTTGTGAGTCAGGCTAACAGCCTGTCCACTTAAAATGGGTCTTTGTTATCATAGTATGCTACAGCACAGAAGCAGGCCTTTCATGCCCATCATGCCCATGCCAGCTCTTTGAAAGAGTGTTATGGCAACAACCCAGACCATGAGCTGCTAGATGTAAAAGCAGTGGAAGAAATGGGTTGCCCCTAGGCATGGAAGAGAAAGAAGAATAAGACCTTTTCATATAAAGCTACTTTGATTGTATTAGGTTAAAAGATGCAAAAGAATGTCAGAACTGCTTGACTCCACGCTCCACAAGGTTTCTTGTAACAGCACAGTCCCCAGCAGCCATTGTAAACCTCCAACTTCTCTCTCTTCCCCTAATCCCCAGTTGGAGCTTTGCCAATACTCCTCTAGGACAGAGTGTGGGGTGGGAGAGACCCGTCAGCACCAACAGACCTCCATCACCTAATCACCACAGGAGGAACTTATCTCTCCTCTCCTGGCTAAAGGAGGAAGCAAGAAGAAAATACAACAAGGAAAACATTCATATTGGAGTAAAACTTAGCCGCAGAATGGCATCAAATATATATACTTACATACATATATTATATATATATATCTTTGTCTACTTCTCCATTAATGTACACAAACAGGTTTCTTTATAAAGAAGTACCCGATTATTTTTAACTCTTAAGCTTTTTCATTCATATGCTTGCATATATTTTCCAAGATATCACATGGGAAGGAAAGTCCAAAACAGTCAACAAATGAACTTGATGCTCGTGTTAACACTCATCAAGCTTGGTTGCAGCCCATCCTTGGCCTTGATGATGTGAAGTGGCGTTCCACTCTCTGCCTATCAGTAAGTGTATCACTTTCTGCATCATTAGTCTCAAAAATATCAGAAGGAAGGTAATAATCTGGTTTCTCCTGCTCTTTACGTCAATGTTCTGTGGTAGTTTTGAGCAAATGTAATAATGTGCATGTAGCATCGTAACTGTTTTGTGCCTTAATACAATACAGCCAGCACACTGATGGGTAGCATAAGTTCGAGTGACCATATTAAACATAATTTCAGTGAGAGCATACAAAATATATTTTCAATTAGCATATAAATCTATTGCACCATATCAGGATTCCTAACCGATTCCCCCATGGATTAAAATACTTCACAAAATACAAGTAAAAGTTCTAACAATGACCATTTGCTAAGCCCGTCTGACAATAATGTTGGTGGAACCTTTAACGTCGCGGAGTCTGTTGCTGTTGAAATCCACCATAAGTTTCCGTAAGCCAGTCTTGCTTGGAATGAAGGATACATTCACCACAATTTCTTGTCCAGGATGGATTTCCGCAGTACTATATTCATTTAGAAAGAAATAAACAAACAGAATTGAGAGAGATATAAAAGGGATTTCTTCTAATAGGTTCCTACCTGATTCTATTAGAATTAAAATAATTTAAAATGTCCAAATTTGATCTGCAGAGATTTGTGTATGTGATTGCAGGTACCCATGTGACCCTGTGCAGGACAGCCTGCAGTTCTCCAATTATCATTATAACTGAAACATGCAGTTTTCATCCGACATATAGTGGGAAACAGTGAGAAGAAGAATCCACAGGGAATGTAAATATTGAAAGGATGAGCCCAACTAAAGGCTTCTCTCTGGCCTCCTTTGAAAGTCTATTAGTGTGGCATTCCTGGAGGAAGCTGGGAACAAACAACTTAGGGAAAATATTCCAGCAGCAGATGCTTACTGATTTAAATTGGCTTTTCACATTGACGTGAAATGTCTCATTTTTAGCACCTAAAATCATGTATTATTTTAATTGTGTCACGGCCCAGCTGAGAAGTACTGATGGTATCAGTACAGCAGCAACTGCTGTCTTTTGTTTGGTAGTGTTCAAAAACGGTGTGGGGGAAACTGCATCGAAGGAGGCACAACAAGATTTGAGTCAGAAATAAAGATTAATAAATAAATAGTATCCAAGGCTACTTTGGTTTTTCTCCCTCACTTTTGGTGCAGCTACTGTTCTCTTGCTGGGAGACTGCAGGTGGAAGTCTGCTGAGGCTGACCTGAGAATAAAAGCCGGGCAGCTTTGTTTACAGAGTTCATTATAACAGAACAACAAGATATGACAAAGTTACTCAAACTGTTCTAGTTTCCTGCTGTGCCTGGCACTTAGATTTCAAACGTAATTTTGCTGTTGCAGATCTTCCCTCACAACTTGTACAATGCCTTCCTGACAGCAAGAAAATGTGTAAAAAAAGACAGTGGGAATCTTCAATTAGATTGTAAAAACAGCTCAAAATAAATCATTGGAAAAATGTGTACCATTGTCACTGGGTCACCAGCATACACTGCAATGTGTGTGGTAGGCTGGCACAGGGCCTCAGTGCCCTATTCCAACGTGTGCAGCGGAATGCAGGTGACACAGAGTCTCTATGACCCATTGCAATGTATGTAGCAGGATGCAGGCGGCACAGGGCCTTGGTGCTCTGGTGCTGTGTGATGCGACAGGATTTGTGTCCATCATTCTCCACATGACGAATTCTCAATCTCAACTGCACTATCACAACAACAACTTGTATTTATATAGCACCTTTAACATAGTAAAATATCCAAAGGCACTTCACAGGAGCGTTATCAAACAAAATTTGACACCGAGCCACATAAGGAGATATAACGGCAGGTGACCAAAAGTTTGGTCAAAGAGGAAGGTTTTAAGGAGCGTCTTAAAGGAGGAGAGAAAGGTAGAGAGGCGGAGGGGTTTAGGGAGGGAACTCCAGAGCTTAGGGTCCAGGCAGCTGAAGGCACAGCCGTCAATGGTGGAGCGATGAAAATCGGGGATGCGCAAGAGGCCAGAATTGGAGGAGCGCAGAGATCTCGGAGGGTTGTAGGGCTGGAAGAGGTTACCGAGATAGGGACGGGCGAGGCCGTGGAGGGATTTGAAAGCAAGGATGAGAATTTTAAAATTGAGCAGCAGCAAATGGTCATGCGCTTTCCCACAGCAACTAAAAAATAATTGGTTCTGTATTCCGTGCATTGAACCATGATAACATCGAATGAATGTGCAATGTGATGGAACTGAAGAACAATTAAAGCCAACACTCAAAATATCTGCAGAGTAAGTCACTCCAAGACACTGACACAAAGCTTCTACAGGCCAATCACAAAGCATCATTGACAGATGCCAAGGGTCAAGTAATCCACTAAAGAAAGATAATTTTGAAGATACATAGGATCAGGACAGCAGGAGGATAAAGGTGACTTCCATCCCATCATTCTGACCTGGATTTGAGCCTGGGTGTCAGAGGTGAAACGGCAGTGTCTAACCCACTGCACCTAGTAGTCATTTTTTTAAAAAATTAACTTTTTATTAATATCTTTTAAGCACATATACAACTGGTGATACAGTGACATTATAACATCACCATTCACATTGCTGTGCCTCTATTGTTTCCAATCCTTCTGAAATAAACTGCTAGTCATTTACCAGGACACACATTTCCCTTTAACTTGGTCTTTCCAAAACCGTCTCTGTAATGTCACCATATCACTTTCAGTAGGAAATTTCCTCCAACGCTTGAAGAAAAGTACAAATTAAATTCTCTGTGATTATGATCAGTTAAATTTAGCTTAGCTGAAGATGCTTTAAAAAATTCCACAAATGTACGGCAAAATGACATGAACAACCACTAAAGTTTTTCATTTAATTCAGCCATTTTTATATTTCATTTTTAAGAATTTAGAAATGTCTTGCGAAAATATTAAAACCTAATTCGTTTGGCAATCAAGTCTCACTGAACTTTCAGTTATTGAGGGAATGGCCTACAGATGGTGCTGTTAACTTGCACTATCCCAGAAACACACAGGAACCCGTAACCTGCAATATCCCGAAGACACACAGGGACTGTTAACCTGCAACATCCGGAGACACACAGGGACTGTTAACCTGCGACATCTGGAGACACACAGGGACTGTTAACCTGCGACATCCGGAGACACACAGGGACTGTTAACCTGCGACATCCGGAGACACACAGGGACTGTTAACCTGCGACATCCGGAGACACACAGGGACTGTTAACCTGCGACATCTGGAGACACACAGGGACTGTTAACCTGCGACATCCCAGAGACACACAGGGACTGTTAACCTGCGACATCTGGAGACACACAGGGACTGTTAACCTGCGACATCTGGAGACACACAGGGACTGTTAACCTGCGACATCCGGAGACACACAGGGACTGTTAACCTGCGACATCCCAGAGACACACAGGGACTGTTAACCTGCGACATCCCAGAAACACACAGGGACTGTTAACCTGCGACATCCCAGAGACACACAGGGACTGTTAACCAGCGACATCCCAGAGACACACAGGGACTGTTAACCTGCGACATCCCAGAGACACACAGGGACTGTTAACCAGCGACATCCCAGAGACACACAGGGACTGTTAACCAGCGACATCCCAGAGACACACAGGGACTGTTAACCAGCGACATCCCAGAGACACACAGGGACTGTTAACCTGCGACATCCGGAGACACACAGGGACTGTTAACCTGCGACATCCCAGAAACACACAGGGACTGTTAACCTGCGACATCCCAGAAACACACAGGGACTGTTAACCTGCGACATCCCAGAGACACACAGGGACTGTTAATCTGCGACATCCCAGAGACACACAGGGAATGTTAATCTGCGACATCCCAGAAACACACAGGGACTGTTAACCTGCGACATCCCAGAGACACACAGGGACTGTTAACCTGCGACATCCCAGAGACACACAGGGACTGTTAACCTGCGACATCCCAGAGACACACAGGGACTGTTAACCTGCGACATCCCAGAAACACACAGGGACTGTTAACCTGCGACATCCCAGAAACACACAGGGACTGTTAACATGCGACATCCCAGAAACACACAGGGACTGTTAACCTGTGACATCCCAGAAACACACAGGGACTGTTAATCTGCGACATCCCAGAGACACACAGGGACTGTTAACCTGCGACATCCCAGAGACACACAGGGACTGTTAACCTGCGACATCCCAGAGACACACAGGGAATGTTAATCTGCGACATCCCAGAAACACACAGGGACTGTTAACCTGCGACATCCCAGAGACACACAGGGACTGTTAACCTGCGACATCCGGAGACACACAGGGACTGTTAACCTGCGACATCCCAGAAACACACAGGGACTGTTAACCTGCGACATCCCAGAAACACACAGGGACTGTTAACCTGCGACATCCCAGAGACACACAGGGACTGTTAACCTGCGACATCCCAGAAACACACAGGGACTGTTAACCTGCGACATCCCAGAAACACACAGGGACTGTTAACCTGCGACATCCCAGAAACACACAGGGACTGTTAACCTGCGACATCCCAGAAACACACAGGGACTGTTAACCTGCGACATCCCAGAAACACACAGGGACTGTTAACCTGCGACATCCCAGAGACACACAGGGACTGTTAACCTGCGACATCCCAGAAACACACAGGGACTGTTAACCTGCGACATCCCAGAAACACACAGGGACTGTTAACCTGCGACATCCCAGAAACACACAGGGACTGTTAACCTGCGACATCCCAGAAACACACAGGGACTGTTAATCTGCGACATCCCAGAGACACACAGGGACTGTTAACCTGCGACATCCCAGAAACACACAGGGACTGTTAATCTGCGACATCCCAGAAACACACAGGGACTGTTAATCTGCGACATCCCAGAAACACACAGGGACTGTTAACCTGCGACATCCCAGAGACACACAGGGACTGTTAACCTGCGACATCCCAGAAACACACAGGGACTGTTAACCTGCGACATCCCAGAAACACACAGGGACTGTTAACATGCGACATCCCAGAGACACACAGGGACTGTTAACATGCGACATCCCAGAGACACACAGGGACTGTTAACCTGCGACATCCCAGAGACACACAGGGACTGTTAACCAGCGACATCCCAGAGACACACAGGGACTGTTAACATGCGACATCCCAGAGACACACAGGGACTGTTAACATGCGACATCCCAGAAACACACAGGGACTGTTAACATGCGACATCCCAGAAACACACAGGGACTGTTAACATGTGACATCCCAGAGACACACAGGGACTGTTAACATGCGACATCCCAGAGACACACAGGGACTGTTAACCAGCGACATCCCAGAGACACACAGGGACTGTTAACATGCGACATCCCAGAAACAAACAGGGACTGTTAACATGCGACATCCCAGAGACACACAGGGACTGTTAACCAGCGACATCCCAGAGACACACAGGGACTGTTAACATGCGACATCCCAGAAACACACAGGGACTGTTAACATGCGACATCCCAGAGACACACAGGGACTGTTAACATGCGACATCCCAGAAACACACAGGGACTGTTAACATGCGACATCCCAGAGACACACAGGGACTGTTAACATGCGACATCCCAGAGACACACAGGGACTGTTAACATGCGACATCCCAGAAACACACAGGGACTGTTAACATGCGACATCCCAGAGACACACAGGGACTGTTAACATGCGACATCCCAGAGACACACAGGGACTGTTAACCTGCGACATCCCAGAAACACACAGGGACTGTTAACATGCGACATCCCAGAGACACACAGGGACTGTTAACCTGCGACATCCGGAGACACACAGGGACTGTTAACCTGCGACATCCCAGAGACACACAGGGACTGTTAACATGCGACATCCCAGAGACACACAGGGACTGTTAACCAGCGACATCCCAGAGACACACAGGGACTGTTAACCTGCGACATCCCAGAGACACACAGGGACTGTTAACATGCGACATCCCAGAGACACACAGGGACTGTTAACCTGCGACATCCCAGAGACACACAGGGACTGTTAACCTGCGACATCCCAGAAACACACAGGGACTGTTAACCTGCGACATCCCAGAAACACACAGGGACTGTTAACCTGCGACATCCCAGAAACACACAGGGACTGTTAACCTGCGACATCCCAGAGACACACAGGGACTGTTAACCTGCGACATCCGGAGACACACAGGGACTGTTAACATGCGACATCCGGAGACACACAGGGACTGTTAACATGCGACATCCCAGAAACACACAGGGACTGTTAACCTGCGACATCCCAGAAACACACAGGGACTGTTAACCTGCGACATCCGGAGACACACAGGGACTGTTAACATGCGACATCCGGAGACACACAGGGAATGTTAACATGCGACATCCCAGAAACACACAGGGACTGTTAACATGCGACATCCCAGAAACACACAGGGACTGTTAACCTGCGACATCCCAGAAACACACAGGGACTGTTAACCTGCGACATCCCAGAAACACACAGGGACTGTTAACATGCGACATCCCAGAGACACAGAGGGACTGTTAACATGCGACATCCCAGAGACACACAGGGACTGTTAACATGCGACATCCCAGAGACACACAGGGACTGTTAACCTACAACATCCCAGAAACACACAGGGACCCGTAACCAACAATATCCTGGAGACATATAGGGACTGTTAATTGTTGACCTCCTTCCTTCAACGGTTCACCACAAAACGCCTCGAGTAAGTACAAGACACTCGATAGTGGAATATACAGAACAGACTTTATTCATATACAGTACAGGTAATCAATCTATACCGAATACAGGAGTAGCTTTGGGTCTCCCTCTTTTTCGAGCTCTCCCAACTAACTCTGGAAAAACCATTCTTCTTATACACCTCAGTTTGCCTAATTCAAAGGCATCCTTCACACTTAAGACTTCATGATTGATCTGTTCTTGGATTCTTTCAAAAGCAACTTTATTTACATAAACAGTCTTAGTTGCTTACTTCACAGGTATATTTCATAAACAAGATTTCCTTACAAACTGTTCTCAGAACCTCTCAAGAACAGTTTATTTACAGCTCATTTATTTAACATCCACTCTATAACATGGTTAATTGATCCCTCTTTGTATATTTATAAAAATAGTCCCTAAAGTTATACCTTAATCACTCATGGTCGATGTCATCCCAGTCACTATCTCTTTGCACAGGCATCCCTTGTACATCATAGTAGGTACAGCACAGGAGGAGGCCATTCGGCCCATCGTGCCTGTGCCAGCTCTTTGAAAGAGCTATCCACTTAGTCCCATTCCCTTGCTCTGTCCCCATAGCCCTGTAATTTTTTTCCCTTCAAATATTTATGCAATCCCCTTTTGAAAGTTACTATTGAATATGCTTCCACCACCCTTTCAGGCAGTGCATTCCAGATCATTACAACTCGCTGTGTAAAAAAAACGTTTCCTCATGTCGCCTCTGGCTCTTTTGCCGGTCACCTTAAATCTGTGTCCTCTGGTTACTAACCCTTTGGCCACTGGAAACAGTTTCTCCTTATTTACTCTGTGAAATAAGGAGATTTCATGATTTTGAACACCTCTATCAAATCTCCCCTTAACTTCTCTGTTCTAAGGAGAACAACCCCAGATTCTCCAGTCTCTCCACATAACTGAAGTCCCTCATTCCTGGTACCACTCTAGTAAATCTCTTCTGCATCCTCTCTAAAGCCTTGACATCCTTCCTAAAGTGTGGTGCCCGCAATACTCTAGCTATGGCCTAACCAGTGTTTTATAAAGGTTTAGCATAACTTCTTTGTATTCTATGCATCTATTAATAAAGCCCAGAATCCCATATGCTTTATTAACAGCCTTCTCAACTTGTCCCTGTCACCATCAAAGATTTGTGTACATACACCCCCAGGTCTCTCTGTTCGTGTACTCCCTTTAAAATTGCACTGACTGGCCTGTAATTGTCGGGTTTATCACTCTCCTCTTTTTTGTACAGGAGTGTAACATTTGCAATCCTCCAGTCCTCTGGCACCATCCCCATATCTAAGGAGGATTAGAAGATTGTGGCCAGAGCTTCTGCAATTTCCACCCTTACTTCCCTCAGTAAAACTAGGATGCATCCCATCTGGACTGGGTGACTTTTCTACTTTGAGGACTGCTAATCTTTTAAGTACCTCCTCTTTATCTATTTTTAACCTATCCAATATCGCTACTACCTCCTCCTTTACTGCTACAATGGCAGCATCCTCTTCTCTAGTGAAGGCAGATGCACAGTATTCATTTAGTATCACAGCCATGCCCTCTGCCTCCACAAAAACATATTTTTTGTCCCTAATCGGTCCCACCCTTCCTTTGACTACCCCTTTACTATTTATATGTCTATAAAAACACTTTTGGGTTCCTTTTTATGTTAGCTGCTAATCTACTCATATTCTCTCTTTGCCCCTCTTATTTCCTTTTTTATGTTCCTCTGTACTTTCTGCACTCAGCTTGGTTCTCCAATGTATTATGAACGCACATAGAATTATATAGAATATAGAGCACAGAAAAAGGCCATTCGGCCCAAAAGGTCCATGCCGGAGTTTATGCTCCACATGAGCCTCCTCCCTCTCTACTTCACCTAACACTATCAGCATATCCCTCTATTCCTTTCTCCCTCACGTGTTTACCTAGCTTCCCCTTAAATGCATCTATGCTAGTCTCCTCAATTACTACTTGTGGCAGCAAGTTCCACATTCTAACCACTTTCTGGGTAAAGAAGTTTCTCCTTAATTCCCTATTGGATTTGTTAGTGACTATCTTATATTTATGGCCCCTTGGTCTGGTCACCCCCACAAACATCTTCTCTATATCTACCCTGTCAAACCCTTTAAGAATCTTAAAGATCTCTATCAGATCACCCCTCAGTCTTCTCTTTTCTAGAGAAAACAGCCCCGCTTGTTCAATTTTTCCTGATTGGTATAACCTCTCAGTTCTGGTATCATCCTAGTAAATCTTTTTTGCATCTTCTCCAGTGCTTCTATATCCTTTTTATAATATGGAGACCAGAACTGTTCACAGTACTCCCAAGTATGGTCTAACCATGTTCTATACAAGTTTAACATAACTTCTCTGCTTTTCAATTCTATCCCTCTAGAAATGAACCCCAGTGCTTGGTTTGCTTTTTTAATAGCCTTATTAACCTGCATCGCTATTTTTAGTGATTTGTGTATCTGTACCCCCAGATTCCTTTGCTCCTCTACTCTGTTTAAACTCTTACTATCCAAGCAGTATGTGGCCCCCTTATTCTTCCTACCAAAATGTAATATTTCACGCTTATCTATATTGAAATTCATTTGTCAATTACATGCCCATTCTGCAAGTTTATTAATATCTTCCTGTATTTTGTTGCAGTCCTCCTCGATATTACCCCACAGTTTTGAAATTGTACTTTTGATTCCCAAGTCCAAATTGTTTATGAAAAAGATGTACAACAGTGGTCCTAGCAATGATCTCTGTGGAATATCACTTCCCACCTTTTGTCAGTCTGAGTAGCTACCCTTAACCCCTACTCTCTGTTTTCTGTTTTGTAGCCAGCTTGCTATCCATTCTGCTACCTGTCCCATGACTCCGCATGCTCTGACCTTAGTCATGAGCCTACCATGCGGTACCTTATCTAAGGCCTTTTGAAAATCCAAATATATTACATCTACCACATTACCCTTGTCTACTCTTTCTGTTACTTCATCAAAGAATTCAATAAGGTTGGTCAAGTATGACCTTCCCTTTTGAAATCTGTGCTGACTATTCTTTATTATATTTTCAATTTCTAGATGAACCTTACATTTGTCATCAGCCTCCTTTTTCTGTTTCATTTTAATCTCTAAACATTCAGTCATCCAGGGAGCTCTAGCTTTGGACGCCCTTTCTTTTCCCCTCGTGTACCCGAACCATCTCCTCCTTGAAGGCCTCCCATTGTTCAATTACTGTTTTGTCTGCCAATTTTTGATTCCAATCCACCTGGGCAAGATCCCTTTTTAACTCACTGAAATTAGCCCTCCTCCAGTTAAGTATTTTCACGTTTGATTGTTCCTTATTCTTTTCCATAACTATTCTAAACCTAATGATATTATGATCACTGTTCCCCAAATGCTCCCCCACTGAAACATGCTCCACTTGCCCCACTTCATTCCCCAGAACTACATCCAGCACTGCTTCCTTCCTCATTGGGCTGGAAACACATTGTTCAAGAAAGTTCTCTTGTACACATTTCAGGAATTCCTCCCCCTCTTTGTCCTTTACACTGTTACTGTCCCAGTCTTCATTGGGATAATTGAAGTCCCCCATTATCACTACTCTATAGTTCCTTCATCTTTCTGTAGTTTGCCTGTAAATTTGCTCCTCTATCTCCTTCCCACTATTTGGTTGCCTATAGTATACACCCAGTAGTGTAATAGCTCCTCTATTGTTCCTTAACTCTAACCAAATAGTTTCTGTCTTTGACCCCTCAATTACATCATCCCTTTCCAGTGCTATAATAATTTCTTTGATCAATACTGCCACCCCTCCCTCCTTTCTTTCCTTTCCTATCTTTTCTGCATACCTTGTAGCCAGATATATTAAGTTCCCAATCCTCCCTTTCTTTGAGCCAGGTCTCTGTTATTGCCACTATATCATTGTCCCATGTGGCGACTTGTGCCTGCAGCTCACCAATCTTATTTACCACGCTACATGCATTTATGCACATGCACTCCAAACTCATCTTAGACTGTCTCGCATTTGCTCCCCATCTGATCCTTCCTATTTCTGAACTACTCGTTACTCTTGTTCTATTTGTCCCATCCCTCTGTG
Organism: Heptranchias perlo; assembly: GCF_035084215.1. NCBI lineage: Eukaryota > Metazoa > Chordata > Chondrichthyes > Hexanchiformes > Hexanchidae > Heptranchias > Heptranchias perlo. Next base: position 22,371,913 of record NC_090340.1, on the reverse strand, counting down.
CACTTTGTTTCTCCTTTCTAATGTTTTATCCTGGTGCCCACTCCCCTGCCAAATTAGTTTAAACCCTCCCCCACAGCACTAGTTAAACTCGTTATCAGACCTTTGAAGTAGGCCATGTAATCCATCCTTTCTTCTCCCAGTTCGCTTCTGGTTTACTGTTTATCTTAGAAAGCCTGTTGCTTCTATGACCAGTTGTAGTTATACAGGTTAGTTTGATCATCAACCCTTAACTCTCCAACACGTCCACCATTAACCTGCGACATCCCAGAGACAGAAAGGAACCCGTAACCTGCGACGTCCCAGAGACACACAGGGATTGTTAACCTGCGACATCCCAGAAACACACAAGGACTCTTAAAATGCAACATCCCAGAAACACACAGGGACTGTTAACATGCGACATCCCAGAAACACACAGGGACTGTTAACATGCGACATCCCAGAAACACACAGGGACTGTTAACCTGCGACATCCCAGAAACACACAGGGACTGTTAACATGCGACATCCCAGAAACACACAGGGACTGTTAACATGCGACATCCCAGAAACACACAGGGACTGTTAACATGCGACATCCCAGACACTTGTTTCTGAATTGTTTGACTATGATAAGAAGAATAGGCATTTAAAGTATTCTTATCTATCACTAAACATTAGCAACAAATTGTGAGTATCTCACCATGAAGAGTTATTGCACAATATCCAACTTTCATGTTCTGTAACATCTCTTTCATTTACTGAAATGTTAAGTATGTTACTCACGGAGATTTAATTTCCTGTAGATCTGTGAGCCCAGTGCCTTCCACACTGAAGATGCCTCCAGTTAACGTGATGGGAAGTGGATTTGAAAACTTTATTTGGACAGTTAGCTCTTTATACAGAATTGGTTCACCAATTACCTAGAATGAGGAAAGACTGTAATTTGTATCGTGTTAAAATGAACGTTTTAATGTGTGTGGTGCATTCAGCCATATTAATCCAATTCACTTGGACATTAAGTTTTTAAATCCATGCAACACCTAACCATAGCTGGAGGTCTTCTACCACTTGTTTTTTGCTAACTTGAGCACATGGTGGGGAAATGGAGGCTGAGTGCTTCTTTATATTAAATGCAATCTCTTGTTGTGGGTTTTTTTTCAGCTGTTCAGTTGAAATTCCTGCTTAACTTAAATTTTCAGATAAGCCTGAAGATAGAATCAGTTTCTTCCTGTTCTTATCTTCCCTCTGGATTGTTTTATTTGTGCAAGGGGAAAAAAATAAATGAAAAGAAGGTGCAGTGGAGCCAGGGACTTGAAGCAGTGACACCGCTCTGATCTGATCCGGGTGCTCCTTCTGCAAAGATGGTAACACAGGTGGAAGGAGTGGATGCCACTGGCCAATACAAAGCCTCGATCTGTGTGTGAGCGCTGGTGCAAACAGGACTCTGTCAGTGAATCAAGAGGGGAAATGTGTCCACCACTCGGCTTAATCATCAATCACATTTCAAACCCCAAGTCAACTTTTCATTTCCTTCATCAATAAAATAAATCTGTTTTTCTTACAACTCTGAGGGGTCTTGTGTTTACCTTCACAGCGAGCTGAGGCAGGTTCAGAGCAACATCGCACTCCTTAAGATTCACTTCGGATGTACCTTTAGTCACAAGCATGGCCGTCAGTCGAATTAAATTGTGTTCAGAGAGATGTTCACCATAGTGTTTGTATTTCAGTCTCAGAACTTCTTTATGTACTAATAAAAGCAAAAACAAGTGCTATGAGCTCTCTGGGCTGAGGTGGGGTGGGGGGGGGGTGGGGTGGGAGGGGGGGTGACTGGCTTGTTTTGAAACTAAGAGATGGGAGGTGCACCAAAGCAGTCCAGGGTGACACCCCCTCCCCTCACTGTGGAGAAATACCTGACCTCTGCTCAGCATGGCACCACAGCTGTGGGGTAGAATAAGGGTCTGAACCTGCATCCCACCACTCTGTGGCATAATTCCCTGTGCCACTTGCATGGCTAGACTTTCTGTCATCTGACGCTTTTTCATTAGTCAGTGGTAACGCTTACTTATCGCATTTGACAGTTTACTGAACAACTTATGCAGACTGGATCACAGAAAGAAAACAGCCCATTCAAGCCCTTGGACAGTGATTATCGGTAGGTTATTCAACCATGCACCATTTTTCAGTTAATTGTCAAATGTGACAAGTCAGCAGCATCACAGACTAATGAAAAATATTCTACCTGTGCAGTTGGCACAGAGGCACAGCAATTATGGCACAGAGTGGTAGGATTCAGGTTCAGATTAGAAGTGACTTTCAACAACTTCTTCCAGGCCAACACTAACTTAAGAACCACCCTCTCTCTACAATGTGCAAGAGAACGGCTATTGTGCCTCTCCCTCCAATTCTTTCCTTTCTCACCAAACCCGTGTCTTTCCAACCTTGCAGGACCTCAGGTTGGTGCTCTGACCCATGGCACCACCAAAGAGATGCAGCTGTTTTAGCATAATTAACCAACGTGGAGTTATAGCTATTCACATTTTACAGAAAACTGCAATTACCTGTGGCAGCTTTTAACATAAATGTAGTTGACCTCTTGCTGACTTCCGTTAAGATGACCCCATTGTACGTTATAGTGGTTGCAGATAGGGTCAAATGGACATCTTTGTCCATAAAACCATGGTTAGCAACAGTGAAGTAGACATCAAAATCACTTCCAAGGATTGGCTGAGCATGTTTAATACTGATCTTTAAATCTTTCTGCTGTGTGTTGGCGGATCTGATTTTCATTCCTGCTTTGCTGTAGACTTCCCGTTCCTTTGTCGAACCTGTGAAAAGGACAACATTATTCACACTGGTCGAGAAACAGTGATACTAAGACCCTGTAATCCCAAAATGTGCACTAGTTTGTAATTTTGATGTGCACTAAGAAACAATACTATACGTAATTACAACTAGTTTGCAATAATCCTGAAATAGTTTTCTAACGTGCAACTGCAGTTGCTTCATCAATTTGTTGAGCCTAGTCTTCCAATCACCTTGGCCTAATTGACTTACAACTTCAAGTGATCAGATGCTACAATTATTTCCATATTATTCTGCTTCGGCCATTTTGTGTTTCACTATCTTTTGGCTTTGTACTCGACCACTAATGATTCAGTGATTACAAACTCAAGACTAATACCAGTCACTAAATCTGGGATTTAAAAAAATGCATTTATAAAAGAGAAGACATTCAATCAGTGTCGGCAGGACTTTATAAACAGAATCCATTCTTCCCCAATGCTACAATTATACTGTTATTAAACTACATGAATAAAGAATTATGATAATGACATCCATTAAAATGGTCATCTGATTTGGACAATGACAATTATCTTTCCATAATACAATACTGACCACTCAAGTGGAAGAGAACTCATGATCTGAACAAAGGTGAAAAGTCTCTAGCCTGTTTGAAAACACAATAAAGTTGCTCAGTGCTGATTTTTAAAAAAATTTATAATTTGCTGAGTATTTGAATTTACCTTTCCACTTCTGGGACTGATAGAATTGCCGTTAGTGGGTTACTGGTATCAACAGAGATTCATAAAATTAAATTCATCCAATCTGGCAGCTGAATGGATTGATCCACCATTTGGTGTGCGTCTGGTCACAAAGACCAGGGATGTCCCGGATTTCATTTCTGGTCTTGGATGATTTATTCAGCTAGGGTGGCAGGACTGTGTGGAGAGCAATATCAGTCTCAGTGTCTTGGAAGGGCTAAAACCATAAGCCAGGTTTGTTGATTGCTATTGAAAGTGGGCATGTGGAGTTCAGGTGAGGATTGGACTTGGCTGCTGCTAAGCCCAATAACCTACTGACCCACTCTCTAGGCTCATATTTGGGTAAAGGAGGGCTGTATTTGCTATGGTGAATTACCCATCATGATGTTGGGCCTTCAGGAGAAAAATGGTAAGGGGCAAATTTGATTGAGAAAAGATTGAAAAGCACAGTTTAAGAGCTGTGTGCATTTGTTGTGACTTCACACAGTGACAAGGGGGGTAATTTTAACCTCCAAGAACGGGTGGGTTGGGGGCGGCTGGGCAGTTAGAATAGTTAGTTTTTGGAACGGAACCGCATCCTGACTCTAATGCGCCCATTTCCAGGCTTGACCCAGGCACATTTGGATGCGCGCACGCAACAGAAACCCAGAAGTCCCGTTCCCACTTAAAGCTGGCAGCCTGATACTTAAAGGGGCAATGTACCTCAATGCGATAGTTGAGACACTTAATCTTTTTGTGTTAGAAATGTCAAAGAAATTTAACCTTACCTGTTCGGGTTTCGCATCGCTTCTGATTCACGTCAGGTGAAAGCAGGCGGGAAGGGCCGGATCCATGAGGTGAGTGCCTTTATTGCATTGCTTATGGGCCTGAAGGAGAAGGAGTGCTTCATCCAGGCCCATCAAGCTCGCCTGGCTGACAGGACCCCCACGATCGGCTGACCCACCCCCCCACCCCAGATGCTAGAACTCCCCCCCTCCCCGCCACGATGCTGGACTCCCCGCCCCCCCCACCCCCCCGATCTTCTCCAAGGCCCATCTGATGTCGGCCACATCCCCCACCCCTCCGATTTCTTCCACAGCCCACAATCTCTCTCTCCCTCTCTCCCCCCTCACCGATTTGCGGCTCCTTTCATTTCCGTCAGCCAGCCAGCCAGTCAATTTGGCTGCCTGGTGCGTGGGAAACCCAGAAGTACAAATACTTACCTTCAGTTGAGTTGTGATCGCAGATTGCAATGCACTCGTTTGACTTCTGGGTTCCCCACACAAATATCTACGGACGTGCTGGGTTCCTGGCTCCAAGCTAAAAACATGCCCAATGTCTCTCGCACAGAGTCCAAACTGAGCAATGGCTCAGAACAGAGCATGAATCATGATGCCACATGCAAGGTACAGAAAAGAGGCCAGTGCTTCCTCACTGGGAAAGAAAAAGGTATCCAGAGGTAAAGTCATTGTTGAGCCCCTCTTCTCTAAATCCTCATATCAAGGTTCAGAATAACATTATCAAATCCCTGGGAGCATGTTAGTTAACGTGTATGTCTGTGGTGGCAGGGCTGAGGTTCAAAACTAAGAACTTGCACTAAAGAACATTAAGAAATACATACAACTTCCATTTTATTATTAATGTGACCAGTAAAAATCCCCTACCCTCTGGGTATTTATAATCGTGTGTAATATCCTCTCTTTTATCTGCGTAGGCACTTTTTGTAATGATCAGCTTTCCCACTTGGTGCTGTTTGACTCCCAGCTCTTTTTTCGATCCATCTTTGTTTACCAACCAGTAAACCACATCTGCATTGACCTCGGCGAAGATAAACACCGCGTCATATTTCACATCCACATGACCTTCTTTTATTGCTCTGACGGGGCAAGGGCCGCAGCAGTATATGCCTAATGAGACAAGAACACCACTGTAAGGTACTGCAGGAAAATATTTTTGAACTCTTTCCAAATTGCATCCTTCGTCCCCCTTCCTCTCTTGACGACAGTGACTGGTAACGAGGTTTGCCCTCCAGCGCCTCCCCCATGTGGCCATGGTTGGCACTAAACTGTGAGTTTTGGCAGCAGATTTGGCTAACTGTCATCACAGCTGAGGCCAAAAGTGTTCACAACGTCCACACATGAGCCTTTTTCAAGCAGGGGTTGCTATAGGGATTAGGAATAGGAACTCATGCTGGCTCCTCACCTCCACGCCGCAGACCAGGGACACTGTGGCATGCCAACTGCAACCCTAACAGATCAGCTCACAGACGAAGAATAGCCAGTTGGTGAGATACTAGAGTGCTGCTGGTGCCCAAGAAACAATATCTTCAGAAGGAGGGAGAAAGTGGACATAAAAATCCTAAACTGTGAACATTAATATCTCAAACATAAAATTAAAATAAAACATGTCGTACAATTTCAGGTAGTTGAATCACACTTGTAGCTAACGCACTCTAACAGAAGTGTATAAAATTATGAAAAGGTTTGAGGGGGTAAATAGTGAAAGATTATTGCTAAAGGTAGACAAGAAAGGGCATAAACGCAGTAAATGTACCATCGACACAAAGGAGGAGACTGGAAGATTTTTTTATTACTATATGGAATTTACAAGTGGCTATTAAAGCCAAGGCAATCGTTACACTTGAGAAGAAAGTAGATAAACACTTGAAGAAAAATACTAGCAGGTGCATGGGGTAAGAGCAGGAAATGGGATCACAGCAATTAGCTCTGATGCACAGCTAGCAAGGACACAGGGCTGGTGATCCAAATGGCAGCTTCTGTGCTGAAACTTCTTTGATTCCATCATTTATTTTTGGTGGGCGCACTGAGGCACTTCCCAGTACAGATGGGATAGACTTGGCCCTGTACAGCGGAGTCTGCTTTCAGCATTGCTGTGTGTCATAATCCATTATTACTTCAAGCTGAATATTTTAACCAGTTTCAGGCTGTTTTGATGGGTAAAGCAGCCTTTTAATTTTCAGTTAGATAACCAATATTCTTCAGTGCCCCTGGGTTAGGAAAGAGGTGGAGAATAAAATCATTCAGGGTTTCAGCTCCTGATTGGTCTCCAGTGAACTTTACTGGGAAAGTGCACGTGTGCAGATGTCTGAAGAGAATCGGATTGGTTTAGCTCAGATTTGTGTAGCCTGATGACAGTCAATGTCTAGGCTCATGTCTGTAAAATGACTATTTGGGAAAGGTACAAGAAGGCCATTAGTCACTGTGAACCCCACTCCAGCATAAGTCAGTGCCTTCAGGAGACAGAGAGCAGAAAATTAGGGGGAAAAAAGATAACCAATACTTTAAAACTTTTAAGGCTCATCAAAATACAATGTCTTGAGTGATGGGCTGCGGTCGCAGAATGAATCCGTTCTTGGTTGAAGAGTGGTGTAGCACTGTACGAGTCAAAGTGATTTTGCTTGAATCTTGGATTCAGAGCTAAAGGCAGAAATCAGGGCTCTGAGTCTGCCCTGGTGAAGCATGACCATCTTCTGATCCTTCTCACTCACAGATGCTAATTGATATGGAGTCAGCCTGGACTCCATTAATTATATATTTTTAAACAATTATCTATACATACATATTAAAAAATTATTTTATTTCAGTTATAATGTTACCGTCACTCCTCTCTTGTGGAGTAGGATCCAAGACTTGCCATCCATCATAACCAGGGGGAAGGTCAGGACGGGTCATCCACGATTCCAGCCAGCTGTGATAGTTCCTGTGTGCAACAGCGTATTAATGTGAAATAGTTGCCATAAAACTACTCAACTTGATTAACCGGACACGTAGCAATGAAGATGGAGGAGTCCTTGCAGTCATCAGCTGTCAAAATATTAAAACTTGATTGGACATCAAATAATAAGGAATTTGAATCCTTATTGAGACTTCTGGTGTTTCCGATTTGAGACCTGGATCAGTCTGCTTACAGTAGCTCTTTAAAAATGTGTTTGTATTTAAAGACAGGGCAAGTGTGGGTTGTCCCAACAGAGACATCTTTCTCCAACATCTCCAGAGGGAGTCTCTCCTACGCCAAGGCAAGAGGGAGTCTCTCTAAGACAAAGGTGAGGGGTGAAGAGTCTCTTCAGTGCCAAAGCCGTGGGAGTCTCCCCAACACCAAGGCAGTAAAGGGGTGGGGAAGTCTCTCCTATGCCAAGGTAAAAGGGAGTTTCCCAAATACGAAGGTAGGGGTGGCTGAAGTCTCTCCTCTGCCAAAGCCAGAGGAAGTCGCTCCAATAAGAAGGCAGGAACTGGAGGATGGAGTCTCTCCAACACTAAAACCCAGAGGATGTCTCTATTTGACACTAAGGCCAGAGGGCATTTTACTCATTATTTTCATCTGGGGGTAAGTGCACTAGTCTTCTCCATTGGGTCCTCGCTAAATGCTCTTTAAAGGCCCTGGAGGAGACCACAGACTGATGTGCGTAGAAATTGTGACAGAACAAGGAAGAGTAAGAAAAAGGGAAATGGGATAAAGTGAGTATTTTTCTGAAACAAAAAACCCAAAGTACACACCACTGTAGAAATTTGCACCAAATTTATGCTCTTTCAGAACTGTGTCACAGCCATGGATATATACAGTGTCCATAAACAAGCACTGGGAGTAATAATTACCAGCACATACCACACCATATCTTTCCTTTTTGAAGGCATGCGCGAGTAGTCTTCACTATTATAATAGTGATCCACTTTGAGATTGCCGTCAGTGTCATGAGCAGAGAAGTAGTTTGTAACACAACGACTCGGGATCCCCAAGCACCTCAGAACTGAAAGAAACAAATGTAAATATGGTGATGAATGGATCCATTTCTAATTCAACAATTCAAGATAGTATCAAGTTTGTAAGAGTTCACAGGCTTCCCCCATGACTCATTCAGTAAAGCCACAGCCAGTGAGCAACTCAGCCAAAAAGTCCAGGAAGGTCCGATGTTGTTCCTTGGACTGGGCATTGCTTGCTGATCTCGGCTGGAGTGTCTGTAGAGATACTACGAATTGGTCTCAGCACCCTTGGGCTAAGGGAGGGGAGAAATAAGCCAGGGTTCCTGTTCCTGATCACTATCCCTTGACCTCTCTCTGGAGAAAGCCCGTGTGCGGATGCTGGCTAGGACAGGATCGGACTCTTGACATTGACCTGATTATTTTAACAGCTGCACTAAAAAAACGAACAAGAAGAATTTAGCACTAACGCGCCAAGTATTCATATGGCAACGGGGTCGGACGGATTAGGACAAGTGATTTGTTGCAGCGTGACACACGTAACAATCCTGGGAATTTCTACACTCACTGCGTGTAGTGCGAGGACAGCAATTCTACGTAAAAAACCCTAGGCTAGGCTGAAGGTTGTGATGTCTGAACGATTACACATCACTTGCCACACTTACGGGGGCAGAAATCCGTCTCGGGCAGTATTGAATCAGCTGCCTGTTTTACGCCCCCATGATATTCAATTATTGACTTCAGTAGAACCAAATATCGGGCGGAGTGTAAAACAGGCGACCCCTGCAATATCACACAAGGCGGATTTCCACCCGGTGGTGTACATGAATGAGGTGAGCAACGAGGAGCAAGTGGTCATATTACCAAAAATGTATGCAGTGCTTCATTTGATTTGAATGCTGGATATTAACAACTGACGGGAAGAATAGAAGAATCTTGGTGCACAGTTATTATGAGCTTCTGTCTGCGTAACACATTCCATGCGCAGTATTAGTTCTTACTTGTGAAGTTCCTCGATGAGGAGAAATAATGCAAAACTTAATCTCCAATTGTGTCTAAATGAACAAGTGCCTCTAACAGCTACAAACACAGCTTGCATTTATAGAGCACCTTTAACGTAGAGAAACGTCCCAGGCATTTCACAAAGGTGTGAGGAAGCCAGCAGGTTCTTACCAGTGCAAGCTACAGCAGCAAAGACCCAGCACTGCCCATATCGTACTTTTTCAGCCCCAGAAGTGCTCCACAGGCGTAAAATTGGAAGACTTCCAGTCCATCTGGTGGGGGCGATCCCATTGGAGTAATTACCATCCCACCTTCCCAAAACCACACCTTTATCATCATTTGCATTCACCTTTGGAGGGAAAAATAAAACATCTAATCTTAGCGTCATTAATAAATAAATAGAAATATACACATAATCTTCTGTTAAAGAAAAGGTCTCAATGAATTTAGTTAATACATTTAATATTCAAATCACTCTGACAACGAGGTAGTTTGGATAAAGGGAACCAGAAATGTTTTACGTTATATATTTTTAAAATATTAATAATAATGCAGTTCTCATCAGAGGTGACTTTTATCCATCAAAAGGAGAAGCTGAACTTGCCTGGCTTGTTCTATACTGTGCCAGTGTTGGATAATATCTAAAGTCGGCTTCTCTTGGCTCCAGTCAGTCTCGGATTGTGTACAGTGTGCACTACATGCCAAACTTCAACTGGGCCTTTTGGGAATCGCTAAAAAGGACTGTTTATGCTTAAAGTCTTGGCTTCCTTTTCAACAAATTTACATGGTGTTTAATGATTGGGAAAAGGTTGTAAATTCTAGCATTGAGAGTCAAACAATCCTTACCTTATTTTGCAGTTGGTCTAGGACATAGTTGACTGGCTACCTGGCTCGTGATTGCACAAATAAGAGCCAAATTTTCCTCTAAGCATTACTTTTAATGAATTGTTTCCTCTGTATGTAAGTTTTAGTGTTACAAACAACGTTAAAACAAACACACAGAGGAAACCATCAGCGATAACGACCAAAAGGGACACAGCAAAATCTATGCTTTCAGCAACTTTAAGAACAAGAAACATTTCTTCGCTATGGTCCTGTGCTAAAGTTTCTTTCTTGGACACATGAATCTCCATCAAAGACGGGCACCTCAGCACCTCACTCTACCGCAAGCCCACGGACAACCTCACGATGCTCCACTTTTCCAGCTTCCACTCTAACCACGTCAAAGAGGCCATCCCCTATGGACAGGCCCTACGAATACACAGGGTCTGCTCAGACGAGGAGGAACGCGATGGACACCTACAGACGCTGAAAGATGCCCTAGTAAGAACGGGATATGATGCTCGACTCATCGATCGACAGTTCCGACGGGCCACAGCAAAAAATCGCGTAGACCTCCTCAGAAGACTAACACGGGACGCAACCAACAGAGTACCCTTCGTCGTCCAGTACTTCCCCGGAGCGGAGAAACTACGCCATGTTCTCTGCAGCCTTCAACATGTCATCAATGATGACGAACACCTCGCTATGGCCATCCCCACACCTCCACTACTCGCCTTTAAACAGCCACCCAACCTCAAACAAACCATCGTTCGCAGCAAATTACCCAGCTTTCAGGAGAACAGCGTCCACGACACCACACAACCCTGCCACGGTAACCTCTGCAAGACATGCCAGATCATCGACACAGATACCACCATCACACGAGAGGACACCACCCACCAGGTGCACGGTTCATACTCCTGTGACTCGGCCAACGTTGTCTACCTCATACGTTGCAGGAAAGGATGCCCCAGAGCATGGTACATTGGTGAGACCATGCAGACACTGCGACAACGGATGAACGGACACCACGCAACAATCGCCAGACAGGAGGGTTCCCCCCCAGTCGGGGAACACTTCAGCAGTCAGGGACATTCAGCCACCGACCTTCGGGTAAGCGTACTCCAAGGCGGCCTTCGAGACACACGACAACGCAAAATCGTCGAGCAGAAATTGATAGCCAAGTTCCGCACCCATGAGGACGGCCTCAACCGGGATCTTGGGTTCATGTCACACTACACGTTACCCCACCAGCGAACAAATGTTATCTGTTTTTAATATAACGGGTCATTGACTGTCTTCCTTCTCTCTCTCTCTTTTTTATTTTTTGGGGGTTTGTATATTCGGTGGCCTTTTAGGTGACACCTCTCTGTCTGCTCACTGTGATTGCCTTGGCAACGGGCAGTAATCACCAGGCATTGTTCTGTGATTTTCAAATGCGAAGGATTCGAAAATTTCATTTCCACACCGCCTGAGGAAGGAGGAAGCCTCCGAAAGCTTGTGAATTTAAAATAAATTTGTTGGACTATAACTTGGTGTTGTAAAATTGTTTACAATTGTCAACCCCAGTCCATCACCGGCATCTCCACATCAAAGACCAATGAGGTTTACACTAGCAATTTCACAAGACAGAGAGGTTCATCTCTCAGCCATGCCATTGGGAGGTGGTGACATGTTGAACAGACACTTCACAATAGGGATAATGGGAAAAATATATAGATTTGACAGGCTGGTCACCTTGTGCAGACAATTACAGATTGGCATTGGCTTTGAGTAGTTCAACTTCCGGGGAATGGATTGTAGTATTGGGGTGGGGGGGGAGTAGGGAAGAGGAAAATAAACCAAAAATGAGGGGAGGGGGGAACTGTTAGGCCACATGTATCCAGCACCCTAACCAATTTTAAGTTATATTTTACAAATGTCAGATACAATTGTTTTTGCAGTCAAATTATATCGAGACTAAACCTGGTGTGTTGGATTGAATGAGGTAATGCTGTGTTCTCAACACAGAGGTCAGAACAACAGACTTGTTGGCTTGCAAGACATTTTACCAGGTGACAATGACCCTTAAGACAAAACAAACATTTACATTTAAAAATATCAGACATTTCCGAGCTCACCATAGCAGTCACTGTTCTGCTGATATGTACAGGATCATTTCTCCTCTGAGCATCAGCCAATGGATTTTTCAGAGCAGGTAGACTGTTGTCCAAAATTTGAAAGCAAATATCGACGACATCTTTTTCAAACTGTAAAACAGAACACAAAATGGCACCAAATCTCAGAGCAACGGTGCTAAAAATAGAAAAACAATGGTGGATAGATTGTATAAAGCTTAAAGGTTATATTACTTGTCCAAAATTCCATGGTAGTGGGTTGATGTTGGCATTTGAGCCGCAATAGAGCAGTCCATTCTCATTCAGAATGTACTCCTGCAGCAGGTCCTCATCAGGCAGGTACACAGCATCCTCTGAGGAGATAGGCAACTTAATTTCCAAACAATGTAACATTCATCCTTTTAAGTACTTTGTTTCATTTGCACTTTATTGTGCACAATCACGTGTTAGAAATTTGCTCACGGACCAGCGCCCCAGTGGCTCACTGGGTTAATGCACCGCCTGGTGTTCAACCAGGCTCAATCTCTGGTCTGTACTGAGTTAGCTCATCTCAGGGTTACCGTAGGAGGTGCTACAATTGGACGGAGCAACCCTGGGCTGGATGGAGGAAACATAATCAGCAGGGTTCCCATTCCTGATTTCTACCTAGTGGTCCTGGCTGAAAAGTGTGCCTGTCACTTGCTGCTTGTTACTCAGTGCATTTATTTCAAAATCCTCATCCATGTTTTCAAATGTCTCCTTGGTCTCACTTGACCCAGCCCCTGCAAACTCTACCTGGCTCATTCTAGTCTTCCAACTCTGATCTATTGTCTATTCCCTCCCTCCCTCCCTCCCCTCCACCATTGGCCTTCAGCCATCTCACTCCATAAATTCAAACTCCCTCCCTAAACCCCTCTGCCTTGCTAAATGTCTCCTCACCATGAAAAGCCTCCTTAAAACCTGCCTCTTCCACTGTGCTTTTACCCATTTCTCGTAATTATTCTCCTACTCCAGCTCAGGTTCATCCTCTGCTTTATCAAATATCTTGGGACGTTTTGCTATGGTAGAGGGGTTATGTAGTGCAACTTGCATTTGTTGCAGTCACATAGAATGTGCTAGCTTGTACAAAAAGTTGAACGTTTTCCAGTTTTGAGCCCCAATAAATACTGACTGCTGTTTGTATTGAACGATTCCTCCTCAGGTTAGTCGTTTCTCACTGTATCGAACATACGGAAATATGAACAACTAAACTTAGTGTTTGCATGTTTATATATGACACATATTTGGAAGATGAAACAAAGTTATTGGACTCCTTCCCCCATTCAGGAAGTAAATCTGCCACCTTATAGCACTGGTGATGTAAAGGCTTTGCCATTTCCCAAAAGGACAGAGTTGCCTAAATTAATAGGATTTGTGCCCTAATGATTTGCTAAGTTGGCATTTTTAGTCCACTGATGGCAAGCATTTACCACCGAGTTAAGTATATGATCAGAAAATGCAACGTGGCATTAGCACCATCAAAGCTAGCTTTAATGCCAAGATTCATTGGGTGTCTGGCATCAAAATGAGAGTAAAAATTACCAACACTTGGAAACGAAGGTCCTTAAGTCACTTGAGGACTATGAGGTATTTCGCGTACCTAGATAGTTTGAGTATTCCACTGTTCCTTGTTGCAACATATTCTCTATATATAGAGGTAGTAAAACGAAAACTGGGTCATGTTCTTGGCATGACCAGCCTGTTTTTTTTTATGTGAAATGTTTAAAGCAACTTTTTTTTAATGGAGACCTGCTATATGTGAAAGAGTGTGCTGTGCATGATTGATTTTAGAATCTTGTATATTCCAGCAGACAGTAAAGCTCTGTCTAATGGCCTAGATGTGTTTTACAGAGCCATTTAACAGCACACAGTGAACACTGCACTTACATTTTCTGAAGATATGCACACAGATGCTAAATAACTGAATTGCGTAGTGTGAGCACACCTCTTCTCTTCGTAATTTCATCAATGAAGAACAAAAATCACCAACTCTTTCTTATGCAGTTATCATGAAGCTAAATGGGCCTGTGAAATTTAATTTCTCACAGCAATAGAGGCCACTCCTGCTTAGTATGTAACTAGCTTTCTTATAGTTTCAAGCAACTTAGTTATCAGGATAGGCTCAGAGCTGGGACTCGACACTTTAGAGAAGCGTTGACTTGGGTGTGATTTGATTGAGGTTTTAGATAGAATCATAGAAAGGTTACAGCACGGAAGGAGGCCATTTGGCCCATCAAGTCCGCACCGGCTCTATGCAATGCAATCCAGCTATTCTCACTCCCCCGCCCTTTCCCCGTAGCCCTGGAAATGTTTTCCTTTAGGAGGTGTTCTTTTCCCAGAGAATAGTGGACCTATGGAACATGCGGTGAAAACTGATTCGCTGAATTCCTTCAAGTGAGAGCTGGACCTGTTTCTGACTGGGTGCAAAAAGTAGGTACTGTATGACATGAGTCTATGCCGGAGTGGTCTCCTGGACTAATTTCAATTGCGTAAGGGGGTTGAAGAGGAATTTTCCAGGTTTTTTTTTCCCGAATTGGCCTGGGTTTTTATCTATTTTTTTGCCTCTCCCAGGAGGTTACATGGCTTTTGGGTGGGATGGGGAGTGCATATATTGTGATGCACAAGGCATCGCAGTTGTCTGAGACCAGCAGGTCTTTTCCTGTCTGTCACAGTTCGTATCACTTACTCTTCATTAAAAGGTATCCATTGACCAGAGAGTGTTAGAAACATAGAAAAATTTACGGCACAGAAGGAGGCCATTCAGCCCATCGTCTCAGTTCTGATCGATAAAGAGCTCCCCAGCCTAATCCCACTTTCCAGCACTTGGTTCGTAGCCTTGTAGGTTACGGCACTTCAAGTGCACATCCAAGCACTTTTTAAATGTGATGAGGGTTTCTGCCTCTACCACCCTTTCAGGCAGTGAGTTCCAGACCCTGACCACCCTCTGGGTGAAAAAGAATTTTCCTCAGCTCCCCTCTAATCCTTCTACCAATTACTTTAAATCCTTGCTCCCTGGTTATTGACATTGCTGCTAAGGGAAATAGGTCCTTCCTGTCCACTCTATCCAGGCCCCTCATAGTTTTATACACCTCAATTAAATCACCCCTCAGCCTCCTCTGTTCCAATGAAAACAATCCCAGCCTATCCAATCTTTCCTCATAGCTAAAATTCTCCAATCCTGGCAACATCCTTGTAAATCTCCTCTGTACCCTCTCTTATGCAATCACATCTTTCCTGTAATGTGGTGACCAGAACTGTATGCAGTACTCAAGCTGTGGCCTAACTAGTGTTTTATACAGTTCTAGCATAACCTCCCTGCTCTTATATTTTATGCCTCGGCTAATAAAGGAAAGTATCCCGTATGCCTTCTTAACCACCTTATCTACCTGTCCTGCTACCTTCAGGGATCTGTGGATATGCACTGCAAGGTCTCTCTCTTCCTCTACACCTCTCAGTATCCTACCATTTATTGTGTATTCCCTTGCCTTGTTAGCCCTCCCCAAATGCATTACCTCACACTTTTCTGGATTGAATTCCATTTGCCACTTTTCTGCCAACCTGACCAGTTCATTGATATCTTCCTGCAGTCTACAGCTTTCTTCCTCACATCAACCATACATCCAATTTTTGTAGCATCTGCAAACTTCTTAATCATGCCCCCTACATTTAAGTCTAAATCATTAATATATACACAAAAAACAAGGGACTTAGTGCTGAACCCTGCGGAAGCCCACTGGAAACATCCTTCCAGTCACAAAAACACCCTTTGCTTCCTGCCACTGAGCCAATTTTGGATCCAATTTGCCACTTTCCCTTGGATCCCATGGGCTTTTACCTTTTTGACCAGTCTGCCATGTGGGATCTTGTCAAAAGCCTTGCTAAAATCTATGTAGACTACATCAAATGCACTACCCTCATTGACCCTCCTTGTTGCCTCCTCAAAAAATTCAATCAAGTTAGTCTGACACGATCTTCCCTTAACAAATCCATGTTGACTGTCCTTGATTAATCCTTGCCTTTCTAAATGACAGTTTATCCTGCCCTCAGAATTGATTCCACTAATTTGCACACCACCGAAATTAGACTGACTGGCCTGTAATTACTCTGTCTATCCTTTTCTCCCTTTTTAAACAAACAGTACAACATTAGCAGTCCTCCAATCATCTGGCACCACGCCTGTAGCCAGAGAGGATGGTCAGAGCCTCCACTATTTCCTCCCTTGCTTCTGTTAACAGCCTGGGATACATTTAATCCAGGGCTGGTGATTTATCTACTTTCAAAGATGCTAAACCCCTTAATACTGCCTCACTCATTATGCTTATCCCATCCAATATTTCACACTCCTCCTCCTTAACTACAATCTCTGCATCGTCACCCTCCTTTGCGAAAACAGACGTAAAGTATTCATTAGGAACCATACCCACATCTTCCGCCTCCACACATAGGTTACCTTTTTGGTCTCTAATAGGCCCCACTCTTTCCTTAGTTATCCTCTTGCTCTTTATGTATTTATAAAACATTTTTGGGTTTTCCTTAATTTTACTTGCCAGTATTTTTTCATGCTCTCTCTTTGCTTTCCTAATTTCCTTTTTAATTTCACCCCTGCACTTTCTATACTCCTCTAGGCTTTCTGCAGTATTGAGCTCTCGGTGTCTGACATAAGCTTCCCTTTTTTGCCTTATCTTACCCTGTATGCTCCTTGACATCCAGGGGGCTCTAGATTTGGCAGTCCCACCCTTTTTCTTTATGGGAACATGTTTATTCTGAACCCCCTGAATCTCCCCCTTGAATGCCTCCCACTGCTCTGACACTGATTTACCTTCAAGTTGCTGTTTCCAGTCCAATTTTGCTAAATCTCTTCTCAGCTTAATAAAATTGGCCTTTCCCCAATTTAAAACTTTTACTCCTGTTCTACCTTTGTCCTTTTCCATAATTATGCTAAATCGAACTGAATTATGATCACTACCAGCAAAATGTTTTCTCACTGATACTCCTTCCACCTGCCCAGCTTCATTCCCTAAAACTAAACACAGAACTGCCGCCCCCCACCTTGTTGGGCTTGCTACATACTGGCTAAAAAAGTTCTCCTGAATGCAATTTAAGAATTCTGTGCCCTCTATACCTTTTGCACTGATTGTATCCCAGTTAATATTAGGGTAGTTGAAATCCCCTACTATTACTGCCCTATTGTTTTTGCACTTCTCAGAAATTTGCCTACATATTTGCTCTTCTATCTCCCTCTGACTGTTTGGGGGTCTATAGTACACTCCCAGCAGTGTGATTGCCCCTTTTTTGTTCTTTAGCTCAACCCATATGGTCTCATTTGATGATCCTTCTAACATATCATCCCTCCTCATAGCCGTAATTGTTTCTTTAACCAATATTGCCAATCCCCTCCTTTTTTATCCCCCTCTCCGTCTCTTCTGAAAACCTTGTAACCAGGAACGTTGAGCTGCCATTCCTGCCCCTGTTTAAGCCATGTTTCAGTAATAGCTAAGATATCATACTTCCACGTGCCCCTAGCTCATCAGCCTAATTCACTATACTCCTTGCATTGAGATATATACCATTAACACTGCCAAACTCCTTTGTTGACTATTTTCTAACCTTTGTCTTCCAAACTTGCTTACTAATTTTCTTCCTTCTATTTCCAGATCTGTTTCTCTCCCTCCTGAATCTATGCTCAGATTCCCATCCCCCTGCCGAGCTAGCTTAAATCCTCCCCAACAGCACTTGCAAACCTCCCGGCGAGGATATGAGTCCCTGTGTTGTTGAGGTGCAACCCGTCCGGCTTGTACAGGGCCCACCTCCCCCAGAACCAATCCCAATGCCCCAGGAAGTAATACAATCAAACTAGTGTTCTTTGGGGGGACAAGAATGCTGTTTCTGTGACAAGACACCAGAACATTATCTGAATATCAAGTATGTGCTACACCTTCTGACAAACTCAAGTCTTATTTAATTGTTATTGGGGATAATTGGACCAGGATGTGCAGATATAATTCAGTCCCCATTTTAAAGTTCTACATTGTCATTTTCGTATTATCCTTGTAATTTCCTATTTTTTTTATTATTCATTCATGGGATGTGGGCGTCGCTGGCGAGGCCGACATTTATTGCCCATCCCTAATTGCCCTTGAGAAGGTGATGGTGAGCCGCCTTCTTGAGCCGCTGCAGTCCGTGTGGTGAAGGTTCTCCCACAGTGCTGTTAGGAAGGGAGTTCCAGGATTTTGACCCAGTGACGATGAAGGAACGGCAACATATTTCCAAGTCAGGATGATGTGTGACTTGGAGGGAAACGTGCAGGTGGTGTTGTTCCCAAGTACCTGCTGCTCTTGTCCTTCTAGGTGGTAGAGGTCACGGGTTTGGGAGGTGCTGTCGAAGAAGCCTTGGCGAGTCGCTGCAGTGCATCCTGTGGATGGTGCACACTGCAGCCACAGTGCGCCGGTGGTGAAGGGAGTGAATGTTTAGGGTGGTGGATGGGGTGCCAATCAAGCGGGCTGCTTTGTCCTGGATGGTGTCGAGCTTCTTGAGTGTTGTTGGAGCTGCACTCATCCAGGCAAGTGGAGAGTATTCCATCACACTCCTGACTTGAGCCTTGTAGATGGTGGAAAGGCTTTGGGGAGTCAGGAGGTGAATCACTCGCCGCAGAATATCCAGCCTCTGACCTACTCTTGTAGCCACAGTATTTATATGGCTGGTCCAGTTAAGTTTCTGGCCAATGGTGACCCCCAGGATGTTGATGGTGGGGGATTCGGGCGATGTCCACATTTATAATAGAAACTACCTGTGTAAACTTGTCATGCTGTAATTACGCCATACCACCAATGGTGGCACTGCAGTGTCTACACAGAGGGGAGTGTAATTACAGTGTGATGAAATATCACAAACAGTTTCCATTATAAAAGTGGATGTAGAACGTCACGGATAAAGTTGACAGAGCGCACACAGATAAAAGGATTTTATTAATAATAATAAAAGATGAGCAGATCCCTCCTGGCATTGCACATGAAGAGGCAATACCAGGAGTCAGATTTAAGTCATGATTGTGCAGAAGACCCAGAGAGGCACTGAGGGCACAGTGCAGGAAATATCATGATGAATGGACCAGGCAAAGTATAGAAGCTGTGGTGATATCAGAAATAACAGAACTGAAGCCCCAGAAAGTAGGCCTACAGCACAAAACTTATTGGATGGATTTCTAATAGGTGATGGGTACAGTGAAATAATTTTTCCAGTGAGCTATTTCAGCTTTTATATGTTTCTAACCTTATGAATTGTATTTTTCAGGTTTCTGTAGTTGCTGGATCAAGAAACAACATGGCCAAAAGAAATTGGGGAAAAATTGTTTGGAGGATTTGATTGGACAGTTATGTGGTACATGCTGGTTTATGAATAGCAGTTTTGAAAAAAATTCAGGAATTTAATGCTTGATTTTACCGGTTATTCATTCCTGGTTGGTACTTTTTACTACTTTTGATTTGTTCATTTTTAGTCACAGATAAATAATTGATTGATAACTTAACAGATAAGTGGTTATTTGAGTTAATCATGATTCTTTGCCGTATGGATATGTGACACTTGAGTCACTCCATAAACACAGGCAAGGCAAAGACTTTTAATTATATAGATAGCCAAGTCTTTCCTTTATTTCTTATTGGTGAACTCTCTCGTTTGCAGTCCGCGCCTTCTATTACTGCTCCTAGGTTTTGTTGTGGGGGTTCATAGGAGTTTTTCTGATTGTGCCACTGAACCTCAGCTGTATATTGTCAGCTTGGCTCAGTGGTAGCACTTTCACCTCTGAGTCAGAAGTTGTTGGTTCAAGCCCTATTCAGGACTTGAGCACATCATCTAGACTGACAGTTCATTGTCGGAGGTGCTGCCTTTCAGATAAGATGTTAAACAGAGGCCCTGTCTACCAACATCACCAAACAGGCTAACTGGTCATTGCTGCTTGTGGGACTTTGCTGTGCACAAATTGGATGCCTTGATTACCTATAAAATGACAGTGACTATACTTGGAAAGTAATTATTGACTGTGAAACGCTTTGGGACATCCTGAGGATGTGAAAAGTGCTAAATAAATGCATATTCTTTCTTTCTTCAATATCATCCTACAGGAAAAGGGTGTTTAACTAAACAAAATTCAGTGATGTTCTGTTTCACTGGATTCACATCTCACAAGTGCCATACATTCACAGAGCATTCCATATGCCTGGCAGGAATTTCACTGTGGACTCCTCCCATTACAAAATGCCACCAAAAATTCCGTATCATCCCCACCAGTTAATTTTCCTTTCGTAAAGTTTTCCAATTAGATCCTTGTTTATTTGAAGAGGAGCTTAGGCAAAAATATGGAAGCCCTATTTTGCAGAGCTTATTATGAATTTGCTCTCCACATGTGCTCGACATTTTAATCACTCACTACATATTGGACCTTTAAGAAGTAAGGAAGTGTGACAGGGTTATTCAGTTATGAAGATCAGCTTACTATAGTGCAATGATAGGACAGTGAACAACACCATGCAATTATTGTATGTTAACTTTCAGTCAGTAAAAGTAACATTTACATTTTGATATTTACTCTGACTGGACACTAACAAACTAACAGATTAGAGTTAGAATGGCACAGCTCAAGGTCATAGATTTTCAAAGAGGGGTTGGTGGATCCTCGGGGTTCACGGGGTGGGTGGTTCAGAGTGTTTGTAAGATCATCAGGTTTCTGTCCATACGAGACAGCAATATTCTTTGCTGTAAGCACAGTGTTTGGAGAATTCTGTATTCTATATTTTTCTGTATTACTGACACTGTTTTTCTTTGGGTAATTGACACCCTCTTTCCAACATTAGGCCCAAGGTTCTTGGGAGTGGGTGGGTATTTAAAGGGGTCCCTGAGAAGGTGTTAATATTTGCAGGGGGTCCTCCCAGAATGTGTCAATATATTTGGAGGGGTCCCACACTACATGGAAAAAAATGAAAACCACTGATATACACTTAAAAATGACTATTGTACATTTAACATAGGAGTATTCCTTGAAGAAATTTATCTTGTCTTATTTATTAATTGCTTTTAAAAAGTACCCATTTAAAACATGTTCACACATATACTTTATGTAAAGGCTAAGCGGTTATTACCTTTACACCAGGGATTGAAGAGAAGGTAAAAGTCTCCTGCAGGGATCTGTTGAACGGGTTCCCCTCCACTCGGGTAGAGTATCAGATAGATTTTATAGTGGCCGGTACAGGCACTGGGTGGACTGTGCATGGCCAAGTGGATATGGCCAGGAGTGGACTGCAGGCTGAATGTCCATTTATCCCACTTCACCCTGGAGCTGAGCAATTTAATTCGAGTCCCATCTGCTTCTGATGGTGCGGGTCCTGTACAGGTGATCACATATATTTATGCAAGTACACATGCAACATAATGGCCTAACTTGGGAGATAGAATCAACTCCTGGGGGTGAAAACATTATATTGGAAGTTAGCCACATATACAATTTCAAAGTTTGATTCGAAATTAAATTGGATTCATTCAATGACTCAATTTACATACATCGAGTTACATTGAAAGTACAGCTCAGGAACAGGCCATTCGACCCAACTGGTCTATGCCGTCGTTTATGCTCCACACAAGCCTCCTCCCTCCCCACTTCACCTAACCCTATTATTCCTTTCTCCCTCATTGTTTACCTAGCTTCCCCTTAAATGTATGCTATCTGCCTCAACTACTCCTTGTGGTAGCGTGTTCCACATTCTGGGTAAAAAAAGTTTCTCCTGAATTCCCTATTGGATTTATTAGTGACTATTTTATATTTATGACCTCTAGTTTTGGACTCCCCCACGAGTGGAAACATTTTCTCTACGTCTACCCTATCAAACCCTTTCATTCCCTTTCATTATCTTAAAGAGCTCTATTAGGTCACCCCTCTGCCTTCTTTTTTCGACAGAAAAGAGGCCCAGCCTGTTCAGCCTTTCCTGATAAGGATATCCTCTCAGTTCTAGTATCATTCTTGTGAATCTTTTTTGCACCCTCTCCAATGCCTTTGTACCCTTTTTATAATTCAGAGACCAGAGCTGTGCACAGTACTCCAAGTGTGAACTAACCAAGGTTCTATATATGTTCAACATAACTTCTCTGCTTTTCAATTTTATCCCTCTAAAAATGAACCCCAGTGCTTGATTTGGCTTTTTTTAATGGCCTTATTAACTTGCATCATTACTTTTAGTGATTTGTGTATCTGTACCCCTAGATCCCTTTGCTCCTCTATCCTATTCAGACTCTTACTATTCAAGCAGTAAGTGGCCTCCTTATTCTTCCTACCAAAATGCACCATGTCACACTTATCTATATTGGAATTCATTTGCCAATTACATGGCCATTCTGCAAGTATATTAATGTCCTCTTGCATTTTAACGCATTCTTCCTTTGTATTAACTACACCCCCAATTTGGTGTCATCCGCAAATTTTGAAATTGTACTTCCGATTCCCAAATCCAAATCGTTATGTAAATTGTGAACAACAGTGATCCCAGCACCGATCCCTGTGCAATACCACTTCCCACCTTTTGCCAGTCTGAGTAGCTATCCTTAACCCTTACTCCCTGTTTCCTGTTTTGTAGCCAACTTGCTAACCATTCTACTACATGTCCCCTGACTCCATCTTAGTCATGTGTCTACAATGCGGTACCTTATCGAAGGCCTTTTGAAAATCCAAATATATTACATCTACTACATTACCCTTGTCTACACGTTCTGTTACTTTTTCAAAGAATTCAATAAGGTTGGTCAGGCATGACCTTCCCTTCTGAAATCCCTGTTGACTAGTCTTCATTAGATTTTCGTTTTCGAGGTGTTTTCCTATTACATCTTTGAATAAAGATTCCATTATCTTTCCTACCACCGACATTAAGCTATTTGGTCTATAGTTCCCTGGATTGGTTCTAGCTCCCTTTTTGAATACAGGAACTATTCCCTTTTCTAATGAATTTTTATATATATGTAATAGTGCCTCAGCTATCTCCTCCCTAGCTTCTTTTAATATTCGTGGATGCAATCCATCCGGACCAGAGGTTTTATCCTCTATAAGTTTGATTAGTTTATCAATTATCATTTCCATCCTAAATGTTTTTATATCTTCTTTGATCTCTTCTTCTAATGTCATGCCCACCTGGTTAGTCTCCCTGGTAAATACTGAGGCAAAATAGCTATTCAATATTTCTGCTATTTCGCTGTCATTACCTGTGAGTTTATTTTGTGCATCCCTTAGTGGCCTTTCCTGATTTTTCTTTCGTAATTTACGTCTCTGTAGAATATTATTCCTTTTTATATTCCTTGGAATTTTAATTTCATAGTTCCTCTTTGCTTTCCTAATTTTTTTTGACTTCTTTCCTAATCTTGTTTTATTCCCTTTTGTCATCCTCTTCTTTATGTCTATGTACTTAGATAATGCTCTTTTCTTTAGTTTCAATTTTATCTTTATCTCTTTATTCATCCATGGTGTTTCATTGTTGGCTAGTTTGTTTTTGCTTTTTAAGGGGAATATGTTTCTCCTGAACTCTATTGATCACCATTTTAAATATTTCCCACTGCTGTTCTATCTCTTTATCAAAGTTTTTTTCCAGTTTACCTTCCCTAATTCCACTCTCATCCCCTCAAAATTAGCTTTTTTTCCCCAATCTATTACTTTGGTCTTTGTCTTATATGTCTTTCTCAAATCATTATTTTAAACCTTATTATGTTATGATCGCTATTGCCTAGATGTTCTCGTACGTTCAATTCTCTTATCTGCTCTGGTTCATTTCCCATTGCTAGATCCAGCAGAGATTCCTCTCTTGTTGGGCTTCTCACATACTGGGGAATAAAGGAGCCCTGTACACTTTAAAAACTCCATTCCCTTTTCCCCTTTCCCTACCCCTTTTTGCCAGCATATTTGGGGGTAGTTGAAATCTCCCATGATTATTATTGGATTTTTTTACTCATTTCGTAGATTTGTCTACATATTTCATCCTCCACTTCTCTTCCACAACTAAGTGGTCTGTAGAATCTATCTATTAATGTGATCCATCCCTTCTCATCCTTTTTCTCAATCCATATAGATTCTATTTCTATCTTAATGTTACTTATGTCCCTTTTTTTCTACTGCTATCATGTTGTCCCTAATTAGTACAGCTACCCCTCCCATTTCTCCTTCCCTATCTTTTCTAAATAAGTTATATCCTGCAATATTTAACTGCCAGTCATGTTCCTTATGTAGCCGTGTCTCAGTTATCCCAACCACATCTGGCTCCTCGCTACAAATTATCACCTCCAATTCCCCCGGTTTGTTTCGGATGCCGTGTACCTTGCTGTATAGGCAATTTAATTTGTTTTTAATAATTGTTCCCCTTACTTTATTTTTAGTCATTTTGTACTTATGTTCTATGACTGTATTTGTTGCCTGACCGTTTATTTTGCCCTTATTCCTTACCTTGGTCTGACCTTTACTCTCATTTCCTATTTCTTCTATCTTCAGACTTATGTTATCCTCAGCAGATCCCTCCCCCTCCCCCCTTACTAGTTTAAAGTCCTATCGGCCAGGACACTGGCCCCATTCCGGTTCGGGTGGAGTTCGTCCCAATGGTACAGCTCCTTCATGCCCCAGTGTCCCATGAAATGAACCCCTCCTTCCCACACCAGTCTTTCAGCCATGCATTCACTTTCCTGATCTATCTATCCCTATGCCGATCAGTAGGTTTTTTGAGCTCCTGTTTTTTTTAAATTTAGTTCCTAGCTCATTTTAACAATGCTCTGACATAATTTCATGATCCAGATGTTAAATATATCCATCCTCCAATTCTCACCGTTTGCATGAATTGCTGGGTCTGTCTATCTTTAAACCAAACCACAACAGCGCGGCAGAGAAGGTTGCAAAGACGAGGAACCACAGATTAAACAAACTAACACTTTTCTAAAACATGGAAACTGACATGAAAACTGACAAGCATGCAGCGCCAAGTCAAGGGAAACGTGTGCTGTTAACACTGAGTTTTAAACAGTGCAAGAGCCCGAACGAGTTGATTCCGAATTGCAATCCCATTACAAACCTGTGTCCAGAAGGACTGCGAGCTGGTCTTTGCCCTCCAGGAATGCTCGGTGTTTAAATTCCGCATTCAGGCGGAACTCTTGCCCTCTCCGGACCAGGAGCCTGTCCGTGTCAATTTCGATGGTGTGATGCTCAGTATTGTTGGCCTCACACCGCAAGTCCACCGCTCCCAAGTACAGGTCTGCCATCGGAAAATATTCAACATTCAACCGTTCCATTCATATCAATCCATTTGTAAAAGTGGTTGCAAAGTAAATAAAACACCATTTAAGAGTTTCCTTTAAAACTAATTATCGCCAATCTTTAATAAATCTATTCACCCGCAAATCGTTTTCCTTATAAATAACCCATTTACTTGGCAAAATTGATTTTAAACTGTATTCTGTAGTTTGTTACTGAGTCATATTTTAAGTCTTACCGTTTGTTGCCATATTTAAGTTCCCCTTCACTGTGCAGAAATGAAGCTCTGCATTCTGTGGGACAGCCTACTGCTCTCCACTGTAGGGTAGCGTGGGGAAGAGACTGTGCAGTTTCATGTCCATCCATATATATACGACCCCCTGTGACAACGTCTCCAAAATATATGCACATCAGTTCCACGTGTGTACAAAGGGACCTCTTGTAATCGTTACCTCATTGACTAATACAGGAATTCTCCGAGGGGAAAAAAATAGCTTATGCAATTTCACTTCCTCGGAACTCAATTCAAAAATCAGCACTGGAAGCCAATGAGTTTGGAATAACATAGCATTGAGAAAGAGAAACCACCATTGAGAAAGAAAAGTCACAAAAAAAGAAGTGTTGATGGGCTGGATATTCTCCTGGCATGGTAGGAGGAGACTTGCTGAGCTGACGGCAGCAGTAGCACTCACCTCTATCTGTAAGGGGACATTGCCCTATGGAGTAACAGAGGAACCACTTATCCTGACAAAACACCTAATAAATCAAATAATATTTTAAAATCAAGTATCCATTTGTGTTGGATGTAAACAGAGACAAAAGAATATGTGAAGTGCATGGGAATCTTACGTTTGGGACCCTTACAAGCCAACTGTCTGATTCTAGTAATACGCTCTGAAGCATCTTAATTCAACAGTGCTTGCTCCAGGTTCCAAGCTTTTTTGTGTGTGTTCATAGCCTTCGGGGCAGCCGGAACGGCAAGCTGCTCGCAGGCTTCTGCCGGGAGCTGCGACTGTTAGAGCATCGGCAGAGCTGGTGACTGTCCCTGCAACCCCCACCCCATTGTGGTAAAACTTGCCGCCCCCACTGTCTTCCTCGGCCACTTTTACACCGCACACAATGAACGGGGAGTAAATCGGCCTCAGGTTCGCTCTGGGTAATGAAGACTATCTTTACACCGTGGTCAAGAGATCTGGAGTTTGGCTTTAAATCTCCCAAGTGTTGGGGAATTTCACTCGAGTTTCCAATGCAACGGGGAGTCAGATCATCGACGTTTACGCCAAAACTGCTTTGTTGTAACGCTGAAGTTTGTGTGCAAATGCACCTTTAATGTACGTTGTTTGGGAAATAAGAGTGAGACCACAGGAAAGAATGCGTAGCTGCAGACCGCTCGGTCCATTGATGTCCATTGCTGGGACAGCAGAATTATCCCTATGGGTCTCAAACGTTTTGTGTTCTGGCAAATTAACACTAGAAACCCAGGGTAAGAAATGCTCCAGCCAGCCAGTAACGCTGTCTTAAATACCACTGCTCCCTTAAAATGTAGTTCACTCTTTTTTAAAAAGAGTATCAAATAAAACACCCTCAACCTCACCTTAGCCTCACTGAATGTTTGACTTTATTAAAACCCCTTCACAGATTTCATCTCAACTTTCCAAAATAACTGAATGGGTAACATTTTGGAAATGGAAAAATTTTCTTTTGGTAGAATAGAATTTATTAATCTTTAAACATAAAAGGACAAGATTCCACAGGTTAAAACTCTCACAAAGTCCAACAGTTCTGGTAATCCTATTTCATGCACTGTTAAGTTCCACAGCCTTTACAACCAGCCAACCTAGTGTTGTCTTATGAAGAAATACTCCAGTGCCAGAATGTTGCTCTGTCCAAATATTAGATTAGGTCTGTTTATTCTGCTTTCTCCATTGTGTACACAAGATGGTCTGTGTTCTGTACCTTACTGGGGATGATTGACAGCAAACAAGGAAGGAGCTGCTTTAAAAACACAAGTTCTGAAAATTAACAACAACCGGATTCTGATGAAAGCTGAACATCTAAAACATTCACCCATCTTTTCTCTTTTACTTGCTGTGCATTTACTGCATTTTCTGTTTTATTTCAGATTTACAAGGATTCCTGGTTTCCCCTTTTTTTAAATATAACCTTTTATTCCCCCCCCTTACACCCCTCCCCCCATTGGTTGATTAAGCAGTTGCAAGTTACTAAAAGTGTATGTCTATTCTTAATTCAAAGTTACTTCATTCAAATTATCTGATAATTCAATTTTTAAGCTTAAGAAAAACAAGTTCAAGTGACTAGGATTAGACGGTAGTTCTTCTAATTTTGCTTTCTATGCTTTGGCTGGTTACCGAGAGCTCCTCATTTGGATTTAAACATCCAGTCAGATAATTGTACTCAGATTTTCACAGACTCACTGCTGATTATTGCAGGGGTCAAGCAACTGCAAACTCCATCAGGTACCAAAAGAGACAAGCATTTGTTAAGCTACATTAGACAACACTTTCTTTACACAGCCGACCCTTTTCAAAAAGTGAATGGTATGACAAAGATCCTCCTAAAAATGCAACGATAATACAGTATTAACGGGCTTTAACATTCAGGAAGCATGAAATGTGGTACATATGTTTAAATTGCAGGGAATTTTTCAGAGATTGAAATACATTCAGAAGTATAAAATCACATCAAGAGAAGAGGAACAGTCTCTCTAATATTAACATACCGGCTGTCAAACAATGCAGTAGTTAATGTCACATCATGTCTATGAATTCATAAGATTACCAGTAATTTAGGATATTAATAAACTGCAACAACAATTGTGGTAATTTTGACAAATAACAAATTTGAATGAAAAATGAACATGCAAAAGTAGGGAACAACATACTTTCAATTTAATTTGGAGTTCAATAGAGGTCAGCAAAGTGAGAAAAAAACACAATAAGATTACATCGTATTAGGCTTTGAAAATTGTCCATTTATTTTTGAACAGCGTGGTGACTGTTTCAGTCATGGATTGGTGAAATGTGGGTTTGCACCCATGAAGGGATTCGCAAAATTTCACGTCCCCCCCCACACCACGCCACCGCGAAGATTGATTGGAGTTATTAAAGAAACCCTGGTGTGACGTGTTTTAAAAAATCCACAGAATCTTCCACACATTGAATTGCTGGATTCAGCACGCTGCTGTCGGTTGACACTGAGTGGATGGAGACTGGTCAGTCATTCACAGACTGTGGTCACTCAATCCCTAAGTGATTACTCGAGGAGGCCAGGAGCCACTCTCTCAAACACAGGTCGCCCATGTCACGTGGAGACCACAGAAAGTGGGCAAGGATGCAAACGTAAATACCATAAGCAGTGCCGCCTATTTTTCTCCCCACAGTGTAACTGCAATCTTAAAAGGGATCAATCCCAGTGACAATTGTGCAGTCATTGGCAAAAAGTGTATAGATCTGCTCAACAACAATTAACTCGGGTGATTTATTAGTTATCATACAAACAGATCACCTACTTATTCTTGAAACCCATTGTCCAAAACACGCCAACGTGTGACATTCATGGTTTATAAAAGGAGGGCCTGCAGCTTGATAACCAGTTCATCCAGTCTTAAAAATGATTTCTGTTATTTCCGCTCTGCTTCCAAGTCTCATTGGAATCCCGTAGTAAATTGTCCCAGGAGTTACGTACACTAAACTGTTCTCCCCAGCTTTGTAAAGACCTTCAAAATATGGATTTAACAAATAAGCAACAATTGCCAGAGGAAAAATCTGTCCAGCATGGGTATGACCTGTTGAAAAGAATAACAAAAATAAATTAAATGTTAAGTTTGTACTAATGATTCTAACCATGAAGATTTTCTGAATTAAAATGGCTAAATCAAAGTGGTGAAATATTATATACATGCCTACACCAATGATGCAGATCTTTCACAGATACAGAGTGCATCATCGGCCTTGTAGATTCAAAGCATTTTAGATTTCTTCCCTCATAAGAAATGCACTTGTAACTAATCACTTATATACTCACTGAGTGTGGACATGGGTTTGTATTTCATGCAAATACTCCGTCACCCAATTTACACAGGAGCTGAACTCTAAGAGACAAGTTACAGGAGAAACAAGAGGGATTTGTTAGGGATAATCTGCGAGGACCATGCAAAAGCAGCTTGGGACCAAAGTTGTGAAACGCCATGTAGCAAACTGAAGAACACGGAAATGCCAATGTTGCAGTTTTCAAACATCATTTCACAAATGCCCCTGCCATCAGCCTCAATCACAACAGATGCTATGAATAAATATATTCATTTTCAGGATGTAGGCATCCCTAATTGCCCAGAGAAGGTGCTGGTGGATCTTCTTCATGAACCACTGATTCGGTTTGATACAACTGAGTGGCTTGGTAGGCCACATCAGATGGCAGTTAACAGTCAACCACAGGAGTCACTTATAGGCCAGACGGCAGGTTTCCTTTTCTCAAGGACGTTAGTGAATCAGGTGGGTTTTTACGACAATCGTCATGGTCACTTTTACTAATTTAAACTGAATTCAAATGCTGATGGTGGGATTTGAACTCACATTCTCTGGATTACTAGCCCAGTAACATAACCACTACACCACCATACCATTTCAGAAGCCTAGATCCCTCTAAGAAGGTGGTTTCCCAAGCTCCTCCTGAGACATTAGCACTGGAGCAGTAAATTAAATGAATCGTGGCAGTCACCATTCTTTCCGGCACTGGGTGGGCAAAGTGGGCAACCCACATGCGCAGGTCAGCACTGTAGTTTCCCACTTACTGCTCTCTACAGACCCTCGTCAGCCACTGGGGAAGGGTCATAGCCAGAAACAGATACCACAATTCACAACTTTCGCAGGGCTGCAAGTGTACAGAGTTGTTTGTCTGTTGCTGCTGAGGAATCTGCCCACCCGTACAAATAGAACAGGTTACACGGCACCAAGTAGAACTGGTTCTGTAGTATGAATGGCAACATTAAACATACGAACATACGAATTAACAGCAGGAGTAGGCCATTCGGCCCCTCGAGCCTGCTCTGCCATTTGATAAGATCATGGCTGATCTGACTGTAACCTCAACTCTACTTTCCCGTCTACCTACTATATAACCTTTGACTCCCTTGTTAATCAGGAATCTATCTAACTCAGCCTTAAAAATATTCAATGACCCTGCCTCCACCGCTCTCTGGAGAAGGGAGTTCCACAGACTCACGACCCTCAGAGAAAAAATTCTCCTCATCTCTGTCTTAAATGGGAGACCCCTTATTTTTAAACTGTAGCCCCTAGTTCTAGTCTCTCCCACAAGGGGAAACATCCTCTCAACATCCACCCCTTCTAGTCCCCTCAGGATCTTATATGTTTTCAATAAGATCACCTCTCATTCTTCTAAACTCCACTGTATACAGGCCCAACCTGTCCAACCTTTCCTCAAAAGATAACCCCCTCATCCCAGAAATCAGTGACTGAACCTTCTCTGAACCGTCTCTAAAGCAATTATGTCCTTTCTTAAATAAGGAGACCAAAACTGCACACAAGATTCTAGATGTGGTCTCACCAATGCCCTGTACAACTGTAGCAAAACATCTCTACTTTTATATTCCATTCCCCTTGCAATAAATGACAACATTCCATTTGCCTTCCTAATCACTTGCTGTACCTGCATACTAACTTTTTGTGATTCATGTACTAGGACACCCAGATCCCTCTGTACCTCAGAGTTCTGCAATCTCTCTCCATTTAAATATACTGCTTTTCTATTTTCCTGTCAAAGTGGACAAGTTCACATTTTCCCACATTATACTCCATCTGCCAAATTTTTGCCCACTCACTTAACCTATCAATATCCCTTTGCAGACTCCTTGGGCTCGATTTTAGGAGGGCGGCGGGTTGGCAGCGGGGGGTCGACTGGGAGCGTGGGTAACGCGCCCAGTGAAATCGGGGTGCTCTGCACGCAATCGCAGCCTAATTGAAGGCACTTACCTTGGCTTCCGGGTTTCGCGCTGGAAAGCTGCGCAGCGGGCGGACTGCACAGCCGCATCACGGGCTGTCAGCTGGAGGAGCCCTATTTAAAGGGGCAGTCCTCCACTGACTGATGCTGCAGAAAATAGGCAAAATTACAGCATGGAGCAGCCCAGGGGAAAGGCTGCTCCCAGGTTTAATGATGCCTCACTCCAGGTCTTACTAGATGTGGTGAGGAGGAGGGGGAGGACAGAGATCTTCTCCCCGACGGACGGGAGGAAGTAGCCTGCCTCTGCCACCACGGAGGTCTGGCTCAAGGTGGCAGAGGAGGTCACCAGCACCACCAATATATCGCGCACCTGCATACAGTGCAGGAGGCGCTTCAATGACCTAAGTAGGTCAGCCGAAGTGAGTACACTTATTCATTCCCCTACACTCCGTCTGCCACATCACCGCCCCCACCCCACATCTCCTTCTGCACTGCTAACACTACTCTATCACATCACTCCTCACTCAAAGCTCATCCTCATTTTACCTGAACTTACTCACCTCGCCAGTACTCATCCCACCACTACCACTCAACCCAATCCTCATACAATCTCATGGCTCTATCTCATACTCACCCTCTCATGCATCTCTTTCATGGTCAGCCTCACCCAATCTGCCACTACCTGTGCTGCAGCCACAGGGCATGCATCACATATGTGCAGTAGGAAGCGTAAGGCAAACGTGTCATGAGCATGAAGGGGATATACAAGGGTGTTTGAAGGTTTGTTATGGTTTTTACTTATATTTGATTTCTGATCAACTCACATTACATATTATATTGTCACCTCTACTGCCACGTCTTTGCAAATCTTGTCTGGTTTGTGCAATAATGCTCTTTCCTGAGGATCACAATGAAGACCCACACCTGATGCCACCCATTGTGTCACTGCAGAGTGGGTGTAGGTGTATTTGCAGGGCTCTTTTGTGCAGACAACTGAGAGACGTCGGCGATGTCCCTGGTGGCACCCTGGAAGGATGCCAAGGAGAAATTGTTGAGGGCAGTGGTGACTTTGACAGCGACAGTCAAGAAGATGGTGCTCGGGCCAGCTCGGCATGAAGGAGGCTGCAGATGTCCACGACTACATGTCGAGTGACTCTGAGCCTCCGTATGCACTGCTCCTCAGAGAGGTCCAGGAAGCTGAGCCTTGGTCTGTAGACCCTGTGGCGAGGGTAGTGCCTTCTGCGATGCATCTCTCTCTGTGGTTGCCTTCCCTCCTGCTGTGCAGGTGGATGTGTCACAGCATTGTGTTGTGGAGCTCCACGTGTCAGAGGTGGACGACGTGGCCGGTGAGGCTGGTGATGCTGTTTGTCCTCCAATGACTGCAGCAATGGCGGCCCCCATCCGGAAGATGTACGTTTGAGGGGGTCCGCAAGATAGGTACATGTGTCTGCACACCAGGGTAAGTGTGCAAGTTTGTGAATTTTATTGTTAGGAGGAGGGTGGTGGAGGCCAAACTTTGTCTAATGTGACAGAGTGGTCTCCTGCAATGAGTGAGGGTCTCCCCCACCCACCTGTCAAATGGAACTTTTCAGCTGCCACAGGCTGGTGGCTGCATCACGTCCATTTCAACTGGGAGTGTTTCCCCCAGTACGGGAAACAGTCTCAGTTGAGTTGAAAATCCCACCCCTCCTAAAATATCATGTCAATCAGGTCTGCAAACGACCTGAACTATGTAAATACTTGGTTTAAGTGGGATCCCACCAGCTTTAATTGCCGGCGGGAGTCCCGCATGCGGGGGCTGTGCGCGCATCTAAGCGCGTCACTGGGGAACCCAGAAGTGGGCGGGTTGGAGCCGGGCTCCGGACCCGCCCCAGGAATCCCCGATTTTCGGAGCCCCCCCCCGCCACGAACCTGCCGTCTCGGACATCCGAAAATCAAGCCCCTTATGTCCTCTTTACAACTTACTTTCCTACCTACCTTTGTGTCATCAGCAAATTTAGCAACTATACATTCGGTCCCTTCATCCAAGTCATTGATATAGATTGTATGTAGTTGAGGCCCCAGCACTGATCCCTGTGGCACTCCATTCGTTACATCTTGCCAAACTGAAAATAGCCCATTTATGCCTACTCTCTGTTTCCTGTTCGCTAACCAATCCTTTATCCATGCTGATATGTTACCCCCTACACAATGAGCTCTTATTTTGTGTAGTAGCCTTTGATGTGGCACCTTGACAAATGCCTTCTGGAAATCCATGTACACCACATCCACAGGATCCCCTTTATCACGTTGCTTGTTACTTCCTCAAAGAACTCCAATAAATAAGTCAATCACGATTTCCCTTTCACAAAGCCGTGTTGACTCTGCCTGATTGCACAGAGATTTTCTAAGTGCCCTGATATAACCTCCTTAATAATAGATTCTAGCATTTTCCCTATGACAGATGTTAAGCTAACTGGCCTGCAGTTTCCTGCTTTCTGTCTCCCTCCTTTCTTGAATAGAAGAGTTACATTCAATATTTTCCAATCTGATGGGACCCTTCCAGAATCTAGGGAATGTTGGAAAATTAATACCAATGCATCAACTATCTCTGCAGCCACTTCTTTTAAGACCCTAGGATGAAGTCTGTCAGGACCTGGGGATTTGTCAGCTTTTAGTTCTAATCATTTTTTTTTCAGAACCCTTTTCCTGGTGATTGTAAATGTTTTAAGTTCCTCCCTCCCTTTCACCTCTTGATTCACAATTATTTCTGTCATGTTATTTCTATCCTCTACAGTGAAGACGGACGCAAAATATCTGTTCAATTCATCCGCCATTTCCTTATTCTCCATTATTATTCCCCACACTCACTCTCTAGAGGACCAACGCTCACTTTACTTACTCTTTTCCTTTTTAAATACCTGTAGAAACTCTTACTATCTGTTTTTATATTTTGAGCTAACTTTCTCTCGTAGTCTAATTTCTCCCTCCTTATTATTCATTTGTCATTCTTTGCTGTTTTTTTACATTCTGTCCAATCTTCTGACCTGCCACTAATCTTTGCGGAATTGTATGCTTTTTCTTTCAATTTGATATTCTACCTAACGATCTAGTCAATTTCATAAATTCTAAATCAACCAACTCTGGGCTCAGGGGGCAGAAGAGCCCAATAATACAAGCAGCACTGCACTCCCAATCAGGAGAAGAGCAATGCTCCTGGATCTGCAGGGATTCCTAGTTGCACATGACAAAGAATCATTTGAAATAATTGCAGAATCGATGGGGTTGTATTCTAGCCTATTCCAAAACAGTTACTTTTTGTGGTTTTCTCCTACCCACGATGCGTTCAAGTGCAGTTCCCCACTGGGAATGCAGGATCAATTAATTAGTGTAAATATTGACACTGGATCATATTTCTTGCCATGCAGTTGTATGTTGCTGTACAATATTAATTATACTACGTACTGAAATGACGAGTGCCTGATGAAAGTCCTTGGACTGAGTTGCCCATAAAACAAACTTCCATGAACATTTTAACCATCTAAAGAAAGCATAGTTTTATAAATGTCGCCCGGCAAACCCTATAAAACTGAACAAATCACTAAAAGGCTTTCCTGTAACATTTGTACGGTCATCAATTAGCAAGTTTATAAGCCACCTTCTCTTCCTGCTCCAATATTTCGCTCCTATTCACTCTTGTTCTGAGGGCAATGACTCAACCTGGGGTACAGTTTCCACAGTATCAGTAGTCTCCAGTGCCCCAGCCAATTGGCCAATCTTCACATATGGAGCTTATGAACGTGGAGGCATCACAGCTGAGC
This sequence comes from Heptranchias perlo, assembly GCF_035084215.1. Classification (NCBI taxonomy): domain Eukaryota; kingdom Metazoa; phylum Chordata; class Chondrichthyes; order Hexanchiformes; family Hexanchidae; genus Heptranchias; species Heptranchias perlo. Next base: position 22,336,699 of record NC_090340.1, on the reverse strand, counting down.
CTGTTCCTGTCCTGACCTGATAGCCTGTCAGGCAGGACTCAAAGGATAATAAACACGAATGGGAACCTTGGCCCGTTTCCAAATTAACAACCTTTATAATAATGGGGAAAAGGCTAATTAAATAACAAATCTTTAGTTGCATAGATTATTTAGCAATAGTGGCAACATATATAGCGTATAGCTACTTTATTATAGACCGGATGGGTGCACATGATTGCAGTTCTTCAATACATTTTTAGCTTAATAATCACTTGATGCTGGTGTCTAATTGCTGACAACCATAGAGAAGTCATTATAACAGTATGTGCGAAATCAGTGAGAGGAGTGGATCTGTGGACCAGCACATCAGCAGCAGCCACATAAGCAGCTGTATGTAATCCCGTCATAGTTTCTGTCACATTTCAGCGCTTAGAAATATTTTGACATTATTAGATTCTATTATTAAACATGATGCCACTGCCAGTCAGTACGGCAACATATTGTCAAGTCGGCTATTCCCAGCAGTCTGGTACAGCCAGCATCATCATTCGATTGGGAGGCTGTTGGGGGTCATAGGGGGAAATTGGAGAGATATAGGGGGTGATTTTTGTCCGGGGCGCTAATCGAGTGGACGGCAGGTATTGTGATTGCACCAGCTAAAGGCCCGAACTATTTTGGTGGTCGGGCCTCATTAACATGCAGTTGACGAGCAGCAAGCACTGAACGGGTGCTCCGAGGCAGCTGGCTGGTCGGGGAGGGCAGGAGATCAGCTAACTCATACGTAGGGTGACAGTACGGACCTGAGGGGGGATGGGAGTGAGGCGATCCCAGGGTGGCTGGAGTATTTTCGTTGGGCCAGAAGGAGCACTCCAGCTGCTCCTGGCCACACAAAAACATTAATTTGGCCTGTTTATGGAGCCGCCTGCATTGATCCCTTTAAGGACTGCTGGTTATGCTGCTCCATGCCAGGGACCAACGGGTGATTGGTCTATGAAAATTGCATCGGAGTCCTACGTAGAGCCCCAATTTAAGTATTGAAATAAGGCTCTCGCCTGATTCAGGCAATAGCATGGCCACCCATTTTGGAGGCCTGCTCGAAAATTGAGTCGGATGGGCCTGGGGTGGCCAATGGGTGGGTTTTAGTTTTTAAAAAAAAATTGTCTGCCTATTGCCCCATTTTCCAGTGTAACAGTGCGACAGGCATACAAATATCATCCCCATAAAGTCTGATCTTCAGCACATCGTTCATTATTAACAACAACTCTTCCTCTCTATTTTATTGATAATACTATGGTCACTAATCCTCTGAACTTTCCTCTTGTTTCTTCCAAGTTCCAAATGGCCTATTTTAGAAACTCTTCCTCCTCTGTTGAAATCAAGATTCATTGCATTGAGTCCTACATTTATTCATTCTTTCCCAGAAGCTTCAAATGTGGAATTCCTTGCCTCCTTCAGTTTTCTCTTTACCCGACAATCTATTTTTAAAAGCCAAACTTGGCATAATTTAGCCAGGACGTACACATTTATTTTGTCTTCTCTCCTACTCTTTTTAACCTTGGTGTACTGCAACATGGGTTTTGGCCCTTAACTTAGGTTTCTCAATTTTAAAAAAATCTCCAGTTCCTGCATTAGTCTCTTTGCCCCACTGAAATGAATAATACTTTATTTCAAAACAAAGCTGTTTAAACCCACAATGGGGATCTTTTCTCTGCCCTCCCCATTCTTTCCAAATCGCCACTGGCTCAAAATTAATATTTCTAAACTCAATAAATGACTCAAAGCTACAAATAGTGTCCTTGTGAAATAAAACAACTGCCCCTCCCTCTTCACATGAGTGACAACATCAGCAGGAATTGCTTGTGGTTTCTTGCTCTGAAAGGCTACATTCTGAAGGCTACATTCTGAAGGCTGCTTGTTAAATTATCTTTGGGCTTTGCCCTCCTGAGTGATTAGTTTGCATTGACAGAAGTATACCACCCGCTTTGACATTCATCACATTGTTCTGGGGGGAACAAATTAAACCTTTGATTATTATGACAGTCTTTCCATTTTAATATCAATTTAAGGACTGTACTCTGGGTCTCTCACTGTTTTTCCAGCCTGTTTGTACCTCATCAGATTTGCTGGAAAACTAGAAAAACCCAAACTGACCAATGACCACCGATACAATAGTGGATGTCACCAGAATTGACATCTCACCCTATACAGTGTATAAGTCCACATTCGAAAGAAAAGCAGTGTCCAATTTGTTGCGTGATGTAGTCAGAACTGGACACTGAGTGGTCAACTGCGACATCATCTTCAACATTCAGAAGTCAGTCAAGAACAGGGGACTGGAATGTTGTCCACCCACCTGTAAACCACAAGGCACGCAAACTCTTCAATTACAGGCCCCGAGCCCCTTGACTTACATGGAGGTAAACAAGTTGCAAAGATGACTGGAAAAGCAGTAGTGCAGGACTCTGCAAGGCAGATCAGATACACTTGCCACTGTTGAGAGCTTCAATGTTCGATGCAGCCTACATCTGCCCTGGGATAGAACATTGTTGTCCTGCTTGCCACTCTGCAGACTAAATCCATCTATTTCGTCTGAACTATAGTGCAAAGCCATGCAGAAGAGTGGATTCAGTGAGGTCCCGTACTCCTCTCTCCAACACAAAACAGATGTTAGCCAGGAGCAGCACAGCAAGAGTTGTTGGCGCTTAATTCAGATGTTTCTGCATATACCATGAACTCAACAGTGTGCCTCAGTGTAAAGCACCAGCATAAAATGCCAGGAGCAAAGCTTCATACACCAGGGCCGATTTTAAGTGCCTCCGACTGGATTAAACAGAGTACATAGGATCCCGATTGCAATCATGAGGTACAAATGGGTGGAGTGTGCATCAACACTCCACTTATTTGTACCAACATTGAGTTGTACCCTTAAAGGGACCACTGGAGGCAGCTCAAAAAACAGCCAAACGTATTTTTAATTTTTATTTTCGTGGGGCCAGGAGGAGCAGGAGTGGTCCTCTTGAGACTACAAAAAAACTCCAGCCTGCTGTCAGCCAGTGCAAGCCCCCCCCTCACACCCCACTGTCCCGGAATCGCCTTCTCCACCCCACCCCCAAAATACTTGCCACCCCCCCAACTGGCGAGCTGTCAGGAAGCCTGCTTGGCGCCTACAGCTCGCCATCAGCAGGTAAATGAGGCTCGGGCCTCACGGCGATAATAATGGTTGGGCAGCGGGCACACTCCACCCACCGATTGCTTGTTGTGTGTCTAGAGTTAAAATCAGGCCCCTCTGTCTTTCCTACCTGTGGAATTCTCCCCAGACAGTGTCATTGCCTAAAACTGCTCCTATCACAGTTGTCCCCAGCTCCAGCCTATTGTTATGCCACCCGATAACAAAAAGCTGCTGTACTCTCAGAGTTAACGCCAGCCGTCCTTCAGGGCACTTTTTGCTGCAATCTCGAATAGATATTGGAAGTAGTGAAAAGTTGGCATCAGCTCAAGAGAAGGAATCTTCCTCAAAGAACATGGTTTTTCTGCCTACAAACAGCATTTAGGTAATAACAAGGCACTCAAGCAGACAGACTGCCAAACACAGAGGCAGACTCAACAAGTCCTACAGCCCGTCTTCAGCTTCAAAACAATAAACGTCTGAACAAAGGCGGAGGTTTTGTGTAAAAAAAATTTCTATTTAAATGACCATATCAGAGCACATCATTAGCAACTTTAAAGGGCCAAAGACTTTATGAAACCTTTATCACAACATTAATGGAGAATGACAACATGGCTAGAGGTCGTATAGAATGGTTTCTGGTGGCTCTTTGCCTTAAAGTAATGTTACTGGAAGATGATAGGGAAGTCACTGCATTCAAAATAGCTTCTACATGCATTCCTGTAGATTAAAGATTAACACTGACTCTAATAAACACTATTTTTAGTGTTTTTAAAAAATTCCTATCGATACATCAACTACTTTTTCAGCAAAGGACAAAATTAAACAGGTAATAATGGAGGATGTCCATACCCGAGAGAACCAGGCTGATGTCCGGCCTGCTCTGTAGGGCACGTTTAGCAGCGACTGGCTGGTGTGCCAGCAGCACTATAGCATCTTCGGTACTGCAGCCATTCAATGCTTTCTTTAAGTCCATACCGTGTCCAGGATACCTACAAAGCAAACAGCAACAAAGTCAGGCCAAGAGATTATGGGATAGTGATCAATATTACCTGGGTATTGTGATCTGGCCGGCTGCTCGTGTCCCTGTTACTGCAGTAGGACATAGACAGATAGGGGGAATTTTTAAGCGCTTTTCCAGCACTGCTTGTGGGCCAGGAGGAGCAGGAGTGCTTCCCTCCGGCCCCCCCAGCTAACCTGCCGCAATCTGCCGACCCTCACCGCAACCTGCCAACCCCACCCGATCCCCACCTCCTCGCGGTCTGACGACCCCTCACCACCACCACCACCACCACCCCCTCTTCCTCCCTCCTATCCAGTCCCCAGCTGCGGCCTTCTACCGCAGGCCTTCCGGCCTGACAGCCAGCCAGCTGCCGGATGGGAAACGGAGAAATAACATTCAAATGTGGTCCTGCCATTAAATTCGGCAGGACCTTCCTGTATTTCCAGGATTCCTGGTAGCTGACAGTCACCCCCGCTCCCTCCCCGCCTTCCCGTAAATATTGGAGCCATAGTGTTTGTTTATTGCCTCTCGGTTCTTTAGGAGCCAGTTTCATGCTCTCCACTTTCCAGATCTTTTCAAATACTGACTTTTGTTTAAACTTTAAAAATTTGCCAAAAGAATATTGCCTACATAGATCACTGATTGGTCTAGAGGAAAGCAAAGACTCTCTCCTGATATCGTGTTATTCAACAGTTTTCCTTACCGGTTGTGTACTTTAAAGAAAGAAGCACATTGGAGCCTTCTGTACAGGCCAAACAATACGTTATTATTCCTACATTATTTATTTATTGCCTTCTCATTTTCCCCCTTTTTCTCCCCTCCGATTTCCCCCTCCCCATAGAGGAACTAAGATGGCTGGCAATCTGCGCCAGGCCCTATTACTGCTCCTCTGGATTGATCCCCGGGGGAAAGTGTAAGACTCAAAACACAGGGATGACACGTTCCGCTGTCCTGGGCCACTGCTCAATGCGATGGCTGAGATTAGAAACTCAGCAGGCTGGGAGAATTGATCCTGCATCCCTGCACCTCATAGTGAAGCACACTGGCACTGCAACTCCTGGCCCTACCATGCTGATCTGATTTCTGTGCTTTATGAAATGTAATTATCACATGAATTCAGAACTGACTCTTAGGATTTAAAAAAAAATTATACTTTTACTTATATTATTTTCAATGTTTAACATAGTGGAAGTTCAAACTTCTCAACCATTTTTGGGTCAAATTTCAAACTGAAATGTCAGCTGTATTTACACAAGAATTTTCTTCTCTCCCTAGAATTGAATCAGCTCCAAATTCTCTCAGAACTCAGCGCAACATCTCACACTCAGAATGGGGGTACAGTGTAGCCTCACTTGAATAACCCAGCACCAACCACATGTGCAGCTGTAATCTGGGACACACTATTACCATGATAACACTTTGAAGCCTCCACTTCCTCACTTCACTGCTTTTTATTTCCACTCCAACCTGTGGTTTAATGGCACCATGTCTGTCCCCTTAACCACTCTCTCACAGAAAAATAAATAACTATTATAAACCCAAAGTTGTGTATTTTTTTTTGCAATGTCTACCTTTGTTTTAACAGTGGGACATAAAGAAGTCTGAATCATACAGCAACAAACATTAAGCCCACGACCTAAACTTCAAAGGTCAAGAAAAGTAAGTCTGCAAAATTCCACTATTACAAAATCTGCAGTGATTGTCCTTACACAATCCTGTGTTGAGATTCAGTGAACAAGTCATTGATTGTTGGTAAAGGGAAGATGTTAAAAAATTCCCATTTGCTCCTTTTAAGTCACCCTTTGATCGTTCTGAGGAGTGAGAAGGGCGGCTACAGAGTGCCAGAGTGTTTGACTTTCTCAGAAGAGCTGTTGCATTCCAAGCCTTTGGAACACATTCCCACAAGGACTGAGTACACAGTGCCAAGGTGGAAAGTGAAGCACGTACCGTAACATGTCCGCTTCAATGTCATCAACCCCAGCCAGACAGAACCAGTTCTTGTTCTCACTGGGGCTGTAAATCCTGACGTGTTCATTGTGGAGTGGCCGGATATTTAACGTCTGCAGATGCTTAAACCAGTTGGTGATGTCAGCGCTGTAATAGTCGTGGTTACCTAGGAGTCATTCAGAAATATGGCGCACACATTACTATTGCTTGTTCAGCTTCACTTCCATACACTGCCTCAAACTAACTAGGTCGGAACACCAAAGAGAAAAAGGGGGAGAAAATATCTGTGACTACTACAAAATCTGAAACAACAACAGAAAAGGCTGGTTGAGGGATAAATATTAACCAGGACACCGGGGATAACTCCCCCTGCTCTTCTTCAAAATAGTGACGTGGCATCTTTTACATCCACCTGAGAGGGCAGACGGGGCCTCAGTTTAACGTCTCATCCGAAAGACGGTACATCCCTCAGAACTGCACTGAAGTGTCAGTCTGGATTATGTACTCAAGTCTCTTAACGGGACTTGAACCCACAACCTTCTGATTCAAAGGCGAGAGTGCGACCAACTGAGCAACAGCTGACATTGTGAGGACCAACTGAGCAACAGCTGACATTGTGAGGACCAAATGAGCAACAGCTGACATTGTGAGGACCAACTGAGCAACAGCTGACACTGTGAGGACCAACTGAGCAACAGCTGACATTGTGAGGACCAACTGAGCAACAGCTGACATTGTGAGGACCAACTGAGCAACAGCTGACATTGTGAGGACCAACTGAGCAACAGCTGACATTGTGAGGACCAACTGAGCAACAGCTGACATTGTGAGGACCAACTGAGCAACAGCTGACATTGTGAGGACCAACTGAGCAACAGCTGACACTGTGAGGACCAACTGAGCAACAGCTGACATTGTGAGGACCAACTGAGCAACAGCTGACATTGTGAGGACCAACTGAGCAACAGCTGACATTGTGAGGACCAACTGAGCAACAGCTGACATTGTGAGGACCAACTGAGCAACAGCTGACATTGTGAGGACCAACTGAGCAACAGCTGACATTGTGAGGACCAACTGAGCAACAGCTGACACTGTGAGGACCAACTGAGCAACAGCTGACACTGTGAGGACCAACTGAGCAACAGCTGACACTGTGAGGAGTCACACGTTTAGTGTACACCCAGTGCCACGGTGAATCATACGTTTAGTATACAGCCAGTCCTATGGGGATTCACATGTTTAGTATTTAACCATTGCCACAAGGATCTGTGGGGATTTACATGTTTAATAAGAAATGCAGGGCAAATATGGATAGAGACAAAATGTCAAACCTGGCTAATTTGTGAGGCCGTGCACCATCTCACCATCTCCCAAAAACCCAGATATGAAATCAAGTATAAATGAGACAGAGAGCCAACTGCCTACTGGCCAGTTTGTAGTCATTACGTAACAATCTCTATCCATCAGTGCTATCATTCAATAACTAAATACTTCTAAAATGAAGAGGAAAATATAATTATAGGAATAAATGACTCAGAAAAGAAGGGCCGGTAATTATTTCAATTGAAAAATGAAGCATTTCCATTCAGCTTAATCAGAAAGGTACCTCTGGTGTTTCCAGGTGTACTTACAATAAAGTGCTGGTCTTTTTTTAAAGTGAAGCTTAAAGGTACTTTTATGTCAATTTGACAAAATGCAGAACTAACCTACCAGCTCTTTGTAAGCAATCCATTCAAAATAGGAGCCCACAGGAAAGAGAGCTCCAGTGGCTTGAACTGCAATTGGTGAAATTGAGAGGATTACTTATAGTTGCAGCTATAGTGCTATTCTTACATTGATGCAGTGTGGTTTTGGGTGCATATCATTGAAAAAGTGGCAGTGTAACTCAGGCTCCATCACCAGTACTAAAGTGCTGAGCTGTGACACCCCCTCCAGGAAGCTTTGAGTTTTCAAAGCTTGCAGCATATATCCAGCCTACTGCAATTGGAGTTCTACGCCGGAACAGCCACCTAGTGCAGTGTGTCCAATACATTAGCCATTAGCCACATGTGGCTCTTTGGGAATCCAGATGTGGCTAATTGCATTTCTGATTAGTAAATAAAAAATGAGTAACAGACACTGTCCTTGGGCATGTGATCTATATACTCATATTCATATGACATATGCATGTGTACTTTAATCTTTTTGTGAATTTGTTAGTAAAATGGTAAGATGAAAAGCAGAGTGTGCGAGTGTTTTTTGATCATTGTGAGTGCTTTACCTCCTTACATCTACACAGCTGCATTTAACCCTGCGTTCATCCCCTATCTTGCTCAAGCTGTCTGTTTTTGCACAGAAATATCTCTGGCTTTCAGATCCTCTCACCCTCTCTCTCTCTCTCTCCTGTCTACACATTCACTATACCCCCCCATACTAATTAACCCATGATGCTCGTTTACCTATATCAGGCTGTTAACCTGTTATATTACGCACTATCCTACAGGATGAAGAAAACTCACAGCTGGAACAGGCACGATGCCTGACAATCAGAAGCACATTACACACTCCGAGCAACAGGCTATTATGAATGTTAATTCCGTAAGCTTTTACTTATTTTGACTGTAACAGTCAGGAAAGATTCTAAGTGGAAGACAAACGTTTTTAGGTCAGGTTAGATGAGTCCCTGGTCCCATGCAGATAACTGCTTGAAAATAGGTTGGTTTTGATAGTCATCAAGTGTAGCGAGCAAGTCCAAATCCTTGCTGGCCATTGCTAACTGGAAGGAGCCCAAAATTACATTTACAAGCTTGCATGGCGACTTCAATTTCACTTGACACATTGGCCGCAATTGGTGTGCAAAAGCAGTAATCCAATAGCAAAGTGCAAAGCCATGACCACCCTGACAGTGGAAACACAGAGACCTGTGGAGTTTTTATTAACTTTACTTTTCTGGGGTGAAAGCTTCCTCCCAGTACCCTTCACCTTCTACCTGTAATCTTTCTTCTTTAATAGTAATTAACACTAGCTATTTGCACTATAGGTATACGATTCTGGCATCCATACTGTAAGCTTCCAGTTTTAATATATTTACAACACACCTGTGTGGAAAAATGTTTTATGAAATTACTCAGAGTAGGAAATTTGTTTCATTATAAGAAGTATGTTTAACCCTTAGACCACTGGCAGGTTGAGGGGAAGTTCTGCCTCCCCGGACTAACCAATTTTGCAAGTTTTCATCTTGCTGCTATGACATTGAAAATAATAATCCATGTTTAATTTGTACATTCCCAAGGATTTGCTTTTATCAGATTTACATACACGTGGTTACATGGCTGCCACTTATTAAATAAAAAGACCTTTTACCTGTAACAAAGTACGTCCCCAATTTTGGCACCAGCTGTCTTAGTGGCTCTATGGCTGTTCGGAGATTGACTACCTGAGAGTCTGTAAGGTCACCGACAATCACAATGATATCTGAAAATCATGCACAGTTACTTAGATAATGTTTGCTTTATTGCAAGTTTAAAATCAAAAATGACACAATCGAAATAATACTCTATTTACAGCAAGGTATGTCAGAGAACTGGACAACACCTTCAATACTTTTGCCTTACTTGACTTTCCAGTAATACATGGAAGTTACAACAATGAATCAGGCTATTCGCCCTATCAGTCCATGTCGGTGTTTACCCACCCATGCAAGAAAATAGTCCTAATCACATTTACCCTCCCTGTTCCCTATACAATCTAATATTGAATGCTGACATTATTTCTGCCTCAACCATTAACCCTGGAAGTGAATTCCACAGCCTCACATCTCTCTGTGCAAAGAAGTTTTGTCTGCCCTCTGTTCTAAATCAGAGTATAACTAAGTCAGGTAGGCCAGGATGGTCCCAGGTTTGACCCTGGTCTGTGCTGAGTTAATTGATCTCAACTAGGGCAACAATAGGAGCACTGTAATTGGCTGCGGTGCACCTAAAAAAGGGAAAAAGGGGGAAAAAATCAGGAAGTGCATGTGTGTGGATGCCAGGTGGGGGGCAGGATTTGTTTGGTTTTTGGTACCCCTTCCCTGCCCAGTTGAATAGCCTACTCTCTATCTAGGCCTACATATGAAGAGGGTACGGCACTAAATTAGAACTGGACCAACATCCCACAGCCAAGTGGACTACCAGCGGCCATGGTGAAGGAAGAGGACACACTATACCCCATGTCATATTATGAGCACTTGCATCAGATAACTAGGATTCTGGAACAGATGACTGACAAGTGGAGCTTTGCCTCCTTTGGCTCCATTCTTGTTGAGGCTTAAGACTTGAGTCACTTTAGTGGCTTACCTGGGTTTAGATCATTAACCATCTTCACAACCATTTCAAGTTTGGTCCTTCCTACTGTAGGCCCTAAGTGAATATCAGCCAACAAAACCATCTTCAAATTATGGAATGGCTGAGGTAGCTTGTGGACAGGTATTTCCACCCGTTTGATCAGAGGAGGCTGCAGTGCATTGAGGAACCCGACAACAGTGCAGGCAACAGTGAACAGGAGGGCCAGGACAACTTTGACAGCGTTCCGACTGTGATTGGACGACGTCGCCCGGGTGAATCTGAGCAGCTTCTGGGCCTGTTCCAGAAGCCCTAAAACAAAAAGACTGAAAATGAGGAAAATGTACATTCCTAGGCAGGTGTAGGAGACCAATGAGAAGATGTGAGGTTCTTCTGACACCAGAGCCAGCAGAGAAAAGAAACTGGAATGAGCCAGAAATAGAAAAACCAAAATAATGATCTTCCAGCCAGTAAAACACTTGGAGCCATTGCAGGAAACTGTGCACAAAATCTGCAGGTTCGACACAGTCCTCTTCCAGATATACCGCGATCCGATTGACATGAGGGTGTTGATAAACAGCAGAAACTGTACACGGAACAACTTTAACAGAGTCGGCTCATCAAAGTAGTCTCTTAAACTCCTAGAAATGACCATAGAGAAAAACACAGCAGCGGCGCCCAAAGACACGCGGATCTCCCAGGACAACCTGCCGAATGTCAACATTTTCCCCCTTCCCCCTTTCCAGTTTATTTCTTTTTTCTTTAAATGTCTTCCGCCGATTGCATAAGTAGGGAGTGTGAGTGTGTGGGGTGGGTTATGATGAATATTAATCGGACAGATTCAGCAGACCGATTGCCATCGATACTTCCTCATTTTGTCCGCCCACCCCGGTGCAAAAAGAAGCCGCCCTTCCACCCGCGCGCGCGGGTTCCATCGATACAAAGTAACAAAAATGACAATGGAGGCTTCGATTAGAACGTTGCCCGGAGCTTCCGCGTGCCAAACCTCACGTTCCAAAGTTCCGATACAAAAGGAGCGCTCAGTGCCGGCGCCGCTGTGGGTGGTGACTGTTTATCTTCTTGTCCACTCACCTGAAAGTATAATTTAAACTTTCAACCATAACCTTCCCCGCCCCCTTTTCTACTAACGCTGGAACTCACTAAATATCTGTAATGGATGATGGCAGACACGTTGCACTGTTACAAAAGACTAATGATTATAAAAGTACACAATGTGGAAATATTGCTCAGGAAATGTGTACGTATTTTCAAAAGGATTTAAGAACTGCAAACAGACAACATAAAATTTAGTATATCTTTAATAAATGGGAATCAGCGGTAGAGAGCGGTGCTTTTTGATTGTTGTGGCTTCGCAATTAATTGCCAAGAGCAATCAATGAAAAGTTCCTGTTTGATTTTCTCAAATGATTTTCTGAAGCGTTATTGCTATAAGTCAGGATGGCCGAGCGGTCTAAGGCGCTGCGTTCAGGTCGCAGTCTCCTCTGGAGGCGTGGGTTCGAATCCCACTTCTGACATTACTTTTTTCCTTTTACATAGTTAATAAGCCGATAATTATTAATATATATAAAATATCAGTAAAATTCCTATTGTTTGGAAAAGTCAAATATTTGACTAATAATGAGAAACATTCCGAATTAATTGCATGTATTAAGTCGTTTATTTTTAAATTTATTTTAAGTAGTGCTCATATTGAAATATCATAGAATTATACAGCATAGAAGGAGTCCATTCGGCCCATCGTGCTTGTATTGGCTCTTTGAAAGAGCTATCCAATTACTTCCACTCCCCTGATCTTTCTCCATTGCCCTGCCTTTTTGTCCTTTTCAAGTATATATCCAATTTTCTTTTGAAAGTTACTATTGAATCTACTTCTACCACCCTTTCCGACAGTGCATTCCAGTTCGTTATCTTATTGCAAGTGAAGAATATATATATTTATTTTTTAACAAATGATGCTAATTAGTTTGCTGCGTTATAAAAAATGTTATATTCTGTTTATTCATATGTGCTATTAACCAACTAGGTACATGTTTTTGAAATAAGTATAAAAATAGAGAACCATGGAATGACAGAATTTAGGTTTATGCCCATGGTTTCTCACCACTCAAAGGAATATGGAATATACCTTTTGAAAGTATTAAACTCAAACCACAGTTCACATAGTTAACAAAGTTGCTGGACCCATTCAATCACAGAGAGGATTTTGTTGCAGGGCTCAACTGAGCCAGTAGCACTGAACTCCATACACCCATCAGAACAGACTGTTACAAATTCCAGGTTATCCAATATAAAAAGGGGTAACAAAACCTGAGCCAAGCTCAGTATTACTAGCCTAACATACTAATGCATAAAGAGGAAAGAAACCATGGGCTGGGTAAAAGGTGCTCATGGCCCATGTGCTGTATCTTGGACACGCCCAATTTAGTCTATCGAGAGGGTCATACGTGATCTGTGGACGAACAGGTGAGATGGGCCTTGTGGCCTTTTCTTCTTTCATACTTTTTTACATTCACATGAATTTGACATTCAAAATAGATTACATTTCAAAACGGTTACACTGACTGCTGGGGTAAATTCTGAAGGTGCAGCTAGCCATTTGATACCTTATCCAAGTTGTATTTTTTCTGTGTGAATGCAGACATTAAACCATGAAGGTCATCACAGCTGAGCCTAATCTTGTCCTCGCCCAGTATTCTCACACCTGCACTTAGTAACTCTCCAGCAGGAATAAGTAGTAACAACCAAGATGGGAACCTTAGCTGTATTTTTTCCTTCCTAACCTGGTGGCACAGCCCAATTGCAGTGCCCTCAGGCCCACTACCCTGGTTGCGATCAGCACAAGCCAGGGATCAAACTGAGGATAATCCTGGTTTTTATGGCTCAGTCAACACCAGGTAGTACACTGAAACATTAGGGGACATATTCTGTGACCTAATAATCCTATGTGAATGTTAAAGGTTGTGACATTACTGTAAATGTATTAAAAATTTCCAATCAATTATGAGAAATTCTACCTTAACTATATGGACTAAAAGTTTTGCTACCATTATTTTAGGAATATTTAGTGTTTTTTTATCCATTTTAATATTTATTCTACACAAGAACTCAGTGGTACAGTGTGATAACACACTGGCCTTGCACCTTTAAGACTTGCTTTAAATCCATCCATACCATGAATCCCTGTGAATGCCCATTGCTGAACTGCAGAGTAAAGTAGGCATGCTAGAGTGATTTAAGAGAGGGCATTTGTTCACATCTCCTCTACAGCATTGGGTTCACCATTTACTGATCTCATTAAAAGAAAGACATGGACAGACCTTTCAACTGTACATAAACATAAAAGCAGCAAACTATCTGTCACATGAGAGTCAGAGGATGGCCAAAGGAATTAATATAATGTTTTCTCATCTATTCCTTATACTGTTTTCCTGGTTCTTCCTTTCTTTCTCAGTCTCTCTTTTTTCTGTTCTTTCTCTTTTCACAGTCCGTTTGGTTGTGGGGTTTGCAATTGTTTCACCTTGTTTTCTCAGGCTGGATAGTAACCAATGCAAAGGAGGCAGCTATGAAAACCAGACTATCAGAATTCATAGCAGCAGCACAAGCCCTCTATTCAAACTTTAAGATCTGGAGAATAAGAGAAATGCTGGGAACTATACAGTATATGCATGTGGAAGATCGTGAGTCTCCTGTGTGAGACTATAGATAATACAGGAGAGTTAGCAGGCCTGGAAACCCAAGGGTAGGCCAGGTGTTACACCACCTTACACATAACAAAATATCTAAAGGTACTTAAAGGGACAGCAAGGGACAATGAGCAGTATACAGGCAGTGAAAGTGACTAAAGCACAACCAAAAAAGTATGTTTGAGAAAAGAAAGAACTTGCATTTATATAGTGCTTTTCACATGCTCAAGACATCCCAAATCTCTTCACAGCCAACTAATTACTTCTGAAGTGTAGTCACCGTTGTGTAGGCAAACATGATGGCAACCATGGTCTAATAGCACTGCAAATATTATAGAGACCTGGCGCTGGAACTCAATAATCTGTAATTTATAATGGCAGATACGTTGTGCTGTTATAAAGGACTAATGATTATCTAAATATAGACACACACACAATGTGGAAATATTGCTCAGGAAATGTACATATTCTCAAAAGGATTTAAGAACTCCAGACAAAATAAATGTTAGTACATTCTTAATAAACCAGGATTAGCGGTAGAGTGAGGGTAGGTTGCTTTTTAATTGTTGTGGCTTTACAATTAATTGCAAAGATCAATCTATGAAATAGTTCCTGTTTGATTTTCTCATTCCACATACAGGCAGTAAGATAAATGACCAGTTAATATGTGTTAATGGGGTTGGTTGAGTGATAAATGTTGGCTAGGTCACTAGAGGAACTCCCCCGCTCTTCATCGAATAGTGCCATGGGATCTTTCACATCCACCTTGAACAGGCAGATGGGCCTTGATTTAACATCTCATCTGAAAGTCAGGACCTCCGACAATGCAGTACTCCCTCAGTACTCCATTAATGTGTCAGCCTAGATTATGTGCTAGAGCTTTTGATGGTGGGGGACAGAGATAGCAAGGAGACAAGGTTTATAAGAATTCCAGAGATCAGTGGCATGATGGCTGAAAGCTCTGTCAACAATGGTGGTATGAAGGAAGGGTGCGGGCACAGTAAAACAGGTTCACAAGATTGTTGAAGCACATGGGGCAAAGCCATGTAGGGATTTGAAGAACTGATCCTGATAATACTTGCAGCATCTAGGTATGACTCCTCCACATCATCCTTTGTTCCTGGTCCTTCAGTGTCTTCATTGAGTTCTCTTGGCTTCTTCGAAACTGATGTATTTATACTTTTTCTCCTTGCTCTCGCTCTCTTGCTCTTGAAAGCAGTCAGTCGATTTGTCTGAAAAAATTAACCCTAAACTTATTTTGAAAATAAAATTCAAGGCAATTTGACCCACCAATCATGTCTTCCCAAAAATTGGAATACTTTATTTTCTTTGCGATCAAATTCTCAACCCTTTAATTGTAATGGGGCCTCTGTGCCAATAGTCTGGATCCTTGCTGACGACAGAGCCATCATTAAGCGTTTTCTCAGGAAGATTCATGATTTTGAATACCTCCATCAAATCTCCTCGCGACCTTCTCTGTTCCAAGGAGAACAACTCCAGCTTCTCCAGTCTATCCACGTAACTAAAGTTCCTCATCCCTGGAATCATTCTAGTAAATCTCTTCTGCACCCTCTCTAAGGCCTTCACATCTTTCCTAAAGTGCGGTGCCCAGAACTAGACGCAATACTCCAGTTGCGGCTGAACCAGTGTTTTATAAAGATTCATGACTTCCATAATTTTGTACTCTATGCCTCTATTTATAAAACCCGGGATCCCGGATGCTTTTTTGACCGCTTTCTCAACCTGCCCTGTCACCGTCCACGATTTGTGCACGTATATCCCTTTTAGAGTTGTGCCCTCTAGTTAAAATTGCCTCTTCCCGTTCTTCCTACTGAAATGTATCACTTCGCATTTTTCTGCATTGAATTTCATCTGCCACGTGTCCACCCATGCCACCAGCCTGGCTATATCCTCTTGAAGTCTATCACGATCCTCCTCACTGTTCACTGCCCTTCCAAGTTTTGTGTCATCTGCAAATTTGGAAATTGTGCCCTGTACACCCAAGTCATTAATATATATCAAGAAAAGCAGTGGTCCCAGCACTGACCCCTGGGGAACACCACTGTACACCTCCTTCCAGTCTAAAAAACAACCGTTCACCTCTACTCTGTGGTTCCTGTCACTTAGCCAATTCTGCATCCATGTTGCTACTGCTCCCTTTGCTCCATGGGCAGCAATCTTGATGACAAGTCTACCATACAGCGCTTTATCAAACCTTTTGAAAGTCCATATACACCACATCAACTGCATTGCCCTCATCTTCCCTCTCTGTTACCTCATCAAAAAACTCTATCAGGTTAGTTAAACACTATTTGCCTTTAACAAATCCGTGCTGACTTTCCCATATCAATCCAGACTTGTCCAAGTGACTGTTAATTCTATCCCGGATTATCATTTCTAAAAGTTTCCCCACCACTGAATTTAAACCGACTGGCCTATAGTTGCTGGGTTTATCCTTACACCCTTTTTTGAACAAGGGTGTAACATTTGCAATTCTCCGGTCTTCTGGCACCACCCCCATATCTACGGATGTGTGGAAGATTATGGCCAGTACCTCCGCAATTTCCGCCCTTACTTCCCTCAGCAATCTAGGATGCATCCCATCCGGACCAGGTGACTTATCTACTTTAAGTACAGTTGGCCTTTCAAGTACCTCTTCTTTATAAATTTTTAGCCCATCCAGTATCTCAACTGTATCTTCCTTTACTGAGACTCTGACATCTTCCGCCTCCACACATAGGTTACCTTTTTGGTCTCTAATAGGCCCCACTCTTTCCTTAGTTATCCTCTTGCTCTTCATGTATTTATAAAACATCTTTGGGCTTTCCTTCATTTTACTTGTCAATATTTTTTCATGCTTTCTCTTTGCTTTCCTAATCTCCTTTTTAATTTCACCCCTGCGCTTTTTATATTCCTCTAGTCTTTCTGCAGTATTGAGCTCTCGGTGTCTGACATAAGCTTCCCTTTTTTGCCTTATCTTACCCTGTATGCTCATTAACATCCAGGGGGCTCTAGATTTGACATTCCCACCCTTTTTCTTTGTGGGAACATATTTGCTCTGAACCCTCACTATCTCCACCTTGAATACCTCCCACTGTTCTGACACTGATTTACTTTCACTGACCATTGCCATAACAGTTGTAAATTATAGTGAAAGAAAGGCTTTTGGTTTTGCCTATTGTTGTTTGGGACTGTACTACTGTAGGTGCTTAACAATTGCAAAAGATTTCTAAGGTGGAATGATCAATGTAGGAAGTGTTTTTATTGCTTCCTCAGCCACTTGAGCATAACCTGTTAATATTTAAATTAAAAATGAGAATGTACAGAATTCGAGAATATTGCTCTACACGTGACATTTTAAATCAGCACACAAGACATGACAATCAATAGTGACAATATGAGTATACATTTGGCACTTCTATTTTTGATGAGAGAAAAAAAACGTAATGTCAGAAGTGGGATTCGAACCCACGCCTCCAGAGGAGACTGCGACCTGAACGCAGCGCCTTAGACCGCTCGGCCATCCTGACTGCGGACTCCATTACAGCGATGCTTTTCATGCCGATGGCGGCTCAATTCCTTATCGAGCGAGAGATTTATAATGTGGCGATGCCGGTGATGGACTGGGGTGGACAAATGAAAGGAGTCGCACAACAACAGGTTCAGCTTTATTGGAATCACAAGCTTTCGGAGCTTTCCTCCTTCGTCACCTGAACGAGTGTGCAGCATTCGTGCACCAGGAAGGCGGCGACAGTTCAATGATAAATGTGCATGAAAGATCAATTATTTTGCACGGGGTGGGGGGTGTTTAAAAGCCGGACGGAAACGATGCATTTCTTGCATCCATCCAAATTCAACCTGACGGCTCCCGCTGAACTTTGACCCCCTCCCCCCCCCCCCCCCTCTCCCTGGGGTCAGCGTCATGGCGGCTCGGAAACTGAGTCGGGAGGAGGTGGAGGAGATGGTGGCTCTGGCCCTGCGCTCCGGCCTCACCGAGCGGGACATCGCGCAGCTGCCGTCGGTGCACAAGCTGCTGCTGAGCCGGGGCCGCCGTCCCCCCCGCCCCTTCTCGCCGCTGCGGGCCGTCGTCTTGCTGCTGGCGCTGCTGCTGCTGCTGTCGTCGCACTGCGCCCCGCTCCGCCATCAGGCGCTGCGGCTCTGGTTCTGGCTCCACGGCTCCTCGGTGGAGAACGAGATGTGCGTCGTCGGTTTCTCCGACTTTTACAACCCCTTCAGGCAACCCTTGGACTGCCGGGTCTGCAGCAACATCACCGCCGTCCACAGGAAGAGCAACCTGAGCCACGAAGAGTTCCTGCGGGCCTACGCCTACTCCATGCAGCCGGTGGTGGTGGAGGACGGCCAGAGGAACTGGTCGGCCAGGGAGGTCTTCAGCTTCGAGTTCTTCACACAGATCTACGGCAGCGACAGCCGCGCCCTGGACAACAGTGGCAGCGAGTGTCAGTTTTTCCCCTACGACACGGAGTTTCTGAACTTGGGGGATGTTTTCGGCATGGAGGCGGGCCGAGCTGGCATGCACGGCAATGCCAAGCCTTGGTACATTGGATGGTGTGTGTGACAAATCAGCAATTTCATTTTTCTTGCTTTGTCGGGGAGAATTACATATCGAAGGTGACAGATGAGGGGCAGTGGATTGCAATTCAGTAATCCAAGCTTTTTTTCCCCCCTCCTCTTGAACATAGGAACAGGAGTAAGCCGTTCAGCCCCTCAAGCCTGCTCTGCCATTTGATAAGATCATGGCTGATCTGTGATCTAACTCCATATACCTGCCTTTGGCCCAAATCCCTTAATACCTTTGGTTGGCAAAAAGCTATCGATCTCAGATTTGAATTTAACAATTGAGCTAGCATCAATTGCTGTTTGCGGAAGAGAGTTCCAAACTTCTACCACCCTTTGTGTGTAGAAGTGTTTTCTAATCTCACTCCTGAAGGGTCTGGCTCTAATTTTTAGACTGTGCCCCCAAGTCCTAGAATCCCCAACCAGCGGAAATATGTATCCACCCTATCTGTTCCCCTTGATATCTTATAAACTTTGATCAGATCACCCCTTAACCTTCTAAACTCGAGAGAATACAACCCCAACCTGTGTAATCTCTCCTTGTAACTTAACCCTTGAAGTCCGGGTATCATTCTAGTAAACCTACGCTGCACTCCCTCCAAGGCCAGTATGTCCTTCCAAAGTTGCGGTGCCCAGAACTGCTCTCACTACTCCAGGTGTGGTCTAACCAGGGTTTTGTATAGCTGCAGCATAACTTCTGCCCCCTTGAACTCTAGTCCTCTAGATATAAAGGCCAGCATTCCATTAGCCTTATTGATTATTTTCTGCACCTGTTCATGATACTTCAATGATCTATGTACCTGAACCCCTAAATCCTTTTGGACATCCACTGTTTTTAACTTTTTACCATTTATTAAGTACCCTGTTCTATCCTTTTTTGATCCAAAGTGGATGATCTCACATTTGCCTACATTGATTTCCTTTTGCCACAGTTTTGTCCATTCATCTAATCTATCAATATCCCTTTGTAATTTTATGTTTTCATCTACACTGCTTACAGTGCCACCAATCTTTGAGATAAACAAACAAGTGCCAAGGGCCACACTGCCCCACAGGGTGGGAAAGAGCATGAAAGAGTGAAGAATCAAGAAGTAATGATTTGGTGATACCAAACTTGGATTTTAATGGCTGAAGATTGTTGGAGGGTGGCGAGAAAGGAATGAACAGAGCCTTGGAGAGCCCTCCAGTTAATGGAGAAAGGGCAAGATAAATCATTAACTACAACACAGATTGTGATTGTAACCAGCCATGAACTATAGTTTTAGTAAGAGGCAAGTTGTTTAGAAGTATAGAAATGTCTAAGAGTATGGCAGATGATTCACCAAAATGTGGTATGGATATGCCATAAATCATACAGATGATGATGGATTAGACCAACACTTTCAGGATGATAGATGATTTGAGAATTAGAAACAGCTTCTATAACTTTAGAAACTATCGTGCAAGGATAATAGGGCAGTCATTTGAAAATTGGAGATAGGATTGAATTTGAGCAAATCTACATTGAGAAGGAAAGGTGGACTGCAAGTGAGAGATTGGAGAGACAGCATTAAAAAGGGATACCTGTTGAGGACAATGCGATGGATACCATAAAAACAATATTCTGATTGGAGTCCATAAAGTAGAGGACTCAACAGACCTGGGGGGGATAAAACTTCATGTCAGTCATAATGGTTGAGCAGAATCAATTGGGCAGAATCTTTACCAGATCATTGAGATTAGAGTGGAGGAGAAAAGTGACCTAAAAAGGTTTACTTTCTTTTTAGGAGAGCAGAAACTGAATATTCAGGACTGAAGAGAGATGGAAAGGAAGATTCACAGAAATTACGAGAAACCACTTTAGAAGAGATCCAAAGGAACAGTGGTTGTGAGGGAGGAAGACAGCAGTTGACACTTGAAAAAAATTATTTAGCAACAAGATAGGACCACAACTTGTAATCTACCAACCATTCAAGAATTTTTTTTATTGCATGAATGGCATTGGTGTTGGTTGGGTTGATGGCAGACTTTGCTTTTGATACTGTGGACTCATTATTCTGGAAGGTGAGTTACAGAGGAATATTCTATATAATAATCTAATACTAAACGTGGTTGAGAGTCATGGTTTGGGGCAGAGCCAGAAGTGCACGTACTCCAACCTAATGACTGGACAGGAAATCAAAGCTCAGACGTGCATTTTAACATAAAACTCTGTGTATTGATGTTGTAGCTGGTTCTGATTCAATTTCATTAGAATTGTCTATTTATTGAACAGGTGATCAGGATTTCAAACTTTATATTGTCAGCACCTGTACTCACTGTACAAGATCAAAGTTATTAAGGCATGCAGTATACACTATAATTTACTATTTTGTATAATAAGTATTTATTTCCTGGTCTCAGCAATAAAAAAGGGCCAATATAACATGTAGATAAACGGACTGGACAAATGAGTTCACTGTTAATGGATAACAATACATACGTGACATCAGGGGTGTAACGTTCCAGTCAATGTATGCCATCCAGAGTTTTACAATTACAGGGATGTGATCGGTACGTTCAGACTTTAAAAAGTTTTGTGCGGGTGAAGGTGATACCATTTTTAAGTAGCACAGAATAATATAGGAATTTGTAGGTTAATTGTTTAGGATGAAGATGATTCACTAAAGTGTTCAAGAACAGAGCTCAAGAGGTGCACAACATAGGAAACAAAATGACCAGTGGAGAACCTATGCCAAAAACTATACTGCAGATCATGGGTTAGGGCAGAACCTTGAAGTTCCAGTGCATATTCACAGCAAATAAGTTGGCACTACAATGTACAGGCAATATTATAATACTTCTAAAATTATTTAGATGATGGAGGAAAACTGACCCATTTTATGACCACATCAGTCCCCTCCGAGTTGAAACACAGGTTCTGTGATAGTGGTGGCAAAATTGAACACATCCAGTAATTCCAATTATCTAAAATAGAATATGTTGCACGAGGAATCTGATTGTTGGTCTCCCGCATATGTTACACGTGGTAAAATGTTCTGTGTTCGTAGTCCATAATGATGTAATTTACATGGGAAGCTTTTTAGTTTGTACTAAAGAAAGATTGTGATGTAACTTTTGGCAGTCTGCTCCATACAGCACTGCTACTATCTAATCGGTTAAACACAGGGTGTCCTGAATATAGTTCGGACTGAAATTGTGAAGGGTATACAGACAAACAACAATCAGTAATCTTGACAGATTTAGTATGTTTGTCTATCATAAATTTGGAATGAATGGATCTTAATTATCAATCCTTCAATGTGAACATTCTCCTACATTAACTATTCAGCACACGATTAATTATTTTATGCTACAATATGTGAAAGTTATTCCTCCCTCCCTCCCTCTTTTCCCCCCCCCCCCCATTCTAAACCTATAAATCGTATAAATAGAATAATGTCCTCAATAACATTGCAAGTGAAAATACCTTTGCTCGAGAGGCTGACCCTTATGTACTTCCAGCATCGCCACTCATGAGTTATCCCGTTCCTCTCACTTGGCAGGTTGCAGAAGCAGCACCACCTCTACAGTGATCATAACTGAGGATATAGGTGCAGCATTCATCGTACTGAACAGCAAGCTGCACCATAGAACAGGCACTAATCCTGTATACACGCCAGTTGGGGTCAGGGGGGGTAATTGCCACCCCCTTTTCCTCCCCCCCGCCCCCCCCTTCCTGGCCCATGTTTATGTCACTGCCCAGGTCGGGGTGACTTATTAGTGGTGAATGTGGAGAAAGTTTCTAGTTAAGTTTTCCTGCTCCCTCAGGTACAGGAGTATGTGTAAGCGACCTGTAAGTGTTGGGGGGGCGGGGGGAGCGAGAAGCCCATTCCATTTGATAATGGTTAATTCTGCTTTTATTTCACAGGAGTAACTGTGATTCCAGTGCAGCAAATATCCTGAGGCAGCACTACAAGCGACCGTATTTTATCCCAGCCATTTCCGAATCTAGTAAAATGGACTGGATATTTATGGGAGTGCCAGGGCATGGTGCCCACATGCATGTAAGAGTGAGAAACTGTGATTCTTCATTTGAAAGGGAAGTTTGTTCTATCGAATTGGCCCATAATCTCTCCAGTGTTATAAAGGAGATGTCTGTGCACATACTGAGGCATCTCCCACTCACCTTGCTGTCGCATCTTAGGCTTTAGAACTACAGGTTAGAGGCAATCTAGAAATGTTTTGTGCTGTGAACTCCTGAATAGGGAGTGCTTGTTATGGGGCCCCATTCCCAGTCGTGTGGTAATATTTTGAGGGGGGAAAAGAACCCCACTCTGCATCTGTCATAGCACAAGTCAGAAGCCATAAAGCATGAAACATGTCTTAACATCAGTTACTGTACTACAGTGATTCATTGTATGTGAAGATGAAGGTGTTTGAGCTATCAGAAGAATTATATAAATGCAAGTTTTTCTTTCCATGAAAACGTGTGATTGGGAGACACCAATAACTATAAAGGAATTCAGGAATTATGGTGCAATTTTATAGAATACACTTCCCTTCAATAACTTGGAGGAAAGCATTTTTTTTTGCTTTTTAAAAAAAAATCTGTTCCAATTTAAATGCCATTTCCAAACATTTTTCATTGCGGCCCTAAAACGTATGGCAATGCAATATATTGTACAGCAATTATCTGCTGTTACCATAGTGTGAGGATTGACACTTGCCAATAGGTCAGTACAGCCACAAATACACACACCAGCTTGTCTCAGTTGGTAGTATCCTTGCACTCAAACCCACTCCAGGGCTTCAGCCTGTAATCTGGCTACATTCGGATAAGTAAGAGTAGAACTAAATGAGGGCTGTCCCACCAAGCTGGACAGTGGAGGAGAGGCATTGGAAGAGAATGGTGTGGTCGACCGTGCCAAAGGCTGCAGAGAGGTCGAGGAGGACGAGAACGGATAACGCACCATGTCACAGTCACAGAGGATGTCAATTGTGACTTTGTCCATTTTGGTGCTTTGTCAGTGACAGAAACCTGATTGGAGAGATTCAAACATGGAGTTGTGGGAAATCACGAAATTCGGAGAGGAAAGCGATGTCGGGGATGGGACAGAAGAGTATAGGGTGGGTTTTTTGAGGGGGAGGGGGTTGATGATGACAGTCCC
This sequence comes from Heptranchias perlo, assembly GCF_035084215.1. NCBI lineage: Eukaryota > Metazoa > Chordata > Chondrichthyes > Hexanchiformes > Hexanchidae > Heptranchias > Heptranchias perlo. Next base: position 22,312,895 of record NC_090340.1, on the reverse strand, counting down.
AGAGGAGAGGGAACCATTTGTAGTGTCAGCCAGTATGGGAGCCAGGAAAGGAAGTTAGGTGGTCAGCATTTTAGTGGGAATGGGATCAAGAGAGCAGTAGGTAGATCTCATGAACAAGTTGAGCTCAAAGGGCATGACGGAAGGAAAGAGAAAAGCTCGAGAAAGACACTGGTTCAGGACTAGAGCTGGGGAGGTTTGGGCTTGATGGGCAAGGAGAAGCAGCAGAGGCAGCTGAACAGAGTCTGAATTTTAAGTGACAAAAAGTCCATGAGCTCCTCGAACTTGTTGGAGACGAGAGTGGAAAGGGGAGAGGGGTTTAAGAAGACGGTGATGGTGCAGAAAACGAGCTTGGATTATCTTTGTTCTCCAGGATGATCCTGGAGTAGACACGATGATACTTGATGTGGTCCAGACAGATCTGGTGATGGATGGCTAGAAGAGGTGTACACTAGGCACACTCAATGCTGAGTCCCTTGAACTTGAGGGTTTGAAGATGGGTCATATCAGGAGTACAGCGGACATGGAAGAGAGTAAGAATTTTGCTGGGGACAGGGATACCAGAGGTGGAGGTGAGGGGGTGGTTGTGCAGATCAAAGGCATATGGAGGGCCAGAGGCTCTGTGATTGAGAATTTGAAAGTACAGTTGTAAGTGAGTTTTTCTCAAGGGCGGGCATAGAAGGAAGTGTGGTTGGAAGGGGGTAGAGGTATTTTGGTGGTGAAGGATACAAGGAACTGGTTGGAAATAGCTGTGTCTGTGATTGAGACAATGGGAGTAGAGATAGCAAGGTCAAGGGGGTGGCAGTGAGTACGAGTTTATATGGAGGTAGAGGTTTGGGGAGGGCAGTGAATTCAGATGAGAGAGGCATTGGGGAGCGGAAATAGAGAATGACTTTACTGAGGATAAAGTAATACTTCATGCTGCAAATGTAAAGAGATGGGACTTACCAATACGGTAGAAGAATCCCCAATGTATAGGGAGGTCCGTGTGCTCATTAAGAAGGACTTCTCCAGACACATGGTATGGAGATCATCTCTGCTAAGTCTTCCATTTCACTATTTTGGGCTCAATAGCCCATTACGCCAATTCTCCTGTAATGTCGTCATCACTCCATATTCAAATAAAAGCAATTTTTAAAAAAAGTTGTTAAATCAACAAAACTAAAATCAAAAAGAATGTTGATGCTAATTCATAGTAATTACAGTGCAAAAGAGATTTGGCTCAGTACTACCTCTGCAGCGGGAGCTATCTGCTCTAATCCTATTTCCGTTCCGTTCCCTTTCCCTGTATCCTTTTATAACTTTCCTTTTCAAATACTAAGTCAGTTTTCCTTTTAAATGGTATTAAAGTCTCTGCCTCAATAACCACTTGTTCTATGTCCTCTGTATGAAGAAAACATTCTTCTAGATTCCCCCTTCATTCTTCTAGAGGTAATCCTGAGTCTGGGTCCCCTTGTTGCTGATTCACCAATCATTGAAAACAATTTTTCTACTACCCTCTCAAAACCTTTCATGGTTTTGAAAACCTTTATTAGATTCCTCCTCTTAACCTTCTTTATCCCAATGAGAAAAGCCCCAATTTTTTGATGTGGAGATGCCGGTGATGGACTGGGGTGGACAAATGTAAGGACTTGCACAACACCAGGTTATAGTCCAACAGTTTTATTTTAAATCACAAGCTTTCGGAGCCTTCCTCCTTCGTCAGGTGAGTGACGAAGGAGGAAAGCTTGTGATTTAAAATAAAACTGTTGGACTATAACCTGGTGTTGTGCAATTTTTTGAGCCTTTCTTCATAATATGACGTTTAATTCCTGGTATTAATCTGGTGAATTTTCACTGTACCCTTTCCATGACTGAAATATCCTCTTGCACACAATACTCCATCTATGTCCTAACCAATGTCTTGTACAAGTTCATCATCACTTCCTTATTTTTATATTCAGTGCCCTTGTATAAAGCCCATATAATTGTATAGATGGTTTTAAGAGCAGGTTGGTGAGTCATTAAAGCTTCTACCATATTTTAGGAGTTGTAAACAATTTTACAACACCAAGTTATAGTCCAGCAATTTTATTTGAAATTCACAAGCTTTCGGAGGCTTCCTCCTTCTTCAGGTGAATGTGGAAATGAAATCCTCGAACCCTTCGCATTTATAAATCACAGAACAATACCTGGTGATTACAGACAGTGTTTTCAACTGCCCGTTGCCAATGCAATCAGTGTGCAGACAGACAGGTGTTACCTACAGATCCCCCGAATATACAAACCACCAAAAAAAGAGAGGCAGAAACATCGAAAAGACAGCAAATGACCCGTTGTATTAAAAACAGATAACATTTGTTCGCTGGTGGGGTAACGTGTAGCGTGACATGAACCCAAGATCCCGGTTGAGGCCGTCCTCATGGGTGCGGAACTTGGCTATCAATTTCTGCTCGATGATTTTGCGTTGTTGTGTGTCTCGAAGGCCGCCTTGGAGTATGCTTACCCGAAGGTCGGTGGCTGAATGTCCCTGACTGCTGAAGTGTTCCCCGACTGGGAGGGAAGCCTCCTGTCTGGCGATTGTTGCGCGGTGTCCGTTCATCCGTTGTCGCAGCGTCTGCATGGTCTCGCCAATGTACCATGCTCTGGGGCATCCTTTCCTGCAACGTATGAGGTAGACAACGTTGGCCGAGTCACAGGAGTATGAACCATGTACCTGGTGGGTGGTGTTCTCTCGTATGATGGTGGTATCTGTGTCGATGATCTGGCATGTCTTGCAGAGGTTGCCGTGGCAGGGTTGTGTGGTGTCGTGGACGCTGTTCTCCTGAAAGCTAGGTAATTTGCTGCGAACGATGGTCTGTTTGAGGTTGGGTGGCTGTTTAAAGGCGAGTAGTGGAGGTGTGGGGATGGTCATAGCGAGGTGTTCGTTGTCATTGATGACATGTTGAAGGCTGCGGAGAACATGGCGTAGTTTCTCCGCTACATGTTGAAGGCTGCGGAGAAACTACGCCATGTTCTCCGCAGCCTTCAACATGTCATCAATGACGACGAACACCTCGCTATGGCCATCCCCACACCTCCACTACTCGCCTTTAAACAGCCACCCAACCTCAAACAGACCATCGTTCGCAGCAAATTACCTAGCTTTCAGGAGAACAGCGTCCACGACACCACACAACCCTGCCACGGCAACCTCTGCAAGACATGCCAGATCATCGACACAGATACCACCATCACACGAGAGAACACCACCCACCAGGTACATGGTTCATACTCCTGTGACTCGGCCAACGTTGTCTACCTCATACGTTGCAGGAAAGCATGCCCCAGAGCATGGTACATTGGCGAGACCATGCAGACGCTGCAACAACGGATGAACGGACACCGCGCAACAATCGCCAGACAGGAGGCTTCCCTCCCAGTCGGGGAACACTTCAGCAGTCAGGGACATTCAGCCACCAACCTTCGGGTAAGCATACTCCAAGGCGGCCTTCGAGACACAAGACAACGCAAAATTGTCGAGCAGAAATTGATAGCCAAATTCCGCACCCATGAGGACGGCCTCAACCGGGATCTTGGGTTCATGTCACGCTACACGTTACTCCACCAGCGAACAAATGTTATCTGTTTTTAATACAACGGGTCATTTGCTGTCTTTTCGATGTTTCTGCCTCTTTTTTTGGTGGTTTGTATATTCGGGGGATCTGTAGGTAACACCTGTCTGTCTGCACACTGATTGCCTTGGCAACGGGCAGTTGAAAACACTGTCTGTAATCACCAAGTATTGTTCTGTGATTTATAAATGCGAAGGGTTCGAGGATTTCATTTCCACATTCACCTGAGGAAGGAGGAAGCCTCCGAAAGCTTGTGAATTTCAAATAAAATTGCTGGACTATAACTTGGTGTTGTAAAATTGTTTACAATTGTCAACCCCAGTCCATCACCGGCATCTCCACATCATATTTTAGGAGTAGGAGAGTACAGGAAAGGATGCCCCAGAGCATGGTACATTGGTAGTTTTAAGATAGCTATGGAGAAGGATAGGTCTGGCCCAAAAGTTAAAATTCTAAATTGGGGAAAGGCCAATTTTGATGGTATTAGACAGGAACTTTCAGAAGTTGATTGGGAGAGTCTGTTGGCAGGCAAAGGGACATCTGGTAAGTGGGAGGCTTTCAAAAGTGTGTTAACCAGGGTTCAGGGTAAGCACATTCCTTATAAAGTGAAGGGCAAGGCTGGTAGAAGTAGGGAACCTTGGATGACTCGGGAGATTGAGGCACTAGTCAAAAATAAGAAGGAGGCATATGACATGCATAGGCAGCTGGGATCAAGTGGATCCCTTGAAGAGTATAGAGATTGCCGGAGTAGAGTTAAGAGAGAAATCAGGAGGGCAAAAAGGGGATATGAGATTGCTTTGGCAGATCAGGCAAAGGTGAATCCAAAGAGCTTCTACAAATACATAAAGGGCAAAAGGGTAACTAGGGAGAGAGTAGGGCCTCTTAAGGATCAACAAGGTCATCTAAGTGCGGAACCACAAGAGATGGGTGAGATCCTGAATGAATATTTCACATCGGTATTTACGGTTGAGAAAGGCATGGATGTTAGGGAACTTGGGGAAATAAATAGTGATGTCTTGAGGAGTGTACATATTACAGAGAGGGAGGTGCTGGAAGTCTTAACGCGCATCAAGGTAGATAAATCTCCGGGACCTGATGAAATGTATCCCAGGACGTTATGGGAGGTTAGGGAGGAAATTGCGGGTCCCCTAGCAGAGATATTTGAATCATCCACCGCTACAGGTGAGGTGCCTGAAGATTGGAGGGTAGCAAATGTTGTGCCTTTGTTTAAGAAGGGCGGCAGGGAAAAGCCTGGGAACTACAGACCAGTGAGCCTGACATCTGTAGTGGGTAAGTTGTTAGAGGGTATTCTGAGGGACAGGATCTACAGGCATTTGGAGAGGCAGGGACTAATTAGGAACAGTCAGCATGGTTTTGTGAGAGGAAAATCATGTCTCACGAATTTGATTGAGTTTTTTGAAGGGGTAACCAAGAAGATAGATGAGGGCTGTGCAGTAGACGTGGTCTACATGGACTTCAGCAAAGCATTTGACAAGGTACCGCATGGTAGGTTGTTACATAAGGTTAAATCTCATGGGATCCAAGGTGAGGTAGCCAATTGGATACAAAATTGGCTTGACGACAGAAGACAGAGGGTGGTTGTCGAGGGTTGTTTTTCAAACTGGATGCCTGTGTCCAGCGGTGTGCCTCAGGGATCGGTGCTGGGTCCGCTGTTATTTGTTATTTATATTAATGATTTGGATGAGAATTTAGGAGGCATGGTTAGTAAGTTTGCAGATGACACCAAGATTGGTGGCATTGTGGACAGTGAAGAAGGTTATCTAGGATTGCAACGGGATCTTGATAAATTGGGCCAGTGGGCCGATGAATGGCAGATGGAGTTTAATTTAGATAAATGTGAGGTAATGCATTTTGGTAGATCGAATCGGGCCAGGACCTACTCCGTTAATGGTAGGGCGTTGGGGAGAGTTATAGAACAAAGAGATCTAGGAGTACAGATTCATAGCTCCTTGAAAGTGGAGTCACAGGTGGATAGGGTGGTGAAGAAGGCATTCAGCATGCTTGGTTTCATTGGTCAGAACATTGAATGCAGGAGTTGGGATGTCTTGTTGAAGTTGTACAGGGCATTGGTGAGGCCACACTTGGAGTACTGTGTACAGTTCTGGTCACCCTATTATAGAAAGGATATTATTAAACTAGAGTGCAGAAAAGATTTACTAGGATGCTACCGGGACTTGATGGTTTGACTTACAGGGAGAGGTTAGACAGACTGGGACTTTATTCCCTGGAGAGTAGGAGGTTAAGGGGTGATCTTATAGAAGTCTATAAAATAATGAGGGGCATAGATAAGGTCGATAGTCAAAATCTTTTCCCAAAGGTAGGGGAGTCTATAACGAGGGGGCACAGATTTAAGGTGAGAGGGGAGAGATACAAAAGGATCCAGAGGGGCAATTTTTTCACTCAAAGGGTGGTGAGTGTCTGGAACGAGCTGCCAGAGGCAGTAGTAGAGGCGGGTACAATTTTGTCTTTTAAAAAGCATTTGGACAGTTACATGGGGAAGATGGGTATCGAGGGATATGGGCCAAGTGCAGGCAATTGGGACTAGCTTAGTGGTATAAACTGGGCGACATGGACATGTTGGGCCGAAGGGCCTGTTTCCATGTTGTAACTTCTATGATTCTATTGAATTTTGGTCTCCAGCAAGATCTAATGGAAGAATCTTAAGAGTTTATTCTTGAAGATGAATGTGCATCAATTTTTTTCAGTTCTTCTTTAATATCTGTTTAGTGAATGGTTTTTAATGGTGCATTTACACTGCAGCTGTTGGTCTGAAGCAGTTATTATGCAAATGTAGCCTGAATGTGGAGTCAGGCCTGACCCGACACCAGAATGAAGTGGAGTGGTGCTTCCTGGAGGAGGGAGTCTCACTTAGCTGTGTTTCTGAGTCAGTTTGGGCCTTCACACCAAAATTGCACCCCAACTTTAATGGCTTTTGTGAAGTGGGTTCAAGTTTCAAACAACTGCAAACTTGTGGATTATGAATGCATCACAAGAGTTTATTTTCCTTTGCCTACTTCACATTACTGATAAAGGCTTAGCCCCAAGAGTATGATCTTGAGCTATCTGACCTGTTATTGTGTACAGATCGCAGCTGTTGGGCTTTAGACATTCGCCTTCCTTACGTTTGATGCTAAAATAGTTTTGTAACTTGTTTTTTATCTTTAGATTGATGATGTAGATAATCCATCATGGCAGGCCCAAATCAGGGGCATCAAACACTGGAAGCTAGAACCCCCTGCAGAATGCTACTATGAATGCTCTTCTCTGGAAGCCATTGTGTACCCTGGGCAGATCAGTAAGTACTATGGTACCATGCACGATTCCAATCAGCACCCTCCCGACTCTGCCAATCAACATTTATAGCATTGTAGTGATGACTTCCTCCCTAACTTCACATTTACCCTTATAATTTGCTGTTTTATTCACAGGGACCAAGATTATAGCTAGATCCAGGGTCCCCACAGGCCTGTACTTGTATCTGATTGCATTAAACAGTTCAGACCTGTCACCACACACCCTGCGCTGCCTGGAAACAGAACGGTACAATTTGTTGTTATGCAATTGGTTGTCAGTCAGAGATTAATTTGCATGCTGACTTCTCATCGGCTGAGACCCAAGCCTCATTTTGACAGTGGTTGTGCCATTATTGAGAACCAGCCCAGTGAGCTATTGAATTGTAATACTGGATAATTCACTTTGTGCTGCAAAGATAAAGGCAGTCTGTCAGTGGGTGTTAGCTGGTCGCTGAATGCAGGATTATATCTGAATTACTCATTTTGTTGGGATGGAGATCAAATGACCACAACAGACTGGAGGTTTGACTGTGTGTGCACCGAGTCGTTCCAGATTGGTTTCCATTGTTTAAAACCTATGTATACTGTCCTCCACTGAAAGAGTACAGTATTTGAACTAAATTTTACAGATGAATACCCAGCTCAACAGGCCGTGTTTACCAGAACCTTATACAGTATGACTGTGGCGAGAGGGAATAAAGAATTCCTGTATTTTAAAGGCAGAACAAATTCTATTTCAGATGTTTCACTATTTAACAGTGCCTTTACCAGTTATAGGATGTACAAGTGCGTCATTAAACTGTATTTGATGAGCTCCGATGGCTATTGCACTATGTCAGAAGATCCCAGATTAAATCCTTTGCTAAATTAGCTGATCTCAGCTGAGCGACTGTACAGACGTGACAGTTGACCTACTGGGCAAAGGTGGGGGAGGGGATGGGGGATGGAATAAAAGCAGCCAGGATTCCCACTATCTATCATTATCCAGTGAACCCTGTAGCAAATGGAGGGCCAGACACTTGGGAGTTTGAAAGTGCAGTTGTAAGTGACTGGGGGAGAGTTTTTCCCCAGGGATGAACGTAGCAGGAAGTGGAGTTAAGAGGAGATGGGGGAATGTGGGTTATGAGGGACACAAGGAAGTGGTCAGAGATGGCCTTGTCTGACCCCTGCTTAAAAAAAAAAGTGCACGTGTATGAACAGTGGGTGAGAAGAGGCAGGCACTTTGCTGTGCTGCCCCCCATGGTAGAATAATCGATCACCTCTCACTGTCTAGTCGCACACATGAGTAATGGGTGAGGAAGTGTGGGCATTGCTGCAACAATAGCCGAGATAGAATTACTGCTTCAGTAGAGGAGAAGACAAAATCGAGAGACGGAAGCAACAAACATATTTAAATACTCTATAGTCATCTGGCTGGATACGATAAATGGTTGAACGAACATTGAACCTCATTAACACAAACAGAGGCCAACAAAGCATTCCTGCTGATCAGGGATTCAGCTCAATGAGGTCGTCAGCTCCTTACTGACTGTAGTGGGTCTATAGCCAAGAGTTTGTTAATGCATGATTTATAGTAATGATATTTATTTAGTTGTTACTTTTACAGTCTAAGTGGCTATTTCTCTGCTTATTGAATATAGTACAGTTTTAAAAGCCAGAGTACCTGCCATGTGCTGCACTGTTACTGTTAAAAACATATCACATTACTGACTCACCCTCAAAACTGCATCCTTCCATGCATATCATCCAAAGTAAAGGCAATAGCATGACAGACACTCTATACCAGTATTTATAGAATGCACATGAAAAATGCTAAATTAAAACTTAAATATTGTTTCTTTACGTATGATATCACACAAACAGCCACGTCTTGGCTTATGGATCATGGAAATTTCGCACCATTTTCAAAATAAACACAGTGACGTATTGCTGGCATAAACAGAGACCCATTAGAAAGAAAGAACTTGCAAGAACCTGTCCCGTGATCTAGCCATCAATATCCTCCAATGAAGCTGAATGTCCAACAGCGCTCATCAAGAGACACATTAAATACCAAGTTGTTTGCATATTTTGGTATTTTTAAAAAAAATAGAAAAATCATTGCAGTGATTGGTAATTGCAAGCTTTTTAGGGCCTGAGATTGGTGTAGTACTGTACCTGCAAGAGAACTTTGTCAAATGATTTCAGTGGAACCCAGAGTGTAGTATTCTCTATATTGCACTGCTCTAGAGTATATTTATTGCTTCTAGGTAGGAACATACAAAAAAAGGACAGAAAAAGACCAACTAGTCTATCAAGCCTGTCCCATCACAGCAAGGTGCAACCTAAAAACAGAAAGAAAGACCTGCATTTATATAGTGCCTTTCACAACCCCAGGACATCCCAAAGCGCTTTACAGCCAATGATGTGCTTTTGAAGTGTACTTACTGTTGTAATGTCGGAACCAACAGACACAAATCAACCCCCCCCCCCCACCCCCCCATCCAGCAGTCTCCTGGGAAAGACAAAAAACCACAGTGAAAACCTTAGGCCAATTTAGGAAGAAACTCTGGGAAATTCCTCTCCCACCCCAAATGCGGTCAAGTAAGCTCCAGGAGACTACCTTCTTAGTCAACTCCCTTTTAAAGGTTTGCAGCGAATCCACGTACAGGCAACCTATTCCAAAGGTCGATAGCTCGCTGAGTTGTATTACTTCCTGGCACCTAGCCTATCTCTACACTTTGGTATCTTGTACGGATGTCCCCATCCATCCCTGCCCTTCTAGCTCCAATAACTTACCCGCGGACAGAATCTAATCCCTTCATTATTTTAAAGACCTTAATCATATCCTCTCAAAGTCTGCGATTCCACTTAAAAAAAAACCCTAGCGAGCTACACCGTCCTGATAACTAAGAGCCCTTCAACCAGATATCAACTGAGTGGCCATTCTCAATCTTTTCTCAATATTTCCCCCCATTTTCAGGGAACGAAAACTGGGCACAATATTCGACATGTAGACTGCCTTGGTCCAGCCATAAGTCGAGGATTGTACTTCTAGTTTTATATTTAATTGCTCTAGCAATACTTCCCAACATCTTATTCACTTTCGCGACAGTCTCATGACACTGGTTATGGACCTTCATTGCTTCATGAACTATAATTCCCAGCTCCTTCTCCCACTCAGCAGCCTTGAGTATGCAACCCTTATGCTGCATCATCTATATTGTTTGACATTTGCCAGACAGGGACCCATTTCCCCCATTGCATCCAAACCTGCCTGCAGACTTGCTTGTTTTTTTTCCTTATTAGTTCATGGGATGTGGGCGTCGCTGGCGAGGCCAGCATTTATTGCCCATCCCTAATTGCCCTTGAGAAGGTGGTGGTGAGCCGCCTTCTTGAACCGCTGCAGTCCATGTGGTTCTCCTACAGTGCTGTTAGGAAGGGAGTTCCAGGATTTTGACCCAGTGACAATGAAGGAACGGCGATATATTTCCAAGTCGGGATGGTCTGTGACTTGGGGGGGGAACGTGCAGATGGTGTTGTTCCCATGTGCCTGCTGCCCTTGTCCTTCTAGGTGGTAGAGGTCGTGGGTTTGGGAGGTGCTGTTGAAGAAGCCTTGGCGAGTTTCTGCAGTGCATCCTGTGGATGGTACACACTGCAGCCACTGTGCGCCGGTGGTGAAGGGAGTGAACGTTTAGGGTGGTGGATGGAGTGCCAATCAAGCGGGCTGCTTTGTCCTGGATGGTGTCGAGCTTCTTGAGTGTTGTTAGAGCTGCACTCATCCATGCAAGTGGAGAGTATTCCATCACACTCCTGACTTATGCCTTGTAGATGGTGGAAAGGCTTTGGGGTGTCAGGAGGTGAGTCACTCGCCGCAGAAAACCCAGCCTCTGACCTGCTCTTGTAGCCACAGTATTTATGTGGCTGGTCCAGTTAAGTTTCTGGTCATTGGTGACCCCCAGGATGTTGATGGTGGGGGATTCGGCGATGGTAATGCCGTTGAATGTCAAGGGGAGGTGGTTAGACTCTCTCTTGGTGGAGATGGGCATTGTCTGGCGCGAATGTTACTTGCCACTTATGAGCCCAAGCCTGGATGTTGTCCAGCTCTTGCTGCATGCGGGCATGGACTGCTTCATTATCTGTGGGGTTGCGAATGGAACTGAACATTGTGCAATCATTAGCGAACATCCCCATTTCTGACCTTATGATGGAGGGAAGGTCATTGATGAAGCAGCTGAAGATGGTTGGGCCTAGGACACTGCCCTGATGAACTCCTGCAACAGTGTCCTGGAGCTGTGATGATTGGCCTCCAACAACTACTACCATCTTCCTTTTGTGCTAGGTATGACTCCAGCCACTGGAGAGTTTTCCCCCTGATTCCCATTGACTTCAATTTTACTAGGGCTCCTTGGTGCCACACTCGGTGAAATGCTGCCTTGACGTCAAGGGCAGTCACTCTCACCTCACCTCTGGAATTCAGCACTTTTGTCCATGTTTGGACCAAGGCTGTAATCAGGTCTGGAGCCGAGTAGTCCTGGCGGAACCCAAACTGAGCATCGGCGAGTAAGTGCCGCTTGATAGCACTGTCGACGACACTTTCCATCACTTTGCTGATGATTGAGAGTAGACTGATGGGACAGTAATTGGCCAGATTGGATTTGTCCTGCTTTTTGTGAACAGGACATACCTGGGCAATTTTCCACATTGTCTGGTAGATGCCAGTGTTGTAGCTATACTGGAACAGTTTGGCTAGAGGTGCGACTAGTCCTGGAGCACAAGTCTTCAGCACTACAGCCGGGATGTTGTCGGGGCCCATAGCCTTTGCTGTATCCAGTGCACTCAGCCGTTTCTTGATATCATGTGGAGTGAATTGAATTGGCTGAAGACTGGCTTCTGTGATTTTGGGGATATTGGGAGGAGGCCGAGATGGATCATCCACTCGGCACTTCTGGCTGAAGATGGTTGCAAACGCTTCAGCCTTGTCTTTTGCACTCACGTGCTGGGCTCTGCCATCATTGAGGATGGGGATGTTCACAGAGCCTCCTCCTCCCGTTAGTTGTTTAATTGTCCACCACCATTCACGACTGGATGTGGCAGGACTGCAGAGCTTTGATCTGATCCGTTGGTTGTGGAATCGCTTGGCTCTGTCTATAGCATATTGCTTCCGCTGTTTAGCATGCATGTAGTCCTGAGTTGTAGCTTCACCAGGTTGGCACCTCATTTTTAGGTACGCCTGGTGCTGCTCCTGGCATGCTTTTCTTCCCTCCTCATTGAACCAGGGTTGATCCCCTGGCTTGTTGGTAATGGTAGAGTGAGGAATATGCCGGGCCATGAGGTTACAGATTGTGCTGGAATACAATTCTGCTGCTGCTGATGGCCCAAAGCGCCTCATGGATGCCCAGTTTTGAGCTGCTAGATCTGTTCTGAATCTATCCCATTTATCACGGTGATAGTGCCTCACAACACATTGGATGGTGTCCTCAGTGCGAAGACGGGACTTTGTCTCCACGAGGACTGTGCGATGGTCACTTCTACCAATATTGTCATGGACAGATGCATCTGTGACAGGTAGATTGGTGAGGACGTAGGTTTTTCTCTCGTGTTGGTTCGCTCATCACCTGCCACAGGCCCAGTCTGGCAGCCGTGTCCTTCGGGACTCGGCCAGATCGGTCAATAGTGGTGCTACCGAGCCATTCTTGGTGATGGATATTGAAGTCCCCCACCCAGAGTACATTCTGTGCCCTTGCCATCCTCCGTGCCTCCTCCAAGTGGTGTTCAACATGGAGGAGGACTGATTCATCAGCTGAGGGACGACAGTAGGTGGTAATCAGCAGGAGGTTTCCTTGCCCATGTTTGACCCGATGCCATGAGATTTCATGGGGTCCGAAGTCAATGTTGAGGACTTCCAGGGCCACTCCCTCCTGACTGTATATCATTGTACCGCCACCTCTGGTCCGTCTGTCCTGCCGGTGGGACAGGACATACCTAGGGATGGTGATGGAAGAGTCTGGGACGTTGGCTGAAAGATATGATTCTGTGAGTATGGCTATGTCAGGCTGTTGCTTGACTAGTCTGTGGGACAGCTCTCCCAATTTTGGCACAAGTCCCCAGATGTTAGTGAGGAGGACTTTGCAGGGTCAACTGGGCTTGGTTTGCCTTTGTCGTGTCCGGTGCCTAGTGGCCCGATGCCGGGTGGTCCGACTGGTTTTATTCTTATGACTTTTTTTAGTGAGGTTGTACAACTAAGTGGCTTGCTAGGCCATTTCAGAGGGCAATTAAGAATCAACCACATTGCTGTGGGTCTGGAGTCACATATCAGCCAGTCTGGGTAAGGGCGGCAGGTTTCCTTCCCTAAAGGACATTAGTGAACCTGGGTTTTATTAATAGAGGCATTGAGTACAAAAGCAAGGAAGTTATGCTGAACCTTTATAAAACACTAATTAGGCCGCAGCTGGAGTATTGTGTTCGATTCTGGGCACCACACCTTAGGAAGGATGACAAGGCCTTAGAGAGGGCGCAGATGAGATTTACTAGAATGGTACCAGGGATGAGGGACTTCAGTTATGTGGAGAGACTGGTGAAGCCAGAGAAGGTTACGGGGAGATTTGATAGAGGTGTTCAAAATCATGAACAGTTTTGATAGAGTAAATAAGGAGAAACTGTTTCTAGTGGCAGAAGGGTCAGTAACCAGAGGACACAGATTTAAGGTGACCAGCAAAAGAGCCAGAGGTGGCATGAGGGAACGTTTTTTTATGCAGGGAGTTGTAATGATCTGGAATGCACTGCTTGAAAGGGTGGTGGAAGCAGATTCAATAGTAATTTTCAAAAGGGAATTAGATAAATATTTGATGGGAAAAAATTTACAGGGATACGGGACTAATTGGATAGCTCTTTCAAAGGGCCGGCACAGGCACGATGGGCCACATAGCCTCCTCGTGTGCTGTACCTACTATGATACAATGTTGCCTGGGTGCCAGTCAAATCCTAGACAAATTTATATTAAACAAAACTTTGTGTAGCAGTGCCTGGAGGTGGAATCAGGCAAAGCACTGAGCAAATTCTGTACCCAAATCCAGGAACTTTGCATTAATGCATTTTGGTTCTGCTCTTCCCCTTAAAGCTCCTGAATTGGGTGAGGAGGAGTGGCTGTCAGGGTTCCAACTCATGATAAGTATCCAAAGCGCCCCTGTTAGAAAATCTGTGTGTTGCACCTATGGTAGATTAGCCTGCCAACCCTCACTGCATATGCTCAGACATGAAGTATGTCTACGTGGGCGAGGTACTGGAGAGTGACTGGACCCCAGAAAAGAGCCAATGCTTCATCGGGATGGGGTGAGGGGGTGGGGAGAGAAGGAGGGGGAGATTGGAAAAAAAGGTCTATATCTGAACGATCCAGGTTGATGACTCTCAAACATTTATCCACTGATACACAATAAGTGTTCTGTTTTCAGCTGTTCAGCAATAATATGACAAGTTATTGTTGGTAACCCAGTGCTGGGCAGCTTGTACCAATTGCAAACTTAATAAAAATTATTTGCACCATAGATACAGGTTTCCTTTCTGAGAATAATTTGCATTGTAACTGTGAAGTACAGATTTTTTAAAAAAGCAGTTTTGACTAGAAAGTTGTCAACAGAAGTCATAAGGAGCTGATAAAACTACCAGGCCTTAGACATAAGTCTATTACTGAACAAACCTTTGATGTTACTTAGTTGCAGGTGCAAGGCCAAATCTCACAGCGAACTCTACATTATGGTGATCATACATCAACCAAACACACAAAAAGCTGTGATTTGCAGTTGTGGGTGGGTTCCAGTAGCAGTTGCATCAAAATGACCTCCCCCCCCCCCCCCCCCCCCCGGCAGACACATCATCAGACCTGTGCAGTGATGTAATTTATTTTCACATTTGCAAACAGGATTATCAGTGATCCAGGTGGTTCAGTAACTGCACAGTAATAGACTTCTGAAATCCCACATCACTTTGAAAAGTAAATCACTCATCAGTGGATTTCACAGTGACATGAGTTTTGTGCAACATTTCATTTCTCTAACTTGCTGCAGTTAGCCTGAGTGAAGTAGTTAAAGTTATTCAGTATATTAAGCTGGAAACCACTTCACCTCGGCTATAAATGTGTTTATATCTGCGTGAAAAGTTACTCCTTAAGTTTAATTATTTTAGCTGTTTATTCTGGTTAGCATAAGTGAATTTAAGGTAGCTGGAGAAAGAACGTGTTTGAGATTTGGGTTTCTAATCACTTAATATTTAAGTGGTCACCTATACACTCGTACTGATCAGTTGTGATAGAATAGAGAGTAATACAGAGGAGCAAGAGACCAGACATAGAGCTGCTGATCCCAGTGCTCAGTCCTGAGCTCGAGAGTAAGTGGCTGTTCAGCAAAGCGCCATATGTATTAGAAATTAGACTTCAATTAGGTTACTTGAAAAGGGACATCTTGCATAAGAATCAAGATATCTGACTATATCTTTAACCCTTCCACAAGTTACACAAATCTGCGCCCACGACTGCATGCAAGACAATGTACATATCACAGCTTATTTTTATTGTAGGGAGGATCAAGCGGTATGCGGAGAGTGGCGGTACAATTGTACTGATGCTCTTTCAGCGGCATGGCTGCAGTTGATCTGTGTTGCAGGCGAGAAGTCGCTATTCACAGTAATTACACTACAGCCTCTGCGTGTGTGTATCTAATGTTCTGCAGACTTTGCACGCTGGACAGCAACCCCAGGCACTCTGCACAACAGAAGCTGTGATACTGGTTTAACCCTTATCCTGTTAAATAAGTAAGTGGGTGGTATACACTGAAAAAGCACAGCCGTTGTTGCTGTAACTTTGTTTCCCCTCTCCCTTTTAGTTGTGCTGGACACGAACAAATGGTTTCACGAAACGCACATTTTGGGAGAAGAACTCAGCATTACTATTGGTTCGGAATACGACTGAGCTCCACCAAGTCTTAACCTCGGGAAAAGAAACACTTAATGCCACGTCGTTACGGCATCAAAGGAAGAATGGAGAAGGGCTGCAGGATTGGTTACTGACTCCATCCTAGTTTGGGTGTAATCCCAACTGTGTGCATTGGAGCACTATTCCACACAACGTCAAATGGTGGTCAACTGATGGGACTGTTAGATTGTACGTCTCTCTTAACTGGTGGTCTTTTAATAGCTAGTTTAAGAATGTTAATTATTTTTTGATAATTCTGAACATTTAAACCAGAGCAATAGAGGTAAATGGAACCCCCCTACACACTATTTCAGTCACTTTTTAAAAAAAAAAAACTTTTCCTGCAGTGATAACACTGTTTTCCTTTGGATAGCTATCTTTCAGAAAGTAAGATTGGGAGGGAGAATGCCCAGGAGTGTGTCAATATTTCCTTGGAGTCCTCCACACAGAACAAAAGCTGAAAGCTACAGTACTCCAACCAAATACAACGCAGGTTTTGGTAATAGAGCCTCATTTCACCCCCCCGCCCCCCCCCCCCCGACATTCTTCAGCTCTTCGGCCTGAACAGTTACTTCAACAAATTTCAGACCTTAGCTGTCTCCTTAGTTTTCCTGCTAGATTCTCCCATTCACTTCAGTTTCTGTTCAGCTATGCATTTTCTTTCCAATTATGTTTCACACGGCTGACTAAAAGAGCCTTTTGCGAAGTATACAGAACCTTTACACCTCATTCCAGCATTTTAAAAATCTATTCACAGGTTATTGAACCTATTGCTTGCCTCTTTGTGAAAGTAAGGTGTTCCACATACCTGGGCTGTTGACCCTCTACCTGTAGTCATCCCTGCCCCCTTTTTTCAGTGGGTCCTTTGAAGTCACTGTCCAGTCTGACCATCAGTTCTAATGAGGGAGTTCCAGTTGTAAGGTTAACCTGTCTTTCTCTTTCAGATACTGTATATTGAATTACATAGAAATTACAACATGGAGACAGCCCCTTTGGTCCAACTGGTTCATGTTGATGTTTATCCTCCATGCGAGCAGTAGTCCTAATGCTGTGTGCTTGCCCTGTTCCCATGGCCGAGTTACTAACTGATTTGTTCATTTCCAGTTTTTAAAGCAATGAGCTTGTTAAATATTCAAGAACATTGCAGGCTTCCAATGGGATGAATTTTCTGCCTCCAGCTTTTTTTTAATTTTTAAAAAAAAGTTTTCAAAATGGCAGATCTGAATAAATACAATTTTTGACTCATTTCCTCTTTCACAACTTCTGTTTTGAAATTGCGAATTGGCAGCTGTGAATAAACTGGCTATTTTTAACTATGCTTTGCAGCCAGTGTTAACCCTTCTAGATATTTATAGCTTGATGTCAGAAATATTTATGGTTGTGAAAGATAGTACCAGGCAGGTTTTCACCATTAAATACAATTAAAACATTTAATGCAGCATTTGAAATCTAAAGTTATTAATAGCGTACACAATATCTATACTTTGTACAGACATAGGGTCATGAGTTCTGCAGTGGATCAACTGTATGCTGTGGAGCAGAGCCATACAGACTAGGAAGATCCCAGGTTTGAGCATTGGTCCATGTAGAGTTAGGAGGTCCTGTGTGTGCCCAGGCTGGGAGGAAAGGAAGGAAAAGTTAGTTCCTGCTTATTGTATCCAGTGAACCCTGTTGGATTGGCGCTCGATAGTGATCAAGAACAGATACCCTGGCAGATTTCCATTCCCTAACCCTGGGGGTTGAAGCCCATTGTAGTACCCGCTACTGCCATCTCAGCTGAGATGTGCTAACTCTCCCCTGATGAAATGTGAGACCTTCCTGGGCTGAATGGCTCAGCTACCCCCCAGATGCACTCATTGATCTCGCAAGGTTCTATTGTAGTTATTGTTTTTGCGCAGAACAGAATATCTGGAGTCAGAATAGTGTACAATTTACTCAAGTTTGTAGCTTTTTCCTGGTACTGAGGCCAGGAGTTTGTTTACATTGCCGTAAGTGATAAATGGGACATTTTCTGGCATCTGTTAATTTTGCTATGTGTATTGTCTTTATTTATACAGAAACAAAATTCAAAAATATTAATGTTTAGCTTGGTTGGTCCCAGAAGAGCAAAAAAATGATCCAAGAGAATTTCCTGGCACCACTGCAGGGGAGAGGCGCACAAGGGCAAGTCACCAACAGTTCCTTATAGCACCTGCCTTAGTCAGACACATTCCAAAACTGTTTGTACGCACGTGCAGCAGCAAACCGTGTACTGTGACACTACCCTTCACATGATGTTATAAACCCTCTCCGGTTGAATGTTCCAATCCAGCAGAATACCTCAATGTTCCAATCCAGCAGAATACCTCATAACTATACTCGGTGCGCCTAGCTTAGAATTATAAGGAAACATTAACACTCAGTATCTACCGTGTATGGGTGTATATAATAAATAGGCAGGATGGGGTTTTAGTCTGTAACTTAATTGTAAGTTCGGGTGACATTCACCAAACACACGAGTGCCACTTCACATTTGCCTGAGATCTCATCTGAACTCCTTAATTACATCAACAACAACAATTTGCATTTATATAGCGCCTTTAACGTAGTAAAACGCTTCAAAGGAGCGATTATCAAACAAAATTTGACACTGAGCCACGTCAGAAGATATTAGGACAGGTGACCAAAAGCTTGGTCAAAGTGGTAGCTTTTGTAACTCCTGTCCACATACTGATTATTCAATATTTCATTCTAAAGCATATTAGCTTTTATCCGCCATTGTGCTTAGGCATCGCTTTTTAAGCAGTGCATGCCAAATCCTTTTGAAGTGCAGAGTTCAGCGTATTAAACACAGCAGCTGTTAACCTCAATTACACATTTGACTCAATTTCTCGGCTTTGTTTACAGTGATGACACTTCTGTAACTGCAGTGTTTGTAATGTATAACGTGCTTGGTATGTAGTGCGAAGATCTTGTATTACTGTTAGAAAGTTGTGTGGTTATCCTAAACTTGTTTTGTAATATTTACAGTCCTGTGGGCACGTATTGTCAAAATTTCTCAATTACTTGATGAAACCCATGTATGAGACATTTATTTGGAAATAAAGCATTTCTGCGGTAATGGTATGTCCTTATTACACTTACTTTTCTCTTCATCGATGGTGTTAAAGATGATATTTACACTGGTCATATTATAATGATGTGCACTGTGATTCTGCTTCCAGGGGCTGTGTTTGACCTGCAGAAATTCACCAAGCCCAGCACCATTGCAACAACTTGTATGGTACCTTTAATGTTGTAAACTGTCCCAAAATGCTTCACATGGGATAAAATGGACTGAACATGAGTCAAAGAATTAGGAGAATTGACCAAAAGTGTGGTCAGAAATGGAGGAGACCAGTAGGGATAGGACTCCATGGTCAACACAGTGGATATAATTAGTGACATGTGGGCAAGACAAATGAAATTTTTGGTATTATGATTGAATTTTGGGAGAGATGAGCACAGAGCTGGACTTTGGAGAAGAAAGGACAATTAAATGTGAGCCTGAGGGGACATGTGCCAAGAACTTATAATGAGCAAATTTTAATTACTTGATTGAAACCAGACTTGCTTGTCAGTTGGTAATTCCTGTTATTTTTATGGTTAGCATAGGCATTTCTTATATTTCCCAGACAGTATAACTCTCCATTCACCCTTGATGAGCCTAGGTGTATCTAGCTCTGACCACTAATTGGAACCAGCTACTATAGGACTTAGTTCTATGACTGCTGTAGTTCTTATCAGTAACTCATTTTCAGGCCACCCAGTTGGCCATCCTTAATTGGTGAACCAAGGTAGTGAGTGTGGTGCAGCATGACAGCCAAGCCTGATGCCATCTTCAATCAGTGTCCACACACTACTGCAGAAGTAGGAACACTGACTAGCACTTCTCTCCTGAAGACACCGAAGCCAGAATTGTAGCACTACAACGGTCACTCTGCCCAAGATCAGGTAATTCAGCACAGACTAGGAATCGAACCTGGGACCTGCTGGTCTATATGGTAAGTGCAACATGTAACAGAGCCACAAAAAGAAGTGTGTCACTAATTTACATGAGTGGAATGTTCTTCCAACTGTGGAAAAGTAATCAATTTAAAATTATTTCAGTGAATTATTTGACCTAAAAAAAGTTCAAAAATAATCACATCTGCAAAAAGGAAATTAAAAAAGGTTCCCTCCCCCCACCTTTAGTCCTGTAGTTATAAGAGGGTAACTGTTTTTGATTTACTGTATCACAGTGCTGTCTGAGTGATTAAAGGGTCACTGCCTTCATTAGTCTTTGTCAAACTTTCAGCTGTGAGGGGGAGGGGGAGGAGCCCGACTTATTTGTTACCTCCATCTCATGCACATTACACTTCAAGAAGATTTATGCCATTCACCAAGTGTTTGTCAAACTTGTCGCAAATATATTTGCCATGGAACGCTGCCATTTTAGAAGGTTGTTGTACTGTGAAACTGACCTTTTTTAAAGAAAACTTATTTGGCAAAGTTTTTTCCAACAAGTAAAGCATGCAAATGAAAACATCACAATATTGGAAAGCCCGATGCCTTAGTTGTAATCATGAAGCAGTTTTGATAAACAGTTATAAATAAGGTGCAGTCAGTACATTAACCAGGCTCAAGCAATAAAATGAGACGGCTTGATTCGACCAAGAAAGAAAGAACTTGCATTTATATAGCACCTTTCACGACATCAGGATGTACCAAAGCGATTTACAGCCAATGAAGTCCTTTGGAAGTGTAATCACTGGTGTAACATAGGGAAGCACAGCAAGGTCCCACAAATAGCAATGAGATAAATGACCAGATAATCTTTTTTTAGGTGTTGGTTGAGGTATAAATATTGGCCAGGACACCAGCCCTGCTCTTCTTTGAGATAGTGCCGTGGGATCTTTTACGTTGGCCTGAGAGGGCAGATGGGGCCTCGGTTTAACGTCTCGCCCGAAAGACGGCATCTCCGACAATGCAGCACTCCTTCAGTACTGCACTGAAGTACCAGCCTAGATTATGTGCTCAAATCTCTGGAGTGGGGCTTGAACCAATGACCTTCTGCCACTGAGGTGAGAGTGCCACCAATGAGCCGAGCCTGAGACTGAAATTGAGCCATTGATCTGTTTCTATTGGTTTAATGTAGTTCTTCTTGGGCCATAGACTCCAATCTAACTGCAAAGGCACCAACATGGAGATAAAGTCCTAGTATTGGAGATGATGGAAGTACATATTGGGGCAGTTTTCTAAATATTTCTGTCTGTGGATAGATCAACCCCAGTTGGGGCTTTACCTCAAATATTAGCTTGTCTTTTCTTTTTACAGATGCTAATAACCTGCTGCGTATTTCCAACTTTTTCTCTTTTTGTCCCAGTTAACGTTGATAATAACGTTGATAATTACACCAAAAGAGTAACAGAGCCAAAATTGTATTGGAGCAAGATAGTCAAGACCCAAATAACACTGGCCTGCAGCATCCCCTGCTTATCGAACACGTCAAATCAACCAGCGACCTCAGAAAGATAGTCAAAATAGGGAGGGTGGGAAATAGTGCTGGTGCGTGAAACTTAACGACCGGAATTCAATCCAACAGTTCATAGAACGCACATCACACAAGCCTGAAATGCAGGATAGACATCGAGACGGGGCATAACCTGATCAAACACCATCTGAGGCTATTTATATGGAACACTTATAGAAAGTAACTGGAACAAAGCAATTATTGGGCGACAGGAAATAATTGACAGGGGGTTGAATGTATTTTGTTCAGCAGCCAAGCGGTCTCAGATATGTGTCAATGTTCAACTTTGGTTAACGCCCTCAGCAGTGTGCAGTCACCAGGCAGGTTCCTGGTAGAGTCACACGCTGTTATCTCTGGCCCGGACCAGTCGGCGAGGATGAAGTTCAGCAACAACAGCAGCATCGCTCTGACTTTACTTTGAACCATCGAACTGCCTTTACTTTAAGAAGTGGTTTGCAGCCACTGAACTCCTGTCTCACCATGGCCGACTTTCCAGATAAAGTCAACACCCAGACCAGTACGAGGACTCACAGCAGCTCGGTTAGTCCCAGATTCTCCCCAATCGGACTGGATATCCATTTCCTCAAATCCTTCATCGGACTATTGATGATAGTGGAATTAGTAAGTTTAATCATTTGAAATCTTTTACCCCCCGGTAACAATCAATATATGGCTCGCTTTAAAGTTAGATGCTCAGATAACTGTTGGTTGATAGCCGGTCACTAGAGTTAACAGTTTGAATTTAAATTTCTATTTCTGTCGCCGGAAGATTTGCATCTTGACAAGCGTCAGTGAGTTCAATATCACACCTGGAGTTCAGCATCAAACAACGGTGCAGGAGCGCTGGCCTCAGATACTGTGACTTACAAAAAGCATTCTGCATTTCTTAAAATTAACGAAAGTGTTACTTTTCTTATTTTGGACAGTTATTGTTAATTTATAATTAGGATCAGAAGGTGCAGGTTGTGCTGTAAACAATGTATTGTGGATAGATTAAAGGGTTAAAGGAGAGAGCTCCAAATGATCACATACAGTGAAAGGCTACGGTCTGCTATTATGTGTAAATAGCTGTAACAGGCCAATTTTACATGTAAACAAGCATAAACTACAACACTGAGGGGAGCCCCGCGACAGTGCCCGCTCCACTGTATTGTTTGAAACCTGGCCGTCCTCCAACAGCTGTGAACATAGGCGAGTCTTCCCAGTACTGAAGGGCAAACCGTGCCTCACGGAGCAGAGACCCAGGGAGGAAGATTCTACACGTCCTGGTCACTGGGGGCCGGGGGGCTTCTAATGTCGTGACCAGTGAGTCTGCGGTACCTACTGCCACCTGACATGGAAAGCACACGTGACAACCACTGCCCCAATACACTTCACCAGCGAGTACTTGGTGTGAATTTGTGCTCAAAATACAGGATTTGCTTATTTTAGAAGATCGATTGAAGTTTTCATAGTGGATACAGTAAAACTGTGTACAGTATTGTTTAATCTTGGCTGCTTTGAGTTAAGCATGCAAAGAAGGCAGATTGCCTAGTGACCAAACTGGTTACTGGTTCACCTTAGAACTCCCCTACGCTGGCTTATTTGACTATTAGTCGAGTAGATAAAATACACCTCCAATGTTTACAGGCCATTGAACAGATTTTCCCATTGTCACCCTCACTAATGCAGCAACATGTTTCTGGTGTGCTGATCTGTTTCAGTTAAACTTCCATTAAGAAATTAACTTGGTTCAGATGTAAAATATGTATCTGACCCACACCTTGTGAATCATTTGACTTGGCAATATGTGGGTGCAGATTTGTAAACAAGAGAGCATGAATGCCCAACTCAATTCAGACAGTAATGGCCTTGATCAGAACATATTTGCCAGTAATTGAGCAGTGGGAATTTTCTGTGATGGTTAGAATCCAGCTAACTTACCTTGTTGAATTCACACAATAAAGGCACAATTTTGCTGTATCCACTGTGAAAACTTCAATCGATCTCCTAAAATAAGCAAATTTAACATTTATGCATTTTGAGCACAAGTTCACACCAACCATGACATACAAGTAGTTGTTGGTGAAGTGAATTTGGAACAATACGTTATACGAGATGTTTCTACAGACAGATAGTGGTGGTCATGTGTGCTTTCCATGTCAGGTGGCAGTAGGTACCCCAGACTCACTGGTCATGAGGAGTTTTGGAGACATGAAAGAAAGTGGCAAGGTGGAGGAATCCTGGGAGGGAATTCCAGAGGACAGGGTTCTAATGGCTAAAAGAGCATTCACCAGTGCTTCAGTGGAAGATGCAGGAGCAAGCAGTAACCTGGTATCAGAGAAACGGATGGTGCATGTGGGGGTCATATGGCTAGAGAAGATAGGGTGGGGGCGAGGCCTGGACGTCATTGGGGCTGAGTTATCTTTTTTCCACTTGGGTGCAAATCATTTCTTAGTCAGAGTGCACAAGCCGAGAACTGGGCGGGGAACTTGCATATATCTACGTTTTTCATGTCCTCAGGATGTCCCAACCTGCCTCTCATCCAATGAATCACTTTTGAAGTGTAGTCATGTTGATTTTGTAGACAAACATGGCAGTCAATTTGCACACAGCAAGCTCCCACAAACAGCAATGAGATGAATGCCCAGCTAATCTGTTTTTTGTGTTAGTTGAGAGATAAGTGTTGGCATAAGAAAAACTCCCTGCTCTTCTTCAAAAAGTACCATGGCATCTTTTACATCCAACCAGCAGACAGACAGAGCCTCAAATTATTGTCTCATCCAAAAGCCAACACCTCTGACTGTGCAGCAGTCCCTCAGTACTGCAGAGAAGTGCAAACCCAGATGATGTGCTCAAGTCCTACAGTTGGGTTTGAACTAACAACCTTCTGACTCAGAGGCAAGAGTACTAAGTGGCTTAGCAGTGGCTAAGGGAGATGTGGGCCCATTAAAGGCAGATGCAGGTGTTGCAGACGCAGACAACAAGGTAATGGAAGATTTATTAAATGAGTACGTTGTATCCATTTTCACAGTAGAGGAAGAGGATAAAATATCAGTGATGGAAGGGAAGCTAAAAATAAATAAAGGGTTCGAACTTATTGGGTTCAATAGAAGTAAAAAAGAATGGTGATGGTGAAAACAATGGGACTTAGGATAGGTAAATCACCAGGACCTGAAGGTTTCCACCCTAGGGTATTAAAAGAAGTAAGTGAGGAAATTGCAGATGCTTTAGTCATGATCTTCCAAAACTCTCTTGATTCAGGAATTGTCCCCTTGGATTGGAAAATTGCCAATGTCACTCCATTATTGAAGAAGGGTGGGAGAGAGAATCGAGGTAACTACAGGCCTGTCAGTTTAACATCAGTTGTGGGGAAGCTACTAAAATCTGTCATTAGGGATAGAGTGACTGAGCATTTGAATAAATATGAGCTGATCAGAGCGAGCCAGTATGGCTTTGTTAAGGGTAAATCATGTATGGTTGAATTTTTAGAGAGGTCACTAATAAGGTAGCTAAGGGAGTGTCTATGGATGTTATCAATATGGACTTCCAGAAGGCGTTCAATAAGGTTTCACATGAGACTATTAACAAAAATGAGAGTGTACGGAATTGGAAGTTGCCTTTTGACTTGGGATGGAAATTGGTTGGGAGGTAGGAGACAGAGTGGGGATAAAGGGTAGGTACTCTGATTGGCTGGATGTGACAAGGGATCTGTCTGGGGTCTCAACATTTCACCATATCCATTAATGACTTGGATGAAGAGATAGAGAGTTGTATATTCAAGTTTGCGGATGACGCTAAATTAGGATAGACAGTAAGTAGTGCAGATGGGAGCAGGAAGATGCAAATGGATACAGACAGATTAATTGAGTGGGCAAAACTATGACAAATGGAATTCAATGTGGGCAAGCATGAGGTCATCCACTTTGGACCCAAGAAAAATAAACTGGAGTATTTTCTAAATGGTAAGAAACTAGGAACTGTAGAGGAGCAAAGATTTGGGAGTCCAAGTATACACAAATCATTAAAAGTTAGTAGACAGGTACAAAAAGTAATTAAAAAGGCTTATGGAGTGCAGTGCAGATTCACCAGAATGATACCGGGGCTTAAAGGGTTAAATTATGAGGGCAGGTTGCATAAACTTGGCTTTTATTCCCTTGAGTATAGATGATTGACGGGTGATCTGATTGAAGTGTTTAAAATGTTAAAAGGATTTGATAGGGTAGATACAGAGAAATTATTTCCTCTGGTGGGGGAATCAAGGACAAGGGGACATAATCTTAAAATTATAGCTAGGCCGTTCAGGAGCAAAATCAGGAAGCACCTTTTCACACAAAGTATAGTAAAAATTTGGAACACTCTTCCCCCAAAAGGCTGTGGATGATGGGTCAATTGAAACTTTCAAGACTGAGATAGATTTTTTTGTTAGGTAAGGGTATCAAGGGAATGGCCATTTAGCCCCCCAAGCCATTCAATCAGGTCTTGGCTGATCTGCACCTCAACTTCATTTACGCACCTTTGCGCCATATCCCTTGATACCCTTACCTAACAAAAAAATCTACCTAATGTTTCTATGTTCCCCTAGTAAACAATTTTATCTACTTGCTCTATTTCCATATTGTTCACTTGAAAGTCAATTTTTGGAAGGTCCTCTTTCTTTATGACTACCATTATCTTGTTCATTTTAGCATTCATTTTCAATCCATAGGCTAAACTGGCCTGATTTATTGTCATTATATAATTACTCTGATTGCATGTATCTGTATAATCCTGTGCATCAGAGAATGTGCACCTTTTGAAAACTTCAAAGTGTGCTCGAGACAGCCCACCTGTGCCGTTACTGAGGAATGAAATATTTCGAGGGCTGCTGCTGTTCAACAGAAACTTACAATGTTGCCTACATGAGTCAGAGAATAAAACGTGAAACATCAGAACTTTACTGCAGTCAGAGCAAGGAGTTATCAGTTAACAAAGGTGTGTTACACATTCTCCTACAGCACATTCCATTCCACTATGGACTTTGAATCCCAATTGCATATAATTCAAAATACATCATCTGTCTAAAAAGCAACAAGAGTTGCCTGCAATGTGTTACAAGGTAGACAAAACCTTCTGCTTGGTAGCTTTGCTGTGTACAAGGGCAATTGTTTTATTTGCAGAGAATTTAATCTTTTCGCCATCTGGGCGCACATCACTTTTGTAATCTTATTTGCTGACGAAAAGTGTGGATAGGAGATCTGCTCCCTTGTCTTGGACTATACTGCCCTTGTTAACCGCCAACTGGGGGTGTGGGTGATGATTCATCCTGTGATTTTTTTTCCCTTTCTAGTGGTCAGGTGATTGCGCATGTTTATTTAACTAAGCCGGTTGCAGTTTTTCCTCACCTGCCCTCATTTCCCAACAAGCTTTTTCTCAACTGTTTGGTGTGCTTTTTTTAAAAATGGAAATCGATCCCTCCTGATGGATGATTAAAATTTTAAAAAGATATCTGCAACCTGTTGAAGAGGCTACAGCCTGCAGTGAACTTTGTGAAGGAACAATGTCGTTTGGCATAAGTCTTATAAGAGACATTAGATGGGAGGGCTTAGGTGACATGGCATCATTGTATCTGGCATAATGATTCTTATTTTAAATAGCAGATGAGTATGTGCTCCAACTCCAACACCCTGTGCCTGTTGTCACTGTAATGGGGTTTTGTATGCCATTCCCAGCCACGCCTGTCCTGGTCGGCTTATTAAGTGGGAAGTATCCCTGCTCCCCAGAGGAAGGTTAGGAACTCTTAAGGGGGCGGGATAGGGAGCCTCGATCTTCACAGAGGAGGCCTGCTTGTCTTCTTAGTAAACATTTGTAAGCTGTTGAAACATTTGGCACAATACCTACTGCTGTACCAAATAAGTTTGTATTGATTAGTTCAATGCTGCTGCACAGGCTGTCCTGCTTTGGAGATTTGTTTGTTGTACTTGATCCACATTTCCTGATCAAGTGCATTTACAAATGGCTATTTGTGCACTCAGTGCAGAATCACACAAGATGTGGAGAAAGCTTGGAGAACAGACCCCTTATATGTTGTATTTACATTGTAGCATTGCTATTGACTGATGATGCATGCAGTAATGTGAATGAGATGGCACTAGAGTCCTGTCAGCAAGGAGGTAGCTCTCCCCTACACCACAGGAGCTTCAGCACTCCCAACATAAACAGCTGCATCTCATGCCATCAATTTTCCCCCATCCATAAATGCTGCTATTGCATCACTGACATGGACAACAACAACTTGCATTTATATAGCACCTTTAACGTAGTAAAACGTTCTAAGGCACTGCACAAGAGCATTATCAAACAAAATTTGACATCGAGCCACATAAGGAATTATTAGGACAGGTGACCAAAAGCTTAGTCAAGGAGGTAGGTTTTAAGTTGAGTCTTAAAGGAGAAGAGGTAGAGTGGTGGAAAGATTTAGGGAGGGAATTCCAGAGCTTAGGGCCTAGACAGCTGAAGGCACAGCCGCCAATGGTGGAGCGATTAAAATTGGGGATGCACAAGAGGCCAGAATTGGAGGTCAGACCTTCCCCAGCCAGAGAGGGAAGTGAGCATACACAAAACCAAAGTTACCATTACAACTGTTAAACATTTCTGTGTTGCAACCAATGCTCTGAAACTCTGCCCTACTACATGGGACATCAAAGCGGTCACAGGGAACTGAATGCCCCACTGTTTGCTTTTCTCTGCCCCGGATCCAAATTGTGACCAGAGACCTACAATTCCCATTGCTAAAAAGGGAGGGAATCCAGCTCAGTAATTTTGGTTTTAACTAAAGACCCGATGGCAGTTTGGAAGACCCACCATACAAAAAGTGGTGTTATTTATATTAAGGAGCGCCATCCACAGCGTGAGTGCTTTATTTGGCTCTCAGGATGTAGGTACCACCACATTTATTGCCCAATCCTGATTACCTTCGAGTTTGCCATGCCACTTCATTGGGCATTAAGAATCAGCCACTTAGTGTGGGACCGGAGTCACATGTAAGCCAGACCAAATTTGGGGTGGCAGGTTCCTTTCTCCACAACAATCTAGGTGCTAACACGATCATTTTTTCTGGTGCCAATTCACAAATTATCAGATTTATTAAATTCAATTTTACAACTTACTAAGAGGGGGAATTTCCATGTCTATGTCTGGGTTGTTAGTCTAGTGCCATTACCACTGTACTACCTCTGCGTACTTCATCGATGTAAAATCTGCCTTGTAATGTGGGTGAGCTGCCTTCATCACAACTATCGCTGAACTACAAAAGTAATTAATTGCGTGAAGCACTTTGAAATGTTTCAGTGCGATAATGTGTCAATAAAATTCAAGTATTATTCAGAGTTCCAGAACACTGACAGTCTCAACTTCCTCATTATTAACAAACTATAAAGGTGATGAGGGACTTAATTTACAGCCATGAAACCACCGTTCACATTTGTGGTCTGGGTAGGACAGCTAACTCGATGTTAAAAGACATTGTCCCGTTAAGAGCACAAATCTAACACAATGAGGAGAAGGCTCACAAAACCCAATCGATGAGTTTTATT
The DNA here is from genome assembly GCF_035084215.1 of Heptranchias perlo. Taxonomy (NCBI): domain Eukaryota; kingdom Metazoa; phylum Chordata; class Chondrichthyes; order Hexanchiformes; family Hexanchidae; genus Heptranchias; species Heptranchias perlo. The sequence goes on along the minus strand of NC_090340.1, from coordinate 22,283,964 downwards.
CTAGTATTTGGTGGATTTGAAAGTAAAACATTTAAGTTTAAACTACCCTTAAAAAAAAGGGATGCAAGTATTTACTCTCTAATTTTCAGTATTCTGACCCCAGTCTCTGGTCCTTCTACCCTCCACACATCACCTGTGAGGAGGCAAATAGCCCATCACCAGATCTCGATCAATGCCACTTTGAACTAGCCTACAGAAAGTGTGCAAGGGTGGGCAGCAGATGATGGAATTGAAAAGCTGGTCGCCCAATGACTGTAATATTGGAGATGGAGGGGTGGTGGTGGTGAGGGGTGGTTTGGGGACATAACAGCTTCAAGTGGAGTGCTTGTCAGTCATGGTCCCATTTTGCAGGTACAACTGGTTTTGGGTATACAATATATTATTTCTATTCTGGTGTGGGAGACCAGTATTTGTCCATTTTCTTTATGTGTTTGTAATGTATTGGAGAGTTGCACACTATAGTTTGGGCTTCAGCTTCTGTCACAATTGGAAAGAAAGTTAATTAATTTAAAAAGAAAGAACTTGCATTTATATAGTGCCTTTCATGACTTTGGGATGTCCAAAAGTGCCTCATAGTCAATAAAGTACTTTTGAAGTATAGTCATTGTTTTAATGTGAGTTAAAATGGTGAGGTTTGAGACAAGAAGGACCAACAAGAAAAAGGGAATAAACCATCTCATCAAATGGTAATGGTGATTTTGACATGCTTGCATCAGACTGGACTGTGGGCAAGAGTCATTCAAGAATCACACTTGGCAGAAAAGGCAAAAAAAAGTAAGACTGGATATGACGAGTGTTTTCTGCTTCTTTTGGTTCTGTCTATCTTTTGGATGAGATGTTAAACCGAGGCTCCGTCAGTCTCTTCGTATGGTTCAGTTGGACATAAAAGATCATTATTTGAAGAGCAGGGGAGTTCTCCTGGTGTCCTGACCAACACCACAATCAGAACATATTAACTGCTTCTTCATCTCATTTGCTGTTTTTGGGAACTTGCTGTGTGCAAATTGGCTGCTGTGTTTGGCCTACATAACAAGTGACTGTAGTTCAAAAATAACTCATTGGTTGTGATACCCATCTTTGGGACATCCTAAAGATGTGATAATTTACTATACAAATTCAAATTCTGTCTTTCAATCAGGATGGGGGTGCTGATTCCTTAATTTTGATTCCATAATAGTGAAAGATACAAACTCAGGTCCTGAACAATTTGAGGCTGGTGATAGGCAAATTTAGTTTAGATATCACTGATTTACATTTATGTGTCTTAGCAGGTAACTTTCCATTAATAACTGGAGGTACCTCAAAGCTAGTACTGTGGTTGGGGTCCCATTAATCCTGAGAAGGTCTTCTGTTCCTCCTCAGCTTTGGACTCGGTCACCCCATCTGAAAAAGTTACGATCAGACAGATAATTGGTATTGGACGTCCGATCGCTCTATTTCTATTGCATCTTTAGCATAGGTGCATCACACAAAAGCCAAGCATACAACTCAACATTAATAATCCTGCAGAAATTGGGCATTTGGCACCAAGATCATCTTACTGGCTTTTCTCAATTTGTTGGAGGCCCGTAATTGCCCCTCCCCATATGTGTTTGAGACAATGTGCTGAGAGATCCTTCTCCCCCACCCCCACCCCCACCCTCACCACCACTCAATATCAACATCAGCAGATAGTGTAACTGCAGCTGCCCATTGCTATTAAACTGTTGTGGTTGATGCAGTACAACTGGGGAATAAGTGATGTGTGGCACTTTCAACGCTGTGTGCACAGGAATATACATATTGCTGACAATGGCACCAATCTCATTCCAAAATTAACACCATTTGGATGCCACAGGGAATATTAAAGGCCCACCAAGATAATTTCAGACCACAGACCAATCCGTTACCATTGCCTCTCCCCAGTATAGACTGCCCCCATGACAAATAGGTGACAATTTAGTGGCTTGCTACAGCACACTAACCATTCTAAAGTTTGTTAATAATGAGAGGTGGGACTTCCTCAAACAACCAGCGCAATCAGGAAAATTGTTGGGAGCATTGTGGAATTACTGGGTACATTATGGAACAAGAACAAGAGTGGAAGGACTGAAAGAGCTGATAGAAAAAGTGACTGCTATGGAGAATGAACACAAGAAAGGGACAGAATGAAGTGTATAAAGAATTCTTCTCCCCCTTCTGAAGGGACAGACTTCATACTGGGGTACAGCGCCTTCTGGTATCTCATCCAAGTGGCCATTGTACATGTGTGAACCTAGATATTGGAGTGCTGGCAAACTGTTTGATCACAGGCGGACACCACAGTCAAGCCACATTCTGTCCTCCCCGCCATCCACACACCTGCACTTTCCAGCAGGGATGAGAAGTGGGAAACCTGGCTGATTTTTCACCCTCCTAGTCCATGAGTACCATGACCAAGCTGGGTACGGTAGCATAGTGGTTATGTTACTGGACTAATAATCTGGAGTCCTGAGTTCAAATCCTACCGCGGCAGCTGGAGAATTTAAATTCAATTAATTAAATAAAATCTGGAATTAAAATACTAGTATCATTAATGGTGGCTATGAAACTACCGGGTTGTTGTAAAAACCCATCTGGTTCACTAATGCCCTTTAGGGAAGGAAAACTGCTGTCCTTACCTGGCCTAGCCTATATGTGACTCCAGACCCACAGCAATGTGGTTGATTCTTAATTGCCCTCTGAAATGGCCTAGCAAGTTGTAAAAATCTCATCACAATAAGAATAAAACCGGACGACCACTAGGCACCGGACATGACAAAGGCAAACCAAGCCCAGTTGACCCTGCAAAGTCCTCCTCACTAACATCTGGGGAGTTGTGCCAAAATTGGGAGAGCTGTCCCACAGACTAGTCAAGCAACAGCCTGACATAGCCAGACTCACAGAATCATACCTTTCAGCCAACGTCCCAGACTCTTCCATCACCATCCCTGGGTATGTCCTGACCCACCAAAGGTGGCAGAATAGTGATATACAGTCAGGATGGGGTGGCCCTGGGAGTCCTCAACATTGACTCTGGACCCCATGATCTCTCATGGCATCAGGCCAAACATGGGCAAGGAAACCTCCTGCTGATTACCACCTACCATCCTCCCTCAGCTGATGAATCAGTCCTCCTCCATGTTGAACATCACTTGGAGGAAGCACTGAAGGTAGCAAGGGCACAGAATGTACTCTGGGTGGGGGACTTCAATGTCCATCAACCAAGAGTGGCTCGGTAGCACCACTGCTGGCCGAGTACTGAAGGGCATAGCTGCCAGACTGGGCCTGCGGCAGGTGGCGAGTGGACCAACACGAGGGAAAAACTTACTTGACCTCGTCCTCACCAATCTACCTGTCGCAGATGCATCTGTCCATGACAGTATTGGTAGGAGTGACCACCGCACAGGCCTGGCGGAGATGAAGTCCCGTCTTGGCATTGAGGACACCGTCCATCATGTTGTGCGGCACTACCACTGTGCTTAATGGGATAGGTTCAGAACAGATCTAGCAGCTCAAAACCTGGGCATCCATGAGGCGCTGTGGGCCATCAGCAGCAGCAGAATTGTATTCCAGCACAATCTGTAACCTCATGGCCCGGCATATTCCTCATTGTACCATTACCAACAAGCCAGGGGATCAACCCTGGCTCAATGAGGAGTGTAGAAGAGCATGCCAGGAGCAGCACCAGGCGTACCTAAAAATGAGGTGCCAACCTGGTGAAACTACAACACAGGACCACATGCATGCTAAACAGTCGGAAGCAACATGCTATAGACAGAGCTAAGCGATTCCACAACCAACGGATCAGATCAAAGCTCTGCAGTCCTGCCACATCCAGTCGTGAATGGTGGTGGACAATCAAACAACTAACAGGAGGAGGAGGCTTTGTAAACATCCCCATCCTCAACGATGGTGGAGTCCAGCACGTGAGTGCAAAAGACAAGGCTGAAGCGTTTGCAACTATCTTCAGCCAGAAGTGCCGAGTGGATGATCCATCTCGGCCGCCTCCCGATATCCCCACCATCACAGAAGCCAGTCTTCAGCCAATTCGATTCACCCCACATGATATCAAGAAACGGCTGAGTGCACTGGTTACAGCAAAGGCTATGGGCCCCGACAACATCCCAGCTGTAGCGCTGAAGACTTGTGCTCCAGAACTAGCTGCGCCTCTAGCCAAACTGTTCCAGTACAGCTACAACACTGGCATCTACCCGACAATGTGGAAAATTGCCCAGGTATGTCCTGTCCACAAAAAGCGGGACAAATCCAATCCGGCCAATTACCGTCCACTCTCGTTCATCAGCAAAGTTATGGAAGGTGTCGTCGAAAGTGCTATCAAGCGGCACCTGCTCACCGATGCTCAGTTTGGGTTCGCGCCAGGTACCACTCAGCTCCAGACCTCATTACAGCCTTGGTCCAAACATGGACAAAAGAGCTGAATTCCAGAGGTGAGGTGAGGGTGACTGCCCTTGACATCAAGGTAGCATTTGGCCGAGTGTGGCACCAAGGAGCCCTAATAAAATTGAAGTCAATGGGAATCAGGGGGAAAACTCTCCAGTGGCTGGAGTCATACCTAGCACAAAGGAAGATGGTAGTGGTTGTTGATGGCCAATCATCTCAGCCCCAGGACATTGCTGCAGGAGTTCCTCAAGGCAGTGTCCTAGGCCCAACCATCTTCAGCTGCTTTAACAATGACCTTCCCTCCATCATAAGGTCAGAAATGGGGATGTTCGCTGATGATTGCACAGTGTTCAGTTCTGTTCGCAACCCCTCAGATAATGAAGCAGTCCGAGCCTGCATACAGCAAGACCTGGATAACATCCAGGCTTGGGCTCATAAGTGGCAAGTAACATTTGCACCAGAAAAGTGCCAGGCAATGACCATCTCCAACAAGAGAGAGTCTAACCACCTCCCCTTGACATTCAACGGCATTACCATTGCCGAATCCCCCACCTTCAATATCCTGGAGGTCACCATTGACCAGAAACTTAACTGGACCAGCCATATAAATACTGTGGCTACAAGAGCAGGCCAGAGGCTGGGTATTCCGTGGTGAGTGACTCACCTCCTGACTCCCCAAAGCCTTTCCACCATCTACAAGGCTCAAGTCAGGAGTGTGATGGAATACTCTCCACTTGCCTGGATGAGTGCAGCTCCAACAACACTCAAGAAGCTCGACACCATCCAGGGCAAAGCAGCCCGCTTGATTGGCACCCCATCCACCACCGTAAATATTCACTCCCTTCACCACCGGCACACAGTGGCTACAGTGTGTACCATCCACAGGATGCACTGCAGCAACTCGCCAAGGCTTCTTCGACAGCACCTCCCAAACCCGCGACCTCTACCACCTAGAAGGACAAGAGCAGCAGGTACATGGGAACAACACCATCCCAACTTGGAAATATATCGCCGTTCCTTCATCGTCGCTGGGTCAAAATCCTGGAACTCCCTTCCTAACAGCATTATGGGAGAACCTTCACCACATGGATTGCAGCGGTTCAAGAAGGTGGCTCACCACCACCTTCTCAAGTGCGATTAGGGATGGACAATAAATGCCAGCCTTGCCAGCGATGCCCACATCCCATGAATGTATTAAAAAAATGAACAATTGTAATGCCCCATATTGCTCTGCAGGTTGAGATAACAGACTGGGAACCAAACCCGAGAATATGGCTTAGCTCCACATTTCACCAACCGATGCTGCTGCAGTCCGAGGAACAACAACAATACCTCGATGACATAGGATTACATTTCAAGAGACTTTTTGTAGCAACAAGGGAAGCTTATTGAAGCACATTATGCACTATGACAACACAAGCCTAATGAAAATTGTAACACTGCGGCCATTGTTGTCACCGCAGTAGTTTGACAATGGGAATAGCAGCAGTGAGGAAAAAGGATCGGTCCTTACAAAAACAAGGCACTGTGATCAGCTATGTACAGTTCATTCCGTTCAAGGATTTGGACAGGCCAAATGCTTCATTTAGATCAATTTAAAAAATGTTGTTTCTTCTTGATTCTCCTGAAGGCAGTTCCATAGGTGCTGGCAGCCCTTGAATACCTCACTTAAGTGGTTATGCGTAAGGGTGAATAGGCTGTTCAACCACTGGGGACATCATAAGAGCGCCTGATCCCGTCCTTGCCTCACATCCACACTTTCCAGCAGGGTCACTTAACTGTGATCCAAAACAATGGCTCATTTCTCCCTTCTTAGCCCCGGTGTAGTGAGGCCAGTTATAAACTCTATTAGTGCTGCCCTGGCTGAAATCAGCTGTCTCAGGCCAAGTTAGGGATTGAACCTAGGACCTCAATGCCACATCAGGTCATGCATTATTCCACTGAGCCACCTAATAGTATGACAGAAATCCTCAAACCCACCACCGTTGCTGAAGTAACGAGTTATAAAGGACAGCCAATTGCTCTAACAGTAATAGCGAATAGTGTGACCCTCAATTTAAGAGAACACAAACTAATCAATGTCGTATCTTTGACTAATGGAAATAAGTAGTCATTTACCTAATCATAAACCCTTATCCTTCTCAGCTCTACTGAAAAAGACCCAACTTCTCAAGTCTCCTTTCATAAGTCAAACTGTTCACCTAGACACACAGGAAGTCAGACCGAAGGTCATGTTTAAATTGGTGAAAAGTAAATTTATAACAAATATCAGAAAGAATTTGCTCAGTGATAACATTTTGCACTAATCTGCTGGCTGGTGTAGCAGAGGAAATTAATAAGATGTCCTAAAATGAAACTGGATGTTATAATGGCAGAGTTAGGGTGCTCGAGAAACGAGCTTTGATCAGCCGAATAGCCTTTCCCATTCTTTATTTTTCTTGTGTTCTTACAGAAAAAGATTCAGATTACAACCCAGCACCTATGTGGATCTGTACCATATCTGAGGCCCCAAGCCACAACAGAATGAGAAATCCCTTCCTGTCTATAAAAGATTTAACAGGGTCAAAAGATTACTGGTACAAACCCTTTTGGGCAACAGATGTATCGAATGTTACAGTGCAGAAACAGGCCATTTGGTCCATCCAGATCATGCTAGTGTTTTTCTCCACGTGAGCCACTTAGCTTCAACCCTCACTCCCCATAACCTTTAATATTCCTCTTTTTCAAACACCTATCTAATTCCCACTTAAAAAATTTATGGACCCTGCTTCAACAACAGTTTGTGGCAGAGAATTCAAAATGTAATCAGCTTCTGTGGAAAAACATTTTTTTCTCACCTCCCCTTTATTCTTTTTGCAATTATCTTAAATTTGTGTCCTCTTGTTATCATCTCACTGACTAATGGAAATAATTAATTATTTACCTCATCATAACCCCTTAACCTTCTCAGCTCTACTGAAAAAGACCCAACTTCTCAAGTCTCCCTTCATAATTGTAAATCCTCATCCCTGGGAACATCCAACTGCACCTTGTTCATTGCTTTTAAATCCTTCCTATAATGGGGTGCCCAAAGCTGCACATAATATTCCAACTCCGAGCTAACTAAAGACCTGTAAAAGTTTAACATTACCTCCTTGGTTTTCTTTCTCTGCATCTAGATACAAAACCAGTGAGCCCGTTTACCCTTTTGATGGCCTCATCTAGGTGTGCTGCCATCTTTAATGACTCGTGTATCTGCATACCAAGGTCTCTCAGTCCCTGTACTCCATTTACAATCTTATTGTTTAAAATGTATTTCCACCATTTTATTTTCCTGCACAAACAGCAATGAGTAATTGTACAACACTCAGCCTTGGTAACACATTTATTTTCCATTTAGTTTGTTGCATTCATTTCATTATATTGCTACACAAACCCCATAACTCATAATGCACTCTTCTTTTGTGCTTGTTCTGAGGTTCTTTAAGGTTGAATGTTGGGTGGTAGTTTCTGTGGTCCTGCAGTGATCTGCTGTGTAATCTGTGACCTTGAATGCAAAAATGGGGATGGACTCCCTGCATTTACTTCAAAGAAATCAACTTCCCTAATCTGATGGGACAGTAGAGTTTTGTAGGTCTACAATCCTGTTGACTCCCAAAACCCCAGTTGCTTAAAAACTGCTTTTAGTTGGGTGTTTGTGCCACCAGCCCCTGATGTGCAGGTCTCATGCAGCCAATGGTAACCTCAGGATTAACTTGCCAAGGCTGGCACCTGCGATGAACGTTGCAGAGAAAGGAAAATAGGTCTTCCCAGTGGACAGTCTTAGCGCAAATCGCAAGTTTACTTTGGGATTGCCATCGGTTGTGCAAGACTGTGTGACAGGAGCTGGCAGCACTAAAACTAATATAATCCCTTACCCTTCTCAGCTTTCATGTTGAGTGTCAGCCATGGCTCACTGGTAACACTTTTGCCTCTGAGTCAGAAGTTTCCTCCATTTTGGTAGGAAGAATAGAAAAGCAGAATATTTTTTAAAAGGTGAGAGACTAAGAAATGTTAATAGTCAGAGGGATTTGGGTGTCCTTGTACATGAATCACAGAAAGTTAACATGCAGCTACAGCAAGCAATTAGGATAGGAAAGCAAATGGTAGGTTATCCTTTATTGCAAGGGGTTGGCATATAAGAGCAAGGTCTTGCTGCAATTATATAGGGCTCTGGTGAGACCACACCTGGAGTACTGTGTAGAGTTTTGGTCTTCTTACCTAAGGAAGGAGATTCTTGCCTTAGAGGGGGTGCATCAAATGTTCACTAATTGATTTCTGGGATGAGAGGGTTATCCTATGAGGAGAGATTGAGTAAAATGGGCCTATATTCTCTGGAGTTTAGAAGAACTAGAGGCGATCTCGTTGAAATGCATAAAATTCTTAGAGGGCTTGACAGGATAGATGCTGAGAGGCTGTTTCCCCTGGCTGGAGTCTAGAACTAGGGGTCATAGTCTCAAGATAAAGGGTCAGCCATTTAGGACCAAGATGAGAGAATAATTCTTCACTCAGAGGGTTGTGAATCGTTGGAATTCTCTACCCCAGAGGGATGTAGATGCTCATCGTTGAGTATACTCAAGACTAAGATTGATAGATTTTTGAACACTAAGGGAATCAAGGAATATGGGAATAGGGCAGGAAAGTGGAGTTGAGGTAGAAGATCAGCCATAATCTTATTGAATGGTGGAGCAGGCTTGAGGGGCCGTATGGCCTATTCCTACTCCTATTTCTTATGTTCTGGATTTAAGTCCTACTCTAGAGACTTGAACACATAATCCAGGCTGAAACTCCAGTGCAGTACTGAAGGAGTGCTACACTGTTGGAGTGCCGTCTTTTGGATGGGACATTAAACAGAGAACTCGTCTGTCCTCTCAGGTGGACATAAAAGATCCATGTCACTATTTTGAAGAGCAGGGGAGTTCTCCCCGGTGTCCTGGCCAATATTTATTCTTCAGCCATCATCACTAAAACAGACTATCTAGTCATTACCTCATTGTTGTTTGTGAGAGCTTGCTGTGTGCAAATTCACTGTCGTGTTTCTTACATTACAACAGTGACTATACTTCAGAAGTATTTCATTGGCTCTTAAGCACTTTGGGGCATCCTGAGGTCATGAAAGGTGCTATATAAATGCAAGCTTTTTGTTTCTTAAAAAAATGTAAACATGACATTACACTATAGTGTGCAGCCACTAGGGAGGAAGTGATGTTTGCCTCCAACTATAGGGCAAACTCCCAGCAACACATCTTGTAAGCAGGTGTGTGAAAATCTGTACATCTGATCTGCATACTAATTGATCAAAACATTAATCAAATTGAACCAAATACCCTATCGCTACATATTTCAATTCTAAGGGGTTTCATTCAATGAGATGCTATGCTCTATAATTCCCTCCCTAAACCTTTCCACTTCCCTCTCCTCCTATAAGACCCTGTTAAAATCCACCTCTTTCGCCAAGTTGCTGGTCTTCCCTCCTAATACCTCCTTCATTGGCCTTAGTGTCCATTTTTCCCCCTTATGCCTCAGTGAAGTACCTTGGAACATTTTTCTAAATTGAAAGTGCAAGTTGTTGTTGCAGACTTTCAACTGCTCGGCTGAACCTTACACAGCACAAGCTCACTTTCTCCAATAATCAGCACAACTCTGCCAATTATTACCTAACAAGCTACAAGCTAGATACTGAGTCAGGGCAATAAAACTAAACTACTAATTTCACAAGTTGCTAATTAACCAATAAGTATTGAGATACATCGAAACTACAGCACAGAAACTGCATGATTTGCATACTAATTGATCTGCAGGAGTATCCCACTCCTCCTTTGTTCTTTGTTATTGTTCTTTATTGCTGAACAACAAGTATGCTTACAGACATAGATTTATGGCTTGCAACCTAGAAATTCCTGACATAAAACTATTCTGACAATAACCCTCTAAAACAAAAACAAAATACTGCAGATGCTTGAATCTGAAATAAAAACAGAAAATGCTGGAAACACTCAGTAGGTCAGGCAGCATCTGTGGAGAGAGAAACAGAGTTAAGCTTTCAGATCGGTGATTTTTGTCAGAACTGGAACCATCTAAAGATGGGCTGTTAATTGTTTTGTTAATTGATTTCAAAGGGTAAAGGCACCACTGGAAGCTCCCCCGATGGATCAGTTGGTAAACAGTATGTAGCTGAACATATCAACTAGCAGGCCCCAGGTTTGATTCTTGGTGCTGAGTTACTTCTTACAACTAACCTCCATGCCTTGGGTTCAGGATGGAAAATTGACTTGGGGAGGGGACTATAAACCAGAGTTCCCACTCTTGATGGGTAAACAGTGACCCCCATTGGAAGTCCACATATGTGGATCTCACACGAGGACAGAATTGACTGTGATGCCCCTCATAATAAAATAGCCTGCCAACACCCGGTGTATAGTCTCACACATTGATGAATAGGCATTTCTCCGAGACACTGGAGGTCAACCCTGGAATCGTACTCCAACAAGAATCAACATCTTCAAGATAGGAGGAGGGGAGAAAATGGACAACACAAAAAAGCCTCATCTAGAGTAGTACTGAGCCATTGAGACCAGGAAGGTCCCAGTTATCTGATCTCAGCTAGGGCGCTACAACTGCCTTAGTGAGCAGATTGGGAATTGAACCAGGGATTTTCCTGGTCTGTGTATGCCTCAGTTCCACACTGGCCAATGCCAACTGAGGTGTTAGGTAGGGGAGGCTAGACCCTATGCTTGATATCTTCATTATGTGGATCTCCTGCTTATTCAGCAGGGAATGAAGAGTTACAAAAACATTGCAAGTTTTTAACAAAAATTGAAGCTTGATTAGAGGCAGCTAATGTTAAGAAGGAGAAAGGTGCATCTTTGGTACAGACGAGGACAAAGAATGGAACACTGAAGGATTGGAGATGGAGGGAGCAGTGCACTGACGTTCCTTGCAAGTTGGGCTCATTAAAGTCAGCTATGTAGCACTCTGCCTCTGAGTCAGAAGGTTGTGGGTTCAAGTGCCACTCGCGAGACTTGAGCACGATCTCGGCTACCACTTCAGTGCACTGTCATTAAACCGAGGCCCCACCAGCCCCCTCAGCTGGAAGTAAAAGATCCCATGATAATATTTAAAGAAGAGCAGGGAACTTCTCCCCGGTATTCTGGCCAATATTTACCCCTCAAGCAACATCACTAAAAAAGTGACCACATTTCAAAAAAAGTACTTAATTGGATGTAAAGTGCTTTGGGACGTCCTGTGGTAGTGAAAGGCGCGATATAAATACAAGTTCTTTCTTTCTAATGTTTTATTTTATTCTGTGCAGGTATTTGGCTTGTTGGTGTGGGCGCTGATTGCTGGTTCGAGAATCTCGAGTGGTGATGCTGCATTTGGATGGGTGATGTTTGTGGCCGTCTTCCTGTGGATACTCACCATTATTATCTTTTTCTTCTACCTGCTGAGCCTGACCCCTAAACTCCCAATGGTTCCTTGGGCTTATGTGGTAGGTTTCATTAAAAAGCAGTAAATCAGTCTGCTTCTGCAGGTGTTAAGTGACACTCCAGAAATAAGTGGGATTCCTGGCTACTGTGAACAGTTAGTAAATCGTCCAGCAATTTACATCACTTCCCTAGATTCAAGAAATCTTACCACTGTACAAGTTATTGTACAACTCAACAAAAGTAGGGCCGATGCGATAGTATTCAGATCAGAACCATTCATTCCCCATTACTGCTGCACATTTGCTGTACTCAGGATTATTGTACAGTATCTAAAGGTATTTGTTTTTTGTATTGTATTGCGGAGCTCAATATTCTTCGGGGTTTCCAGTCTTGCAGTGAATGGAATGAAATTTGAGCCCCAGATGGAGCCTGTTCATTGCAGCTGTGCTCCTTGGTGACTTGTTTTTCTTCTCAAAATTCTAGTCTCTCTCAACACGAGTCTTCCTAGGCTGAGGGAGTGGCTGAAGAACTGCCTCACAACCTGACCGTTGTCTTTATTACTGCAATGGCTCTTGGTTATAGGTTAACACATTGTGGTACGTTACATTTGTAGTATACAGAATACAAGGTGGGCCGTACATGGCACAGAGTGATGGTGAGTGAACATTACAAAGCAGCTCTTGGATGGTCTTGGAGATTGAATCCTCAGTGTTGGGCTTTTATAGCCCGCTTAGCTGTGCCAAGGGTTCTCCCACAGAGTGATTTCCAGACCTTACCTGCAGAGTAGAGAATAGATCACTGCCTAATAATTTGGATACACCTCGAGTTTAAAAAAAAAATCAAGCTAATAGTGCACAGGTAGAAGATTTCTCCCAGTGGACTTGTTTTGTTTCCCCCCCCCCCCCCGAGACGTAATGTTACTTAAACAGGAGTCAGAACCTGAAAATGTGAATTACCAATGCTCAGTGAGATACAGTATAAACAGTGGGTCCTGTGGGAATCTCAACAAGGCCTATATATGAAATTTGCCACATTGCAGGCTGTATCAGTCCAGTTGTCTACGTTCTACTGCAAGTCATTTGATACACAGGTGCTGAACATAAAACCTTACAACTAAATTTTAACTCTATGGAATAAGTACAGACTTACCTAGCAACTGACACACATGCAAGGAGAGGCGGGTCTGCATTATGGAGAGATTCAAAAATAGTTTCATAGCTCCATATTGGACTGAGATTCAGAGGGCCCATGTTCACAACCTTCCCAGAAGTGACATCTAAATAGGTGTTAACCTCACGGGGTTAAAGTTTCACCTGCTCTTGCCCAGCCTGGGTCCTGAGATTTAGTCTTCAATGTGACTTCATATTCAGGCTCATACCTTCAACTCTGGATTTGTTGGGAAAGGTTTCAGTTTGAAATTCTCCCAAGACTCAGCTGATTAGTTGCTGTTCTATTAGGTGATATATGAGGTACATAACTCAATTTGCTGAAGTAAGAAACAAGAAAGCTGTGAAGAAAAGTAGAAATTTTTTTTTTACATGAAACTGGAGGGTTGTCTCTCATTTTTGCAAATTTTGGCTATATTGGTGCAATTGGTTCAGATCGTGCTGAGTTAGCTGATCTCAGTTGGGACAGCACCTGGCCTCATGGTCCCTGTTTCTGTGGACATCAGGTAAGGATAAGACTGACTTGGTTGTGCTGCCCCCTATGGTAGAACAACCTACCAACACATTCTGTCTAGTACATGGAAGGTGGTCCTGGAGGGAGATTGGCACCCACGAACAATATCCCAGCAGGAGGCGGCACCTACAGGAGATGGAGGAGGAAAACTGGGGAGGGAAAATTCTTTTAGCTGGAGTTTATGAAATAGTGACACTCCCCAAGACTTGAAAATTCCCAATTACATTTCCCTTAATCCTCCCTGGAAAGCAGAGAGATTGGGGACTTAACTGTAAACCAATTAATTTTTGCATTTATGACAATACACAGACATCGCTAGAACTTTAAAGAAAAGCAATAACTATAACCCTGTTGTGGCCTGCAGCTTGTGAGACAGCCTCTTACATATGTTTTTCTCTTTCCACAGCTGCTGTATTTTAACTTGGGTGCTACAGTTCTGTACTTAACTGCCTTCATTACCAATGCATCATCTGTGGACCCAACATCTATTAAAGGGTCTTACAAATACAACAACAGAGCAGCTGCTGCGGTGAGTGTTTAAATTTATTTTCAATCAGCCTTTACCTTTAAAGTGAATGGTATTCAAAAAAATGGACAATTAAAAAGATTAATATTCAAAATAGTAAAATCTGAGATGTATAAAATATTTAATATTACATTGCTATTAACCTTGATAACTAGTTGTCCTTTTCTTATTCATGTAACATGTACAATCCAGCTGATTAGTCAGGATTTGAACTGGCTGAAAACTCCTAAAATATTTCTGATGTAGCTTTTTATAAAACCGTTAAGGTGAACAGGAAATAATTTGTGATTTTCAGTTTCTATTGAGTGAACAGGATCAGTCACTCATGAGGTTTGAGTGGGCTTGACTGTGTTGCCTTTGCATCAAGATTCAAATTGGTACAAAGTCTCTTGTAACACTTGATGAGGCAGACAGTCTATAGAAACCTGAACACCTGGCATGAAGAATTTTCTGCGTGCGGTTCGTTTAACAAAGTCATAAATCTATTCCTTATAAACAAGTCTATGATTTCATTACCTGTAGGTACTATAGAGCAATTTTTCCTTCATTGGAAATTTAAAACATCCAATCATGTTCTCAAAATCAAAGGTTCTGATGTCCGATTGGATATCTAAATATGAAGGAGGTTCTTTATTGTTACGTTCAGTTGTTGACAGAACAGAACAATTAATCCAAAATCTACCATAAAATCAATGAGATAATTACCCCCTCAATTTGCCTTTACTGCCTGAAAACCTGAGGAAGATCTGTTATCACTCAACTACTCATCAGTCTAGCATAGAAATTACACGTGAGGCTTCTTTTTTGGTTATTATGGATGGTAATAATCCTAGTTTGAGAAATATGTGCATCAGAGGAACATAGGAACAGGAGTAGGCCACTCAGCCCCTCGAGCTTGTTTCACCATTCTTTAGATCACTGCTGATCTGTACCTCAACTCCATTTACCTACCTTTGATCTATATTCCGTGATACCCTTACCTAACAATAATCTATCGTTCTCAGTCTTGAAAATTTCTATTGACCCAGTGTCCACAGCAGTTTAGGAGAGAGTGTTCCAGATTTCCAAATCCCTTCATGTGAAAAAATGCTTCCTGATTTCACTTCTAATTGGCCTAGCTCTAATTTTAAAATTGTGTCCTCTTATTCTGAATTCCCCACCGGAGGAACTAATTTCTCTGTATCTACCCCATCAAACCCTTTTATCATTTTAAACACCCCGATTAGATCACTCCTCCGCCATCAAAAATCATGGGAATAAAAAACAAGTTTATGCAACCAGTCCTCATAATTTAACCCACACTGTGAAATGATCCTAATGCAATACTTATGGCAAAAACATCAGAATTATTGATATTGCAGTGTTACTGATAAATCTGTAACCAATCCCCCACTTCCTTGCTTGAAAACACTGAGTTGTTGTGCGTTTAGAACTATGGGCACCAGAAGCTGTCTGGTACCTCGCCCAAGTTACCATTCTTAGTGTGTGTGTGAGCCCAGACAGTGAATGAACATCAGCAAACAATGCAGTCATCCCCTCATGTATACTTTCCAGCTAGGATTATTGAGCAGTGACCAGGAGCTCTGGTTAACTTCCCCTACCACCCCTCCCACCCTTTCCTTACTTATTTCAATCACCTTCCAGCATGAGTCAACAACTTTGAGAGCGAAGGGGTAAAGGCAATCTGTAACCTGTGCTATGCAGACCTAATGATATGATGTGCTTTTCCCACAGTTCTTTGCAGGTATAGTGATGATAGCGTATGGGATAAATACCTTCCTCTGCTTCCTGTCATTGCAAGGAAGTGGTAGCAACGCAGCAACAAGTCAGGCAACTGGAAGTAATTCAGCATAGGTTTTTTCACCAACGCGAAGGCCACAACGTATTCCATTGCACACTTTAGAAATGACGAGCAGATTGTATTGTCTCAGCTGTCTCCAAAATCGCACTCCATTCCAGCTCCTCGTTCAGGTTGGTTACAGGCTCTAAATACACTACAGTTACCAAGGACAAGAACAATTCATCCAGAGTATTTATTTTTAACTTCTTTGACTCCTCACTTTTGATATTATTGCAATTTTTCTTGTGACTTAACATTTCTACCCCGCACCCCCCCCCCAAATAAGAGAGTTCACTATAATCTCATCAGTTTTGATTTCGACACGAGGAATTACATGTGTAGCCCAACTGCATGTAAGTGAACTGCATCACAAG
This sequence comes from Heptranchias perlo, assembly GCF_035084215.1. Taxonomy (NCBI): domain Eukaryota; kingdom Metazoa; phylum Chordata; class Chondrichthyes; order Hexanchiformes; family Hexanchidae; genus Heptranchias; species Heptranchias perlo. Next base: position 22,267,698 of record NC_090340.1, on the reverse strand, counting down.
CACCTCAAAGTATCTAACTGCACAACAGTCCTCAGCACTGTTTATGAGTATCTATATTTTTTTTAAAATGATGTATCTTGGCACCTCTGTTAGAGTAGGTGAAGGTGGCTAATACAGAGCCACACAGACCAGAAGGCTTCAGGCTCGATTCTTAGCCTGTGCTGAGTTGGCTGATCTAGGTCAGGGCAGCAGTTGGACTGAGTGTCTAAGTTTGGGGGACGGGGGGGGAAAACCAGCCAGACTTCCTGGTCCTGATCATTATCGAGTGATCCCTCTTATGGTTCAATAGCCTACCAGTGTCCACTGTCGTAAGTTCACACATGGAACTGTATCCTAGCATGTCAGTGCTTTCAGTACAGAGCGGGATAACACTGAAAATCCAAATGTGCTTTCCACAGGAAATGGTCACAAGTTTTGTTGCTGCGAAGTACTCTGTACTTTCAATCATAGCCGTAACTCCAAGAGGCTGAGAATGCAGCAGGTTTTTAAAATTCATCCTCAAGTCCCTTTCTGAATTCATATCAATGCAGAAGTTTCTAACACAAAAGGACCATTCATTGTAATTGAATGTGCTGCTTTGCTCATTTGATCACATTCCATCATTAATACCATTTCAATGACACTGGAATACACTTAAAAGTTGAGTGACAAAGACTCCTCCTCTTAAAAAAAAAATCTAGAAAAGTGTGTTTAAAGGAATAGGCACTATAGTGCCAACTTAGTGCAAGGACTTGCAACACAATTTTCTTGTTATTTGTGTTGTCATCAACCAGGGTGATGACAGAAGTAGCAGTGCAGAGTTACAACATGTTAGAACTCCAATGCATGAAGCCAAGACTGCTGGTCTGAGGTGGGTGGGGGTGGGGGTGGGGGTGGGGGTGGGGGTGGGGGGAGGAAACGTGCAGTCCCCCATACTGCTGAGGTGCTGATCTCACCTATAATGCTGTGAAGGAGCATGAGGAGGAAGTCAGAGGGCGTTCCAGTGGCTGGCTCAAATGGCAGAGAGGGGGGCCTGGAACATGTTGCCCACCCTATAGGCTATGGTTGACATGTGACCCAGGAGACTTCAACGATAGCAGAATGTAAATTGAACAAAGAAAGTATACATGGTGTCACTAAAGTATCAAATGGAGAAAAACATCCCAAGGCGCTTCACAGAGGCATAATCAGACAAAAAAAAGACAGCGAACCATTCGAGATATTAGGAGGGGTGACCAAAAGATTGGTCAAAGAGGTGGGTTAAAGGAGAGTCTTAAAGGAGAAGAGGGAGGTAAAGAAATGGAGGGATTTAGGGAGGGAATTCCAGAGCATGGGGTCAAGGTGGCTGAAGGCATGTCCGTCAATGCTGGAATGAAAGGAGAGGGGGGGCTGCATAAGAGGCCAAAGTCAGAGGAATAGTGAGTTCAAGGCATGTTGGAGGGCTGGAGGAGGTTACAGAGCTAGCTCGAGGTTGAACAAGTCAGAGGTTGTGAACATTCACATTCGTACTACTAAAGTACACCCGAGGAGGGAGTGGATGGCCAGAATGAAACAAACTATACAAGTATGTGTGCTGTATCAATTAAAAATTGGTATTGATGGTATTTATGGGTGTTGGGGAAGGGAAATATAATCGTGCAAAGATTACAACAGCAATCTTTCAAACGAGATTTTTTTCAAGTTTTTCTTTTTGCTAGTTTGAAATCTAAAGGAGAACCTTTATGATCTTAACAAGAATCATTTTTCTTCAAATATAATGGAATGTTATGTAAAGCTGCAGTCAACATAGGAGACAGAGTGCTATTTCAAAGCTGTTCCAATTTGCAAAGATTAGCTGTTTTTTTTGTACAAGACAAGAACTTCAACATTTTTTTAAAATGCACCTTTCATTTTACCTGCTCCAGTGTGAGCGTGCATTATTGTATATTTGTAACTGTATTACTGTTACTTTTCTGCATTTCATTTGTTATGGTTGCAAAATATAAAAGAAATCCTACTGGTTTCTGCGGTATATTCATTCTAATTGTAACTTGGAACATACAATAAACATTTAAAAACAAATTTGAAATTACATAATTAAATAGAAGTACTTTGACATTTCTTTTATTCTTGTACATCCCGAATTATATTTGTCTAAAATCTCTCATATCCTTTGACACATTGAGGAAGAATCAGTTATGTGCAACAACATTCTAATAAAAGGAATTAGTCACCAATCTGTGATTGTGTATTGTCCATATTGATCAGTACTAAAGTGAGGTTGACTTTTTTCTTTGGGAGTTTTGCCCTTTCTTTCCTGCAGTTGGACTCATCGTGGGGCATGGCTGACAGGGGCTGGCATCCCTCCAGATGGTTGTTATTCACTCATGAGCCTAGAAATGGTCAGCATTTTAACCATGGGGGCATCACAGCTAAACTCAACCCCACCCTCAATGACTACACACATGCAACTTTGAGCAGGGGTCACTAGATAAGAGTCAAGAATGGGAACCATGGCCAATTTATTCCCCTCCCTCATCAAAAGATGCTGAGGCCAACTGTAATGCCCTGTGCTGCCACCTTGTCCTGAGAACAGCTAGCTCAGCACAGTCTAAGGATCCAACCTGGGATCTCCCTGGTTTGTACAAGTCAGCTCCACACGAAGCACTTTAAATCCTGTTGCTCAAGTTGTTTAGAATCATAGAATGGTTACAGCACAGGAGGCCACCATTTGGCCCATCGAGCCTATGCTGGCTCTTTGTAAGAACAATCCAGTTGGCCCATTCCCCTGCTCTTTCCTCGTAGCCCTGCAACATTTTTCCCTTCAAGTATTTATCCAATTCCTTTTTGAAAGCAGATTGAATCTGCTTCCACCACCCTTTCAGGCAGCGCATTCCAGATCATAACTACATGCTGCGTAAAAAAGTTTCTCCTCATGTCGCTTTTGGTTCTTTTGCCAATCAACTTAAATCTGTGTCCTCTGGTTCTCGACCCTTCCACCAATCACCAATGGGAACCATTTCTCTTCATTCACTTTATCCCAACCCCTCATGATTTTGAACACTTCTATTAAATCTCCTTTCGACCTTCTCTGCTCTAAAGAGAACAACCCCAGCTTCTCCAGTCTATTCTCGTAACTGAAATCCCTCATCCCAGGAACCATTCTAATAAATCTTTTCTGCACCCTCTCTAAGGCCTTCACATCCTCCCTAAAGTGTGGTGCCCAGAATTGGACACAATACTCCAGTTGTGACCAAACCAGTGTTTTATAAAGGTTCAACATCATTTCGTTGCTTTTTACTTTATGCCTCTATTTATAAAGCCCAGGATCCCGTATGCTTTTTTAACCACTTTCTCAACCTGTCCTGCCACCTTCAAAGATTTGTGAACAAATACCCCGATGTCTCTCTGTTCCTGCACCCCTTTAGAATTGTACCATTTAGGTTATATTGCCTCACTTCGTTCTTCCTGCCAAAATATATAACTTTGCACTTCTCTGCGTTAAATTTCATCTGCCATGTGTTCGTCCTTTCCACCAGTCTGTCTATGTACTCTTGAAGTCTATTACTATCCTCCTCACTGTTTACTACACTTCTAAGTTTTGTGCCATCTGCAAATTTTGAAATTGTGCCCTGTACGTCCAAGTCACTAATATATATAAAAAAAGCAGCGGTCCGAATACCGATCCCTGGGGAAAAGCACTGTATACCTTCCTCTAGTCCGAAAAACAACTGTTCACCACTGCTCTCTGTTTTCTGGCACTTAGCCAATTTTGTATCCACACTGACACTGCCCTTTATTCCATGGGCTTCAATTTTGCCAACAAGCCTATTATGTGGCACTTTATCAAAAATCCTTTTGAAAGTCCATATATACAATATCAACCGCATTGCCCTCATCAATCCTCTTTGTTACCTCATCAAAAAACTCAATCAAGTTAGTTAAACACAATTTGCCTTTGACAAATCCGTGCTGGCTTTCCTTTATTAATCCACACTTGTCCAAGTGACTATTAGCTTTATCCCGGATTATCGTTTCTAAAAGCTTCCCCACCACCGGGGTTAAACTGACTGGCCTGTAGTTGCCTTTTTTGAACTAGGGTGTAACATTTGCAATTCTCCAGTCCTTTGGCACCACCCCTATATCTAACTCAGGAGGATTGAAAGATTATGGCCAGCACTTCTGCAATTTCCACCCCGACTTCCCTCAGCACCCAAGGATGCATCCCATCCGGACCGGGTGACTTATCTACTTAGTACGGCCAGCCTTTCTAGTACCTGCTCTTTATCAATTTTTAGCCCATCTAGTATCTCAACTACCTCTTTTACTGTAACTTTGGCAGCATCTTCTTCCTTGGTAAAGACAGATGCAAAGTACTCATTTAATACCTCAGCCAGGCCCTCTGCCTCCATTCGTAAGTCTCCTTTTTGATCCCTAATCAGCCCCACCCCTCCTCTTACTACCCGTTTACTATTTATATGCCTTTAGAAGACTTCTGGATTCCCTTTTATGTTAGCCATCAGTCCATTCTCATACTCTCGCTTTGCCCCTGTTATTTCCTTTTTCACTTCTCTATATTCAGCCTGGTTCTCACTTGTATTATCAACCTGACATCTGTAATATGCCTCCTTTTTTCTGCTTCATCTTACTCTCTATCTCTTTCATCATCCAGGGAGCTCTGGCTTTGGTTGCCCTACCTTTCCCCCCTGTGGGAATGTACCTAGACTGCAACCGAACCATCTCCTCTTTAAAGGCTGCCTATTGTTTGATTACAGTTTTGCCTGCCAATCTTTGATTCCAATTTACCCGGGCCAGGTCTGTTCTCAACCCACTGAAATTGGCCCTCCTCCAATTAAGTATTTTTACTCTAGGTTGCTCCTTGTCCTTTTCCATTACTAATCTAAACCTTATGATACTATAATCACTGTTTCCTAAATGATCCCCCACTGACATTTGCTCCACTTGACCCTCCTCAATCCCCAGAACCAGACCTAGCAATGCCTTCTTCCTCGTTGGACCGAAAACACACTGATCAAGAAAGTTCTCCTGAACACACTTTAGAAATTCCTCCTCCTCTATGCCCTTTACACTATTGCTATCCCAGTCTATATTAGGATAGTTGAAGTCCCCCATTATCACTAGTCTTTGGCTCTTGCACCTCTTTGTAATTTCATTGCAAATTTTCTCTTCGATATCCTTCCCACTAATTGGTGGCCTATAGAATACACCCAGTAGTGTAATGGCACCTCTATTGTTTCTTAACTCTAACCAAATAGATTCTGTCCTTGAACCCTCAAGGACATCCTCTCTCTCCAGCACTGCAATATTCTGCTTAATACTGCCACCCCTACCCTATTTTTCCTTCCCTGAACACGTTGTATTCAGGAATATTTAGTACCCAATCCTGCCCTTTTTTTGAGCCAGGTCTCCGTTATCACCACTACATCATATTCCCATGTGGCTATTTGCGCCTGCAGCTCACCAAACTTATTTACCAAGCTTCACGCATTTATACATATGCACTCTAAACTTATCTTAGACCTTCACTTATTCTCTCTTAGTCTGATGCCACCTAATACTGTACTATTTCTTACTTTAGTGCTATCTGTCTTTCCCAGTCCTTTGTGCACCTTGTTTCTCCTTTCCAATGCTACATCCTGGTGCCCATCCCCCTGCCAAATTAGTTTAAACCCTCCCCTACAGCACTAGTGAACCTCCCTGCGAGGACAATGATCCCAGCTCTGTTGAAGTGCAACCCCTCAGTCTTGAACAGCGCCCTCCTGCCCCAGAACTGGTCCCAATGCCCCAAGAATCTGAAGCCCTCTCTCTTGCACCATGTCTCTAGCCACAGATTAACCTGCCTTATCTTCCTATTTCTGTACTCACTAGCACGTGGCACTGGGAGTAATCCAGAGATTACTACCTTTGAGGTCCTGCTTTTTAACTTCCTCCCAAGCTCCTGAAACTCTGACTACAGAACATCATCCCTTTTCTTTTTTATGTCGTTGGTACCCACGTGGACCATGACTTCCCCTCTCCCCCCCTTCCACCACGCAGAATGTCCTGCACCCTTTCCATGATGTCCTTTACCCTGGCAACAGGGAGGCAACGCACCATGCGGGACTCACATCGGTGGTCACAGAAACGCCTATCTGTCCCCCTGACTATCGAATCCACTATGATTACTGCATTTCTACACTTTGTTGTACCCTCATGTGCAGTCCTTTGCCCCATGGTGTCATGTTCAGGACTGCACTCCTTCAAGATGTCATCACCTTCAGAATACCGGTTTGAGAGTGCCACACACTCAGAAGATTCCTGCACTGCCTGCCGTACCTACCCTTCTAGATGGCCACCCACTTGCTATCTTGAACTCAAGGATTTCATTTCCAACAACGTTCACCTGAGGAAGGAGGAAGCCTCCGAAAGCTTGTGAATTTAAAATAAAATTGCTGGACTATAACTTGGTGTTGTAAAATTGTTTACAATTATCCTGAACTCCGTAGCTTTGGGGTGACCACCTCCCGGAACGTATGATCCAGGAAACCTTCAGCCTCCCTGATGCTCTGCAGTTACTCCAGCTGCCCCTCAAGCTCAGAAACTCTCAGCTTGAGCTCAAGCAACTGGAGGCATTTCCTGCACATATGGCCCTCCAGAACACACAAAGCGTCCTGAAGTTCCCACATGGCGCAAGAATTGCAGGCAATGGATCTTAGCTATCTGTCAATTATATTTAGAAACCTTTTTTTTTTTAAAAGCCTAAATTGCCTTTAGATTCTCTATTAATTTACTTACCGTTTACTCCGATTAACCTACCTTTTTATTCCAGGTGTCTCAGAGCTCCTCCTCTCTTGTTCACTGTCCTTCCCCCTCTCACCAAATTCTCAAGTTCCCACTCTGTTCACAATCCACTCTGTTCGCAATGCGCTCTGCGCTTCAGCAAATAACCTTCTACTTTGTACACCTTTTGACCAAAAACAAATTTTAAAATGCCCCCACAATTTCAAAACACCATGAATTACTTTATGGAGGAGGTAGCTAATTTAACAGGACATAAAAGGATTTTACTCCAAAATTTGAAGTTTTTTGCCGATCGAATCATACATCTTTACACTGTAATCACAACATAGTCCATTTCATTCATTACTACAACTTGCATTTATATAGCCCCTTTAAAGTAGAAATACATCCCAATGCACTTCACAGGAGCATAATCAGGAAAAAAAAATGGACACTGAACCATACGAGATATTAGGAGCGGAGACCAAAGACATAGTCAAAGAGATGGGTTAAAGGAGGGTCTTAAAGGAGGAGGGGGAAGTTCAGAAGCATGATTTAGGAGGGAATTTCAGAGCAAGGGATTTAGACGGCTGAAGGCATGGCTTCCTATACTGGAGTGAAGGGGGAAGCACAAGAAGCCAGAGTCAGACGAACAAGTGAGTTCAAGGCACGTTGTAGGACTGGAGGAAGCATCAGAGATAGCATGGGATTGAACAGGACAGAGGCTGTGAACATTCTCATTTGTACTACTGAAGTGAAGAAGACTTGCATTAATATAGCGACTTTCACGACCGTAGGACGCCCCAAAGCACCTTTCAGCCAATTAAGTACTTTTGAAGTGTAGTCACAATGTAGGAAAGTACACCTACAGTGAGTGGATAGCCAGACTTAAACAAAATATTTTTACTATACAAGTACGTCTTCTGTATCAATTAAAAATTGGTATTGATAGTATTCATGGATGTGGGAAAGGGAAATAAAATGGTGCAAAGATTAAAATAGCAATATTTCAAAATAATTTTTTTCAAATTTTACTTTCATGAGTTTAAAATCTAAATAAGAACCTTTGTGACTTGAACAGGAATAATTTCTCAGAATCTGGGAACTCCTGCAGTAGAGCATTGGAACAATCAAATCAAGGGGCTGTTGCACTGAATCCCTGGGCTCAATAGATACCGAAACTTGCTTTCCCTCATTTGGCAAAGTTCACTAGTCCTTGGCCAAGCTGTTAAGGGTATTGTGCAGCAGCAAAACACTTTTCTCAATGGAATAGGAAAACTTGGTAGCACTCCCAAGCCTCTGATCAATAGAAGTGAATGAACTAGTTACTTATAATAGTAGCAACTGAAATCTCAATAGCTCTGATGGCCCCATTCTGCCATCTGGATGAAATATAGTAGCATGGTGGAACTGAACCTAAAGGAAGAAAATAACAGTTAAAAAATCTGCAGTCTTTCAAATTTTATTCAATGAGAAAATGTTTATAAATACACACATTTAATGCTTTACATGTAGTTGTCAATCTCTATTTATCTGGCCTCTGAAAAGGGTGTCCAATTTGGACATTGATTAAAACTTGTCATTCTTAGGTCCCATTTACCGTACAGCATTAGTCGCATTGGCATCCTGACTTGGGTGGCCAATGAGATGACTGTGCTGCCTCCAGAGGCTCCAAGACTCATCTAAAGAGGTGGTTTTTGGCAGCACCTCCAAAATGAGTGCTGGCCTTAGTTCAATATAAATGCTGTCGAAGAAGAAGAGGCTAGCATCTTTTTTGGTCACTGGCAAGCTGAGTGACTCAGTCCTCTTTACCCATGCAGAGCAGCACTGCATTTTTGTTGCTCTCTGACACAGATGTACCTTTCCTAGCCTTGTGGGACGATCAAACAGCCAGAAAACAGAATTATAAATTGTGAATTAAAGACAACTGGACACATGTGATGCTGTTTCTGGTACCGTAGAATTTACCTTGCAGATAAATAGGACTAATTATACAGGATAGTAATATAAAAAGGCCTGTAGACATTGTCACTTGCTATTCTTAAAAAAAACAATACTTGTACGACTTGTCTTACAAAAGTGCATTTCAGCAATCTTTTATTTAAAATACATAGGAATAAAAATATATGTACAATTATGAAAAATACAAATTAAACATGAATTCGTAACCCATAGTGAAACAAGTGCTAAATCGACATTCACTTTTTACACATTAGGAAAGCCATAATACGCTGCATTCTTTCAACAAAATCCTTATTCTTACAGCTTGAACTGTTATAAGTAACAGTGCTATAGGCTTTGAGTTTATATCCATAAACAGGATAAAAAGTCGAAGTCTAGAGTTCTGGCCAATTAAACAGTGAAATGAATTCAGGGATTGTGTGCTAAAAGAACCCTTGTTACCTAATCTGATATCTCACAAAACATATTTTACAACCAGGTCAAATATGTTTCAGGATCCTCTAGTAAAGGTAATGCAAAATGTGGATTTTTTTTTGGAGGGGGTGTAGGAGGTGTATACAATATCACAGATTTTACTTAACTGCATTACAACCATACATTATCCTGTTGAATTCTCAGCTTTTGTTCAGGAAATATTACAGTACTAGACAACAGCAACAAACCAAAATACAATTTGAAGTCTCAAAATAGAGGAGATACAAAATCCTGATTCAATCTCACCTATATTTACAGGTTCCCAGTATTAAGAGGCAGAAGAAGCAACTCTGACCCAATTACCAGCATGTGGGAGTGGCCTACCTCAGGAACACTCATTTTAATGGTTGAAGGGTTAAAGTACTGAAATTACCAATGTAGGTTCTGCATGCACTGAGTGTGATGGAAAATGATAGTCATGGATAGAGGCTCATTGTGTTTTTTTTTTAAAAATCAGCTCTGGGCTGAAGATCCCATTTTCCACTTATAGGATTACCTTGCAGGATCAAGGGATCTGAACTGTACCAACAGGTACCAAAAACAAAAGACTACTATTGTTTCTGGTTGGGGAAGCTACATACAAGCCAGCAAGCTAAGAATCACATGCGGACTGAGCAGTTAATGATCCCAAAAGACTGTGGTCTTTGCCTCTGATTACAATGTTTATATTTTGCTGCCAAGAGTTCTGGAAAAACACACCTTCTCAGATGGGTCTTGGAGCGCATAGAGGCAGCAGTGTAGCCTTATCTACCTGTACTGCCACTAGAATCTTTATAAGATGAATGCTCATTACAGCACATAGACCTGTAAAGCGGATTAGGAGGGGGCCCATGGCCCACATTGGTTAAATGAAAAAGTTGCTAAAGATTACAAAATTCTTGTCTTGAATTCTTGTAGGATCTGAAAAAACAAAAATATTAGTACTGAAGCATTTTATTGAGGTTTATGGTGTACCTGTACAACCTTCCTTAGAGAATACTGTAATATGTCAAAATGTCTATCATTGTGCTTGGAATATGTAAATGTACAGGAATAAATGCAGAACTCCACAGACACTCAGTGAAACTATTGGAAAGGTCGAATGTTGTTTGAAGCCGGAGACAATGAAGATGATTTTGATAAGGATGTCACTACAAGATCTCCACTAAAGTCAAGGCCACGTCCTTCTTTTTCCTGAAAAGTAAATATATTTAACATTAAGAAGTAGTAAACTATTTTTTAAGTCACTAGTCAAACACTATCTGACATCACTGGGTTCATACAAATTTGCGATAAATGACCATGGAAAAAAAAATCAGCTTTGCATTTGACTAGTTTGGCCAATTTAGTCTGTGACTTCTTACTGTGCAGTAATCCCGCTAGTTAACGTTAATCAGCAGCCCCCCACCCCATCAAAAAAAAAAAATCTAGAACTGCGTCTTGGAGCTGATACAGCAAGTCTCCAGTGTCAAGAGGAGATAACAAGGCTTTTTTCCTAACACATAGGGCATGTCTTCAGCTATATTTCCCTTCACTACATTGTAGAGAAAGCACTTTACATTAAAAATGATCCTAAACAGTAAAGCTCCCTTCTGATCTTATGAGGACCATGCAGTTTTTTTTTTTTAAGTTGTTGCAGCTTCTCGAAGGGTAACTGATAGCCCTCTTATTTTATTAAGAAAAACAATTTACATACAAGCTCTAGTTTATGTAGATTTAGAGAACAGAGCGAAGGCTGTCAACAGTGCAACATGAGCCTGTGTTAACCGGATTCTTTATTTCTAGTAAACAGTATATAGAGATTATATATAGTAGAGATTAAATAGAATTGCAAGCTACAACCTGCATTTCTATACTGCTCTTCAGATGTAGGTAAACACCTCAAATGCTTTATATTGAGGACTAAAACATGAATGCTGAGCAAGTGGGTAATGTGTGAAAGTGGAGGAGCAATGGCACAGTTTAACAGTAGGACTCAGTGGACGTTTTTGAACGAAGGGAGAGAGGTGGCAAGGCAGAGGGATCTGAGCAGTGTTCCAGAGGGCACGAGCATAGTGGCTGAACAAACGATGAGGAAACACCCAATGTTAGAGAAGTGGAGGGTGTGTTAGGGGCATAAGGCAGGAGGCGATCATTAAGGTAGGATGGGTGAGATTACAGAGGGATCTGAAAGCGAGGACAAGACCTCAATTAAGTCAATGGGGCATGGGAAACCAGTGGAGCTGGAAGTAGACAAGGGTGATGGGAGTGTGAGGGCACAGACTGGAGCATTTTGGATGAGTTGAAGACTGTGGAGGATTGAAGCAGAATGACCTAGTTAGGAGAATGTTAGAGAAGTCAAACCTTAAGTGTGTCACCCTTGGCTCAGAGGTAGCACTATTGCCTCCGAGTCAGAAGGTTGTAGGTTCAAACATCACTCCAGAGACTTGAGCATATAATCTAGGCTGACACTTCAGTGTAGTACTGAGGGAGTGCTGCACTGGTGGAGGTGCCATCTTTCGGATTAGATGTTAACTCGAGGTCCCTTGCCCTCTCAGGTGGGCATATAAGATTCCGTCGCACAATTCGAAGAGCGGGGGAGTTCTCCTGGTGTCTTGGCCAATATTTATCCTTCAACCAACATCATAAACAAGCAATCTAATTGCTGTTTGTGGGACCTTGCTGTGTACAAATTGGCTGTTGCTTTTCCCTGCATTATGACAATGACATCACTTCAAAAGAACTGCTTTGGGATGTCCTGGTATCATGAAATTCTTTTTCGTCTTTCTTAAGTTGAAGAAGGCATGGACTAGACTATTAGTAGCTGAGAGCGAGAGACAGAGGCAGACACAAGCAGTCATGGAAGTGGAAGATACCAGCTCTGAACATGTGTGTGGAAGCTTCTGGATGATGTCACTAAGGGGCAGCACATAGATGCAGAAGAGGGGCCAAACTATTCCATTTAAGATCTATCTTTGGTTAACAGCATGTTTGTTTCATGTATGCATTTCCTCTCATTCATTTCAAAGTGACTAAGTTCTAACAAGTGGGAGATATTCCTCTGATAAGCAAGTTTGTCATCAGTGCCAATATAAACTACTGTGCTGAATCCAACAAATTCTAACTAATCAATTTTAGAAAATGTGAAGTAATTGTGCTGTTTTTAATAGGTTTCTCTACATAAGTGATTTAGAAGTGGTCGTTAGGTTGTACAGAATAGCATAAAAGTAAGTTCCTATTGAATTCAGTTTCACAACCATTGGGCAAAGAAAGTAGAGATTGAAGGGGGGGGGGGGTTTCTAATTCACATTTGGCTATTTGGCCTTTGAGGGACATCTTCATTCTTTGAATGGATGCATTCTCTGTATACTGCAGGTTAAGCCCAGGCCAATAACTACATGGATGTGGCCCTTTCAGATATTTTAGCATCAGTGATGTCATATGCATAACCTTCCATTATCATTCCATATAAATGGCACCACCTCCATGTTGATGCAGCAATGCCTCTCTGAGGAGCCATAAAATAAAATACAAAGATTTTAAGAATCCAATAGTACCAAGGAGGAAGGGGGAGTTCTTCATGTCCTGGAGGGCATGAAAATCCTGCACAGTTAAGTCCTCTTGGCCAAAAGATCCAAGGAAAAATGTTTAGTGGTCGCATATGGGTTACTCCCCAGTAGCAAGCTGCAGATGCTATCTACATTGACCGTTTTGAGCTTAGCCCATGACACAGATGTTGTCCAACAGAATGATCTTAGACTCTACTAAGTTTCATACCTGTAAAAATTAAGGTAGTGGATTAACTAGTCACTTTGCCAACTGCCATCTAAATATGGTCGTTCCCAGAATACATACTGCATAAGACATACCAGGCTAGCCAGCTTTACAAATGAATTTTATTCTATCAACACAAGAACACACATCACCTTCAGCATCTACAAAATGGAGCTGATGCTTGACTTTCAATTTCTGAGATCATCCTTCCCTTCTCTGGCCTGGGGTCAGAAAGGCCAATTGTTCTACCCTCACTGCTACTGGTTGAGATCAGCTAACTCATCACAGGCCAGGGATTGAACCTTATACCTTCCTGGTTTGTACATCGCAGGCCAATGTGACATGATGCTCTAATTTAATACAAAACAGCATCACAAAGTACACTGTACATACCGCTCTGTAGTCAAGAAACATTTCTTTGAAAGCCAGGAAATCTGTGAAAGTCAGTAACATGTCAAATATATCTCCAGATATCTCATCTTTATGTTGCCTGTAACAAAGCATAATAGCACAATCTTTACTGTGTTTTTAATCCTCTTAAATCTCACAGAAGATTATATATTTATCACCTATAATACTTCAATTTTAGATACTGACCACTTTCTGAAATCCTTACGTTTACCAAAAGATGCAGCAAGGTCCTGAAAAACTGCGGGGGGAGATTTACAAGTCTGGCACAAATCGGGCCTGATATCAATGGTGCACCCACGTGCCCGACCAAGGACACAATTGGCAGGCCTGAATCACATTCAGGTTCGGGCCTCATGTAAATTTTACCGATGCATGGAGGCAGCCTGCAGGTACGATCGTGAATGCTCCTGACCCTATAAAAATCTTAAAGAGAAAGAAACTTACCTATTCTGAGTGACCTCCAGCAGTCCCTTCAGGAGCCACTGGTTAGGCAGCTCAAAGCCTGGAAAAACTGGGACCAGCATGCACTTTGCATGCTCTGCCTATTCCTCCATAAGAATTGTAATCGGGGGTCCTACAACAGTGAAGAACCCCAATTTGCATATTTAAATAGCCTCCCACTTGTTTTGGGCAGGAGTGCTGGGCACCCATTTACAGGCCTGTCTGAAAATTGAATCAGGTGGGCATAAGAACATAAGAAATAGAAGCAGGAGTAGGCCATCCGGCCCCTCGAGTCTGCTCCGCCATTCAACAAGATCATGGCTGATCTTCTACCTCAATGCCATTTTCCTGCACTATCCCCATACCCCTTGGTGCCTTTAATATCTAGAAATCTATCGATCTCTGTGTTGAATGCACTCAATGACTGAGCCTCCACAGCCCTCTGGGGTAGAGAATTCCAAAGATTCACCACCCTGAGTGAAGAAATTTCTCCTCATCTCAGTCCTAAATAGCCTACCCCTGGTTCTAGACACCCCAGCCAGGGGAAATATCCTCCCTGCATCTACCCTGTCGAGCCCTGTAAGAATTTTGTATTTTTCAATGAGCGTCCAAGGTCCCCCCAAGATTACCCTTGACTTGTGCGTTTTTCAGACGAGAAATGGATAGCTGGCAGTTGAAAATCCCTCCCCCAGCAAGTTGCTACATGTGCCACTTAGTCTGCTACTGGGTAAAAACTAAGTAATCCTCATAGAAATTATGGATACCACTATCACTTTTAGTCATCTGAGTAATATTATTTCATCTTTTGCATCTCTCAGATTATTTCACTTGTTTTAAATATTTGAATACAATTTGTAACAGTGTAGCGCTCAACACATTGTTAAAAAAAATTGCAACATCAGAATTGTTCTTGAACAGGTAGTGCATTTCTGGATGTTACATTTATTGATGTTTCATATCTTGCTTTAGATCTGCTCTTTAAAGGTAGCCTGGAAGCATCCATTTTATGCAGAATTCCCCAACTTCTCTAACGTGACACCATGAAGTTCTGGTCCAGCGCTCATATGAATGGTATTTATAATCTTACGTCCTCGTTCATTATGCCTTTGTATGGGGTGGGGGAGAGAAAGAGTTCCACCCAAAGTGTTTACTTCAAGGATATCTCTAGCCAGCAGTTGTAAAGTAGGGTAAGCATGCAAATATCTTCTATTGCAACATTTATGATTATGGGGCAATTCATCAGACTACACTTAGAATCATAGAAAGGTTACAGCACAGAATGAGGACATTTGGCCCATCGAGTCCGCGCCAGCTCTGTGCAAGAGCAATTGAGCAAGTCCCACTCCCCAGCCCTTTCCCCGTAGCCCTGCAAATTTTTTCCTTTCAAATATTTAACCAGTTCCTCTTTGAAGGCCATGATTGAATCTGCCTCCATCACCCCTTCGGGCAGTGCATTCCAGATCCGAACCACTCGCTGTGCAAAAAAGTTTTCCTCATGTCACCTTTGGTTCTTTTGCCAATCACCTTAAATTTATGTCCTCTAGTGCTTGACTCTTCCGCCAATGGGAACAGTTTCTCTCTATCTACTCTGTCCAGACCCTTCATGATTTTGAATATCTCTATCAAATCTCCTCGCAACCGCCTCTATTCCAAGGAGAGCAACCCCAGTTTCTTCAGTCTATCCACGTAACTAAAGTCCGTCATCCCTAGAATCATTCTAGTAAATCTCTTGTGCACCCTCTCTAAGGCCTTCATATTTTTCCTGAAGTGCGGTTCCCAGAACTGTATACAATACTCCAATTGAGGCCGAACAAGTGTTTTATAAAAGGTTCATCATGACTTCCATACTTTTGTACTTTATGCCTCTGTTTATAAAGCCCAGGATTCTGTATACTTTTTTAAACCACTTTCTCAACCTACCCTGCCACCTTCAATGATTTGCGTACATATACCCCCAGATCTCTCCCTTTTTTTTATATTCGTTCATGGGATGTGGGCGTCGCTGGCAAGGCCAGCATTTATTGCCCATCCTTAATTGCCCTTGAGAAGGTGGTGGTGAGCCACCTTCTTGAACCGCTGCAGTCAGTGTGGTGAAGGTTCTCCCACAGTGCTGTTAGGAAGGGAGTTCCAGGATTTTGACCCAGTGACGATGAAGGAACAGCGATATATTTACTGATGTTGGTGGAGGGAGGGATGTTATTCGGGACACGAAACGTTCCTGCTCTTCAAATAATGCCCTGGGATCTTTACCATCCACCTGAACAGGCCGGCAGGGCCGCAGTTTAAAGCGTCATCTAAGGGAAGGCACCTCCATAATGGAAATCGCGGAGGTACTGGCCATAATCTTCCAAACATCCGTAGATACAGGGGTGGTGCCAGAGGACTGGAGAATTGCAAATGTTACACCCTTGTTCAAAAAGGGGTGTAAGGATAAACCCAGCAGCTACAGGCCAGTCAGTTTAACCTCAGTGGTGGGGAAACTTTTAGAGACGATAATCCAGGACAGAATTAACAGTCATTTGGACAAGTGTGGATTGATTAGGGAAAGCCAGCATGGATTTGTCCAAGGTAACCTGATAGAGTTTTTTGATGAGGGCAATGCTGTTGATGTAGTGTATACAGACTTTCAAAAGGTGTTTGATAAAGTGCTGCATAATAGGCTTGCTATTAAGATTATGGCCCATGGAATAAAAGGGGCAGTAGCTACACCGATACAGAATTGGGTAAGTGACAGGAAACAGAGAGTAGTGGTGAACAGTTGTTTTTTGGACTGGAGGGAGGTGTACAGTGGTTTTCGCCAGGGGTTGGTGCTGGGACCACTGCTTTTCTTGATCTATATTAATGGCTTGGACCTGGGAGAACAGGACACAATTTCAAAATTTGCAGGGGACACAAAACTTCGAAGGGTAGTGAACAGTGAGGAGGATAGTGATAGGCTTCAAGAGGATATAGACAGGCTGGTGGCAAGGGCAGACACGTGGCAGAAAAATGTGAAGTGATACATTTCGTTAGGAAGAACGAGGAGAGGTAATATAATCTAGAGGGCACAACTCTAAAAGGGGTACAGGAACAGAGAGATCTGGTGGTATATGTGCACAAATCGTTGAAGGTGGCAGAGCAGGTTGAGAAAGCGGTTAAATAAGCATACGGGATCCTGGGCTTTATAAATAGAGGCATAGAATACAGAAGTATGGAAGTCATGATGAACCTTTATAAAACACTGGTTCGGCCACAACTGGAGTATTGAGTCCAGTTCTGGGCACTGCACTTCAGAAAAGACGTGAAGGCCTTTGAGAGGGTGCAGAAGAGATTTGCTAGAATGATTCCAGGGATGAGGGACTTTAGTTATGTGAATAAACTGGAGAAGCTGGGCTTGTTCTCCTTGGTTGCGAGGAGATTTGATAGAGGTATTCAAAATCATGAAGGATCCAGACAGAGTAGATAGAGAGAAACTGTTCCCATTGGCAGAGCGGTCAAGGACCAGAGGACCTAGATTTAAGGTGATTGGCAAAAGAACCAAAGGTGACATGAGGAAATCTTTTTTACACAGCGAGTGTTTAGGATCTGGAATGCACTGCCTGAGGGGGTGGTGGAGGCAGATTCAATCATGGCCTTCAAAAGGGAACTGAATAAGTACTTGAAAGGCAAAAAATTTGCAGGGCGGGGGAGTGGGACTAGCTGGATTACCCTTGCATTGAGCCAGCTCGGACTCGATGGGCCGAATGGCCTCCTTCCATGCTGTAACCTTTCTATATTTCCAAGTCGGGATGGTGTGTGACTTGGAGGGGAACGTACAGGTGATGTTGTTCCCATGTGCCTGCTGCCCTTGTCCTTCTAGGTGGTAGAGGTCGCGGGTTTGGGAGGTGCTGTCGAAGAAGCCTTGGCGAGTTGCTGCAGTGCATCCTATGGACAGTACACACTGCAGCCACAGTGCGCCGGTGGTGAAGGAAGTGAATGTTTAGGGTGGTGGATGGGATTCCAATCAAGCAGGCCGCTTTGTCCTGGATGGTGTCAAGCTTCTTGAGTGTTGTTGGAGCTGCACTCATCCAGGCAAGTGGAGGGTATTCCATCACACTCCTGACTTGTGCCTTGTAGATGGTGGAAAGGCTTTGGAGAGTCAGGAGGTGAGATGCTCGCCGCAGAATACCCAGCCTCTGACCTGCTTTTGTAGCCACAGTATTTATATGGCTGGTCCAGTTAAGTTTCTGGTCAATGGTGACCCCCAGGATGTTGATAGTGGGGATTCGGTGATGGTAATGCCGTTGAATGTTAAAGGGAGGTGGTTAGACTCTCTCTTGTTGGAGATGGACATTGCCTGGCACTTGTCTGGCCCTTTTAGAGTTGTGCCCTCTAGTTTATATTGCCTCTCCTTGTTCTTCCTACTGAAATGTATCACTTGGCATTTTTCTGAGTTAAATTTCACATGTCCACCCATGCCACCAGCCTGTCTATGTCCTCTTGAAGTCTACCACTATCCTCCTCACTGTGTACTACCCTTCCAAGTTTTGTGTCATCTGCAAATTTTGAAATTGTGCCCTGTACACCCAAGTCCAAGTCATTAACATATATCAAGAAAAGCAGTGGTCCCAGCACTGACCCCCTCCAGTCCGAAAAACAACCACTCACCACTACTCTCCATTTCCTGTCCTTTAGCCAATTCCGTACCCATGTTGCTACTGCCCCCTTTATTCCATGGGCTGCAATCTTGATGATAAGCCTACCATGCGGCACTTTATCAAACACCTTTTGAAAGTCCATATACACCACATCAACTGCAATGCCCTCATCTGCCCTCTCTGTTACCACATCAAAAAACTCTATCAGCTTAGTTAAACACTACTTTAGGGAAAGCCAGCACGGATTTGTTAATCAATCCACCCTCATCCAAATGACTGTTAATTCTGTCCCAGATTATCGTTTCTAAAAGTTTTCCCCACCACTGAGGTTAAACTCACTGTCCTGTAGTTGCTTTTTCGAACAAGGGTGTAACATTTGCAATTCTCCAGTCCTCTGGCACCACCCCGGTATCTATGGACGTTTAGAAGACTACGGTCAGTACATCCGCAATTTACACCCTTACTTCCCTCAGGAACCTAGAATGCATCCCATCCGTACCAGTGACTTATCTACTTTAAGTACAGCTAGTCTTTCAAGTACCTCTACTTTATCAATTTTTAGCTCATCCAGTATCTCAACTATATCTTCCTTTACTGAGACTCTGGCAGCACCTTCTTCCTTGGTAAAGACAGATGCAAAGTACTCATTTAGTACCTTGGCCATGCTTCCTGCCTCCAGGAGTAGATCTCCTTTTTGGTCCCCAATCGGCCCCACCCCTCATCTTACTACCCGTTTACATGCCTGTAGAAGACTTTTGGATTCCGTTTTATGTTAGTTGCCAGTCTATTTTCATACTCTCTTTGCCCCTCTTACTTTCTTTTTCACTTCCCCTTTGAACTTTCTATATTCTGCCTGGTTCTCACTTGTGTTATCAACCTGCCATCTGTCATATGCCCCTTTTTTCTGTTTCATCTTACTCACTATCTCTTTTGTCATCCAGAGAGCTCTGGCTTTAGTTGCCCTCCCTTTCTATCTCGTGCGAATGTGCCTAGACTGTACCCGAACCATCTCCTCCTTAAAGGCTGCCCACTGTTCAATTACAGTTTTGCCTGCCAATCTTTGATTCCAATTTACCCAGGCCAGATCTGTTCTCATCCCATTGAAATTGGCCCTCCTCCAATTGAGTATTTTTACTTTAGAGTGGTCCGTGTCCTTTTCCGTAGCTATTCTAAACTTTATGATACTGTGATCGCTGCTCCCCCACTAACACTTGCTCCACTTGGCCCTCATTCCCTAGAACCAAGTCCAGCAATGCCTCCTTCCTCGTTGGGCCGGAAACGTACTGGTTAAGAAAGTTATCCTGAACAATTTCAAAAATTCCTCCCCCTCTGTGCCCCTTATATTATTATTGTTATCCCAGTCTATATTAGGATAGTTGAAATCCCCAGTTATCACTAATCTATAGCTTTTGAACCTCTATAATTTCCCTGCAAATTTGCTCCTCTAGATCCTTCCCACTAGTTGGTGGCCTATAGAATACACCCAGTAGTGTAATGACACCTCTTTTATTTCTTAACTCTAACCAAATAGATTCTGTCCTTGACCCCCAAAGGGCATCCTCTCTCTCCAGGACTGCAATATTCTCCTTAATCAATACTGCCACCACCTCCCCCCGCCCTCCTTTCTTTCCTGAACATCTTGTATCCAGGAATATTTAGTACCCAATCATGCCCCTTTTGGAGCCAGGTCTCCGTTATCGCCATGACATCATATGCCCTTGTGGCTATTTGCGCCTGCAGCTCACCAACCTTGTTTATCATGCAAGCACTACAAACCAGTCTTAAACTTTCTTGTACTCACTCTCAGTCTGATTCCACCTAATACTATACTATTACTTGCTCTAGTGCTATCTTTCTCCCCCAATTCTTTGTGGACCTTGTTTCTCCTTCCCATTGCTACATCCTGGTGCCCATCCTCCTGCCAAATTAGTTTAAACCCTCCCCCCCAACAGCACTAGCAAACCTCCCCGCGAGGACATTGGTCCCAGCTCTGTTGAGGTGCAACCCATCCGGCCTGTATAGGTTCCACCTTCCCCAGAACTGGTCCCAATGTCCCTGGAATCTAAAGATCTCCCTCCTGCACCGTCTTTCCAGCCACACATTCATCTGCTCTATCCTCCTATTTCTATGCTCACTAGCCCGTGGCACCGGAGCAATCTGGAGATTACGACCTTTGAGGTCCTACTTCTTAATCTCTTTCCTAACTCCTTAAAATCTGCCTGCAGGACCTCATCCCTCAATGTCATTGGTACCGATATGGACCACGACCTCTGGCTGTTCACCACCACCCCCCCCAAAATGTTCTGCAGCTGCTCAGTGACATCCTTGACCCTGGCACCAGGGAGGCAGCATACCATCCTGGAATCATATCTGCAGTCGCAGAAATGCCTGTCTGCTCCCTTAACGATAGAACCCCCTTTCTCCTCCCCCCCTGCACAGCTGAGCCATCCTTGATTCTGGTTGCACTCTGCAGAGGAATCCTCTCCCTTACCAGTATTCAGAATACTGGTTAGAGAGTGAGATACACTCAGGGGACTCCTGCACTACCTGCCTGGTCCTCCTGGTCTGTCTGGCGGTCACCCAGTCGCTCTCTTAAGCTGCGGGTGACCACCTCCTGAAACGTGCTATCCAAGTAGCTCTCAACCTCACGGATGCACTGCAGTGATGCCAGCTGCTGCTCAAGCTCTTCCAACTCTTCCCTTTTAAAAACCAAGAGCTGAATCAT
Organism: Heptranchias perlo; assembly: GCF_035084215.1. NCBI lineage: Eukaryota > Metazoa > Chordata > Chondrichthyes > Hexanchiformes > Hexanchidae > Heptranchias > Heptranchias perlo. Next base: position 22,246,599 of record NC_090340.1, on the reverse strand, counting down.
GGTTGCCAATTTTTTACAGCACCGCCCCAAGACTTTCAAGGAGCTATATAATGTCATTGAAAATAATAGAGAAAGTAGCATTTAACTGCTCAGCTGCCAAATTTTCACCCAAGTTGGTCCCACAAACAATTTGTAGATTGCAGTCAGAAGAGATCACTATTTGAAGTTTTCTGACTAACAACCATACAAAAAGTTACCACACAGTATCTCAAAAACAAAACCAAGGAAATTCACTATTAACAGTCATATGCTTTCAAAAAGCATAAATTAAATTTTCACCATTCAGTTTATAGCACCACCTGGTGATGACATTTCAAATGGCACTAATTAATTTTCACAATAGCTGCATTAATAACATTTGCCAGACCTTTTGCTGGATTTACTAATCGCATTCTTCAATTATGGTCACCACCAAAGTATGGTCTCATACTTCACCTACTTAACAAGATTCCCTGCATTCCAAAAGAAAGTAATCACACCAAGTGCTTGTCGGCATTCTGCTGGGAAAAAGCACTATAAAAATGCAATCATTTATTTAATATTGAGCCAGATAGTCTTGGAATTTAGAGACATGCCTGCCTCCTGCAGCAATAGCATTTTAAAACCCAGTTTCGCACAGGTGTTGGAATCTGCACATTGTATTTTTTTTGCAGGAAATAATATCCTGAATTTACTTTGGCTGCCGTCTCAACTTCAGCTTTTCGTTTTTTTCCCCCTAACGTTCATTTTTTCTGCATTACCTCTCACACACCAATCCTTAGGTTACACGTTTTTGCCAATACAGTTCCACATCCATCTTTTGGGTGTGAGAAACCATCCCCGGGTCGCTCAATATGTGATTTACATTATCTCCCTGTAAGCGCCCAGCTGGCACCTTCTCCCAATGCTCCAAGAGCAGGAACTCACCATGTGGGAAACTGCATCTTTGCCCATACCTTGGACACAGTATACAATATGTTGCACCAAGGCACCATCCTCTCAATTTGAGCTTTTCTGCTAATAGCATTAGTTATTAGGTTGATATCCTTTATTTCATCTTGTTCATTTCTTTCAAAAGAAACTTGAATTTCCTCTAGCTCGCTTCCAAAATAACCGTCTTCTCTACTGGCAATTTTCTTCCCTCCCCTGATTCCTGAAGATGTTGACTCATTGCCGACCTTTGGTTCCAGGGGTACAGGTTGACATCTGCTACCTCATCCAAATGGCCATTACTCACATATGAGGCTGGACTGTGCCAGAAGGCTATTTTCTCATGGTGGTGGGGGAGGGGGGAATGGGGGCATCACAGCTAAGCTTGATCCTGTCCCCACCTAGTGTCCATGCACAGATACACTTCTAACAGGGGACACGGGACAAAAAATGGGAACGGGAACCTTGGTTGACATCCCCCCTCTAATCGAGCAGCATTTAAGGCCATTTATAATGCCTCACCCACCACCCCTCCTGAGATCAATTCACTTGTCAGAGACTCGGGCTTGAACCAGGATTCCTAGTTTGTACTGCTCAGCTACTCACTCGATATACAGGAGACTCGAGCTTACTTTTGAGTGCATTAAATTAACAAAATTAGAAAATGTACCACATTTCACAAAAGCTAACCTGTACCTAGTTGACTATTCCCCCTCCCCCTGCCAAGTTGCTTAACTTACTGTAGTGATGTATTGAATGTAGTCATATTGAAGGCTGGTATCCTTTCTATCAACTGCTGCTCAATGTACTTCTCTAACAAATCAATCTGGGGAAAAAACAGCCACCGTTAATTACAGCTTGTTGGGCATAAAACATTAAAATGCTTGATTTTATGCGGATGGAATACTAACAGCTCGTGTAAGTAGAACAAAAAAATGCTGTTGGCCCAACATGCTGAACCTACACCTTACCAAAAGAAAAAATCTTGAGTAACACAAGTCACGTTCTCAAAGCAAGAATCATATATGCCAATCGTGTAATTAGAGACCAAACTTTTTTTAAAAAAAAGAATCACATGTGGAACTTTATACCTTTTGAAGATCAGATCCACTGAACAGCCCTCATCCATAGAGCAATACATGAACATAAGGATTTTTAAAAATTATTCGTTCATGGGATGTGGGCGTCGCTGGCGAGGCCAGCATTTATTGCCCATCCCTAATTGCCATCGAGAAGGTGGTGGTGAGCCGCCTTCTTGAACCGCTGCAGTCCGTGTGGTGAGGGTTCTCCCACAGTGCTGGTAGGTAGGGAGTTCCAGGATTTGACCCAGCGATGACGAAGGAACGGCGATATACTTCCAAGTCGGGATGGTGTGTGACTTGGAGGGGAACGTGCAGGTGGTGTTGTTCCCATGTGCCCGCTGCCCTTGACCTTCTAGGTGGTAGAGGTCACGGGTTTGGGAGGTGCTGTCGAAGAAGCCTTGGCGAGTCGCTGCAGTGCATCCTGTGGATGGTGCACACTGCAGCCACAGTGCGCCGGTGGTGAAGGGTGTGAATGTTTAGGGTGGTGGATGGGGTGCCAATCAAGCGGGCTGCTTTGTCCTGGATGGCGTCGAGCTTCTTGAGTGTCGTTGGAGCTGCACTCATCCAGGCAAGTGGAGAGTATTCCATCACACTCCTGACTTGTGCCTTGTAGATGGTGGAAAGATTTTGAGGAGTCAGGTGGTGAGTCACTTGCTGCAGAATACCCAGCCTCTGACCTGCTCTTGTAGCCACAGTATTTATATGGCTGGTCCAGTTAAGTTTCTGGTCAATGGTGACCCCCAGGATGTTCATGATGGGGGATTCGGCGATGGTAATGCCGTTGAATGTCAAGGGAAGGTGGTTAGACTCTCTCTCTTGTTGGAGATGGTCATTGCCTGGCACGAATGTTACTTGCCACTTATCAGCCCAAGCCTGGATGTTGTCCAGGTCTTGCTGCACGCGGGCACGGACTGCTTCATTATCTGAGGGGTTGCGAATGGAACTGAACACTGTGCAATCATCAGTGAACATCCCCATTTCTGGCCTTATGATGGAGGGAAGGTCATTGATGAAGCAGCTGAAGATGGTTGGGCCGAGGGCACTGCCCTGAGGAACTCCTGCAGCAATGTCCTGGGGCTGAGACGATTGGCCTCCAACAACCATTGCCATCTTCCTTTGTGCTAGATATGACGAGCCACTGGAGAGTTTTCCCCGATTCCCATTGTCTTCAATTTTACTAGGGCTCCTTGGTGCCACACTCGGTCAAATGCTGCCTTGATGTCAAGGGCAGTCACTCTCACCTCACCTCTGGAATTCAGCTCTTTTGTCCATGTTTGGACCAACGCTGTAATGAGATCTGGAGCCGAGTGGTCCTCGCGGAATCCAACCTGAGCATCGGTGAGCAGGTTATTGGTGAGTAAGTGCCGCTTGATAGAGCTGTCGATGACACCTTCCATCACTTCGCTGACGATTGAGAGTAGACTAATGGGGTGGTAATTGGCCGGATTGGATTTGTCCTGCTTTTTGTGGACAGGACATACCTGGGCAATTTTCCACATTGTGGGGTAGATGCTAGTGTTGTAGCTGTACTGGAACAGTTTGGCTAGAGGCGCGGATAGTTCTGGAGTACGTCTTCAGCACTACAGCCGGTATGTTGCCGGGGCCCATAGCCTTTGCTGTATCCAGTGCACTCAGCCGTTTCTTGATATCACGTGGAGTGAATCGAATTGGCTGAAGACTGGCTTCTGTGATGGTGGGGATATCGGGAGGAGGCCGAGATGGATCATCCACTCGGCACTTCTGGCTGAAGATGGTTGCAAACGCTTCAGCCTTGTCTTTTGCACTCACGTGCTGGACTCTGCTATCATTGAGGATGGGGAAGTTTACAGAGCCTCCTCCTCTCGTTAGTTGTTTAATTGTCCACCACCATTCACGACTGGATGTGGCAGGACTGCAGAGCTTTGATCTGATCCGTTGCTTGTGGAATCGCTTAGCTCTGTCTGTAGCATGTTGCTTCCGCTGTTTAGCATGCATGTAGTCCTGAGTTGTAGCATCACCAAGTTGGCACCTCATTTTTAGGTACACCTGGTGCTGCTCCTGGCATGCTTTTCTACACTCCTCATTGAACCAGGGTTGATCCCCTGCCTTGTTGGTAATGGTAGAGTGAGGAATATGCCGGGCCATGAGGTTACAGATTGTGCTGGAATACAATTCTGCTGCTGCTGATGGCCCACAGCGCCTCACGGATGCCCAGTTTTGAGCTGCTAGATCTGTTCTGAATCTATCCCATTTAGCACGGTGATAGTGCCACAACACGTTGAATGGTGTCCTCAGTGCAAAGATGGGACTTCACCTCCACGAGGACTGTGCGGTGGTCACTCCTACCAATACTGTCATGGATTGATGCATCTGCGACAGGTAGATTGGTGAGGACGAGGTCAAGTAGGTTTTTCCCTCGTGTTGCTTCTCTCACCACCTGCTGCAGGCCCAGTCTGGCAGCCATGTCCTTCAGGACTCGGCCAGCTGTCAGTAGTGGTGCTACCGAGCCACTCTTAGTGATGGACAATGAAGTCCCCCAACCAGAGTACATTCTGTGCCCTTGTTATCCTCAGTGCTTCCTCCAAGTGGCGCTCAACATGGAGGAGGACTGATTCATCAGCTGAAGAAGGATGGTGGGTGGCAATCAGCAAAAGGTTTCCTTGCCCATGTTTGACTTGATGCCATGAGATTTCATGGGGTCCGGAGTCAATGTTGAGGACTCCCAGGGCCACTCCCTCCTGACTGTATATCACTGTACCGCCACCTCTGGTCCGTCTGTCCTGCTGGTGGGAGAGGACATACCCAGGGATGGTGATGGAAGAGTCTGGGACGTTGGCTGAAAGGTATGATTCTGTGAGTATGGCTATGTCAGGCTGTTGCTTGACTAGTCTGTGGGACAGCTCTCCCAATTTTGGCACAAGTCCCCAGATGTTAGTGAGGAGGACTTTGCAGGGTCGACTGGGCTTGGTTTGCTTTTGTCGTGTCCGGTGCCTAGTGGTCCGATGCAGGGTGGTCCGTCCAGTTTTATTCTTATGACGACTTTGTTTTTTTAAGCGAGATTGTACAACTGAGTGTCTTGCTAGGCCATTTTAGAGGGCAATTAAGCATCAACCACATTGCTGTAGGTCTGGAGTCACATATAAGCCAGACCGGGTAAGGACGGCAGGTTTCCTTCCCTCAAGGGCATTAGTGAACCAGATGGGTTTTTAACGACAATACGGTAGTTTCATTGCCACCATTACCGATACTAATTTTTTTAATTCCAGATTTTATTTAATTGAATTTAAATTCCCCAGCTGCCGTGGCGGGATATGAACTCATGACTCTGGATTATTGGTCCAGGCCTCTGGATTACTAGTCCAGTAACACAACCACTATGCTACCGTACTTTGACATAAGAACATAAGGATGTGGAACAAAAAATGGCCACTTGGTCCTGGAACCCAGAACGCTCCCAAGGAAGGTCGCCTCACATTTAGTACCAATACTGACAGCTCCTTGTAGTATCTACAATTCTTCGAAGTTTTCTCTGTGGAGCAGTATGGGCATCCATTTGAGTTTTTCAATTCCCCCCACCAACCCATCTTTACTATAGTACTCGCTTAAAAATTATACTGCTATTGGTACAGAATGTTGTATGTTTATTGGAAGGTTTAAGAGAATTGTAGACACAACCCATGTCAACATACAAATTTTAGAACCTCTAGGCTGTTAGATACCTAAAAAGTCAGTAAGGGCTGAGACTCACATATTCTTGGAAGATTGGAGTGTAACTGAGCTTGTTTTCTTCAGTATTCTCAAACTCTAAATAGTATTTGTCCATAAAATGTCTCTGTAACTGCTGAAATTCTTCATCTGACGGAGAGAGATTAAGAGATCACATTTTGCAGCATTAGGTGCATGATTTGTTTACCAACTTTATTTTTATAAATTCAGTACCTTTAAACAGAGATATAGAAATTGCTGATGTAAATGTTGTTGTTGATTTGCCCGTTAAATTGTCAGAGAACTCAAGCCAGGGCAACTTTCCCTCCAATTTTCCCCTTCAAGTATCGCAAGCAAAATACTGCTTTTATTGAAATACAAACGGTGGAAGCCTTGTATTATCATCCTGCCTTTAAAATGTTCTAAAGTTAGTGTCCAAGACTCAGGACCTCCTACTTGACCCCGAGCTGAGCTTCCAATCTCACATCCTCTCCATCACAAAGACCGCCTACTTCACTTCCATAAACAACGCCCGCCTATGCCCCTACTTTACTCCATCTGCTGCTGAAACCCTCAACCACGCCTTTGTCACACCTAGACTTGACTATTCCGATGCTCCCCTGGCTGGCTCCCACCCTCTGTGAACTTCAGCTCATCCAAAACTCCACTGTCCGTATCCTATCCAGCACCAAGTGATACTCACCCCTGGCTTGCTGACAGACATTGGTTCCCGGTCCCTCAATTTTAAATTCTCGGCCTCATGTTTAAATCCTTTCATGGCCTCACCCCTCCCTCTCCTCCTTTAAGACCCTCCTTACAACCAACCTTTTTGACTGAGGTCTTGGTCACCCCGGTGATATTTCTTTCTTTGATTGGACTTCCATTTTTTCTGATAACATCTTTGTGAAACCCCTTGGGACGTTCTTTTATGTTACAAGTACGATATAAATGCAAGTTGCCGTTGTCCAAGTAGCTTGATTAATGTTTTTACATGAAGGTTTTCAGCCTCTCTCCAAAGCCTGGACTGAAAATAATATTTTGACCAAAAGCCATCAGTGTGTTAGCTTCAGGGAGATCTCACAGGGTGAAAGCGAGGAAAGACAGTGTGCACATACACGCGAAAGAAAGTTCATGGTCCAAGAGCCAGAGAGTTTGACAGGAAGAGAATGGGTGCGACACAGAGGGAACAGAGTGCATGACGGAGAGAAAAAGTGTGTCAGAGAATGCACACAAGAGTATGCGCAACAGAGCGCATGAGAAACACGTACAAACACTCTCTTGACCAATCCTCCTGCAATATACACATTACTGCCTTCACTGTGGGAATCTCCTTCCTATTTTCCTCACTTAGTCTTTGCACCAATGTTCGCCTCATCCTAAAGTCCCCCCACTCCATCACTGACACGGCCATTTCCAACCTCATCCTTGTTCCCCTTGCTATCCATGTCCCTTTATCTATCCCAATCTCTCAACCTTTACCCCTTGAAAACAGTACCCTCAACTCCCTCTTCAGCCTCTTTTCCTACACCCACTCCAACACCAAGACCCATATCACCAATGCTTAATTTATACTTCACAGTTTTGCCCATCTTCCAGAGAGAAGAAATTAAGTGCTTATCCACCTGTGCTTTCCTTTGTTTGTAATTTGAATTTGGGGTTGTATTCAACAAAATGCATTTATTTTTGTCAGTGGAAAACTGGAAGCATGTCTTTTCACAGGATATAATGGAGGCTATAAACAATATTTCAGTTTTTCCAAGCACATTGACAGATGAATTTTAAGAAGGTTTTTGGGGTGAAGTTCATCAAAAATTATTTGAAGTAAAATATAGTGCACGTTGAGACAGAAGATACAAGAGCGAAACAGAGAGAGAGGTAATTGAGACCACAAGATTTTTTTAAAAAACATTTGAAAGTATTAGTTTACATTAAGAGCCGATGGTTTGTTTTCATCAGCAAATATGCAGTTGTGCCAGGTAGCTCCACTGCCTAAGGGAAAATAAAATCTTGCACATTAAAACTATTACCAACCCCCACCACGGTACTGCCAAATTCCAGGACCCCTCAGTGCTACCAAAGCCTAGGGCCTTTGGTGTATCTAAGCCCACGAACCTCTCTTCCTGAGTATTGCCTAGTATGTATGCTGGGTTTCAAAAAAGGAAACAGATAAAATTAAGTATGTGTGTAAGGAAACATATTAATCAAAGCCCCTGATTTACAGATGTCACAGAAAACCGGAGCTGCGGAATATGATCTTGAACAAGCCAGTAAAAATCTCAAATATGTAATGAATCTGCAATTTACACTCACTTTAAGTCAGTAGCCCTGATAATACATTGTGTAATACATGGCATAACACTCATTATGAAATAGCATATTTTCTAACTCACAATGAGCAGTGCTACAGGAGATCTGAACTTTTAAAAAAAATAGATCTGTGTGTGCAGAAATCACACTGTGTTATAGATGCAAAACAATCTACTTCTTAGCTGAGCCACAAACGGCCTGAGCTCTCTTTACTTAATAACTTTGTGATCTTAAAGAGGCACAGTCCCACCTTAGTAGCAGAATACATAGAAGTTACAACATGGAAAGAGGCCATTCAGCCCAACCAGTCCGTGCCAGCATTTACCCTTCATGCGAGCCAATGTAATACATTATGCATAACATGTGATAACACTTCTGCCCTTGCAGAAATAGGACTTATCATGAGCAATATCACAGGATTTATAGAATCATTGAAAATTTATGGCACAGGAGGCCATTCGGTCCATCGTGTCCCCGCCAGCTGAAAATGAGCCACCCAGCTTAATCCCACTTTCCAGCACTTGGTCCATCGCCTTGTCGGTCATGGCACTTCAGGTGCACATCCAGGTATTTTTTTTTTAAATGAGCTGAGGGTTTCTGCCTCGACCACCCTTTCAGGCAGTGAGTTCCAGATCTCTACCACCCTCTGGGTGAAAATTTTTTTCCTCAACTCCCCTCTAATCCTTCTACCAATCACTTTACATCTATGCCCCCTGGTTATTTGACCTCTCTGCTAAGGGAAATAGGTCCTTCCTATCCACTCTATCTCGGCCCCTCATAATTTTGTGCACCTCAATTAAATCACCCCTCTGTTCCAAAGAGGACAACCCCAGCCTATCCAATCTTTCCTCACAGCTAATATTCTCCAGTCCTGGCAACATCCTCGTAAATCTCCTCTGTACCCTCTCTAGTGCAATTACATCCTTCCTGTAATGTGGTGACCAGAACCGTACACAGTACAAAAGCTGTGGCCTAACCAGTGTTTTATACAGTTCTAGCATAACCTCCCTGCTCTTATATTCTATGCCTTGGCTAATAAAGGAAAGTATTCTATATGCCTTCTTAACCACCGTATCTACCTGTCCTGCTACCTTCAGGAATCTGAGGACATACACTCCAAGGTCCCTCACTTCCTCTACACTTTTCAGTATCCTCTCATTTATTGTGTACTCCCTTGCCTTGTTTGCCCTCCCCAAATGAATTACTTCTCCGGATTGAATTCCATTTGCCACTTTTTTGCCCACCTGACCAGTCCATTGATATCTTCCTGCAGTCTGTAGCTTTCCTCCTCACTATCAAATTTATACATCTATATGTTGTAGTAGTTTAAAAAAAAGCAACTGATTACAATCTTAACTTCCATCATTTGCAACATTTAGTCTCAATTTCATAGAAAGGTTACAGCACGGAAAGAGGTCATTCAGCCTATCGAGTCTGCGTCGGCTCTATGCAAGATCAGCCCAGCTAGTATCACTCCACTACCCTATTCCTGTAGCCCTGCAAATTTTTTGCCTTTCAAGTACTTATCCAGTTCCCTTTTGAAGGCCATGATTGAATCTGCCTCCACCATCCCTTGGGCTGTGCATTCCAGATCCTAACCACTCGCTGTGTAAAAAAGTTTTTCCTCATGTCATCTTTGGTTCTTTTGTCAATCACCTTAAATCTATGTCCTCTGGTTGTTGATCCTTCCGCCAATGGGAACAGTTTCACTCTATCTACTCTGTCCAGACCTTTCACGATTTTAAATACCTCTATCTAATCTCCTCACAACCTTCTCTGTTCCAAGGAGAACAACCCCAGTTTCTCCAGTCGATCCATGTAACTGAAGTCCCTTATCCCTGGAATCATTTTAGTAAATCTCGTGCCTTCACATCTTTCCTGAAGTGCGGTGCCCAGAACTGGACATAATACTCCAGTTCTGGCTGAACCAGTGTTTTATAAAGGTTCATCATGACTTCCATACTTTTGTACTTTATGCCTCTATTTATAAAGCCCAGGATCCCATCTGCTTTTTTAACCACTTTCTCAACCTGCCCTGCCACCTTCAACGATTTGTGCACATATACCCCCAGATCTCTCTTGTTCCTGTATCCCTTTTAGAGTTGTGCCCTCTAGTTTACATTGCCTCTCCATGTTCTTCCTACCGAAATGTATCACTTTGCATTTTTCTGCATTAAATTTCATCTGCCACGTGTCCGTCCATGTCACCAGCATGTCTAGATCCTCTTGAAGTCTATCACTATCCTCCTCACTGTTTACTACCCTTCCAAGTTTTATGTCATCTGCAAATTTTGAAATTGTGCCCTGTACACCCAAGTCCAAGTCATTAATATATATCAAAAAAAGCATTGGTCTCAGCACCGACCCCTGGGGAGCACCATTGTACACCTCCTTCGAGTCCGAAAAACAACCGTTCACTACTACTCTCTGTTTCCTATCACCTAACCAATTCTGTATTCATGTTGCTACTGCCCCCTTTATTCCATGGGCCACAATCTTGATAAGCCTGCCATGCGACATTTGATCAAACGCCTTTTGAAAGTTCATATACACTACATCAACTGCATTGCCCTTATCTATGCTCTGTTACCTCATCAAAAAACTATCAGGATAAGTAAACAGGATTTGCCTTTAACTTACTTGACCTCAGAATGTGCTAGGAATTTATAAGCGATTGCTAATCTGAAGACAAACTGTAAGAACATCGATATGTTTCGACATTACTTTTATTTCTAACAAAGACAGAACAGTAATGTAGACAGAATTGGTTTAAATTGTGTTTTCGAAAATCCTGTCTTTTCCCCTCAATGATGCTGATAATATTGGAGAGGATGAGTTTGAGCCGAAGACATTGTACTGTACGGATTGGCACATATAGATTATTAAATAAATAAGCTAGGTGCATAATATTGAGCTTAAAGAATTGTTAGCATTAAAACATATAGGCTTTTCATCACAGCAGGGGGTTGTGTAAGAGAAGCAGATTGCTGCAATATAAAAGGCAATATGTTGCCATAAGAGCATACATCAAGGGATGTTTGCAACAAAGCTATGGCTTGGGAAAGCAATGATAGGAAGTATCAGTATGCTGTGAAAAGGCATGGGGCCTCTCATCCCTATCTGGTAATCTGTTCAAAGAACTGGGATTTGTAAAACATCAGATAGTCTTGCATCCAGCAGGAAGCAGATCATAAAAGCAAATGATATAAGAGATACCATGTTTTTACTTACTTAGAAAGAGTCCTTTTTGCTATCTTCAAGACTCGGTGGTGTGAACAGGCTTGGAGAAGCCATCTTCATAGTTTCTCATTAAATCCATGCATGTGAGTTTTTAGATGCAAGGCTAATGTGCATTGTTCTGAATGGTTGTTTAGGGTTAATGTTGTCAATAAATGAAGTGAATCAGATATATTACTGTTTCTAGCTTTTCGAATCTGTTTAAAAGGATAAAATGACTTATCCAACTCAAACCTCTTTTTGCAAGAGTAATAAGTTCTAGGTAACCTCAGAATGTGCCTATTTAGAGGACTAGGGAAGTGCTTTGTGACCTAAAAGAGACAAGCCAGGCTAAACACAGCTCCAGTGTAAATGGGAGAGGAGAACCCGGCAGCAGACACTTTCCCTTAAGACCTATTAGGAAAGGGATACCAAGACGTAAACACTTCTCTTGTTAATATAAAATACATGTGCATCACATGGTGTAACTCTCCTGTTATAAAACCCTGCATCTGTTGAATTACCAGGAGCAATGACACACAAGACTTGCCAGTACCATAAGATATTTGCGAGTAGTTACAGGTTATAACAGAATCTCAGAATTCCAAGCTTCAGGATAACAAAACCCCACCAGTTGTTGCTTTTTCCTCATTTTTTTCCTCTCATCTCTAACTAGATTCCGCATAGTTCAACAATGACATGTCAGTTAAAATATTAAACCAAATCTAAGGATCAAAATATTGATAAAGCTACAAAATGTCATTTGGTGTAAACAGCTGTGAAATTGTTGGTATCTACAATTTAAAGTTGTGAAAGGAAGATAAAATGTTAAAGTTTGAATTGATTTATATAACATTTTTTTCACCTACCCATAATAATATCTTCTAAGTGCCCAACGACTGCATCAAACTCAGCATCAACATCAGATGAACTGGATGAGAGATAAAAGGAATATTACTTTTTTTAAAAATGTAATTCATGCACAGTTGTATCATGTTGCAATTAATTATAATTTGTATCTAATTTCCAGAAATGGGCAAGGATTCAAACATCCCATGCTGTGCTGAGAGCATGTCATAATGTACCTTCTTTGGCTATGTGAGGCTGCATCAGTTAAAGTGAAAGACATTTTTGTGGCATCTCCTGATTGTCGTATGAAAGTTGATATCTTTGAAACGGTTGGCTATTTGAGGCACACAATCCCTACATGACTGAAGGCAGAATGAGCAGTTTGAATTTCTCTCAATTTTTTCACCTGTTTTTGAAATCAGTAGGATTGAACGGTCATCTTATTGGGCTTACGAAATACTGTGTCTTAGAAGAGAGGGAGGGGGCTGTGAATAGGCCATGAGTCTCCGAAGGGACGCTCAGCTAAAAAAGTTTAGGAACTTACACCCTAGAAGGGTCATCCCTGTGCTTATGTCAGCAGCTCCCTACAACTCCTGAGTGCTTTCACATCCAGCAACTCCCTTTCCAAATGTGCACACACCCCAAAACCCTTCTCCTATAAACCCAGGATTACCCCCAGTGCTGCCATACCCCAACACCTTTGTCTCAATATCATCAGATCCTGCTACTCCCTACTCAGTGCTCCCAAACACTAACACTACCCCTTTCCCAGCGTTCTCACAAACCCCCAAGTTCTCCGAGACCCTGGCATCCCCTAATACTCCCGCATCTGATGACCCCTGCTCTCAATCTCAGGACAATTTCATAAAAATCACCTATTCACACAGCTCTCAACACTGCCACATGCACTTCCCACAAACCAATTCCTACCTATTATGCGTATCTTGCCTAGCATCTTGCTATGTATTCTGAGCTTCTAAAAAATGGTTACAAGATAAAAGTAACCCCAATTAATAAGTAGGAATCAAGGATTTACAGCTTCCACACAAATATGTACATAATCACACAATTTAGGCCTGAAAATATCACTAACATTTCTATAGTACAGTGTGATAAAAAAAAATTTTGACATTCAATCACTATGAATCAGTGGTCCTGATAATATATTGTGTAGCACTAACTCTTACTCACCATGAGCAATGCCATGAGATACCATACTAGAATTGTCAGAGCAAATTATATATGCATGTACATAAATATACATGAATTGTTACAGCAAACTGTGAAAGGTTTATAATTCTCACCTGAACTTAGAGGATTCCAACCTCTCAAAATTTGCTCCGACAATTCATATCATATGAGCCGCTTGATTAGATAACCACCTAGCGACCACTCTTTTGTCTATTGCTATATAAAGAACATTCCTAAAACATTCTGAATCCAGGGCTCAGAATTCATAAATCTTAGCACAGTAACCCTACTACAGCAACTTACTTACACAGATATGGCAAGATTCTCTTCCTCTGCATCCTCCATTTCTACCACTCGATCTCCAGTACCAAACACAACTATCCGAAACAAAAGATATGTCATAAAGTTAGTCAACCTCTCATTTTCTATATATAAATTGAATTCAATTATTCACCTGCAAATAAATGTGCAAAGTCAGGAAAATCCAAATTTAAGCAGTTATATACAAACTGCACCATAGGCAGAAAAGAACCAAAAGCTAAAAACCATTTCCTGATTCCTCAACAGGATGTTTCCAAATTCACTGCCCAAAGTGGAACTGTGCCATATAGATCAGGAAGATTCAATCTCAACTCTGTGTCCAGTTAGCTGGTCTCAGCAAAGAAGCAGTGCAGGGGCCTCAGTGGGCCAAGGTGGGAAAGTGTGAGGAAGGAGGAAGGGCAAAGGCCAAAAAAAATATCCATGCTGATATTGGCTCAGGACACCGTTGCCTAAAATATTTGCTAATGTCAAAGATAACATTGTTGCACTGCCTGTGAAGCATTGTGCTACTTGGGTGCCCACAACAGTCTAACCCACTCATGCTAGCACACGTGTTTGTGAAAAGAGCAAAGATACTGTCATGAGTTTGCAACGAGGCTATTTCACTTAATCAACTCTCCTTATGCTCTTAACCAGCACACCACTCTGGCTGATAAAATACATACCACCACAATTCACCCACTTTCCCCATGAGCAAGGTGCTCTGTTGACATGTGTTACAGGCATGCCACAGAGCATCGTGAGAGGAAATCCTATACACCGACATCTAGGACTGGCCTGGATGCTGACTGAGAGACACCCAAACTGTGATTTTGTCATGATTGCACAGTAGCACCCAGCCACTCAGCTGTTTCCTGACATTCAGAGTAATCCAAGATGCTGACATAGAATCTACAGCAGAGACAGGCCAGTTTTACTAAGTTACCGATACCACACCGATAGCAATGATATTATTTTTGCATTTTTAGTTTACAATAAAAGCTTCCACAAGATGATTCAAAGCCATCAACAGCCAAATGAATATCAGAGCAGTGTAAATGACTCATGCAAACCATTTTCTGCCAAAGAAAATATTTAAAAATGGAGCTGATGAGTATAATCTGAAATAAAAATTGACGTGGGGCAGAGGACCGTTTAAATATTGCGAGAAGCCTTGGCGGATCTATGTTTAACATTCCAAATAAATACTACAGAATGCATCCAAGCCATCAAACTTGACAGTTTGCATGCACATGTGTATTAATTGATATAGTTATAATTAGTAAACATTATAATAGACACAAAGCACAGCTGCTGCTCATGTTCCATGTGGGAGTCTGAATTGACTCCTAGTTTCAGAATTCCACCACCTTCAATATTGGTAACTTTAGTAACTGGGCACTTTAAGACAAAAGAAGTAAAATATCAAATATAATTATTCTCTGGCTGAAATAACAGTAATAGTCCAAAATGTGGACCACAGACCTTCTTTCTTGTCTTGAAGGCAGTAACGCAAGCTGGGATGCAGTACCTTGCACATTCATAGCTCATGTGTTAGCTTAGGAAAACTTTTTAACAGCAGAGAACACCACAGCCAAGTCCAATTCTATCCACGTGCATGCACTTCCCAGCATCTGTTAGTTATCAGAAGCAAGAACCCGACTGGCCAATTCCCTACCCCCACCGCCTGCCCCGCCTAGCAAAAGAATGCTTAAGCCAATTGTAGCATCCTTACTGCTGCTCCAGCTGAAATCAGCTAATTCAGCACAGCTTGGGTAACAAGCTGAAAGGAAACAGGGCACGGAGAGATATGCTAAGTCACAACTCAATGCAAGAGTGACAGACAAGTCACAAGTGCTAGAGTGACAGTCCGAGGATTAACTTGCAATAGTTGTCAGCCTTGGCTCAGTGGTAGCACTCTCACCTCTGACTCAAACGGTTGTGGGTTCAACTCTAACTCCAAAGAATTCAGCCCATAATCTAGGCTGACACCTCAGTGCAGTACTGAGCGAGTGTTGCACTGTTGGAGGTGCCGTCTTTCGGATGAGACGTTAAACTGATGAGACGTCTGCCCTCTTGGGTGGTCGTCAATGATCCCATAGCACTATTTGAAGTAGAGCAGGAGAGTTCTCCCCAAGGTCCTGGCCAATACATATCCCTCAACAAACATCACTAAAACTAATTATCTGATCATGTATCTTATTGCTGTGGGACCTTGCTGTCGCCTTTTCCTACATTACACCAGCGACTTCAAAAGTACTAAATTGGTTGTGAAACATTTTGGGATGCCCCAAGATCATGAAAGGAGCTATACTAATGCAAGTCTTTCTTTCCAAGTTGGAAGTGAAATGATACTGCTGCTTGAACTATCAAATCACAGTAACTCTCTCTATATATATATATATATATATATATATTAGAACTGGAATTTTGTTTTAAATATTGACATTACAGCAATACTGCAAAATGTTTTAAGGAGCTCTCAACATTGGGGAAGCATTCGGAGTAAGACATACAAATAATCAAAATGAATGAAACCTATTGCAAACCTACTTAAACATGTGGAGCTGTATTTACTTGTAAGGGTGCATTTGCATTACAACTATACTTCACTTCGCACTGTCGCTCTTATTGTGTAAATGCAGTCTGGATCTGGAGTCAGGGTCTTATCCCAAGACGCAAAGCGAGAGAAACTCCCCGAAGAGCAGCTCAGGTCTCAGCCCTAAATTTACACATCAGTTTAACACTGGTACAAAGCCGAAAGCACCTCACACTGACACTCAACTTGTAGTATGAACGCAACATGAGTGGAGATACATCAGTTTCAAACCCAAAAGCCGACAAACTCGGGCCAAATTAGCGAGATGCGACGGGTCTGCGTTTTAACGGCAGGTCGTTCAGTGACATTTGCCCTGGAACATATACCACCGGCGATCAAATGGTACGGGCTTCAATGTCGACAATGCCGCTGTTCAATGCAAATCAAACAAAGCTGTATGTGGACCCCAGACACTGAACTCCGAGCAGCTGCAGTTTCGCCGGCTACAGATGCAAATGCAAGGAATCTTACAAAACCAGGTTATAGTCCAACAATTTTATTTTAAAATCACAAGCTTTCGGAGATTATCCCCAAATTGTTGGACTATAACCTGGTGTTGTAAAATTCCTTGCATTTGTCCATCACCGGCATCTCCACATCATGGCTACTACAGATGCAAAGCAGCCGACACCCCCCGCCCTCGCCGGGTTTCACATTCCCAGACTCGGCTCTGGCAGCACTGAGGACCGTGATTGCCAACCCCTCGGCTGAGGAGCCGCGGGTGTGTGGACAGTAAAGGCACCGGCTGCTCACCTGGCGATTTCCAGGCCATTGTTGAAACGCTCCTCTCCACAGCAACGGAAGTAACCGGTCCCAGCCAGGCACGGTCCCCACTGCAACAGCGGCGCCCGCGGCAGGTTCCGACGATTGCCTGGATGCGACTGCGGGTAAAAAGAAACACAAGAGATGGCGAACAAGCCGGCCGGGCTCAGATTAACATTTCCCTGCTGCGGCTCCTCCGCATTCCCTCCCCCACTCCTCTCTAACCCACCGCGCTCTCTCTGTTGGTGTATAAATCTAACCCGAGTCTCGAGCTTCTTCCTGTCCGTCGCCTGTGAGTCCCTGGAGGCCGCGGCTGTGATTACTGCACTATTTGGGGGTCCGTGTGTGCGGCGGTTGCTCAGTTAGCTGCCGTTTTACGCTGCGGTGCCCGGGTCCGCCTTGAACGTCGCTTCTCGATGCTTCTGGGCGCCCCACGAGTTGTGGAACTGCGAGCCGTTGGGCCGCGGCGGCGCTCGCGCGCCTGTCAGGGCTGCAGGGTCCGGGAGTGAAGCTCTTGACCCACAATTGGGCGCCTGGCCTCATCGTCAAATAATCACGGCTTGTCATGGTAACGGGTTTGCAATATACTCTTATTAAAATAATTCAATTTGTAATGGTCTAACCATAAGACGATAGTAATAATTAATAAAAGGCACGTTCACACACACACACACTAAAAGATTTGACATTACACTCACCCAAATCCCACTAAACGTTTTCAATACTTTGATTTGTTCTCAAGATGTGGGTACTGCTAATATAGCCACATTTATTGCGCAGCTGTAATAGACCTTCTCCTTGACCCACTGCAGTCCAGGTGGTGATGATACAATTATGCCTGGGTGAGGTCAGGAATTATTGGATACTAATCCAGCACCAATGAAGGAACAGCAGTATGTCCAGTTCAGAATGGTATTCAATTTGAAGGTGATCGTATTCCCGTAATACTGCTCATTGGCCTGTGGTAGAAAGCACAGAGGAGGGAGGTGATGTCAAAATAACCCTGCTGAGCTGTTGCTGTAACTATACAGAGTGGGCCCCTGATGGAGGAGATGGATATCGAGTCCACTTACAGGGATAGTGTGATTAATCACCTCCTTAACACTTAAATTTATTTCATGAACGTTTTTGTATAAATATAAGAACATGTACTTGAGTCTCTTTTAGGAAAGTCATTGCTACTTATCAGCAGAATTATGTTCAGACTGCACTTGAATTCAATGGATTGTATAGTTTCCCACAAATCTTTTGCTTGGTCTTATCTTAGATTTTGACAATCTTCTACATGTGTCTCATCAGTTACTGAATAAAGTAGCCAGATCGATTTTCCTTTTCGGGTTTGCAAAATAAATCCTTTACATTAGAACACTTTCCGTACTATGAGAATAGGCTATGTAAAACTTGTACCAACATACTCATTTATTTACTCATGGCAGAGATAACTACCTCTAAATTACATTTTCAAGATGACAAAACTGAAATTATTTCTTTACAGTAAAGAGAATCAAGAAAACTTCAGGATGTCAACGGAGTACCTGAGCCATACAGACCAAGATCAAAGATTCAATTCCCCCCTTCTGTTAAATTAGCTTACGTCAGTTGGTATAGTTGTAGGAATACTGCAGTTATCCTCAGTTAGCAAGGGTTCCTGCTCCCAATTGCTATCCAGCAACGACTGACCGAGACAGACATATCTATCTCTCACATACACACAGGGCAAGAACAAGCTTAAGATTGACTGTAATGCCCTCTACGGTCAAAGAGTCTGCTGATACTTAATCAGCAAGGCATTACATGAATAATTGCTATTTGAGTTAGGAATGAAGGAGAACTGGCAGTTGGGGATCTCCATCCCAGCAGAGTCACGAAGGAGAAACTTCTCATGACAATTCCAAGGGCAAAACAGGACTGAAGCCAAAGTGATCCACAGACTATTTCAATATCAATGCTATACTGAGTATTTTCAGTCTCTTTCACAGCCCAATACCCATCAGCTCATTTTCCAATCCCATTTTCTTCTCTCCCCTGAAAGCATTGACTACTTGCTGGGATGCAATTCCATGGATCGTGGAGGCCTCTGCTACATCACCCAAACCCAGCAAACATTGGAAAGCTGTTCAATTGCAGGTCTGCACTGCTGTAACCAGCTGAGTTCCTGACAGAGCAGAGGAGGTCCTTAAATCTGGAGTAGATCACAACTTTATAAATTCCCATTCATTTTCCACTTGGCACAATTCATCAACAGATCAATTTTCATGTACTGTTGAAACTATATTGTTTTCCAAAACAAAAAAAAATGAACAATTGATAAGGAATGTTTATCAATCTTGACTGAAGAATGAACCTGCATTATATGGCCTTACATCCTCACCCCATCCCAAAGCACTTCACAGCCAATGGATTACCTTTGATGGGTACTTAGTTTTGTAACATTGCCTGTCTCCGCCCTTACCTCAGCTGATATGCTGAAACCTTCATCCAAGCCTTAGTTAGCTCTGGACTTGACTATTCCAATGGCCAGTCTCCCGTCTTCCACGCTCCATAAACTTGAGCTCATCCAAAACTCTGCTGCTCGTACCCTAACTCACACCAAGTCCCGTTCACCATCACCCCTGTGCTTACTGACCTACATTGGCTCCCAGTTCAGGAACACCTTGATTTTAAAATTCTCATACTTGTTTTCAAATCCCTCCACGGCCTCGCCCCTCCCTATCTCTAACCTCCTCCAGCCCTACAACCCTGAGATCTCTGCACTCCTACAATTCTTGCCTCTTGTGCATCCCCGATTTTAATCGCTCCACCATTGCATTCAGCTGCCTAGGGCCTAAGCTCTGGAATTCCTTCCCTAAACCTCTCCACCTCTTTCTCCTTCTTTAAGATGCTCCTTAAAACCTACCTCTTTGACCAAGCTTTTGGTCACCTGTCCTAATATCTTATGTGGCTCAGTGTCAAATTTTGTTTGACAATCGCTCCTATGAAGCACCTTAGAATCATAGAACGGTTACAGCATGGAAGGCGGCCATTCGGCCCAGCTAGTCCCATTCCCCCGCCCTATCCCCATAGCCCTGCAAATTTTTTCCTTTTCAAGTACTTATCCAGTTCCCGTTTGAAGGCAATGATTGAATCTGCCTCCACTCCCACCACAGGCAGTGCATTCCAGATCATAACCACTCGCTGTGTAAAAGTTTTTCCTCATATCACCTTTGGTTCTTTTGCCAATCACCTTAAATCCATGTCCTTTAGTTCTTGAACCTTCCACCAATGGAACAGTTTCTCTCTATCTACTCTGTCCAGACCCTTCATGATTTTGAATACCTCTATCAAATTTCCTTGCAACCGTCTCTGGTCCAAGGAGAACAACCACAGCTTCTCCAGTTTATTCAAGCCTTTGAACGTTTTACTATGTTAAAGGCGCTATATAAATACAACTTGTAGTAGGCAAATGTAGGCAATTTGCATGTAGCAAAGTCAACAATCCATCATGTCTGTGCCAGCCGAAAAAGAGCTAACCAGCTTAATCCCACTTTCCAGCACTTCGTCCGTAGCCCAGTAGGCACTTCAAGTTCACATCCAAGTACTTTTTAAAATGAGTGAGGGTTTCTGCCTCGAGCACCCTTTCAGGCATTGAGTTCCAGACCCCTACTGCCCTCAGTGAAAAAATTTCTCCTCAGCTCCCCTCGAATCCTTGTACCAATTACTTTAAATCTATGCCCCCTGGTCACTGACCCCTCTGCTAAGGGAAATAGGTCCTCCCTATCCACACTTATCTAGGCCCCTCATAATTTTATACAACTCTGTTCCAATGAAAACAAACCTCACCGATCCAATCTTTCCTCACAGCTAAAATTCTCCAGTCCTGGCAACATCCTCGTAAATCTCCTCTGTACCCTCTCTAGTGCAATCACATCTTTCCTGTAATATGGTGACCAGAACTGTATGCAGTACTCAAACTGTGGCCTAGTGTTTAATACAGTTCTAGCATAACCTCCCTGCTCTTATATTTTATGCCTTGGCTAATAAAGGAAAGTATCCCATCTGCCTTTTTAACCACCTTATCTACCTGTCCTGCTACATTCAGGGATCTGTGGAAATGCATTCCAAGGTCCCTGTGTTCCTCCATACCTCTCAATATCCTCCCATTTATTGTATATTCCCTTACCTTGTTTGTCCTCCCCAAATGCATTACCTCACACTTCTCCAGATTGAATTCCATTCACCACTTTTCTGCCCACCTGACCAGTCCATTGATATGCAACATGCAGTTTTGCTGAGACTCGAGAGCATTCTCAATGCTATTTATATACTTGGAAGAGGCCAGTCTTGGTAGCAATGAAGGCTAGTGCTAGCTCTTACAGCATTTCATTTATAACTCAGCTTTCAGGCACCTCCATGGGATCCAAGGTGAGGTAGCCAATTGGATACAAAATTGGCTTGACGACAGAAGACAGAGGGTGGTTGCAGAGGGTTGTTTTTCAAACTGGATGCCTGTGTCCAGCGGTGTGCCTCAGGGATCGGTGCCGGGTCCGCTGTTATTTGTTATTTATATTAATGATTTGGATGAGAATTTAGGAGGCATGGTTAGTAAGTTTGCAGATGAAACCAAGATTGGTGGCATTGTGGACAGTGAAGAAGGTTATCTAGGATTGCAACGGGATCTTGATAAATTGGGCCAGTGGGCCGATGAATGGCAGATGGAGTTTAATTTAGATAAATGTGAGGTGATGCATTTTGGTAGATCGAATCGGGCCAGGACCTACTCCATTAATGGTAGGGCGTTGGGGAGAGTTATAGAACAAAGAGATCTAGGAGTACAGGTTCATAGCTCCTTGAAAGTGGAGTCACAGGTGGATAGGGTGGTGAAGAAGGCATTCGGCATGCTTGGTTTCATTGGTCAGAACATTGAATGCAGGAGTTGGGATGTCTCGTTGAAGTTGTACAGGGCATTGGTGAGGCCACACTTGGAATACTGTGTACAGTTCTGGTCACCCTATTATAGAAAGGATATTATTAAACTAGAAAGAGTGCAGAAAAGATTTACTAGGATGCTACCGGGACTTGATGGTTTGACTTATAGGGAGAGGTTAGACAGACTGGGACTTTTTTCCCTGGAGAGTAGGAGGTTAAGGGGTGATCTTATAGAAGTCTATAAAATAATGAGGGGCATAGATAAGGTAGATAGTCAAAATCTTTTCCCAAAGGTAGGGGAGTCTATAATGAGGGGGTATAGATTTAAGGTGAGAGGTGAGAGATACAAAAGGGTCCAGAGGGGCAGTTTTTTCACTCAAAGGGTGGTGAGTGTCTGGAACGAGCTGCCAGAGGCAGTAGTAGAGGCGGGTACAATTTTGTCTTTTAAAAAGCATTTGGACAGTTACATGGGTAAGATGGGTATAGAGGGATATGGGCCAAGTGCAGGAAATTGGGACTAGCTTAGTGGTATAAACTGGGCGACATGGACATATTGGGCCGAAGGGCCTGTTTCCATGTTGTAACTTCTATGATTCTATGATTCCATAATGTGTCTTACTGCTTTCAGAGTCTGAGCAATTAAATACAGGCTGCACTTTCCTGTGCCCTTACACTAGTGAACTACCATATCGTTTGCTTCACAGTTCCTGTCACTCACTCCTGACAAGCCTCTGAATGGGACATAGGTAACTTGCAGAATGCCCTTGCATTACTGCAAGCCTATGAATAATATACTTTTTGGTCTTTACTAAATCAGAAAATTGACTAAACACACAGTAGCAAAGTAGGAAGAAAATAGGAGCTTATCTACCACAGCTGTGACTAATTATTCCTCATTAGTGAAACAAAAGCACTGAAAATGATTCCGTTCCTTTGAAGGATGCTCATCGAGTACTGCACGAAAGAACATTGCAGTTTCACCTTCCAGTCACAAAAATCTGCACTCGTACCTCTTACAGCTGGGTTAATGATAGAGGCATCAAACTGGCCCCAGTTTAGTGCAGGGAAACACAGCCTGGGTTCCACTTGTGGTTGGTTCTCCATCACTGCCTGTTAGAAGTCCTTGTTTGTGTATATTGGGCAAGGAGAGGATCAAGCTCAGCTGTGATGTCCTTATGGTTGAATATGGCTGACATCCACTGTAGACACACACATAATCCACTGGGACAACATAGTGGAGTCATTTGGATGGTGTGGGTGGATTACAGTGCTCTCATTGTTATCACAAACTGCGTTAAATGAAAGCAGACACCAAGAAAACTGGGACCAAAAAGGTCATGGCAAAGTTACAGGGCTTATTTTAACTCTGCAGTTGAACTTTTTCCTGAATGCAGTAACTAGTCCTCTCCCAGTCATGATGGGCACAATTTCCAAGTTGTCACGAAGGGGTTCCAACAGCAAAAGCTTTCTTCACAACCACAGTTTTGCAAGAGTAATGGAAATCAATACAGTTTGAAATTTTAATGACAACTGTGATAAGGTACTGGACTTCAGCACCAGGGAAGGTAATTGTGACTACCTGGTAGAAGGTTAATTTCTGCTCATAACAGATTATTCAGTAGCTTGTTTTTACATGGGAAGAGAAGGGTGAAAAAAACTGATCAAAATTACATGCTTACTTTTAGCCAGAATAGTCATAAATGGCACATCCTTAGTTCATACAAAATATTCATTCTAATAAACAGTGGAAGTAAATCAGGATGTTGTACATGTTTTGTCAGATAAAATATACAATGGGAAGTTCAATGGGAATGGATCTAAACACCAATACATTAAATGCAGAATTGGGTGTGAAAATGTCTTGGGACTCATCATTAATGCACATTTTACTTTGTCTAATAAATGTGTCATAAGCCTTTAAACATGTTTTTCTGTATTCAAATTTTATTATGCAAATAATTTTCTGAAACACCAGTTGTTCTGATGTTTGACAACGGGCAAAGAATACCATTATCTGTTTTTTTTTGTACAGTGGTAATAAGGAATGTTGTGAGATTTTCCAAAGTACTTTTAGGTGCAGTACAATATGATCAAGAGTCAACCATTTAAATTTGAATTTGCCACCAATAAAACCCAACATGACATACCAAACTAATCCAAAATGGCACTACTGATCCATTTTCAAGTCCACTTATTCAACAATTGTTGCTCAAACTGGTTCATATAAACTCCCAGCAAAACTTGCCATATCCCTTTCTTGGCCTTCAATTGTGAGAATTCTTTCAACTGCACTGCATTCAAAACATCAGACACAATTTCATAATTCATTACTCTAGCAAGTGCGTTTTGGGTCTGATATAAAATATGGGGGGAAAAAAAAAACTCAATCTGTTGCATTACAAAACATGGCAAATGCAATCATTAAGATTAAAGATGGATGAAGAAAGTCTTCTTGCATCAGTAAATCACGCACTGTTTCATTAAATAAATAATTTATAATTTTGCTATCCACAAGGCTTGGTTCTGTAGACAGATTACAAATGTTTTTGTGACCAACAAAACAAAACTTGCAAAATATGTTGATTACCACAGATGTTTTATGTTTAAAAAAGTTCAATGTTCTTTGGAATCATCAGATCTCAAATTCTACCAATTAATTTGGCAATTCATGCAGTTTTGAATAGTTCAGTCTTCCATGTGTTACTTCTCCAGCAAAAGTTGATACTGCTATTCTTTTGTCACATACCTGGGGCCTTGTGGAACACTGCCTACAAAAGTAAACATTTCTGCATAATGGAAAGATGAAAATTTCTCTCATTATTCACAAACACTTTGCTTCTAGATTTGTTGCTGTTGCATATATCCTTGG
The DNA here is from genome assembly GCF_035084215.1 of Heptranchias perlo. NCBI lineage: Eukaryota > Metazoa > Chordata > Chondrichthyes > Hexanchiformes > Hexanchidae > Heptranchias > Heptranchias perlo. The sequence continues at coordinate 22,221,926 of NC_090340.1, read as the reverse complement.
AGTCGTCTTTAGCCCTTCAGAGCTACTGATGTGTTGGACAGTGTACCAGACTGATGCCAAATAAAAGTAGTATGGTGAGCACCACCTTGTTTTAGTCAGAGGGCAAAAAACAAAACAAGTGGATCTCTTTATTCTTGAAACAAGCTGGAATTTGCATCTTTAAAAACGTAGAATCTTTTTGTGCTCATCAAGGTGAGGGATGTTAAGTGTTGAGGATTGGAACACTTTCCATTTCAGATACCCAATGTCCGTGTCAAGCACTCTCAGGTCAGGTATTTTATGTTTAGATGCAGAGTAAAGGTTGCTCTACACTGCCCCAACAATGTGCCTCACCCCCAACAATGTACCTCAACCCAACCTCAGAAGAGCACGCTACTGCAGCAGTATGACATTTTACCATTTCCCACAATAGCCATCCTGTGGCATCTGTGAGATTACCAATTTAGTGCTAAAATGCAGCCAGGTTTGTGCTGTGGGTCCATGTGCATTAGGAACGTTGCTGAAATTGCCCAAACTTGTTCCTGTGGAATCTATGCCAAATTAGCCCTTTTTGGCTATTGGAGTAATACTAGTATCCACACACATTGCATTTTGGACGGTACATGTCCCAGCTGGAGTGTTTTCATTTGTTAGCACTTGGTGCTGATGTTGATCAGAACAGGTCTTAGAGGCAAAAGAATTCAGGAAATGTGTGAAATCAACCTGACCCGGGTCTTTATTTCTTGACGACACAAGGGACAGGTGTCCAGTTGCAAGGCACATTCCATGCATAGGTCACTGGTAAAAAGATAGAAGATCAAATGTTAAGTTAAGCTTTATCAAATATCCAGGTGACCATTGTAGAACCACACAATTATTCCAAAATTAGTTTATTCTCATTCAAAACTGTATATTTGTAAATTAAAACATGAATACACATCACAGAATAAAACACTACACTGCCCCTATGATTAGTGCCATTTTATCCATCCCAGCACAAATAAAAGTGCAAGTTTTGGGAATCAGCAAGTCCACTTTCCCTATTTTCGTAGTTTCTTCTGGAGGTACCATCATAGAGGACATCAATGGGCAACCTATAGCTACAAGAACTTTGGTTCAGCCAACAATTAACTGCATATGAACAGCTATATAAAATGAATAGTGTTCCACAGGGAGGTGGGTCAGTTCATAAAGCTATACTGATGGTAATCTTTTCAGGTTGCTATAGCTCCTGGGATGAACATAGAGGTCCAGCTCAATTGTTAAGAACTCTTGTAGGGCTGTTCCAGTCAAGTCAGTCATTGGCTTAGACAGGACTAAAAGCTTGTTATCCCTTCAATGTCGTACAGGCATAAAATGTATCAACCTCACCCAATCCACTGATCTGCATGATTGTGGACTGGACTGAGTCTTGAAGAACTGATGAGTTTTCTTTTACAGTCTGCTTAACAGGGGTTAAATGTTCTATCACTGCATATGATGTTAACAACTGACAAAACGGCCTTTTAAAAAAAAAATTCCCATTCCTCCAGCTATTATTGCTACTCATTTGCGCCCGAATAGATCAGGTGCAATTACTAGGCCACGGAGCTGCAGTTCATAACTGAAGAGACTTTGCAGCCTTTATAAAGTGGAGATGCTGAACACTTGGTCATCTTCCTTCACTTCATGACCTCCTTGGCACTTAATAAAATAAACTGCAACTTATGACTCAGGTTCAAACCCCACACAATTTCCTCTTGTTAATGTTAGAAATGTGTGGTTCTGCTGAGAAGAGTTTAAAATAAAGTTCAGACATACATTTTATTGAAGGTGGAAATTTTTCTGTTTATCTCACAATTATCTCCAATTTCTTAAATGGGTTTCCAAAGAAATTAAGACTACTATATGCATATTAACCCCAAGAGGAAACACTGCAAAAAACCACGCTTGTACACAAGAGCTTTTATTTACACACAAAACCTGATGTAAATATGATTTACAATGTACACTCCAGTGAAGTAGTTAGCAAGCCATCAAAAGGCTTTTATTCTTTGGGAGGTGGAAGGGAGTTGCCCAATAAATTTTAATCTATTTTGAATTGACGAGTTTATTGTGGGAGTTGGTAAAGGGATACATTGGCCCAGAATTTACTGTGAAAATAACAGGCTAACAACGCTCACCATTATTTATGCACAAATTGGACAGCAACTTCCAGCGAGTGCATATTTGCAGTTAAATGCAAAAATCCAGAAGTTGCTGTTCGAGATGCGCTGCCCCTCCATCAGCTTCACGAAAACAGCCTCTCATTGTCTGACTCACCATTCCAATACATTGAACGGTGTGATGTTCCTGTACTTACGTGGTAGATACGGACTAAACTCACCACAAAGTTAGGGCTTGTCCATTCCAGTCTAAGCACCCTTTTAACGGCATGATAAGCCTTAATTACTGCCAAACAACCTTTCTGGACTGAAAATTAACTTTTACAAGTGTGGAGTCTCATTCCTTCAGCTTTTAATTGTTGTTGGAGATTTAAAAATTTAAATTACTTTTTTTTTAAAAACTCCAATTTTTTTTCCCCTCTCTCAATCCAATCTTTCTTTCTCTATTTCACTTTCTGCACTTGATTTGACATTGTATTCACTATTCTAACTTACACTTCCTGGTTCAGACTTCGCTGCTCATTAAAGATTCTTCAATTTGATTGGTTAAGTTGATATACAGTTGCTTGTGCTGTTCACTAGCCCCAGGTGCCCTGTAGAGGGCGCTCCACTACTTGGATCTCGAACTTACAACACAAAAGCTCATGGAACGTATATGGGCAAGGGCAAGGGCAAGGAACAGCAGGCACCGTTGGTTTGCCGCTCACAGTAAATTCTGCCCATTAACATGTGCCTCCTCATACAGATTACACCACAATATTTTTCCCCTAAACCAAGTTCCTTCCCATAAACTGATGGGCTACCCTTCACTAACAGGTATGTGATGTCTTGCCCTATTTAAGGGAAAATCATTCAAAATACATCAGGCAGTGTCCAGTGAATTAACAGACACTACATACTAGTAATCAAAGATTACTTAGCGACATTGCCAGATCACTTCAGCGGAGGAATGAGCCATCAGAAATTTGGGGACAGATATATTAATTACATGTGTTCAGCATGCTAAGGGGTAAACAGCAATGGTTGTGAGCAGCAGTGATTCAGAATCTGATTTAGTGAAAAATCCAGTCCAAATTGGGACAGGGTTGCTTTTGTTTCTGGTGCATACGGAGAGAAAATTGTAATGTAAATGTTGACAGAAGTCAATTTTACAGTTAGTGTTTAAGTGCATTAACAAGAGGTAGCTAAAGCGGTGTGCGAGGAGGAAGATCTTTGAAACTTTTAGCATTGGTCTATGCTTAAGAGGATTTACATCGAAACTACAGCACAGAAACAGGCCATTCGGTCCAACTGGTCTATGCCGGCATTTATGCTCCACATGAGCATCCTCTCTCCCTACTTCAACTAACCCTTCTATTCCTTCCTCACTCCCTCATGTGCTTATTTAGCTTCCCCATAAATGCATCTGTTATTTGCCTCAACTACTTTTTGTGGTAGCACGTTCCACATTCTTGCCACTTTTTGGGTAGTTTCTCCTGAATTCCCCACTGGATTTATTAGCAACAATTTTATTTCGGTCATCCCTCAGCCTGCTCGTTTTTAAAAAGAGTCCCAGCCTGTTCAGCCTTTCCTGATAAGGATATCCTCTCAGTTCTATCATCCTTGTGACTCTCTTTTGCACTCTTTTCAATGCCTCTATATCCTTTTTATAATATGGAGACCAGAACTGTGCACAGTACTCCAAGTGGGGCCTAACCAAGGTTCCATACAAGTTTAATGTAACTTCTTCGCTTTTCAATTCTATCCCGTTAGACATGAACCCAGTGCTTGATTTTCCTTTTTTAATGGCTTTATTAACCTGCGTCGCTACTTTTAGTGATTTGTGTATCTGTACCCCAAAATCCCTTTGCTCCTTTTTCCATTTTAGATTATTATTCAAGCAGTATGTGGCCCTCATATTCTTCCTACCAAAATGCACCACTTCACACTTATCTATATTGAAATTCATTTGCCAATGACACACCCTTTCTACAAGTTTATTAATGTCCTCTTGCATTTTGATGCATTCTTCCTTTGTATTTAATGTGCACATCTGAATGTACATCAGTGGAATGCTTTTAAATATCAATAAAATTCTGAATTTAAAAACAAACAGTCAAAAAGTGGGAAAGAAAGTAATTTTGTTTGTGAAAAATAAGGTCAATTAAGAGCTGGGTAGATGCTGCCAGAGTTGCATTCATTATCTTTGTATCTAATATCTACGTGGAAAAGAGCAGTACCAAGCCACAACATATGGTTGTACATTTAAAAAATCAGGATACTTTTCAAAAATGTTTGTTTTAAAATTAATCATGAGAATTGTAGAAAGAGTATCTGAGAGTCAAGAAGCAATCGTCATAGGTCAGCCACTACTACTATTTTTTTTAAAAAATACTGTACTTTGAGAAAAGATGTTATTTACAAGCAGGCAGTGGCAAGAAAGAGTCAGGAAGCACAAATAATCGTGCCCATGCATTGAAGATGCTTGGAAAAAGATTTCGAAGTTCCTCCTAAAATCAGCAAACTTAACTCAAATCCCTTTCCCTTTGAGGATTTTGGGCCTTTGTCTTTTAAGATACGATGCATAATATGAATTAGCATCACTTTTCCACTGCCACAAACATGCCCTCCAAAAAATTTCATTTATGCCACTTAATCTGTAGTAGGTGGTTACAAGAAGCAAATAGGCCAATGTTGTACAACTGATCATTGAAGCAACACATGTACAGTGCACAACAGTCACCAATATTATTTGATAGGGCCTCTCTCTTCTGGGAAAGGCAGAAGGGACAATTGCTTGGAATAATGCAAAGAGCTACCATCATGAGGACAGTATCCAAAATACTGGAAAGTTATGAAAATCCTACAAAGGGCAGTGTTTCAAATCTTAGGAAAAAAAATTCAGACTTGCAGTCTGATTCCATAAATAATGCATACATTAGTAATTACATAGGATGGTGGCTTACATCAGTAATTTTCAATTTGCAAACAAGAAACTCCAACCATGGACAACTATCATCACAAACAAGCACAGAGATGCTTCAGCTAAAACAAGACTGCAACATACCTATGTCCACATGGTCTAAGTTCTGTATCAGCCATCTCATCACAGCAGAGTGTGCAGCAGTTTTCCCGTATGCTCACTTGTTTCAATAAAGCTAGACGTCTGTGCCTTAAACACAACACAATTTTGTCTGTTTATATATTATACCAGATCTCAATTCACCCACATTTCTAATGATTACACCCATATATATGCATGCTGTTGAAGGCCCGAGCATAAAACACCCAATTGGTTATGAAAATTTAAGAGAGATCATTTTTATAATACCATAAGACCTTTAAATGCAGCATAATGCAGTAAGGTTTTATGTTGGATATTGAATGTACTCACCTTGGAAGAATGATTTTTTCTTCTGGCGAGAGGGAGGCATATTCATTAAATGTGCTGAATTTGACGGTTGGAGGATACTTAAATGGTTTTGCTCCAAAATTAAACTCACACTGTTGGTAAGACATGAAACTGGCAGCAGCAAAGAAGCCAGATCTGCAATTAAATACAATTAAAAAAGTAAAATACTAAGCCGCACTCAATATGTGGCCTGTACAATTTTGGAAATGGTTTCTTCTGCAATAAGATGCCAAAACAATTTTTAAAAAGCATACTATGTATATATAAAAAAAGTATTGTCCTTTTTAATGGTGATATTTGCATTTTGATGTTGATAGGACAATAGCTCATTAAGTTTAAGGAAAACAGGTGCTGACATTTTCAAAAGGAGACAACACAAAGTCAACTAGAATTTCTGACTTCACCCAAAACTGTTGTAACTGTAGCTCTTCAGTGGGCTGACAAGTCTGAAAACACTGGAACAAATCTTCTAAGTTCAGAAATTGGACAGCCTACAACGCTGGTAGATGAAGTAGAAAAGCAGTGGACCCAATACCCTAGGGTATGAAGTCATCATCCTGCCACAGGCCTTCAGACTTCAACTTTGGACTCTATCATATTGTATCCTCCCTGTCCTCTGTTTATAAGGACATGTTTTGCTTGGTTTAAGTTAATCTAATAAATTAATGATGTGGAGATGCCGGTGATGGACTGGGGTTAACAATTGTAAACAATTTTACAACACCAAGTTATAGTCCAACGATTTTATTTTTAATCCCACAAGCTTTCGGGGGCTTTCCCCTTCCACACCGCCTGAGGAAGGGGAAAGCCCCCGAAAGCTTGTGGGATTAAAAATAAAATCGTTGGACTATAACTTGGTGTTGTAAAATTGTTTACAACTAATAAATTAAGGCATGGCAGAGCAGCTCAGACCGGTTGAATACACAACCCGTGCCATGTGGGAACTCCAGGATGCTTCCCATGTCCTGGACAACCACATGTGCAGGAAGTGTCGTCAGCTGGTGGAGCTCGAGCTCCGGGTTTCGGACCTTGAGCAGCAGCTGGCGTCACTGCAGTGTATCCGCAAAGCTGAGACTTTCGTGGATAGCACGTTTCAGGATGTGGTCACCCCGCAGATTAAGAAAGTGCAGGCAGAGAGGGACTGGGTGACCGCCAGACAGACAAGCATGACCAGACAGGTAGTGCAGGAGTCCCGAGGGCATCTCACTCTCCACCAGTATTCAATTCTGGGTACTGGTGGGGGAGAGGGTTCCTCTGGAGTGCAGCCAGAGCCAAGTCCAAAGCATCATGGGTGGCTCAGCTGTACAAGGGTGGGGGGAGAAAGATCGAGAGAGCAAGTGATAGGGGATTCTGTAGTTAGGGGAGCAGACAGGCGTTTCTGCGGCCGCAATCGTGATTCCAGGATGGTATGTTGCCTCCCTGGTGCCAGGGTCATGGATGTCACTGAGCGGCTGCAGAACATTCTGAAGGGGGAGGGTGAACAGCCAGAGGTCGTAGTCCATATCGGTACCAACAACATAGGTAAAAAGAGGGATGAGGTCCTGCAAGCAGAATGTAAGGAGTTAGGAAATAAGTTAAAAAGCAGGACCTCAAGGGTAGTAATCTCAGGATTATTCCCAGTGCCACGTGCTAGTGAGTATGGGAATAGGAGAATAGATCAGATGAATGCGTGGCTGGAGGGTTGGTGCAGGAGGGAGGGACTTAGATTCCTGAGGAGTTGGGATCGATTCTGGGGAAGGTGGGACCTGTACAAGCCAGACAGGTTGCACCTCAACAGATCCGGGACTAATATCCTTGTAAGGGGGTTTGCTACTGCTGTTGGGGAGGGTTTAAACTAGAGTGGCAGGGGGATGGGAACCTAAGCGGGGAATCAGAAGAGAGTAAAGTTGAGAGAAGCAAGAGAGGGGAGGACCCAGGGGAAATTTACAATACAAATAGTTGTTCAAGAACAAGCGAAGGGGAAAAGCGTAGCGCAGCAGAAAGTGTACTTTAGACACTACAGATAAAGTGAAAACTAGAAGGGAGAAAGCAATTAACCCAGCATCAAAGCTGAAGATCAAGCTAGGGTGTGTGGCCCAACTAAGAGTTCTATATACAAATGCATGGAGTATAAGGAATAAATTAAATGATCTACAGGCACAAATTCAAATTGGAGGGTATGACATGATAGCTATTACTGAGACATGGCTGCAGGATGGTCAGGATTGGGAACTAAATATACCAGGTTATAAGGTCTGCAGGAGAGATAGGGAAAATGGAAGAGGGGGAGGAGTAGCCTTAATGATTAGAGATGAAAACACTTCAATGATAAAGGGGGATATAACGAGAGGTAAGCAGCCAACAGAGACCTTATGGGTTGAATTGAGAAATAGGAAAGGATCGAAGACTATAGTGGGAGTTGTATATAGGAGCCCTGGCAGCAGCTCTGAAGTGCTAGATTGTATAAATGCAGAGATTAGACAAACGTGTAGCAAAGGCATAGTGGTCTTAATGGGGGACTTTAACCTTCACATAGATTGGGAAAAGCAGACCAGCAACTGTCAGAAAGGTAGTGAATTTCTTGAGTGTGTCCGGGATAGTTTTCTACAGCAGTATGTCCAAGAGGCAACAAGGGGCAAGCCATACTAGATTTAGTAATGAGTAATGAACCAGATTTAGTTAACAGCTTGACTGTGCATGAACATCTAACCAATAGCAATCATAACATGATCGAGTTCAAGGTAGTGTTTGAAAGGGAAAAAAGTGAGTCAGCTGCTAAGATTTTAGACTTGGGTAAGGCAGCCTTCAATGGGATGAGACAGAGACTGTCCGCAGTAAACTGGGCAAATCTGTTAATGGGTAAAATGACTGATGATCAGTGGGAAATGTTTAAAAGAAACATTTAACGTCATAAAGAATCTGTTTATACCCCTGAGGGGCAAGAACTCTACTTGCCAAAAAAAAGCCATGGACAACTGAAGAGGTAAGGGACAGTATAAGACATAAGGAAAGGGCATACAAAAAGGCAAAAAATGTCACAGATCCTGGCGAATGGGAAAGATACAAAGATCAACAAAACAGATAATAAGGGCTACAAAAAGAGAGTATGAAAAGAAACTTGCAAGGGATATCAAAACCAATACGAAGAACTTTTATAGTTATATTAGGAAAAAGAGGGTGGTCAGGAGCAGTGGTGGCCCCTTAAAAACTGAAAGTGGGGATATTGTCATTGACAATGGGGAAATGGCGGACATGTTGAATAATTACTTTGCGTCAGTATTTACAGTAGAAAAAGAGACGACCATGCTGGAAATCCCAAGAAAACTAATATTGAATCGGGGACAGGGGCTCGAAAAAATTAACATAAGTAAAGCAACAGGAATGAAGAAAATAATAGCACTAAAGAGTGACAAATCCCAAGGAACAGATGGTTTCCATCCCACGGTTTTAAAGGAAGTAGGCGAGCACATTGCAGATGTCCTAACTATAATCTTTCCAAGTTCTCTAAACTGGAAAATTGCACGTCACTCTGCATTTTAAGAAAGGAGGGAACCAAGGGAATTATAGACCAGTTAGCCTAACATCTGTTGTGGGGAAAATGCTGGAGTCTATAATTAAGGATAGGGTGACTGAACACCGAGAATTCTCAGTTAATCAGAGAGAGCCAGCATGGATTTGTGAAAGGTAGGTTGTGCCTGACAAACCTGATTGAATTTTTTGAAGAGGTGACTAAAGTAGTGGACAGGGGAATGTCAATGGATGTTATTTATATGGACTTCCAGAAGGCATTTGATAAGGTCCCACATAAGAGACTGTTAGCTAAGATGGAAGCCCATGGAATCGAGGGAGAAGTACGGACTTGGTTAGGAAGTTGGCTGAGCGAAAGGCGACAGAGAGTCAGGATAATGGGTAGGTACTCACATTGGCAGGATGTGACTAGTGGAATCCCGCAGGGATCTGTCTTGGGGTCTCAATTATTCACAATATTTAGGCATAGAAAGTCTCATATCTAAGTTTGCCGATGACACAAAGATTGGTGGCATTGTAAACAGTGTAGATGAAAACATAAAATTACAAAGGGATATTGATAGATTAAGTGAATGGGCAAAACTGTGGCAAATTTTTTTTTTAAATTCGTTCACGGGATGTGGGCGTCGCTGGCGAGGCCAGCATTTATTGCCCATCCCTAATTGCCCTCGAGAAGGTGGTGGTGAGCCGCCTTCTTGAACCGCTGCAGCCCGTGTGGTGAAGGTTCTCCCACAGCGCTGTTAGGAAGGGAGTTCCAGGATTTTGACCCAGTGACGATGAAGGAACGGCGATATATTTCTAAGTTGGGACGGTGTGTGACTTGGAGGGGAACGTGCAGGTGGTGTTGTTCCCATGTGCCTGCTGCTCTTGTCCTTCTAGGTGGTAGAGGTCGCAGGTTTGGGAGATGCTGTCGAAGAAGCCTGGACGAGTTGCTGCAGTTCATCCTGTGGATGGTACACACTGCAGCCACTGTGCGCCGGTGAAGGGAGCGAACGTTTAGGGTGGTGGATGGGGTGCCAATCAAGCAGGCTGCTTTATCCTGGATGGTGTCGAGCTTCTTGAGTGTTGTTAGAGCTGCACTCATCCAGGCAAGTGGAGAGTATTCCATCACACTCCTGACTTGTGCCTTGTCGATGGTGGAAAGGCTTTGGGGAGTCAGGTGGTGAGTCACTCACCGCAGAATACCCAGCCTCTGACCTGCTCTTGTAGGCACAGTATTTATATGGCTGGTCCAGTTAAGTTTCTGGTCAATGGTGATCCACAGGATGTTGATGGTGGGGGATTCGGCGATGGTAATGCCATTGAATGTCAAGGGGAGGTGGTTAGACTCTCTCTCTTGTTGGTGATTGTCATTGCCTGGCACTTAAGTGGCAAGTAACATTCATGCCAGACAAGAGCCCAAGCCTGGATGTTGTCCAGGTCTTGCTGCATGCGGGCTCGGACTGCTTCATTATTTGAGGGGTTGCGAATGGAACTGAACACTGTGCAATCATCAGCGAACATCCCCATTTCTGACCTTATGATGGAGGGAAGGTCATTGATGAAGCAGCTGAAAATGGTTGGGCCTAAGACATTGCCCTGAGGAACTCCTGCAGCAATGCCCTGGGGCTGAGATGATTGATCTCCAACAACCACTACCATCTTCCTTTGCGCTAGGTATGACTCCAGCCACTGGAGAGTTTTCCCCGATTCCCATTGACTTCAATTTTACTCGGGCTCCTTGGTGCCACACTCGGTCAAATGCTGCCTTGATGTCAAGGGCAGTCACTCTCACCTCACCTCTGGAATTCAGCTCTTTTGTCCATGTTTGGGGCAAGGCTGCAATGAGGCCTGGAGCCGAGTGGTCCCGGCGGAACCCAAACTGAGCTTTGGTGAGCAGGTTATTGGTGAGTAAGTGCCGCTTGATAGTACTGTCGACGACACCTTCCATCACTTTGCTGATGATTGAAAGTAGACTGATAGGGTGGTAATTGGCCGGATTGGATTTGTCCTGCTTTTTGCGGACAGGATATACCTGGGCAATTTTCCACATTGTGGGGTCGATGCCAGTATTGTAGCTGTATTGGAACAGCTTGGCTAGAGGCGCAGCTAATTCTGGAGCACAAGTCTTCAGCACTACAGCCAGGAAGTTGTCAGGGCCCATAGCCTTTGCTGTATCCAGTGCACTCGGCCATTTCTTGATATCACGTGGAGTGAATCGAATTGGCTGAAGACTGGCTTCTGTGATGGTGGGGATATCAGGAGGAAGCCGAGATGGATCATCCACTCGGCACTTCTGGCTGAAAATGGCCTTTGAGGGAGTGCAGCGTAGGTTTATTAGAATGATACCCGGACTTCAAGGGTTAAGTTAAGAGGAGAGATTACACAAATTGGGGTTGTATTCTCTAGAGTTTCAAAGGTTAAGGCGTGCTCTGATCGAAGTTTAAAAGATATTAAAGGGAACAGACAGGGTGGATAGAGAGAAACTATTTCCGCTGGTTGAGGATTCTAGGAGTAGGGGGCCCAGTCTAAAAATTAGAGCCAGACCTTTCAGGAGTGAAACGAGAAAACATTTCTGCAAACAAAGGGTGGTAGAAGTTTGGAACTCTCTTCCGCAAACGGCAATTGAGCTTAGCTCAATTGCTAAATTTAAATCTGAGATAGATAGCTTTTTGGCAACCAAAGGTATTAAGGGATATGGGCCAAAGGCAGGTATATGCAGTTCGATCACAGATCAGCCATGATCTCATCAAATGGCGGAGCAGGCTTGAGGGGCTGAATGGCTTACTCCTGTTCCTATATCTCTCAATCTTTGCCATACCTATGCAACCTGAACTCCCTCTGTCCATTTGTGTGTCCATTTTCGCAGTCACTCAACGCTCAGCTCATTTTTTTTTTATTCGTTCACGGGATGTGGGCGTCGCTGGCAAGGCCGGCATTTATTGCCCATCCCTAATTGCCCTCAAGAAGGAGGTGAGTCACTCGCCGCAGAATACCCAGCCTCTGACCTGCTCTCGTAGCCACAGTATTTATATGGCTGGTCCAGTTAAGTTTCTGGTCAATGGTGACCCCCAGGATGTTGATGGTGGGGGATTCGGCGATGGTAATGCCGTTGAATGTCAAGGGGAGGTGGCTGGACTCTCTCTTGTTGGAGATGGTCATTGCCTGGCACTTATCTGGCGCAAATGTTACTTGCCACTTATGAGCCCAAGCCTGGATGTTGTCCAGGTCTTGCTGCATGCAGGCTCGGACTGCTTCATTATCTGAGGGGTTGCGAATGGAACTGAACACTGTGCGATCAGCATTACTTCTATCTTCTTTTTTCTCCCCTCGACAGCTCTTGGGCCATTCTCTCCCATCTCCCCCCTTCCAGTCACCCTGTCGTGCCTCGTTTTATTTCTTCCCCAGGGTTACTTTGTCCCCTCCCACCAATCCCGACTCCTCTGTTGCTATCCCAGGCTTAAAATCACTTGGACAAGGCCACAGCAAACCCCTGTGCACTGGCATTCTGCAACCCCAACTGCCCCATTCTCCTCTCTCGCTGACCTTTCTGCCCAGCACGACTGCAGGGAACTAATGTGGCGAAAATCTTTTCCGTCCTGCTCACCCCACCCCTCTGACACTACAACTATCACCGCCCTCTCCACATTTCCCTCCAGAATGTCCATTCACTCCTGAAAAAAGACCTTATTGTGAATTATTGTATTGACATCCTGGCTTTAATAGAAACCTCTCATCGGTTGTGACACCTACTGAAGCCTCTCTGCCTCGTTACACTTTCACCACCTGCCCTGGCTAAACTATCATGGTGGTGGTGCAGCCCTCATTACAAAATCACACCTTCATCTTTCTCCCTGCTCCTCTGGTACCATCTCCTTCTTCGAATACCTCACCTTGTTCCACCTCTCACCTCCACTTTAAAATCCTGGTTCTTTACCTCACCACCTCCTAAGCCCCACCCTGGATTTCTCAAGATATCCTCCCTCATCCTCACTGATTTCAATCTCCATCTCAACTCAGCTTGCCATCTCTCCTCTGACTTCACTGTCCTCCCACCAATATTCACGGACACCACCTCAACCTTGCTATCATTTGTTTTCTCTACTCCCCTGGTCTCAATCACAGACAAGGCCATCTCTTATCACTGCTTTGTATCCCTTACCACCCACATCCCCTTTCCAAACCCACTTCCTTCTGTATCCACCCCTGGAAAAACCCTCCGCCATGTCAATTAGAATTGCATTTTCAAGCTGCAAACTACCTAGCCTTTGGCCCTCCATTCACCACAACACTTCTGCAGCCATTAATCTGCTCAACCACTACCTCTCCTCCATCTTTCATGCCCTAGTCCCATAAAACTTTTACTCTCACCCATTCTGATAATTCCTGCTGTTATGGCCTCCCATCTTTGCTCCTTCAAGTACAAGGGGTGCAAACTTGAGCATATCCAGAGCTCAACTGATTTAGCCATCCATTACTAGATCTGCCTAGACCACATCAAGTACTATTTGGCCTCGCTCTCCTCTACCAAACTGCCCACTAATCCAGGATCATCCCAGAAAGGAAAGATAACCTCTGTCTTATTTTCTCCCCTATCAATCATCTCCTTAAACCCCTGTCCCTGCCCCCTTCGCCCTCCTTCAAACAAGTAAGAGGAGCTCATGGACTTTTGACAGACATCTATTAAGTTCACTCTGCTGGTTCCCCCCTTTCCCACCAAGCTGAAGCTCTCCCAAGCTGCCCACTTCCCTAGCCCTGCACCCATGTCTTTCTCGAACTCCTCTCCTATTCTATTCTATTCTATTCTTGTCTCATGCCCTCTCATAGACGCACTTCTTGTTTCCTTGATTCCATTCCCACTAAACTGCTCACCACTCAACTTCCCTTCCTGGCCCCCATGCTAGCTGACATTATAAATGGTTCCCTCTCCTCAGGTACTGTCCCCCTCCCTCAGCAAACCTCAGTCATCACCAGCCTCAAAAGTCCCGTCCTTGAAGAGCCTGTTTTTGCAAACTACTGTCCCACCCCCAAACTCCTATCTCCTCCAAAGTTCTTCAATGTGTGGTCACCTCCCAAATCCATGCCCCTGCCAGAGGTAGAAAAAGACTTCACAACCTGGGCATCATACTCAACCGAGTTGAGCTTCCAACCCCATATCCTCTCCATCCTAAAAACTGCCTACTTCCACTGCCATAACATCACTTGCCTCAGCCCGTATACTGCTGAAACCATGTCATTGTCACCTTTAAATTGGACTATTTTAATGCTCTCTTTGCCAGCCATCCACCTGCCACCCTCCCGCCACCCTCAATAAACTTCAGCTCATCCAAACCTCGGCTGCCTGTATCCTGTCCTGCACCAGGTCCTGCTTGCACATCATTTACCAATGACTTAGATGAAGCAATAGAGAGCCGTATATCCAAGTTTGCCGACGACACTAAGTTAAGTGGCACAGTAAATAGTCTAGATGGGAGCAGAAAGTTGCAATGGGACATTGATCGATTAAGTGAGTGGGCAAACGGAGTTCAATGTGGGGCAGTGAGGTCATCCACTTTGGACCCAAGAAAGTTAGATCAGAATATTTTCTAAATGGTGAGAAGCTAGGAACCGTGGGAGGATCAGAGACATTTAGGGGGCCATGTACAGAAATCAATAAAGCCACGGATGCCATCTCAGTTGAGATATGTTCAAAGGGAGATAGATGCTTACTTCAGAAATAAGGTTATTTAAGCATCTGAAGCAAAAATGGCAAGAAGTTGGGATGAAAAAGGTAGAACTGCCATAGCTAACAAAGTGACAGGAGGAGGCTCTACTAAGAACACCCACATACAGCACCTGATAATGGTCTTCAATTGCTTCCAAAGAAACTCCAGATACAATTTTACATGGGACAGAATACATTATATTTAATAAACAGTATCTGTAAAAAAAAAAGCAAAAACAAAGCAGTACTTGGCATCTCTCCACAGAATCGTCCAGGTCCTGCTTCATATATCCAGCTTCCCCATATCCTTCTAAGGATGGAAAGAACCATCACTCCACCTTCCCACAATTGAGTCCCTCAGAATTGTTACACTCTAGTTTCTGGAGTTCTAACTTCACCGGCTTTCAGCTGGGCTGCTGAATGCAACACTGACATGGCAGCAGAAACCAATGTTTGAGATATAGATGTGAATCCTTTTTTAAAATGTCATCACACCAAGTAGATTACTATCATCAATACACAGGTCCTTCACAGTATTTTAAAGCTAACTGCAATTATTTTTTCTACTGGGTTTATTCCATATTATTTATACAGGCCTAATCACTCAACCCTTATTATGCAAATAACCATTTTATAAAGGAATGCTGAGCAAATTAGAATATGTCTGAAGAGCACATCAAACATTTTGGAAACTATTCCAATTAACTTCTTATATTGCTTTCAATTTGCTGTTGGTTTGTAGACTTCAAACAATTATACAACTCACAAATCACTTTGGATTGTAAACAAAACACTGGCAAAAATCATATACAAAAGTATATACAAAAGCTGGAATATGTTTGAGATTTTCAATTTCTATTCAATTAAAAATATTTTAAGTGCAGTAACCTGCACAGAAAAATATATTACTTTGCTATCTGGAAATTTTCTGCATCAAATCAACTGATATGAATCAAGATGTCTGATAAGCGATTAGTATATTTTAGCTTAGAATTTCACTACTCTAGAAGCAGCTGGTTTTATCAGGATCAACTCAAAGCAGTTCTTTCCAACAATGTACTTACGTGGCTGATGAAAAGACTTGCTTCTCTGGGGGTAGCTGGTTTCCATTAAGATAGAAGATCATCACCTTCTTATTCAAGTCCAAGAGAAATCCTATTGTGTCCCCTGCATGGAAAGAAAGAACAAAAAACTTCCCAGTTAAAATCTAAACAATCATAAAATACTGGTCATTTAGAATTCACAATGGAACTGTGTTTAGCACAATTAAACAGGAGTGAAATGAGAGTTATTACTCAATCATACTTCAGGCTCAAGTTATATAGCTCTGGGTCACAGGTGGCTTATTTTCCAGTAAAGCCAAGTCCAGACGTGAAATTTGTCTGAATCCTCTCCCACCCCACATGTACTTAAAGTCACTACAGAAAAAACCTATTTCCCATTTCATTGTTTATGGGCAGAATGGGGGACTGGCTGTGATATTTAGTCAAGATATAATCAGCATTTAAATCTAGCCAGTTCCTTTTAGGTCACTATTCAGGTATTCATTGTGGGAAAGTCATCTAAATAGGTGCATCCCATGATCCTTTGAAGACTAATTGCTGAGGAACATTTCTGCAGATTGGCACCTACTTGTAAATGCCAGGCTAATGTCCTTTGGGAGAGGCCAAGTTATCAAGTTCAGAGCAGTTCTTTTAAAAAAAACTTTTGGACCTCTGAAGTGTGATGGACATACAATGTACTCAAAAATATATACATTCCTACATTCTACTTTACCTAGATTAGTGCTTATCCTTATAGAAGCAGCACATTCTCCAACTTACTGGAAGCAGTGCCACGTGAAATTGATTAAAATGAGGCACTGAAAAATAGTACAGAATATCCTATTGGGTAGAGTCTTCCATCCTGCCATCAATTTTGTTCAGATTGATTAGACAGGTTATTACAAACAGAAGATGCAAGGGCTTATGAGAGTAATCAAAACATTTAAAATGAAAGTCAGCTAAGTTTGCAAATAAACTGGTACTTTTATTTCAAATTCTGTAGCTTTAAGCTTGTATAATCATTTTGTTATACCCCAACCAGTGCAAATAAACATTAGTATAACGTTTTTGCAAATTGTGAAAAAAGTAGTCACATTTACAGCTGATCTTCACACTTCTACATTTTGTAGTCATTAACCCTTAGGCTACCAACATTCATAGAAGGGACTGGCTCTCCAGGCTCGCAGCTTAAAAAGTTTATCGCTCATTAACCGCAATACTGAAACAAAATACAAACCACTACAGATGCAACTATCTTAAATCTTCAATGAGTTTTCATACGTCAGCACACGGACAAGTGCAGCACTGGAAGGATTAACCTTTTTAAAAGGATAGGAACATTTTATCCTCAACACTATGCAGAAGTGGTTTTATGCCGTTTCTTTATGAAATCCTCCTCTAGAAGGCATCAGCTTCTTGCTGGTTATTGCTCCATGGGTGGTGCCTGCCCTCATTTTGTCCAAATGGCCATTATTCATTTCCAAATCTCGATAACGAATGGTGGGGGTTATTCTACAATGGTACTTTCACAGCCAAGCCTGATCCCTTTATCACCCAACATCCACATGCGTACTTCCAGCAGGGCTCATTAGATAGCAGTCAGTAGCAGAAACCTGGCTGACTTTGCACCTCACGATCCAAGGACACTGAGCCAACTGTAACACCCCCACCGCTGCCATGATTGACCAGTATAACTCAGCACAGGTCAAGGATAGAGCTTGGGACCTTTCTGGTCTGCTTTGGTCAGCTACTTATTGACTTTAAAAAGCACATGCAGAAATGTTTCATTATATTCCAATTTTAAAATTAGCAAATGAGATGAATTAAATCCCACTTTTTGTAGTAATCAGAAGTTGAAAGCTACAAAATAAAATTCAGTACATCAGGCTGTGCAGAATTCAACACTGTACAGTACCTTCTTTCCAGCAAGGGTGGATGTGTGGTTCACTTCTGGCATTGTACCAAATCAGCTGCCGGCAGCCATCATATGCACATGAGTATTCATCATCTCCAATCCCATAACCCTCCTTTAAAAGGAACATACACAGTTAGTAACTAAAGTCCACTTTTAAAATAGTTTGTGGTTGTTTCAGTGTAACCCTGATAAAAATCCTGAAAATATTCGATACCTTTACTAAAAGAACAGGAACAAAATGTTTAATGTATTAACTTACCAGGAAATTCAGCACTGAAAGAGTTCAACCAGCTAAATTTATTCAGTGTAATAGTGCTGATTGTATGCAAATGACCACAGATTGTCACTTTGACTGCATTATCTTATTTTAAAAAAAAAGGACTTCCAATGTCTCAGTGAGCTAATCCAATAGCTGAGTTACACAGACCAGGAACGTTCCAGGTTAGATTGCTGCGTTTTAGGGAATTTGCTGATCTCAATTGGAATGGTGTAAGGGAACTGAAATGCCCCCAGGTAAGAAAAAGAAGAATGATGAAGTTTACCACTCCTAACTACTATCCAGCTACCCTTTCTGGAAGTGTGTGTGTGGATGGTCAGGATTGGATTATGTACAGATATGTTGTGTCCTTCCCTGCTACAACAATTTGCTGACATCACTTCCCTTGCAGTCAAATTATCAACACTCAACAAACAAAAGTACTTCAGTTATTCCACATTTTATGAATTGACTCACTACATTTCATTTATTGGAATTTAGTGATTTGTATTGACATTTAAAATTTACAAAATGTGAAACAAGAGTCTTTGGTTCATATTTTTTTTTTGATGAAAAAGCATTTTGATAACTTACATGATTAAGAAACTTGCTATTTTTGGTCGCCCAACCAATCTGCATTACGCCAGAAGTAATTACAGTTACTTCATAGTACCATACTCCAGAATCTACACAGAACGTACACCGGACACTCTCAAATGAAGATGCATCACATCGAGCCTGCATGAGAATAAACACATTGAATACTCAATTTATGCAATAATCCTGACAAGATTCAGGCCTAGGATTCTGTGCACTAAATCCTAGTACGAGCAACACTGGAATTCAAAAGTGAGGAAGTGATGCTTCAGTTGTACAGAGTCTTGGTCAGACTCCATCTGGAGTACAGTGTTCAGTTTTGGGCACTAAACAACAAGAAATATATATCGGCCTTGGAAGCGATACTGAGCAAATTAACCAAAATGATATCAGGACTTAAAAGGGCTAAATGAGGACAGTAGGCATAATCTTGGTTTGTATTGCCTTGACTTTAGAAGGTTACGGGGTGATCTAATCGAGATATTTAAAATGATAAAGGGATTAGAAAGGAGTAGGTGCAGGCAAACTATTTCCCCTGGTGGGAGAATCCAGAACAAGGGGGGCATAATCTTAAAATTAGAGCAAGAAGTGAAATCAGGAAGTAGGTTTTCACACAAAGGGTAGTGGAAATCTGGAACTCTCTCTGCCAAAGGTCTGTGGATGCTGGGTCAATTGAAATTTTCAAGACTGAGATCGATAGATTTTTGTTAGGTAAGGGTATCAAGGGATATGGAACAAAGGCGGGTAAATGGTGTTGAGATGCAGATCAAACATGATCTGATTGAATGGCGGAACAGCCTACTCCTGTTCCTATCTTTCTAAAATACAACCAAGGGGTCACCCAAAAGTCACATTAAAAAGTAAGGAATATCAAGTTTATTTTGCATGGAAAATTGTTCCTTTCATCACTTCAGTCTCTGCCTCTCTCTTCTCCTTTAAGACACTCCTTAAAACCTACCTCTTTGACCAAACGTTTGGTCACCCGTCCTAATATCTCTATATGTGGCTTGTTGTCAAATTTTATTTGATAATCACTCCTGTGAATCTCCTTGGGACATTTTACTATGTAAAAGGCACTATATAAATGCAAGTTGTTGTCTCTGTGTAATTAATTACTCCAGACCCACAGCAATGTGGTTGATTCTTAATCACCCTCTGAGATGGCCTAGCAAGCCACTCAGTTGTCAAACATAGAAAATAGGAGCAAAAGTAGGCCATTCAAAATGATCATGGCTGATCGTCTAACTCAGTACACTGTTCCCGCTTTTTCCCCATATCCCTTTAACATCAAGAAGGAGATAGATATATTTCTTAAATACATCTAATGACTTGGCCTCCACTGCCTTCTGTGGTAGAGAATTCCACAGGTTCACCACTCTCTGAGTGAAGAAATTTCTCCTCATCTCAGTTCTAAATGGCATACCCCATATCCTGAGACTGTGACCCCGCATACTGGACCCCCCCAGCCATCAGGAACATCCTTCCTGCATCTAGTCCTGTTAGAATTTTATATGTTTCGATGAGATCACCTCTCATTCTTCTAAACTCGTGAATATAGGCCTAGTCGACCCAATCTCTCCTCATAAGTCAGTCCTGCCATCCCAGGAATCAGTCTGGTAAACCTTCGTTGCACTCCCTCCATGGCAAGGAGTCCAAAACTGCACACAATACTCCAGATGTGGTCTCACCAAGGCCCTGTACAACTGCAGTAAGACATCCCTGTTCCTGTACTCAAATCCTCTTGCAATGAAGGCCAACATACCATTCGCCTTCCTAACTGCTTGCTGCACCTGACTGCTCGCTTTCAGCGACTGGTGCACAAGGACACTCAGGTCTCGTTGCACCTCCCCTTTTCCCAATCTATCACCATTCAGATAATCTGCCTTTCTGTTTTTACAACCAAAGTGGATAACCTCACATTTATCAACATTATACTGCATCTGCCATGTTCTTGCCCACTCACCCAACTTGACTAAATCACATTGGAGCCTCTTTGCATCCTCCTCACAGCTCACATTCCACCCCAGCTTTGTGTCATCTGCAAACTTGGAAATGTTACATTCCGTTCCCTCATCCAAATCATTGATATATATTATGAATAGCTGGGGTCCAAAGCACTGATCCCTGCGGTACCCCACTAGTCACTGCCTGCCACCCGGAAAAAGACCCGTTTATTCCTACTCTGTTTCCTGTCTGTCAACCAATTCTCAATCCATGCCAGTATATTCCCCCAATCCCATGTGCTTTAATTTTGCACACTAACCTCTTGTGTGGGACCTTATCAAAAGCCTTCTGAAAATCCAAATACACCACATCCACTGGTTCTCCCCTATCTATTCTACTAGCTCCCGCCTCAAAAAACTCCCCTAGATTTGTTAAGCATGATTTCCCTTTCATAAACGCATGCTGACTTTGTCCAATCCCGTTAATGCCTTCCAAGTGTTCCATTATCACATCCTTTATAATAGACTGGTGGCTCACCACCACCTTCTCAAGGGCAATTAGGGATGGGCAATAAATGCCGGCCTTGCCAGCGACACCCACATCCCATGAACAAATGAAAAAAAAAGTGTAAAGTTTGATGACTAATTTTAGCTTGAATATCGTCTGACACCATGGTGTTTTCTGCCTTTTTAAAATGGCCAGGAATGCATGGTGGGCAGTCTGTGTAATCTCCTGGTGAAATCTCACAGTAAAAGTACAACTTAAATGGTGTGGCACATTACTCAAACTCTCAATTGTATCAGAAGTATGCCTGAGAACTTTTTTCTTAAAAACTTGAGTTGAATTGGGAGACAAAAATGAATTCTACATTTTAGTATTCGCAACAAATAATGCATTTCAAATGGCAATTTGACCAAAATCTAGATGTCATATTATGATCTCACAGACACCCCCAAGGGACCCTAGTGCCTCAAGGGTACAAAAAACACTTTTAAAGGAAATAAAATGAATTTTACTGTATCCCAAGGCAAATAAACACTCACCTCTAGCCCATCTGGTGAAATTTTGAGGTATTCACTAACATCATTGCTATTCAACATAGCATTAATGTGGTTGAGATTTACTTTCTCGTACGTGAACTGCCTTTTCGGTTTTAAAACTGCATTAAAAAAAACAATTATTAGCTTTAAAAGGAATAGTATCCACAAGCATTATGCATTCTTCAGATCAGTAGCAAGGATGTAAAGAGTCAGACTCAATGCTAAACTGTGTCTATTTATGATGTGGAGATGCCGGTGATGGACTGGGGTTGACAATTGTAAACAATTTTACAACACCAAGTTATAGTCCAGCAATTTTATTTTAAATTCACAAGAAGGAGGTAGCCTCCGAAAGCTTGTGAATTTAAAATAAAATTGCTGGACTATAACTTGGTGTTGTAAAATTGTTTACAATGTGTCTATTTAGACAGTTGTGCGCCCACAGCTGACATTTAAGTGTATTTTGTGGCAGTGAACTGTAGTGTTGTATAATTGCATTTTACATCATCTAATGTAGTTGCTTTTGATATTTACTTAATTATATTACTTAAAGTTAGTTACAAACTACAAGAACAAATGCAACTGCGAGAACAAACATAAATGTGAGAACAAAGGAATTGGAAGAACAAATGCTTGTTCTCAGTGCTTATCATTCGTAAACAGATGACAAGCCTGCAGGTGTTTGCAAAACTAACCAAAATCAAAGGAAGCGTGATGAATAAAAAGAATCACTTTGGACTGCCTTGCCCAGACAGGGAATCCCCCAACGCCACTAGCAGCTGGATCACTGAAGGGAACTTGCATCCGAAGCCAGTGAGTTCCCAATGCCGCTGATAGGAGGGTTCCAGGTCAAAATAGGTGTTTGTGAGTGCAGATTAAGTATTATGATGATCATGCTAAGCAAGTAAATGAGCTTTGACTAGTAAATTTGTTGGGACTAAATAAGTGTTGCTTTACAAGACAGAGTGGTCTGGTGTAGTTGTCTTTGGGTCCAAACTAGGGTCACAGCTGAAAGCTGGATTCTCAGGACCCCAAATTATAAACTTAACTATTTCATATCCTTGATGTATTGGTGTTTATGTACAGTCAGCAGATTCCCCTTACATAAGTATATTCCTTTCACAAATGTATCACAACTGCACTTTGACACCTTTCACAATAGTTCAAACTCATCACGGATTGGTCCCTGCAGTCCATTTCTATATACAGAAATATTGCCAATGACCCATACTGTCCCCATTGTTGCCAGCAGTCTAAACAAGAGACTAATTCTTAACTATTGAAAAAAAACACTTTTGAAAAATTCCACTTCAGTTAGCCGACTCCCAGTAGGTTTATTCAAACAAAAATTCCTATTTAAAATTTAAGCTAAGCACCTTGAAAGCGTAGATCTCAGTAGTTTCATCAATGGAAATTTCCAGGTTTAAAACTTTCTCTGCAACTTTACAAAATATACTTGGAATTATATGAAAATTACAAGTCCTGAACTTTAACATTCTAAGTGGGTGGGTGGAAAGAGTTGAGAAATAGGACAGGGCAGACATCTGCTCAGAAGTTACTTCTGATTATACTGGTTTTCACATTGTTCTGCTGCACTAAAATGGCCATTTCACTGTTACTGCAAAACACACTGACTTTTTAAAAAAAAAGTCATCTTGTTGCTGTGACTACAGGCTTTCCAGAACAGCAGAAAATTAATAGTGGTCATGATTTTGCTTTTTGTACACCTGCCACTATTATTTTTTTTGGAGAGGGGGCAAGGGGGGAGAAAATACACATGAAAGAGATCTGATCTTGTGGTTTTTAAATTATCAGATGACTACGCCACTCATTGGTTGGAGAAAAAAGCCTTCCTTCAATAATGGCTGGTTACAGATTTCAATTAGAGTTCAAAGAGTCCTAAAACTTTTATACTGCAGTGTGTGTTTGGGGGGGTGGGGGGGGTGATGGCGGGGAAAGAGAGGAGGAGAAGAGGTGAAGGGAAGAGAAGCAGGGGAGTTGGGCCAACTGTTCTGATTTAGATGTAATACTGTGCTGGCCTTATGGTGGTCTATTGCTACTGAGTTGCAATTAAACACAAGGTTTTGGAAGAAAACATCTTAACATTACAATTCAACACAGACAGACAATCTTACTCTTGTTACATCAGAGTCAACATGGTTTTATGAAAGGGAAAGAGTGTTTGACAAATCCATTTTTTTTTAAGGGTGTAACTAGCAGGGTAGATAAGGGGGAACCAGTGGATGTAGTATATTTGGATTTTCAAAAGGCATTCAATAAGTTGCCACACAAGAGGTTGTTACACAAGATTAGAACTCAAGGGATTGGGGGTAATATATTAGCATGGATTAAGGATTAATTAATAGACAGAAAACAGAAGGAAAAAACGGGTCATTTTCAGGTTGACAGGTTGTAACTAGTGGGGTTCCACAAGTGCTTGGGCCTCAGCTGGTTACAATATATATCAATGACTTAGTGAGGAGACCGAGGGTAATGAATCCAAGTTTGCTGACGATACAAAGCTAGGTGGGAAAGTAAGCTGTGTGGAGGACACAAAGAGTCTGCAAAGGGATATAGACAGGTTAAGTGAGTGGGCGAGCAGGTGGCAGATATGAGGAAATGTGAAATTATCCACATTGGTAGGAAGAATAGAAAATCAGAATATTTTTTTAAAAAGGAGAGAGACTTAGAAATGTTGGTGTACAGAGGGATTTGGATGTCCTTGTACACGAATCACAGAATTAAACTGCAGGTACAGCAGGCAATTAGGAAGGCAAATGGTATGTTAGCCTTTATTGCAAGGGGGTTGGAGTATAAGAGTAAGGAGGTCTTGCTGCAATCATACAGGGCTCTGGTGAGACCACACTACAACTGTGTATAGGTTTGGTCTCCTCACCGAAGGAAGGTGATACTTGCCTTAGATGGCATGCAATGAAGGTTCACTAGATTGATTCCTGGAATGAGGGTTGTCCTATGAGAATGGGCCTATATTTTCTGGAGTTTAGAAGAATGAGAGGTGATCTCATTGAAACAAAATTCTTAGAGGCCGTGACAGAATTGATGCCGAGAGGCCGTTTCCCCTGGCTGGAGAGTCTAGAACTAGGGGTCATAGTCTGAAGATAAAGGGTCGGCCATTTAGGACCGATGAGGAGGAATTTCTTCACTCAGAGGGTTGTGAATCTTTGGAATTCTCTACCCCAGGAGGCTGTCGATGCTCAGTCGGTGAGTATATTCAAGACTAAGATCAATAGATTTTTGGACACTAACGGAATCAAGGAATATGGGGATAGGGCAGGAAAGTGGAGTTTAAGTCGAAGATTAGCCATGATCTTATTGAATGGTGGAGCAGGCTCGAGGGGGCCTTATGGCCTACTGCTGGTCCTGTTTCTTATGTTCCCATTACCAATGATCATGGGATAGTATTTTAAAGCTGTATGACCCCATGATTTGATCAAAATCATTAGGATACACAAACACTAACATTTCAAAATTCAAGATGTTAGGAAGTGGCTCTTTTCCCAGAGAATAGTGGACCCATGGAACAAGCTTAATGTGGTGAATACTGATTGCTGAATTCCTTCAAATGAGAGCTGGACCCATGTACCGCTGGGGCAGAGATCACCTAGTACAAAAGATAGGTACTGTATGACATTATTCAGGGACAGAGTGGTCTCCTGGATTAGTTGCCATCACCTAAGGGGTCAGAGAGGAATTTTCCAGATCCCCCCCCCGCCCCACATAATCGACCTGGGTTTCCAGCTGGTTTTCCACCTCTCCCAGGAGATTACACAGCTTTCAGGTGGGGTGGGCAGTGTATAATAATTTGATGCACAAAGCATTGCAGTCGTGTGGGACAGGCAGGATGGACCAGTGGGTCTTCTCCGGAGCGTGGCTGTTCATAAGATGCAGCAGCTTTCAAACTGTTCTATTGAATGCTCTGGGTTTAAATTTCTTCCTTTTAAAATGTATATTATCAGAATTCAGTTCATGGCAGTTGGAGGGGGACTGGGGAGAGGGGATGCCATTGGAGCCAGAAATGTAATTATGGTCATCACTGGGGTAATTTCTTGAAATTAAGATCTTCAGATTCATAGCTTCCACTCATACCCCAGGAATAAGGATTGATAACTTTGCACCATGCAGTTTTACTTAAAGTTGCCAGTATATTTCTCAGGAACCTTCATAGGCTGTAACGTCACTAAAATTACAAGTATTCCATTTGAATGTTGCCAGTGACAATCAAACAAAAATCACAAACTTACACAAATTATCCAGGCTCCACTGTGCACAGAAGCCAACCTGTCGTTTCAGGTAATCTGTGTGATTTATCCAAGACTCCAGCATAAGTAGTTGATCACTAATACATGACTCAGAGACTGTTAATTTATTTTCACCTGCAATTAAAAGTTGCATTGTATGAACAATTACCTACTGCTGAAAAGCATTTAATTTAAGTAATAAAGGCGCATGCTTTACCCACTTGAACACTTACATTTGACAATGTTAGTTACATAAATCAGCTCTGAATTATAAAAATAAGCAATCAGAATTGCAGTTTTCCAACTTTTTAAAAACTAACAAAAATCACACATTTTACATCAATGGCAATTACAATAGTTTAAATAATTAAAGGGTCAGAAATTGCTTCTAAAATAACTGAGCTTAGCAGCCCTCACCGATATTAATGGTGAAATCAAAGCGCAAATTCCGGCAGCCGCGCATGCACAGTCAAACGCGGAAATCCGGAGCTTGCTCTTCCTGGTTTGGTGGTGATCTGAAAGCTTAGTGTTAAAAGGACCTCACCGGCTGCAATCAATAGACTAGCGCAAACTTGCTCGCCTGCCCAGCTCGAAACGAACTAATCTTGCCACAAAACAGGTATGCTGAAATTTTTTTTTTTAAGGTTATAAAAAGTTTTAACAGCATGGTAAAAATATTAATGACTGCCAAACAACCTCTGGCAATGAAAATGAAAATTAAAATGTGGAGACTCATTCATTGTGATTTTAATAGTTCGACATAGAACATTTTTAAAAACATTTTATTTCTGTCTTTTAATTCGATATTTCTACCCTCTCTTTCGCTTTCTTGAACTGTTTTTACAATTGATTTTACTGTTGTCGCTTTCATTTCCGGGTTTTGACCTTTGCGGCTTGTCAAGGATGCTGCAATCGGATTGGTTGAGGGGAGAGATCCTCTCATCAGCCACATAGGTCCTAGGTTCGTGGGAGTTAACTTTGGACTGTTTTCCCATTAGAGGAAGTTCCCGCAATAAAGACCGCGGATACAATATGGGTAAGTTAGTACGTAAGGAGCGGCAAGCACGAGTCGTTCGCCACACACAGCAATTTCCCGCCCAATATTTTGTATCGGCGTGCAACTGAACACTAAAGATTTGAAGTAGTGTTCCTTACATTTGGTGCCACCAATGCTTAAGGCTCAGATGTTTGGTTCTATATAAGTTTAACATTTCTGATCGCCAAACTTAACTGGACCAGCCATATAAATACTGTGGCTACAAGAGCAGGTCAGAGGCTGAGTATTCTGCGGCGAGTGACTCACCTCCTGACTCCCCAAAGCCTTTCCACCATCTACAAGGCACAAGTAAGGAGTGTGATGGAATACTCTCCGCTTGCTTGGATGAGTGCAGCTCCAACAACACTCAAGAAGCTCAACACTATCCAGAATAAAGCAGCCCGCTTGTTTGGCACCCCACCAACCACCCTAAACATTCACTCCCTGCACCACCGGCGCACAGTGGCTGCAGTGTGTACCATCCACAGGATGCACTGCAGCGACTCGCCAAGGCTTCTTCGACAGCACCTCCCAAACCCACGACCTCTACCACCTAGAAGGACAAGAGCAATAAGCACATGGGACCACCACCACCTGCACGTTCCCCTCCAAGTCACACATCATCCCGACTTGGAAATATATCGCCGTTCCTTCATCGTCGCTGGGTCAAAATCCTGGAACTCCCTTCCTAACAGTACTGTGGGAGAACTTTCACCACACGGACTGCAGCGGTTCAAGGCGGCGGCTCACCACCACCTTCTCAAGGCAATTAGGGATGGGCAATAAATGCTGGCCTTGCCAGCGACGCCCACATCCCATGAACGAATATTAAAAAATTACAAAAAGGATATAGAAGCGCTGGAGAAAGTGCAAAATAGATTTACAAGGATGATACTAGAACAGTGAGGGTATAACTATCAGGGAAGACTGAACAGGCTATAGCTCTTTTCTCTAGAAAAAACACTGAGGGGTGACCTGATAGAGGTCTTCAAAATTATGAAGGAGTTTGATAAGGTAGAAATAGAGAAGATATTTCCACTTGTGGGGGGAATCCAAAACTAGGGGCCATAAATATAAGAGTGTCACTAATAAATCGAATAAGGAAATTAGGAGAAACTTTTTCACTCAGTGGTGAGAATGTGGAACTTGCTGCCACATGGAGTAGTTGAGACAAATATCATAGAAGCATTTAAGGGGAAGCTAGATAAATACACGAGGGAGAAAGGAATAGAAGGATACGGTGATAGGGTGAGATGAATAAGGTGGAAAGAGGCTCGTGTGGAGCATTAACACTGACATAGACAGGTTGGGCTGAATGGCCTGCTTCTGTGCTGTAAATTCTACACATTAATCATCTCATTTGGACTTAAATTCTTATATTGGTTATAAGTAATTACATTACTCTATGCATTTTGAGGTACCTGCATTTTAGTGAAATATGACCACCTTTGCAACAAATGCAAAATCAAAAATACATTGTGTCGACTTGGTAACAGTCATCTTCAAGTCAGATCATGGGATCAAGGCACTCTAGTACTTCATCATATAATCCAGGCTGAGAAAAGGTGTGCTACATTGTTGGAGATCCATCTTTTGGATGAGATGAGAAACAGCATCTAAAAAGTCAGCCCTATGGTTTAAGATCCCATAGAACTTTGAGAGCAAGTAACCATACAAGAGAATGGTTGGATTGGATTGTTCACACTGAAGGCTGTAAGTGTTGACGGAATGGGAGTAGATAGCTGCCATTGGCTGCACTCCTATAATGTAAAAGCACCGAGAGAGCAAGCATTTCATCTGTTTCCACTTTAGTGGGATACATAGCTGAACTATGAAGAGGAAGCCCAAGAATTTGCTGCTGCTTAACAGGATATGTAAGAAACAGGGTGTTATACATAAGGAAAATGCCTGTTTTGTAAAAGTGCAGAGAGGAAAAAAAGGACTATTTGGCATCAGGACAATGCAATTTTCTGTTGAATCCATGAAGAAAACTACATCAAATTGGTCCTAAAGGACCACAGCTGAAACATTAATCCATGATTATCACTCGGGTCCTGACTGAACTGCTGCCAGTTTGTAGCATTCAGATTTTTATTTGCTGTCCAGCAATTGCTGTTTTACTGATCAAAGACTTGTAGCTAGAAGCTACAGATGATCAGCTTTCGTTGGACATATTCTTGGAGGTTTGATCTCACAGCATTTGATCACTGTTTGCAAATGTTATTGCATTTAGCTTAGTTGAGTATCTCAGTACTCTACTATTCCTAAGATAATTAAGATAATTAAGCTATGGTACATAAGATTTTTTTAAAATAAAGTAGATGCACAATTTGGACAGAAATGTTTTGGAATCAGATTGGAACTCCAGTACGAATCATTGCTTTTTGGATAGGAGGGTTAAGAGAGAAAATCAGGAGGAAGAAAATAAATCAAAAGGTGATATAGATTATTGGTGATGCAGCACATTAGCACAACGATAGGAGGCTAATTTGCAATCATGATTTCCCACATAGAGTTCTCAACTGTGCTGTTGTATGCTGACAGCTGGTGAGTGGAGGCCTGGCACTTTCTTAGGGAGGTGAGTGGGTATTTCATGGCCAACTCTCATTTACACCCCAGCAGCCAGCTATGGGTAGGCAATGGCAAGCCTCAGTGTATCCTGTATGGCACAGGAAGGCTTCAAACAAGAAAGGGTGGAAGGAAAGAGTAACAATTTGCACCAAAAATTTTTTTGCCCCCCACAGATTAGGTTTAGGCTTAATTCGTACGAGTGTTAAGAGTTCCCACAGTAGTTTATGACAAGCATATAGTTGCGAATCTCCTTTAACTAATTACCATAAATACATCATATGCACTGCAAGAAATAAACTAATTATGATGTTGGCTGACTAAATTTCCAGTATGCCTATCTGACGCCACTGCAAACTGAACATAGTTAGCTGGTCCTGTTCCATGCCGTAACGTCGCCAGAGGTGTGAGGTCATGGGGCGAAACCAGCTACCATGAAATTCCAGGGCGCTTCTGGGAGGCAGGGAATGCCTGAGACAGCCAGACTGGCTCCTCGAGTGCCGCCAGGTATGATGGTGGAATAGAGAACTGCAAGTAGAGACAATAGAGGCGTGCAGACGCAAACCACAAATACAAAGTACTTTTCTCCCAGGTTGCTATCAGCAATGCCCGGGAGTTGCAACCCTCAATTCTGGAAGACTCCTGGATTGGCAACCCTACTAAACTCAGTTACTTTATCATAAGGATTCTGACAAAGCAGCCATGAAACATTTCATTTTTGAAGTAAATTTCTATTTTGATCACTGAATGGTAGTGAGTTAATAAAACATAGGA
This sequence comes from Heptranchias perlo, assembly GCF_035084215.1. NCBI lineage: Eukaryota > Metazoa > Chordata > Chondrichthyes > Hexanchiformes > Hexanchidae > Heptranchias > Heptranchias perlo. The sequence goes on along the minus strand of NC_090340.1, from coordinate 22,191,790 downwards.
AGGTAAACAACGTAACAGTAAATTCACATTTTTTTTAACACAAGATTAATCCTACCACTACACCAAAAAAAAGGTTACATTTATATTTAAACAGAAACTTACTTGTTTGTGCAAACTTCTCCAGGGCAATAAGGGAGAAAAGCATGACCGTGGGGTGAGACTGTGCACTCTGTAATATTAACAGTCAAACACTAAATATAAATTTACACAGGTTATATTGTTATACCACACAGATTGGTTTGAAAGTGCAATTTTAAAATAAGACATGCAAAGAAACAACAATTTGGACTTTGTGGATCATGTAGCATGCTATTATCTTGACAAAGGAAGTGCAAGGAGACAATACATTTTTATAGCTTGAACTGTGCATGGTCTTGAGCATAAAATTACACTAGTTCTAAGACTGTGCCATGTTTACCCATGTAATATTGACTACACTTCAAAACTAATTAATTGGCTCTGAAGCACTTTGGGGTGTCCAGAGAATGTGAAAGGCACTATATAAATGCAAGTTTTTTTTTAAAAAACTTGCTTGGATTAAAGGGGTAATGCTAATTAACTCAATTTGAATACTTGCATCTATTTAGTCATAGTCATAAAAAATAGAACCAAGCTCTAATGGTTTGTACTCAAGTAGATATTATTCTTAAATACTTTAGAAATCAAGCAGGTGAAAAACACTTGCCACATAAATACTGTGGCTACAAGAGCAGGCCAGAGGCTGGGTATTCTGCAGCGAGTGACCCACCTCCTGACTCCCCAAAGCCTTTCCACCATCTATAAAGGCACAAATCAGGAGTGTGAAGGAATACCCTCCACTTGCCTGGATGAGCGCAGCTCCAACAACACTCAAGAAACTCGACACCATCCAGGACAAAGCAGCCCGCTTGATTGGCACCCCATCCACCATCCTAAACATTCACTCCCTTCACCACCGGCGCACAGTGGCTGCAGTGTGTACCATCCACAGGATGCACTGCAGCAACTCGCCAAGGCTTCTTCGACAGCACCTCCCAAACCCACGACCTCTACCACCTAAAAGGAAAAAAGGGCAGCAGGCACGTGGGAACACCACCACCTGCACTTTCCCCTCCAGGTTACACACCATCCCGACTTGGAAATATATCGCCTTTCCTTCATAGTCGCTGGGTCAAATCCTGGAACTCCCTTCCTAACAGTACTGTGGGAGAACCTTCACCACACGGACTGCAGCAGTTCAAGGCGGCAGCTCAACTCCACCTTCTCAAGGGCAATTAGGGATGGGCAATAAGTGCTGACCTTGCCAACGACTCCCACATCCCACAAACGAATAAAAAAAAAGACTGCCCACGAAAATTCTCCATCCTGTAATAGATTATAGCCTTACAGTTTAAGTTAATCAAATCTCAGCTTCAAATGATAAAATTACTCAAACTTTCTTCTTTGGAGTTTAGATCAACTGTAGCCTCTGACTGAATCATGGCTTTTATGTTTACTTAAGGATATTGGTTAACATGTCAACAAATCTGCTGGAATGATATTCAGAGGCACAAGTCAACAGGAAATGGTGTGGTAGAGGAACAAGATACACTAATATGTATTTTTTATTTTTACCATTCATCCTGTAACTCTATAATCACTTCTACCAGCAGTTTTCAGCAAATTAGTTTTGAAAAGTGTCATGAAAGGTGTGTGATAGATAAAAAATATTTACATACATACTTCAAAAGACACACATACTCCACACTAAGGCAACAATGATATTGGAGGCTCTCCTACCCAAAGAGTTGAGAAAAAGAGTTCCAATGATTGCCTAAACATCAAGAGGATCTACAGTTGCATTCGTATTTTTATTATTGCTGTTTAGCTGTATTAATTAAAGTTATTTTTTTTTTAATCGATGCAATATTCACACACAGGTGCAGATTCTAGTTACTTGTCCGCTAAATATTTATTTAGCACTTGAGAACTAGTGCCTTGTAACAACCAAGCCAATATCAAATATAGCCCCAAGAACTAGGGCATTGCTCAATCCAATGAATTAAAGATCATGCAAAAGTACAATTAATCAGTTACTGAAGTGCAAGGGAGGAGCGCAATTTTAGATGGATCACGTCCAACTCCACTAGGGGAATCAAGTGGAACCATCACCTTACTGGGAAGAATCAGAAACCACTGTTGTACAAAAGCTGCTGTGATTCAGTCCTGAATCCTGCTTAAACCTGACTACAACACAGTTGACACATTGGCTTGATGTGGACTGCATGCAGTGTTACCAGAGTGCCTGAATGCAGTCCAGTAAATCACTGACAATAGCTTGCAGCTGAAAAGATTCTGAACACACTGCACCACTGAATTTGCTTCAATAAAAACAAGCCTGGGGTGCTGAAATTAAATGTCAGATAAACAGACAAACAGTATGTTGGAGGAGTTATCAATGTTTAAATTTAATTCTTGACAACACGTCCTTTCCTTCAGGTAGCCATCAGTACTTCAACATAAATGCTTTAAACCGCTTTGTACAATATAGACCAATGAGTAATCAGTAGGTAATTTTAAAACATAGTACCGTGCACAGAAATGAGAGAAATCTATTCCACTCCCCACAATTAAAACAAATAAAGCAGAAGCAGTCCAATTTGCAGTATGAGTGATAAATGGAAGTTACTAAATGTAATATATAAATTTAAACTATTACTTTTGCACCAGCTTTGCAAATCACACAGGACAAGTGGTCTTGCACACCAGTTTTTTTTCCTCAGTAAGGTTAGGCTTCCTATCCTTTCACTCTATGACATGATGCGGCATACTGCACTATTACATTGCAAGGACCATAAAAAGGCATATTTTTTCCCTTCCATGTTTTGGAAGCAAATTGTTACAAAAAAAAAACCTTCAGAAATGGCTGATTTAATATTATTCTTGATGCTAAAGGGCAAAGTAGAACCAGAGTCACTTACCTAATCAGCAATATAATTTAACAGCAGAGGCATTCAGCCCATCATGTCTGTGCTAGCTCTTTGCTAGGAGAAGTCCAAAATTAATGACTGGCTCACACAAACCCCACTATTCAACTATAAGTATTTAAAATCAAAGTATTTATAAAAATGTAAGACTTCAATATGGTACTGAATTGCTTCTGCACACCCTGGTCCAATTATCCCAAGTTCTGATTCACCTGAAGACTATACTTGGTCTTGAGTCCTTGTGTGCAATTAAAACGGGAACTTGACTAGTTCTTACTAATTTTTAACCACTAATTCTGCTCCCAGTCATCCTCATTTTCCCCAATTCCCTTATCTATCCTGAGCAAAGGCAGTTATTTCTAACAAACCAAGCTTGAGGAGAGAGATTTTCTCAGGACAGGACTCAGATGTGTTGCACCGTAAGCTAAAATCATTCCTTCTCTTCCCACCCACTTCTACTGCAAGAAGTTTCAAGGGGAGAAATAGAGTAGTTGTCAAAAAGTTACAAAAAAAAGTTCATGTGAGTTCTAAAGCTCATGAACAAACTCTTCCATTCTACAGGCAGAATTCTCCATTTAAGAATTAGTTATTGTAACCGACTATCCAAAATTTGATGATATTCTCCTTTCTATCAGCTCTATAACTATCAGCCCATGTCTTTCTCTTCCATACAATCTTCACCCAGCTAAAAACCCAATCATCTTATGTTATAATCAGTCATATGGCAGGCATGCCCTACACAATACAATCTTCAATTCCAGTCCATCACACAGTATTCCTTGTCCTGATTTCATTAGCACCGATTTCTTTATTCTCCCACGTTCTCCTTGAACAGTACATTCCAAAAGCACCTTGTGTACCTCGACCAAAGGCAGTTGTCACCACCATGCAGAAATGCTAACTGATAGTGTCTTTCACATCTCACAATATAGCTTCAGAAACCATAGCACAAAATTTTAGTCCAGGTACTTCCATCATCATTCTGAACTTATTGGATCACTCTTTCTGCACCCAAAATTCTCATTTCAGAAATGTTTTGAATCATCTGTAATGTTTGTTACTACAGTAACATACTGCATATGCAAAAAAAACCTCAATTTTTCTACAACACAGCAATGATTTCCGCAGTAACACTGAATGTGATGGAATACTTACAGCAGCTTTATACTGCCAAGTATTTAGAATTCTTTTGGAAAATGATCACTAAATACTCACTCGAGTTTTATACCCACTCTCCAGTGGAGTAAAATGCAAGACAGCTTATACTAGCATTGCTCACAGCATGTCAGATGATACTCTGTTTAAAGGACAGAAGTGTTCTACATGTAATTTTGGCTGCTAAGGAAGAGTTATGTTCCTTTAAGATCACAAAGTATAATTATTAAGTAAACACATGTTCAGAGCAATTGTTGTTTAGTCAGAAAACTTTGCTGGTTGGTAAATGCTTGTAAGTTTTAATGTTGTATCCATTATTAAATTCCAGACATTTATCTGGGAACTTGGTCCACTGCAAACAGGGATTAACAATTTGATCAAAGTGCAGCCCAGATAACACATCCCATCAGTTTTAAATAAGCTATAGATATCATCCAAAAGCACAAAGGTCACAAATCAGAACATTCATATTTGATCTTATGATATAAAATATCTTCCACTTTTCCCATACTATGAGGCTTATAGGTGACAGTAATAATAGAAATACCTATATATTTGACTCTCAACAATTTAATACATCTCCAGTACTCACCAAACTCTCCAGTAAATATTCCAAGGTCCCTGGGCTGAGAAGACCTATGCTGGCAGGACCTGTAAATGATAAGAAGTTTTATTAGAGAATCTGTACCTCTGTCGCAAAAATTTATGGGTCGTCATTGGAAACTAACCACAATTGCTCTTAAAGTTTGAAGAAATGTACACTGTTTAAATTTCAAAAATTGCTAATTTTTGCTGATCTCAGATCTGCCAATGCACTGGACAAGAACCAAGTACAATTCATAATTTTGGGTTATATTAGAATCTTCCCTTCCCATGGCACACGCCTGTAAGTAGGCGCACAACTTTGTCACAAGTCAAAGCTGCACTTATACTGCTCAGCTTCTTCAGAGGTTCTACAATACCCACTGCAACTCCCAATGGTGTAGCAGTCTTATTTATATATTTTTTTCTTTTACAGCACCAGAACCACACAAATTATGCATGCAACAGAAGGAAAGATTGTGGGGTTCAAAACCCCTTTAATAAAGGAGGGAGAGAAAAAACGGGGAACTACAGGCCAGCTAGCCTGACAGTCGTCAGGAAAATGCTGGAATCAATTATTAAGAAAGTAGTAACAGGGTACTTAGAAAATCATGATACGGTTAAGCAGAGTCAACATAGTTTTATGAAAGGGAATTTGTATTTAACACATTTATTAGAGTTCTTTGAGGATGTAACTAGCAGGGTATATAAAAGGGAACCAGTGGATGTAGTATATTTGAGTTTCCAAAAGGCATTCAATAAGGTGGCACATAAAAGCTTGCTACACAAGATAAGGACTCATGGCGTTGCGGATAATCTAATAGCATAGAGGATTGGTTAACGGACAGAAAAGAGTAGGGATAAACAGGTGATTTTCAGGTTGGTAGGCTGTAACTAGTGGGGTGCTGCAAGGATCGGTGCAGGGGCCTCAGCTATTTACAATCTATATATTAACGACTTAGATGAAGGGACAGAGTGTAATGTATCTAAGTTTTCTGACGATACAAAAAGGTAGGTGGGAAAGTAAGCTGTGAGAAGGACACAAAGAGTCTGCAAAGGGATATAGACAGGTTAAGTAGGCAAGAAGGTGGCAGATGAAGTATAATGTGGGGAAATGTGAGGTTATTCACTTTGGTAGGAATAGAAAAGCAGAATTTTTTTTAAATGGTGAGAAACTTTTTAATATTGGTATCCAGAGAGATCTGGGTGTCTTTATACAAGAAACACAGAAAGTTAGAATGCAGGTACAGGAATACAATTAGGAAGGCAAATGGCATGTTGGCCTTTGTTGCAAGGAGGTTGAAGAACAAGAGTAAGGAAGCCTTGCCACAATTGTAGAGGGCTTTGGTGAGACCTCACCTGGAGTACTATGTAGAGTTTTAGTCTCCTTATCTAAGGAAGGATATACTTGCCTTAGAGGCGGTGCAGTGAAGGTTCACTAGATTGATTCCTTGGATGAGAGGGTTGTCCTATAAAGGAGGGATTGAGTAGAATGGGCCTATTCTGTCTGCAGTTTAGAAGAGTAAAAGGTGATCTCATTGAAACACAAGATTCTGAGGGGTTGTTTCCCCTGGCTGGAGATTCTAGAACTAAGAGGCATAGTCTCAGGATAAGGGATCAGCCATTTAAGACTGATGAGGAGGAATTTCTTCACTCAGGATTGTGAACCTTTGGAAATTTCTACCCCGGAGGGCTGTAGATGCCGAGTCATTGAGTATATTCAAGGCTGAGATAGATAGATTTTTGGACTCTAGGGGAATCAAGGGATATGGGGATAGGGCAGGAAGGTGGAGTTGAGGCCAAAGATCAGCTATGATCTTACTGAACGACGGAGCAAGCTCGAGGGGCCGTATGGCCTACTCCTGCTCCTATTTTTTATGTTCTTAACAAAAAGACATTTGAAGGAAAGGATTAACTGTACCCCTTTTAAACAAAGGCATCTGAAAACCTGCAAACACAGTAATGTAGTAAACTGTGTTCTCACAAATCCTGTTTTCCCTCAATAACGCTGACAGCATTGGAGAATTATGGATTTCGGGTTCAAAGACATTGTACTGCAGATAGATATCTAGATTAAATAAATAAGCTAGATGAATAATACTGAGCTTAAAGGGTTGTCAGGCTTTTGGAAACACAGCAGGGGGGTATTGTAAGAGAAGGCAATAAGGGCATACATCAAAGGCTTTGGATCGGGAAAGAAATGATAGGTGAGAAAAGGCATGAGCCTCTAGGATCATTAGGGATGTCTGTGTATAGAAATTAAAGGAGCTGGGGCTACCTCTACAATCTCTGTTTACAGCCTTTCATGTAAAGGAGCCTTTTACATTGCATGGTTCAAGCACATGGTCCTTTCTACATCAAAGTGTCTTCAGTCACATGGTCAAAGCCTAAACGGTCAATCATTGGGGTATGTTAGTGATTGAGGCATAGTAACAGGGAGCAATTGGACAAAAAATGACACTCCCCAGTCTTATGTCCAATTGGTAAAAACAATATAAAAAGACAACTTCGAGGACAGTCTCTCCACCACATGGCAGTCACAAGGAACGCAAGCTGCAGTCAAACATCATGCAGACAGAAGAGGACAGAGTACTGAAGAGCTGATCAACCCCAGGCCTCGATGAGCAAAATCCTTGGTTTAAAGGTTGCACGTGTATTAACGATTTGCCTGATGTGTAGGAATTAATAAGAGTGTTATTATGTAATGACTTAAGTGTATAATGGGATTTTATAGGAGAGTTATATGTATGGTTTGATTTTGCTTCACGAATGCTCGTATGAATAACATTAAGTAATTACTTTTGATTAATGTAACTACCCCAAGGGTGACTTTCTTTGCTTGACTTTTTGTTCAGTGCCGAGAAGCACAGGAAATAAGGAATACCCTACAAGATTTGTGTTTTAAAAGAAAGCAAGTGTCTTTGCAATCTGTTCTTCAATGAGAGCAGCTTTGAAAGTAGAAAAACACCCTTCAGCAAATGGATTAGGCCGTTCTTAACATGCCCTGCTCTCCTGCAGCACCAATTCTTTTATTCATTAATGGGACGTGGGTGCTACTGGAAGGCTGTCATTTATTGCTCAACCCTACTTGCCTTGAGACAGTGATGGTGGGCCTTCTTGAACCGCTGCAGTCTGTGTGAAGGTGCTCTCACAATGCTGTTCTTGTTATTCTTTGTAGGGGTATAATATAATCGAGTGGCTTGTTAGGCTATTTCAGAGGGCAGTTAAGAATCAACCACGTTGGTGTGGGACAGGAGTCATATACACGTTTCCTTCTCTAATGGACATTAGCGAACTAGTTGGGTTTTCACAACAATCTGGCGGCTTCATGGTCACTTTTACAGATAATCAGCTTTTTATTTTGGAATTTTTGTTAAAAACGGAATTCAAATTCTCAAACTGCCATGGTGGGATTTGAACTCATGTTCTCCAGATTATTAGTCCAGGACTCTGGATTACTAGCCCAGTAACATAACCATTACACTACTGTACTTAAAGTATGCTGCCAATCACTATCCAATGCTTCATTCACCTGGCTATTATTCATATTAACCTAGGCTGTCAGTGTCAACAGGCACTCTCAGAGAACATTACATCCAAGACTGATTCTTTTTGTCACCAGATGCCACATGTGCACTTTCAAGCAGGACTCAATGGCCAAGAATCATGAACAGGATCGTTGGCTGATTTTCCCTCTCCTTAGCCCTGGGCAGTTTTATCAAATCTGGGATCTTTCGATCTGCATGGCTGACAGATACACCACCCACTGTCTTTATCCACCAGACCGCTGGGGGAAGTATGACTGTTTTCACAAAAAAAGTCCAGTGTTTGAAGACTTGCAAAGTACAAAAATCATTACGGTGATTGTACCTATGGAAGTCAACAAAATTATCCTCTGCCATCCGAGAAAAAGGTAGTAATAGTAAATGTGTTGCTTTTGAAAACCAATTTTGCTCATCAAGATTCCCTTTCTTTCTCTCCTCCCAAAAAACTGACTAGTAATTTTAATTGTGCTTGTGGGATTTTCACAGCAGCTGCTACTAGGCAAACAATTGTTGAGGGATACTAAGATATCACTTAAGTCGGACATTATTTTGGGAAAGCTGATAATTTGCCAAACTCTATCCTTCAGTTATGAATATTTACAGTGCAAGTCAGCGACCCCTGACAGCCCCAAGATAGAATAGTCCCTGCACACCTCACTTTGCTACCTCTTCCGCCCAGTGTACGGTCACCTGGCTACCTCTCCCTCTTGAGACCATTCTGATGAAGCATTGTTAATATACTCAACATGAATACATACTGCACCAGTGTGTATGCCTGCAAGTATCATGTGCACAATGTACAACTGCATCAATATGTAAAGCAGTATACAATTTAGACTTGAAATGCATGAGCATTATGTAAGGCAGTCATGATAGCATGTGATCACTGCACTAAATGACTTTAGTATCCACTATGCTACAATCGAACCCCCCTTTTCAGGTAGATCAGACGTTCTGCACTTCCACACTGAAATTTTCAACTTTCATATCTCAGCTGGTGGATATTCGGCAAATCACCTGCGCATGAGTGGTAAGAGGCTCAGTAATCAACACCAAGAACATTCAATTTTGAACATCAGCTTAATTCAGTGCTCCACTCGTGCCTTGTCCAAAAGTTAAAACCTAGAGACTACTTCACAGTAAGGCACATCTCTGCAGGTCTCATGAATTTGGTTCTTTCCCAACTTACTTTCACAGATCCTTCAGATGCTTCTCCTTTCATGGTTCTGTATGCCACAAATTCTTAAACATTCTGATTACATAGTAACTGGGCATACGTTACTGTAAAATATCATTGTGCTTATGGAGGTAATCTTAAGGACAATTCAAGTACATGTGGTAATGTTGTGTGCGCTTGGTCCAGAAAATCCAAAAAATTTAGGGAAAAAAATGTTCGCCATACCTGCTAGCTTTTCAGCCAGGCATCCCAGTACTGCAGTGGTGTTGCGGTGTTTAGCTGGATTGCAAGCATCCTGCTTTGCTAGAGATGCACTCAAATTCAACATTTCTGACAGTTTCTGTAATGCATCCTAAAAAATAGTTTAAAAATATCAAACTAGACAGCGTATTATCACATTTGCAGGGAAACTACAGAGGGGTGCAAGAACTATAGAGTAGTGATAATGGTGGGACTTCAACTATCCCAGTATAGACTGGGATAATAATAGTGTAAAAGGGCAGAGAGGGAGGAATTTCTGAAGTGTGTTCAGGAGAACTTCCTCGATCAGTATGTTTCCAGCCAAACAAGGAGGAAGGCATTGCTGGATCTGGTTCTGGCAAATGAGGTGGGTCAAGTGTCAGTGAGGGAACAGTAATCATCGTATCATAAGGTTTAGATTAGTTATGGAAAAGGACAAGGAACAATCTAGAGTAAAAATATTTCATTGGAGGGGGCTTTTAGAAACAATAATCCAGGACAAAATTAATAGTCACTTGGACAAATATGGATTAATAAGAGGAAAGCCAGCAGGGATTTGTGAAAGGCAAATAGTGTTTAACTAACTTGATTGAGTTTTTTGATGAGGAACAGAGAGGATTGATGAGAGCAATGCAGTTGATGATGTGTATATGGACTTTCAAAAGGCGTTTGATAAAGTGCCATAACATAGGCTTGTCAGCAGAATTGAAGCCCATGAAATAAAAGGGGCAGTGGCAGCATGGATACGAAACTGGTTAAGTGACAGGAAACGGAGAGTAGTGGTGAACAATTGTTTTTCAGACTGGAGGGAGGTGTACAGTGCTGTTCCCCAGGGGACAGTACTAGGACCACTGCTTTTTTTGATATATATTAATGACTTGGATTTGGGTGTACAGGGTACAATTTCAAAATTTGCAGATGACACAAAACTTGGAAGTGTCGTAAACAGCAAGTAGGATAGTGATAGGCTTCAAGAGGACATAGATGGGCTGGTGGAATGGGCAGACGCATGACAGATGAAATTTAACGCAGTGAACTATGAAGTGATACATTTTGGTAGGAAGAATGAGGAGAGGCAATATAAACTAAATGGTACAATTCTAAGGCGGGGGGGTGGGGGGGGATGCAGGAACAGAGAGATCTGGGGGGGTGGGGGGGGATGCAGGAACAGAGAGATCTGGGGATATGCACGCAAAAATCTTTGAAGGTGGCAGCACAGGTTGAGAAAGCGATTAAAAAAGCATTTGGGATCCTGGGCTTTATAAATAGAGGCACAGAGTACAAAAGCAAGGAAGCTATGTTGAACTTTTATAAAACACTGGTTCGGCTACAACATGAGTATTGTGTCTAATTCTGGGCACCACACTTTAGGAAAGATATGAAGGCCTTAGAGAGGGTGCAGAGAAGATTTACGAGAATGGTTCCAGAGATTAGGGCCTTCAGTTACGTGGATAGACTGGAGAAGCTAGGGTTGTTCTCCTTAGAGCAGAGAAGTTAAGAGAAGATTTGATAGAAGTGTTCAAAATCATGAAGGGTTTAGATAAAGTAAATGAAGAGAAACTGTTCCCATTGGTGGAAGGGTCAAGGACGAGAGGACACAGATTTAAGGTGAGTGGCAAAAGAACCAAAGGCAACATAAGGAAAATCTTTTTTATGCTGTGAGTAGTTATGATCTGGAATGCACTGCCTGAAAGGGTGATGGAAGCAGAATCAATCGTGGCTTTCAAAAAGAAATTGGATAAGTTCTTGAAAGGAAAACATTTGCAGGGCTACAAGGAAAGAGTGGGGGAATGGGACTAACTAGATTGCTCTTACAAAAAGCTGGCACGGGTTCAATGGGTCGAATGGCCTCCTTCTGTGCTGTAACCATTCTATGATTCTATTTATTACTTAATCTCATGTTAAAGTCAAATAAATCTTCCACATCAAAACACAGCATTAAATTCCATGGAAAACTTTGCTGATTGATTAAAATCCAATAATATCTCAGTCCCTTCAAGTCATTTCCAAGCCGGGGGTATTCCCTGCAAAATAAAGGAATTTATGCAGAGAGAAGTAGTAAGGATAATGGCTGCTTTCTTTTCTAAAGTCATCCCATTTTGTATATAGTTTGATTATTTTCATGTTGGTATTTTGTCCTTCATTCTCCTTTTGTATACTGTTTTCATTTGGACAAGTATTTTTTTTTAAAACCTGTAGGTAGCAGTCTACATGTGGTATTTTAACACCGGAGGTGAAAGGAGAGCAGGGTGGGCATCCCAAGCATTCTTCAATAAGTAATATACTGCAATTCAGAGTTAATAGTTAGACATGGCTAACTAACATACAGAATAAAACGGAGACTATGGCTCATAAGACTGCCTGCTTACGGAAACTAGTTTAGCCTTGAACACAAGGCAGGTATTGGGTGGACAAAAGCCGCAGCTACAACAACCCCCTTCCCCAGACCCGTACAGCATAGGTTAAGTGAAAACCTGTATTAACTAGCGCCAAATGATACCACACTTTGTAATTAACATAGGAATGATGCATAATGGGAAGAGGAAAGAAAATGGAAATATACATTCAAGTATCTCACTACAAACTGTAGAAAATTGATATTTGATTGATGGGAGCAAGGAGGACAAAACTTTCAGAACTATATGGGCCAGAATAATGCTGCTGAAATGCATCTTACATTTGTAAAGCTTCAATCTTAAAAGTTAAAGGAATATTCCTGGCTATGTTGAAAAAGGATAAATTGCAATGGACTATAATTGGCTTAAATCAAGTTTACACGTTGCCCCACCACTTCAAAAAAAATTGACGTAACTTATGAACATATATGTAGTTTGCCTCAGGCTATTGTGCCATCTGATATGCCAGTCCCATAGTTTCTTTTCCATCAACAGGGAATGCAGGAACAGATTCCAAGGAGCTGGTACATTAAATGACTAATCTATATATGTCTTGTAGGGTGGAAAGGGCTTTTGAGACGTTTAAAATGTACTGAAAAAAATTTGTAAGTTCCCCATTTTATTCAATGTTGCCTGGAATATGTTTGAAAACATCTGGATTCAATATTGATTTGTTATTCATTCAGAATGCTCCAAGCAAGTTGTTCTGAAATATATTACAATACTGCAGATAACTGTACCCCTCTACTTCAATATTTTGTAGGTCTCATCAGTGTTTATATATAAAGTTTTCTTTCTTTTAAATAGATCATGGTATATGATATTAGAATGAGTCAAAGTTATTTTTAAAAGGCAAAGACAGACAATAGCATTGGTCTGGAATATGATGTACCACTTACTTTGGTTGGCAGCGGACACTCATCGAGCAGTAAAGTAATGACAGCTGGCCCTAATGGATCTTCCAGAGGAATAACTCTAATCAGGGACTGTACTACTTCCAGCCAACCTTCATCTGTCACCAAGAAAGAAAAATGATTAGATTCAGTTTGTGTCAGCTAGGTTTAAATCAGTGAAGTATTAGAACATACATGCTAATCTTCAGAAAGTTCTCACTTTTACCCCACAAGTAAGATTGTGTTTAGGTGGTGGGTAGCTAGAACCTTTTAGTTGAATCTTTATGCACCCCAGAGAGCCTAGCATCTAAAAATATCACTATTAAAAAAGGAAATAATTTAAATTTTTAAAAATCTGAATGGTAATACATTGCATCAAGTGGTGTATATTTGTTTTGAATTCGGCTTTGATACATCTGGCTGTAATAGCTGTAAGAGCCAAGTAAAAGTAACAGTTGGTCCTCACTGTCCCACCCAGTTTTATATCAAATTACATCATTTGTCTGACCAATGCAAGATATCATCCACCTCAATTCTGCACCATGCAGTGAATGATAGCAACACATGAAAGACGTTCAATTTTAAACTCAAAAGCAGAACACAGATCAGAACGACTTCAGGACTAAACTTTCTGACAGACATTTACAATTTTCCTCTTTTACTACAGCAAACCTCTCAGAAAAGCAATCTAAATAGGAATTTCACCAAACAATCCATCAAATACAATCATGGTACAACATTACAACAACACAATTAGCTAAATTACATACAAAAATCAGCACAGCCAACTGGCCAGACAATCCCTGTTTTTAAAATCAAAAAAGCGGTGACAATGCAAGCAAATAACAAAAAGATCATTGGAATGTAGCATCTTGTTGCTTTGTACCAACATTTCAACTACTTCTCCATAAACAGACTGATGAGGACAGACACAAGCTGATAACACGATGTCCATTACTCCCTACTGCACAAATTACACATGAAAGATTATGAATTTATTAATAACCAATTGCTGCAGTCAGCCGACATAAATTACAACAACAGAGATATATCTGGGCACACATGGGTCCTTACTGTTTAAGTGAGCATCTCTCTTTCAAAGAAAACCCACTAATGTTTAAATATTAAAAGTTCAGTCTCCTGTGCTGGAGAAAGATCACTCACATTCTGTGTAAATGGATTACTTAATTGTATGAAAAAACATTAAGTATTCACACCACGGATACCTCATGCAATGTATGCAACTTGTTACTCCGCTGGTTCTCAGCTAGTAACCACCATCTGCAGCACCACCCACCCCCCATCCCCCGCCTTTTGCAAAAAATAAATCCCCACCACTCGCTCTCTAATGCAAGAATAATAAGTTTCAAATCTATAGCAACGTTTATGAAACAAGTGCTAGCCTAGATTATCAATCTGTTTTCCCAGACATTGTTGGTGTGGTTCCAAATTTATCCTGGCTTTGCAAGTCATGCACCAGATTGCCTCGGTGACAAGGTTTACAGATTCTTCTAGAAGCAACACACAAATTTTGCTTCTTATACCCGCTACAAATTAAGATCTGAATGTGTTTCCACACCATCAGGAGCAGAATCTATGCAAGGGCAGTCTGATCAACTTACACTACAATTGTAGAGTCAGTAAAAGGCAGTTTTATTTCATGTCAGTACTCGTTATATTTTTAAGTGACAAGTTTAGAATTTCTGTGAAGCAGAAGCTGGAAATGCATGTTTAGTCATGGGAAGAATGTGACTTATCCAAAACCAGCAGACTGGATCCAGTAGCATGGTCAATATGTGCATGGCTAGGGAACGTGAGCAGCACGTGGAGCTCTAGCTTCACTTTAGTGTACAAAATGTGAAGCTTAGGGCAAAACACAAAACATATCAAGTATCATATGACAGGCATGAAGGAAGCCCAGTAAATACAGTCATGATACTGTAGCAATATAAATAGTCTTGCACCTTTCCAGCTGCTCCCTGTAGAGGCAGTCGTGAATAAACGAAGAAGCCCAGTGATTTACTGCCTAGTAAACTTGAAAAAAAAAACCTGGTACTAAATTTTTGTGGGTGGATTGGTTGGGGATACTGCTGAATCTTTGCATAAACCACGCTACTTCTGGCTGTAGAGTCTCAATCAATTTCAACAATTTGCAGGAACAAACTATACGTGTCAATAAAACAAGGTCTGAAGCTCTCAGCTCCATTGAGTCATGAATGCCTCTTACATGCCAACATACAAAAACATAGAAAAAGACCATCAAGTCTGTCCTGTTCTGGCATGTTGCAACTAGGCAACACAACCACCAATGCTCCCCACCTACCAGCAGCCATGTAATCTCCTGATAGGCAATAAAAGATTATGGGGAAAAACTGGGACATTATCCTCTGACCCCCGAAGGCGATCAAAAGACTTCTTGGAGATAACAATGACCACAAAGTAAATTACCCAACAACCCACATACCCTTTGTACTCAACAATATCAGCAGCCTGCAGGAACTTATCCAGTTCACCTTTGAATGTTTGCAGGGAATCTTCATCCATTGTTCAATCCAGTAACCTATACTGTACCTGTGCACATTAATGTGTGAAAGGATTTGAAAAAGCACTTGACCTACTGTATTTCAAAATGTTTCTACCACCAACTAAATTCAGAATGTGTCAGATACTCACTTTTTTTTTAAAATCTCTTCCCATCATTACAAAAAAAATTCCAGTTAGCTGCAGTGGTACAACCTGCTACATACAACAGGTACAGAAGCTCTGTAGAAAACTAAAGACTATAAATTTAACTGAAAATAAAGTCCAATTGGCTCTTGTTCTCCCAGTATGCATCATCTAATACACAAGTATTTTACAGCAGGCCCACATGTGCAGCCATTGTTTATTCTGATATTTATATGTTTATTCTCTCATAGCATCCATTCCTCTCATTATTTCTCTGTGAAGCGCATTGAACAGTTGTTATGTTAAAGATGCTATATAAATGCAAGCTGTGATAAATTACGACATAAATGTACACACCCCCTAACGGCATTAATTTTACTTAACAGTTCTGGTGACAAACCACATGAGTGAAACTAGTTTCAGAGATGAATTATTGCCTAAGCCACTGCCAACTATTTATACTGTGCAATATTTTAAACAAATTTGATTTACATGGTGTCTAGTGTGAACACAATATTGATGGCATAACATAGTTACAAGGTAGACAGATGTGGCAGCAAAACCTGAAGTTATCTCACAGCAATTGGCACCACCCATATGCTCGTTAACACACCAGAATTGTACAAAAAATAACTTTCTCCACCCACCCCCTCTCAAAAAAACCTCATATCATTCACTTTGCTACAGGTTCATTCGCTAGCCATAACTACCCCATTGAATGCTCATATATTATCCACACATCCCTAGATATCCTTCTACCTACAAAATCTTTGACTTGTGATCAAAAAAAATTTTTTCTCCTGTATCTTCCCACTCCCAGCATCATAAACATTGTAGATCTAAGATGGGATGGAGATATGTTCCCAGGCCTCAATTCCTCAACATGACCAGTTATTGGTAAGTTACACAGTAATATCAGGGCAAATGGATGCATCCCAGGCTAAGTACCACCCATCCTCTGCTTAGTGTCTCCTTAATCTGGCATGGGTGAGAATCTGTGCCTGGAACTCTTATTCCAGTTATCCTCTGCACACTTACACCATCACCATGCCTTCCTAAGCAAAAACTAATGTCACTCCTCTCTTCAGCCCACTCAAAAAAGGGGCACATGGTATAAAGGGAATACTTTATAATTTGCTATTAAACAAACTTCACCCAAGGGACATAGGCCACTTTCACTACCACCTCTTACATCCATATACACAAATGTAGTGCAAATTATGTAATTAACAGCTTATCATTTTGCAAAAAACCCTACTTCACAACACCCCAGCAGTTTTAAGGCAATCTGTTTATCAAATGTGGAATGAGATTAAAAAAACAAACTTCATCAATGATATTTTACACAGAATGAAATTGCAGGTAGTCCATTCACAACAGTGTGCTGATCATGGCTTTAAAGAGTTACTGTGCACAACGTGGTGTGATCATGGCTCTATGGAGTTACTGAGCTTATCAGTATGGAGGAAGCAATTTAATATACATGTTGAAACTAAATTACTGAAGTGTATGGATTGATCGACTGACATTGATTCATGTATGTCATACTGTAGTTTAGCTAGTTCCTATGCAAGTTCCCCAAGTTAAGCCATTCTTTCTAAATTCTTTATTCAAAATAAGAACAGATGAAGATAATTATTCTGAAAATAGTAAATTAAATTGAATTGAATTTCTGTCGATTGGTTTCATTTCCTTCAGTTCCTCCCTGAAAGTACTGATGCATGCTGGGGTATAGTTCTATGTGGGCAGTCACCATCTGTTTCCTTGCTCAAGTGACTCATCTCCTTGGGTCAGCCTAGACAGTGTCACCACGCTGTTCAATTATGGGCGGTATCACAAACAAGCCCAATGCCGTCTGCACCCAACTGGTATATATGTGCAGGGTTAAAACTGAACTTGGGAACTTTTGAACTGTATGGCTCAGTAACACATGACTTAGCCACTGAGCTAATCCATCACCCCCTTCAACCACCAAATGAAAAGATATGCAATGCAATTGTCACTGTTGAGTCAATTAAATGAATTACCTAAACTGCTTACATGATTGGGCCTTTCTTCCCCCCACCAGAATAGAGGTCATAGGGGACGTACTCAAAATTATGAAAAGGCTTTGAGAAAGTAATTAAAGATTGCTTCACTATTCATGCTCTCAAAACAGTTTCATAATTTTTTCCCTAGTTGACAAATTGTAAATGAGGATATATAAACTCGATTATTAAAAAGTTAATGGGGGAGGGAGGAATTTAAAAAAAAAAAATAGGCACGTTATTAGAACAGAATGTTTTGCCACAAGTGGCTATGGAGACAGAGGCCACAGCATTATTTGAAAAGGAAGCATGTAAAAGGCATTGGGAAAAGGCAGGGAACAGATAGCTGCTATTAAGGCTATTAATGAGCCAAATAGCTGTAATATCGATTCCATGATATGAATGTGAAATTTAGGGTTGACCTTAAAGTTATAGGACCATAGATGATGGAAAATCTGAAATTAAAACAAAACAAAGAAAATACAACCATATTTTACAACTGAATTAATTTAATCACCTCTCTCCTAGCTAAATGCAAGCAAGCCTAACCTTAAGGTAC
Source organism: Heptranchias perlo (assembly GCF_035084215.1). Taxonomy (NCBI): domain Eukaryota; kingdom Metazoa; phylum Chordata; class Chondrichthyes; order Hexanchiformes; family Hexanchidae; genus Heptranchias; species Heptranchias perlo. The sequence goes on along the minus strand of NC_090340.1, from coordinate 22,173,604 downwards.
ATTGATAGTTAGTACTGTAAACAATGTTACACTTTTTTCATACACAGGACTGTTGGTTACATTACTTCAATTACAGTTAAAATTTAATCAAGATCAAAATATAGTTTCATTGTGGTGTAATGGAAACTAACCAACTTCACAATTAATGGAAGCTGTGCTACTTGCCGTGTTACTGACTGGAATACAAATAATCTGTATACACTGTTCAGTACACATTTATATTCCAGTTTAGTAGTCTGTCAGCTATAAATGTAATCTCAGTGATATCTTCATATCTCTAACCATTTAAAGATAGATTAGGTACACAATGTTGACAGACCACTTGAAAAGGTGCAGGAAACAAAATCTCCAAATTGCAGCTGGTAGGTTTTCAGCCACTAGAATTAACAAAACTGAGGAATTAAGCACTGCATCTTCAAGTACGAATTTCATTATGGACTGCTGATTCGACCAGTAAGAAGCAGACCAGGGCATAGCAAATGAATTACCTAAATTCATAATAGAACGGACTATTGCAAAGAAGCATACCGACAACTGGACAATCAGGAACACTACAGACGGTTACCCGCAGATCCGACCAAAGAACACACCCACCAGCTCAACAAACTGATCAAGACTTTCGATCCAGACCTTCAAAGCATCCTACATGCTCTCATCCCACGTACTCCCTGCGTGGGAGACTTCTCCTGCCTCCCAAAGATACACAAAGCCAACACACCCGGACGTCCTATCGTATCAGGCAACGGAACCCTGTGTAATAACCTCTCTGGATACGTTGAGGGCATCCTGAAACCAATCGTACAGGGAGCCCCCAGCTTCTGTCGCGACACTACAGACTTCCTACAAAAACTCAGCACCCACGGACCAGTTGAACCAGGAACACTTCTCACCACGATGGACGTCTCGGCACTCTACACCAGTATCCCCCACGATGACGGCATCGCTGCAACAGCCTCAGTACTCAACACCAACAACAGCCAATCTCCAGACGCCATCCTACAACTCATCCGCTTCATCCTGGATCACAATGTCTTCACCTTCGACAAACAGTTCTTTACCCAAACACACGGAACAGCCATGGGGACCAAATTCGCACCCCAATACGCCAACATTTTCATGCACAAGTTCGAGCACGACTTCTTCACTGCACAGGACCTCCAACCAATGCTATACACCAGATACATCGACAACATTTTCTTCCTATGGACCCACGGCGAAGAATCACTGACGAGACTACACGATAACATCAACAAGTTCCATCCCACCATCAAACTCACCATGGACTACTCCTCAGAATCGGTTTCTTTCTTGGACACACAAATCTCCATCAAAGACGGGCACCTCAGCAACTCACTCTACCGCAAGCCCACGGACAACCACACGATGCTCCACTTTTCCAGCTTCCACCCCAACCACGTCAAAGAGGCCATCCCCTATGGACAGGCCCTGTGAATACACAGGAACGCGATGGACACCTACAGACGCTGAAAGACGCCCTCGTAAGAACGGGATATGACGCTCGACTTGTCGATCGGCAGTTCCGACGGGCCACAGCGAAGAATCGCATAGATCTCCTCAGAAGACAAACACGGGACGCAACCAACAGAGTACCCTTCGTCGTCCAGTACTTCCCCGGAGCGGAGAAACTACGCCATGTTCTCCGCAGCCTTCAACATGTCATCGATGACGATGAACACCTCACTAAGGCCATCCCCACGTCTCCACTACTCGCCTTCAAACAGCCACCCAACCTCAAACAGACCATCGTTCGCAGCAAATTACCCAGCTTTCAGGAGAACAGCGTCCACGACACCACACAACCCTGCCACGGCAACCTCTGCAAGACATGCCAGATCATCGACACAGATACCACCATCACACGAGAGGACACCACCCACCAGGTACGTGGTTCATACTCCTGTGACTCGGCCAACGTTGTCTACCTCATACGTTGCAGGAAAGGATGCCCCGGAGCATGGTACATTGGCGAGACCATGCAGACACTGCGACAACGGATGAACGGACACCGCGCAACAATCGCCAGAGAGGAGGGTTCCCTCCCAGTCGGGGAACACTTTAGCAGTCAAGGACATTCAACCACCGATCTTCGGGTAAGCGTTCTCCAAGGCGGCCTTCGAGACACACGACAACGCAAAATCGTTGAGCAGAAATTGATAGCCAAGTTCCGTACCCATGAGGACGGCCTCAACCGGGATCTTGGGTTCATGTCACGCTACACGTAACCCAACCAGCAGGAAAAAAAAGTTATCTGTTTTTAATACAACTGGACACTCTCTCTCTGGTCTCTTTCTTTCTTTGTATAATTTGACACCTTTGATTGGTGTGATGGTGTCCCAGCCTAACATAAGATATGCGATTTGAGAACCTCATTCATTCACTCACCGGACGAAGGAGATAATCTCCGAAAGCTTGTGATTTTCAAATAAAACTGTTGGACTATAACCTGGTGTTGTAAGATTCCTTACATTTGTCCACCCCAGTCCATCACCGGCATCTCCACATCATAGCAAATGAGACATTTTCCTCCTACACCTGGAGCCTGGGGACAAAAATTCCTTTCAATCTGTGCAACTTACTTTGTTTAAACCAAGGAATTACTGTTCAGTTACACCATCTTTCACTTTAAGTGCTGCGTCACAGATTAACTACTGCAATTCCCCACACAGTGAAATTCCAACTGTAGTGAGGCGATGAGAGAAAGCCCTGAATGGGAGAATGGAGCCTAAATCATCTTAGAGTACTCACTCCTCCACAAGACTAGATATGGAGTCACATTGGTCAAGACCATGTCTGTCAGCTCAGTGTATAAACCTACAAGAGGCATATGATTTAATGAACATGTTCAACAGATTTTAAAGTTACTATTTATATATACACACAACAAATATATCTCCAATAGAGTGGAGTTTAGCAAGGACAGAGAGGGTGAATGTGAAGGGTGGGCCTCAGAAGACTGCAAGCAGGGAAGCCAATGAGCAGGGTATTGGCAAGGTCAATTGTCAAGATGAAGATGGCATGGATTAGTGTTTCAGAAGGAGTGGGCAAGAGATAGAGGCAAGAGCAGATAATGTTCCTCTAATTGGAGATGTTAGAAACTGTGTTGCAGACTTGAATTACACTGCACAATTAGACCAGCAGGAGACAGAGGAAAACAGCTAACAGCTCAGAGTCACCTGGAGTTGGGGCCAGTGTGGACGAAACTCACCCAATCTGAACATTACATATGCCTTTTTATTGGGATTTCAACTTTCAGATACTGCTAAACCATCTTATAGTTTTTCTACTTCTGGAAAATAATGGCAGTTGGTATGGTAAATAGTCTATTATAATAGTAGGTACAGGACAGGAGGAGGCCATTTGGCCCATCATGCCCATACCAGCTCTATGAAAGAGCTATCCAATTAGTCACATTCCCCTGCTCTTTCCCCATAGCCCAGTACATTTTTACCCTTCAAGTATTTATCCAATTCACTTTTGAAAGTTACTATTGAATTTGCTTCCACCACCCTTTCAGGCAGTGCATTCCAGATCATTACAACTCGTTGGGTTAAAGAAAATGTTTCCTCATATCACCTCTGGCTCTTTTGCCAACCTTAAATCTGTGTCCTCTGGTTACTGACCCTTCAGCGACTGGAAACAGTTTCTCCTTATTTACTCTGTCAAAACCCTTCATGATTTTGAACACCTCTATCAAATCTCACCTTAATCTTCTCTGCTCCAAGGAGAACAACCCCAGCTTCACCAGTCTCTCCACATAACTGAAGTCCCTCATCCCTGGCACCATTCTAGTAAATCTCTTCTGCACTCTCTCTAAGGCCTTGACATCCTTCCTAAAGTGTGGTGCCTAGAATTGAACACAATATTCCAGCTGAGGCCTAACCAGTGATTTATAAAGGTTTAGCATAACTTCCTTGCTTTTGTAGTCTATTCCTCTATTAATAAAGCCCAGGATCCCATATGCTGTAACAGCCTTCTCAACATGTCCTGCCACCTTCAAAGGTTTGTGTATGTGCACCCCCAGGTGTCTGTTCCTGCACCCCCTTTAAAATTGTACCATTTAGTTTATAATGCCTCTCCTCATTCTTCCTACCAAAATGTATCACTTCATAGTTCACTGCGTTAAATTTCATCTGCCATGTGTCTGCCCATTTCACCAGTCTATGTCCTCCTGAAGTCTGTTACTATCCTTCACATTGTTTACTGCATTTTCAAGTTTCGTGTCATCTGCAAACTTTGAAATTATATCCTGCATACCCAAGTCCAGGACATCAAAGAGAGCAGTGGTCCTAATACTGACCCCTGGGGAGCACCACTGTATACTGAAAAACCATTCACCACTATTCCCTGCTTTCTGTTCCCTAGCCAATTTTGTATCCACGCTGCCACTGTCCCTTTAATCCCGTGGGCTTTAATTTTGCTAACAGATCTATAATGTGGTACTTTATCAGATGCCTTTTGACAGTCCATACACACAACATTAACCACATCACCCTCATCAACCCACTCAGTTACTTCAAAGAGCAAATTAGTCAAACACAAACACAATTTTCCTTTAACAAATCCATGCTAACTTTCATTTTTAAGCCCATACTTTTCTAAGTGCCAATTAATTTTGTCCCAGATTATTGTCTCAAAGTTTCCTCACCACCGTTAGGCTGACTATTGAATCTGTTTCCACCACCCTTTCAGGCAGAAAAATACTAATTGGTTCATATCATTCTAACTTGAATGATAAAGGTAGAATGTGCTTCAGAGATTTCATGCTCAGCTAATCAACGTCCAACTGACACTACTGTTAAACTGAAAATCAAAATCAAACTATTATTGTATAATCCTGAATAACTTATCACCGGTTTTAACCCAACGGCAATCCTCAATTTTTTCCAATGGAAATCAGCGCTATAATAAACACTTGAGCAGGATTCAGCTGGACACAACAACTGAATTCAAGCAGAGGCTAATTTAAAGAGAACCTATTATAGTGCGAATCCCGCAAGACGTATGCATTTGTTGCCTGTTAAGACGGACCGCCATCTGCACACAAACTGCAACGAGCACGACGCAACTGCAGCCAGGCAATGTGCGGAAAGATGGCAAGTAAGAGTCTTGCTCTCTGAAAACAAAACTTCAAATTATCGATGACCTGGACCATTAAGGAAATCAGTGACATTGAAAAGAGGAAATGTCTGGTGACAAGGACGTAAAAGGCACAGAACGGAGGATTTTTTGGATTGGTTAACAAGATAGAAACAATCTACGCTGTTTAGTTTGTTTTTAAAAACAGAATAAAGCAGTGTTCAATTAAAATTGGTTGTTTTTCTGATGGCAGCAAATCACCAAACGCTACTATAGTGAAAACACTGATAACGATCTTTTCTGCTGGTCCCAAAGGGGGTTCGTTATAGTGACGTTCAACTGTGTATATCAATTCCATATTCCACACTCACAGCTATCCTGTATGAAAGTACATTAGTGCGGTGGTTACATTACTGGACTTGTAATCTAGATGCCTAATAGCCTGGAGAACACTAGTTCAAATCATCGCGGCAAATTTGAGAATTTGAATTCAGTTTAATATCTGGAAGTGAAAAGCTTCCAGATATTAAACTGAATTCAATAAATGTGATCCTGAAGCTGTTAAGATCGTCTAAAAACCCAACTGGTTCACTAATGTCCTTTAGGGAAAGAAACCTGTCGTCCTTACTTGGTCTAGTCTTCATGTGACTCCAGTCCCACATCAACGTGGTTGACTCTTAACTGCCCTCTGAAGTGGCCCAGCAAGCCACTCAATTGCATCAAACTGCTACTCGGTGGTTCAAGAAGGCAGCCCACCACCACCTCAGGGCAATAAATGCTGGACTTGTCAGCAATGCACACTCAGAATAATTTTTTTTTTTAAATTGTCCATGAACACCCCAATATCTCAGCAAGGCATCAAACGGTCAGCTGCCATGTGATGGCAATGTTCCATCCATGACCTATCCAGTCAGCAAGGGTGTGGGAAGGTCATTATTTACTTCAACCATTTCACTCAACTACACATTCTCACCCAGATCATCTCTCAAGTAAAATCTGCTACATTAACATAGCATATGCCACAAAAAAAAAACAGGTCACTTCACTTACAACTAAATTTACCCACATACAGTATTGTTTTAAATGTTATTGCCCCTTCCTCAAATGCACAGACTCATACACAGGCATGATTCACATGCTGTATTAGCATTTCAGTACATTACCCAAGAGTAGACATTCTTCATGTGTACAGCCAAGGAGTGAGTGTTGACAGGCTATTTGGTGATTTAAGGTGGAGAGCATCACATTCAAGCTTGATCCTGTTCTCACCGGATGACCACCGATACGTGCTTTTCAGCAGGAGGTCAGAGGATAGCTATCAGGTGCAGAAACCCTAGCTGATTTCCCCCAACTTCTTAATGCAGAGTCTTGTAACCTGCACGGAAGCCCAGTAGAGATCAACTGCTTCAAACCCAGGAACCTTCCAGTCTTTATAGCCTAGCAGCACACTAGTAATATTATTTGATCACTGATTGAAAGGAACTTTCCTGAATGCGATACCATCTATCCCACTGTTTTTTTTTAAAAAAGGAATTAAATTTTCCAAATAAAAACAAAGGCACAAAAACTAAGGGATATTTGAAGGTTATGCTCAGCAACTACGATTCCCATAGGAAACTGATTGCACTTTAATTGGCACCAAACCTAATAAAGGAAGCTAAGGTTACTATTGCTGTAACATTGTGCTATTGCTCCTGTACAAAGGTTACCCTGGAACACTGTTTCAAAGCAGCTCAGATTTCTTGCTTAAGATTTACAGAACTCCAACTTAAACTCTGGCAGAATGATTTATCATTTTCTCTACATAAATGCTTAGGCAATAAAAAAAGATGCAATGCTCCCATGACAGAGCTTTAACGTTGGGGGAGGAAAGAGAGAATGCAGGGCAATTAACAGGATCTAATGCAAAATCTGTAACTGTATTTTGTTTCGACATCAAACTGAAATTTGTACAGTATATTCTAATGCCAGAAAGGAATGCTGATTTGAAGCATATTGATTACTATTTAGGAGTCAAATGCTTAAGTCACATTTGGTAGGCCTTCTATTGCAACTGAGGACATCCAAAGCAACTGCCTTTTCTAAAGGTCACTCAATATTGGGAACTGCACTTTTGTAGCCTTCTGAAATATGTGCATACAACTGCAGGTATGTTAAATTTTATGAACACCATTTAACTACTCTATGCTCACATTTACTGTTTTTTTTCCCTAGGTCCATTTTGTTAAGATTTCCAGCAAAACAGGGGGCTTTCAGTGATATTTAAAGGATACAATCTGTAGACAAATTTTAATCATTCCTAATTGTATGCTGATATTTCTGAATGAATGTGTAGCTTTGGCTGTTGAAAATTAAGAGCTGTATTTTGCGTTGCAACCAATTTATATACTTTGGTAGTTTGGAAGCGTTTTTAGCAAGTCCAAAAATTGTCCTATTAAAAAATGTGCTTAAAAAAGGCTCTCTCCAAGAATCAAGTTTAGGATGCACTGCAGCACTTTTCAAACCTGCAACTTAAAAAGACATGAGCAGCAGGTGCATAGGGATACCATCACCTCCAAGTCACACACCATCCTGACTCGGACATATATTGCAATTCCAGGATTTTGATCCAGCGACAGTGAAGGAACTCCTTACCCAACAGCATTATGGGAGCACCTTCACCACACGGACTGCAATGGTTCAGAAGGTGGCTCACCACCACCTTCTCAAGAGCAATGAGGGATGGGCAATAAATGCCAGCCTTGCCAGCGACAACCTCATCCTACTGGTGGGGAAACAAAGATTATCTCAGGGTACTGGGCAAGGCAGGGTTTGAGGTAAAAACCAAGGCACTTATAACTGACTAACCAGTCATTCCACCTGCAAAGAACAAATGGCAACAACAGGATTGGAGACGGCTGTGACGCAGCTCTCCCCCCCCCCCAATCCATAAACAAACAGCCTGACGACAGACTGGCATCTCATGAAAAATGGCAACTTTGGCAAGATAACAGAGCGTTTCTGAGACCCATTAAATTGTAATGCAGCACGAGTCAGTCAGCAGCTGCACATGAAATCCGGAATTCCTTTGCAAGTCAGGGGGCAGGGAAGAAAGCAGGACAGTGAAAAACATCATGGTGAAGCCCAATTCTGTCCTGATTCAACATCAACACTTCCCAGGAGGGATAATGAATAACAAACAAAGAACCTCTCCTCCCTAGGGTTCAAAACTGGAACCTTCCTTCTCCACATGGCTCAATGCGACAAGCACATACCTTCTGAGCCATTCAGACATCGAATAAGATTTCCAAGGTTAAAGGCGTAAACTTTTATTCTATGATACTTCAATTGTAATTTGTTTTACCATCTTCTCAAATTGAATACAGAATCACCTATTTGTAGTACTTATGGCTGAAATCCTGGTCACCAAAACCAATTTGCACAAAAAGTGTGCCAATTCCAATTGCTTTCACTGATCAGTTGTACTTGATTCCCATGTTGCCCTGCAGTGCAGACAGGCACTGAACAGCTGATCAGCTTCTCACCCTCTCCCAATGGCACTTTTAATATTGACTAACTATAATTTTTTTTTGGTGCATGTTTCAACCCAAACTGTTGGTAGTTAGTGCTGAGCAACATTCCACTTCAGTGTTGGTATGGGATTAAATATGTACCCCCCCCCCACCCCCCAACAAAAAAAACAAGATATTAAAATCAATGCAAAAGCCCTGATGGCACAACAGCCTAAGAGAAGCTGAACAACAGTTGTACGTGATTTCCGCATATGCACTCTCAGTTGATTATAGTGATCAATTGGCTATTGGCCAAAATTGATTAGAACCAGATTCTATGGTTCAAGCTGTTCTATCAGTTTCCAGTCAACCATAGGGAGGTGAGTGACTGAAGAAATAAAAAACAATTGTGTGTTACTCTGTACCCGGTGATCACATAGAACTAGGATGAGTCTGCCAAAATTCACCAACATCCAGTCACAAGTTCCACTATCAGCAAAGATTCATAAAGCTGACCTGGGACATGACACTAAAACCCAAAACTGCTACTTCCCGACAGCCTCCCAAAATAGAATCCACAATCGTAACTATGATGGTGTAGAGCGCCAAAGATCAGTAATGCTTCATAGAACAAAAAGAACAAATGGAGAATCAATGAAGACTACTTGTGTACTTAATCAGGTTCAGAGCAGCATCAGTGGCTCGCTCACTTAGCCAAGAGAGCCTCAAGAGAAAATACCACCACAAAAAAAATGGACGGTCACTTAAACCAGATGTCGCTGATCCCCTAAGAGCTTCACTTTGTGTACTGACAGCAATAGAAGCACCAAATTAGTTATTTGATCTCCAACTCAGATTGTAACAAGTTAGCATCTTATTTTTGTTCAGTCTATTTCTTACCTGTTTCTGCCATTTCGTGCAAGGTGATCATTGAATATGGAGGCTCTTGATCACTAAAAGAAATAAAGAAGTTATTCAGCATATTTTACAGATTCACAGGTTAATTTTCTACCACAAAAAAAACAACCTGCAACAATCACAGTAATGTGGAATTTGAAAAAAAAGTGTAATTTACCAGTGACACAGGTTCTACTTAAATTTTCAGTTGCCTTTTTGTTCATTTTCTTAAAATTGTGTATTATACAAATTAAGATCAACTGCACTTTGCAACACACAAACCTTACCATAGCTGAGTACAAGCAGGTACTTTTCACCTATCCAAATTTTCTCAGCAAAATAGAAATGATTTTAATTAGAAAAGCCAACATAATCAAAATAACTGCAAGCACAATGTGACTAATCTATTAGACTTTACAGATAGTCACATTTAAAAATAATAATGCAAACAATTTTTGCCTACATGACCGAATGGATGCATTCATCACTGCAGCAAAAAGTGCTCAGGAATTAGAGCATTTGCCAAGTGTTACTGTGGACCTTTCAAATGCCATTGTTGAAAGACATTTTATATATTAAGATGTGTGCTTTTCAAAAATTCCCCAAACATATTAAAAAAAGGAAGGAAACTGCAGCATTTTTGCCACTTTTCTTTTTCTAGACAGGCTGGCTAGTGCAGTATGACAGCATTAGATCACGTAATTGTCTGGTTATAAATCTGTCCACTTGTTACCTAAGTGGATTTCCCCTGTAGTTTCCTTCAAGAACCTACCATAATGGGCTTTCTCCTGCTGATCAGTTTATCAGCTTTAACAAGGTCTTAAAATACATTGTATTCTCTATGGTGTAAAAGGAAAAAGTCATCCAGTGACAAGATTGGCAGTGGAGTTACAAAGTTTATCAATAGTCCATTTGTAAATTCTGCAGCTAATGGTGTTCAGTTGCCAAAGGAGGTTACTGGATTATCTGGAAGGGATTTTCAAATTTACACTATCTAAGCCTATGTTTGCTGAACAACTCAAGAAATGTCTACAGACCAGAGGAAAAACACTTCCTTCCTATATAGTAATGCTCCCAAATGTTGGTTCCACGGTAGCAATGGCAAAAGCTAAAGGAAGTTGACTGGGTGGGCAAATTATTGGAAAAAATTCTGAGGGATAGTATAAATCGTCATTTAGAAAGGCACAGATGTGTTACAGGAAGGTTGTGTCTGACTAACTTGACTGAATTTTTTGAGAAGGCAACAAGGTCGATGAGGGTAACGCATTTGGTGTCATCTACATGGATTTTAGCAAAGCTTTTGACAAAGTCCCACGTGGCAGACTGGTCAGAAAAGTAAAAATCCATGGGATCCAAGGGAAAGTGGCAAGTTGGCTCAGTGGCGGGAAGCAAAGGGTATTGGTTGATGGGTGTTTGTGTGACTGGAAGGCTGTTTCCAGTGGGGTTCTGCAGGGCTCAGTACTAGGTTCCTTGCTTTTCATGGTATAGATCAATGATCTAGACTTAAATGTAGGGGGCATGATTAAGAAGTTTGCAGATGATACAAAAATTGGCCATGTGGTTTATAGTGAGGAAGAAAGCTATAGATTGCAGTAAGATATCAATGGACTGGTCAGGTGGGCAAAAAAGTGGCAAATGGAATTCAATCTGGAGAAGTGTGAGGTAGTGCATTTGGGGAGGGCAAACAAAGCAAGGGAATACACAATACATGGGAGGATAATGAGAAGTGTAGAGGAACAGAGAGGCCTGGGAGTGCATGTCCATGGATCCCTGAAGGTAGCAGGACAGGTAGATAAGCTGGTTAAGAAGGCATACAGGATACTTTCCTTTATTAGCTGAGGCATAGCATATAGGAGCAGGGAGTTTATGCTAGAATGGTATTAAACACTAGGCCACAGCTAGAGTACTGTGTACAGTTCTGGTCACCACGTAGCAGGAAAGATGCAATTGCACTAGAGAGGATACAGAGGAGAATTACAAGGATGTTGCCAGGACCGGAGAATTTTAGCTATGAGGGGAGATTTGATAAACTGGGGTTGTTTTCCTTGGAACAGAGGAAGCTGAGGGGAGATTTAATTGAGGTGTATAAAATTATGAGGGGCCGAGATACAGTGGATAGGAAGGACCTACTGCCCTTAGCAAGGAGGTCAATAACCAGAGGGCATAAATATAAATTAATTGGTAGAAAGATTAGGAGCGTAGTTGAGGAGAATTTTTTTCACCCAGAGGGTAGTGGGGTCTGGAAGTCACTGCACGATAGGGTGGTCGAGGCAGAAAACCTCATCGCATTGAAAAAGTACTTGGATATGCACTTGGGATGCCGTAACCTACAAGGCTACAGACCAAGGGCTGGAAAGTGGAATTAGGATGGGTATCTCTTTTTCGGCTGGCGCAGACACGATGGGCCGAATGGCCTCCTTCTGCACCATAAATTTCTATGATTCTATCCCCTCAATTCTGAACAGGTGTGCAAGATATATAAAACAGAAGAAAAGTAACAGCATTGAGATAGTAACACTTTCAAATAGAATTTTTTTTGCACTTTCAAAAACATTAGCCTTCACATCAAAAAGCAAAATCTATTCACTGAAGAACAGCATCATTAGACATTGAATCATATTGCATATATTTTCACCTCTTTTATCCTCCCCTGGACGTCCTACTGGGACACAGATCTATAGGTACTATGTACTCTTACTCTCTAACAGAAGAGACCACAAGCCTAGATAGTATGTTTCAGCAGGCTATTGTCTTCACCTTATGTTCATACTTCAGCAGGAATAAGCAGAACAATTTCCCCTTCCTTAACCCAGAGGTGCCAAATACAACTGTATTGCCTCTATTTCAGCTACGATGATGTAACAGTACAAGGAGGTTTTTATGTCTCACCTACTCACTGCCTTAATTAAATGAGCCAGAATGATGATATACTTGATAGCAGATACATTACAGAAATAAAACTTTAGTTGCCAGGATGCAGAACAGCAAATAACTACAGTACTTTTAGTAATAGAATTTTGCAAAATATTATCCCCCTTAAACAAATATCAATTTTGGCACCATAAAATATAGAGCAGAGTATAATAAACTGAAAATAAAGAGACCCAGAGGAAAAGGATAGGTCAAACATGCATAGTGTTGACAATTTAATTGAAAATTGTGTTTATTTTAGATGTACAGGGTTACATTATAGTAATAAAACCACTTCTGTTTAGGTAACTATTATTGGGTCATCCTACAGAAGGGCAGTAGAAGCTGTTCATTGCATTTCTGTAAATTCGCCACACTGAAAGCTTGAAATAACGCAGTTTTTGCAAATTTAAATTACTTCAATTAAAATCATGTCTATTCAGCCCAACAACTTTCAAATTGGTGGCCTTGGGATGTTTGTTCACCCTCCCCCCACTCTTCCAATATTTCAGCATGACAGAAAACTTACAAAACCTTATAGCCTAGAAAGATGGGAATTTCCATGGACCTGTTGATAGTCTGAGGATTCCAACAAAATTGGTATCAGATCAAAAGAGCTGTAAATTTTAAGATTCCAGAAACTGATATTTGCATTGAAATGAAGCACAAACATTCTACAATATTAATTTGACATATCAGCAAAATATTACTATTTGGTAACAGAATCAATGGCTGAAAATAATTACAAGCACATTACCAGTCTAATTTGCAAATTGTTGCACTGAATAGATAAGTGACTTAATTAGTTTTCAAAACCAACTAATATTTGAAACCTGCAAAACTGTCTTACTTCATGCTTTCAATGTAGAGAATTTACAGAAATGCATTGAACATCTGTTACTGCCATCTGTAGCATGCCCCAGTTTTGAGTCAGCATGCACTACGGCAAATACAATAAACTTAACACATCTGTTACTTAGCTGACCCAAAAAAAATCACCTGAATTGCGATTAATTTCCTACTTTATAAATTATTACAATTTACTTAGTCTTTTTGCACCAACAGCAACTACTAGGATCAAATTTATAAGAATGTGTCCTTGTTGCAATTTCACCTAATTATGCCACCAAAAAAAATTCAACACATCATGAAATGTTCCTCCTCCAGTTGACTTTAAATGGTTTCCTCCAACACTAAGTGCGCTGGAGGCAACAAAACTATCCACGAAAAGGTAGTTTCACTGTATGCCACCAGAGTAATATAAATTTCTGACAATAACTCTCTATGACATTGTACTACCCCATAAAGATTAATACTTTGTGGTAAAACTCAACCGAGGATCCTATATGGGTACGTATTAATTTAACAATTGTGAATGCAAATATTGTAATGTATGCATGTGGGCATTTCTAAAGTCATTGTAAACCCGTGTAATATTGATTGGAGAATAAATAATGTAACTTTTGCTCTGTAGTTTAATCCATTTCTGGATTTATAAATTTCATACAGCACAGTATTTCACACATTATAAAAAAGACAATAGTGTCCCGTGGATATTCTACACCTGGTTAAGTAATATTTTTCTGAATCGGTCAAAATATTGCTTAACAGGTGCAAAATACCTATTACAAGTTTCAAAATACTTCATGTGTGCAAAAATTATATCCTGCAAACTTTTAGTTTGGAGATTACAAGGCACAAATGCTGTGAACAGATCTCCATTTGCAGTTTTGCTGCAATAAAGCAAAAAAAACTTACAACTCCCAAGTAGAATCTGATTTATCACTTTATCCTGTCAACAGAATTTTTAAACATAGCATTTACATTCCATTTAATTTCTCTCCCACATCACTGCAACTTTTTTTAATTGCAAGATTACCATTTGTGACAAGTTTCCATAGAAAATAAGTTACATTGCTTAATATGTTAATCTGCAAGAAAAGTTGCTTTGAAACTGGTGGCAATAATTCAAAATCCTAAATGGTAAAATAGCTGTTGAATTCTCAGAACTCATTTTGTAGATTCAAGTTTTTTTTTGGAAGATCAGTTTCAGGATTTTATTTAACAGATCTACAGTTCATTTTTAAATGAATGGACAATGCCTCCCAAATTAAACTGTTAGGCCACCATGTGAGGTTTTAATGCTTTGCCCAAAATGTTTGACCAACTGCAAGAGGCAAATCACATTTTTTTGTTTGGCACCCCAGATAAGTTGAAAATAAAGCTACAGCTGGCCTTAATGCCTCTCGGAGGTAGAAAAGTCAGTCAGGCTTTCCACTTCACAACACTATACAATCACCGTACTAGAAAAAGTGTGAATGTATGCCCAGTTAGGCTACAGCTTAGCTGCAATGCTTTCTACAATTGAATAACCCGCTGACACTGTGTCCAGGCTTACATATGGAAAATGGCCTCAAAAAGGTAGTTCCAGAGCAACATCAAGCTTCATTTCCATCAAGAGGGAAGCAATAAGATAAAATGTTAAATAAAAAACAAGTGCAGTTTCTTGTCCCACATGCATCTGATCTACATAATCAAACAGTAACCACCCTCTTCCGTAGGTAGGCTGAGACAAACATAACTTTTGTTTTTAATTCCTTTTCTAAAAAGGGGGAATGTTAGACATGTAGAAGTATTACTGTAAATTTAAAGTTAGTAGCAGTTTGAATCAGTTGGTGGCACTCTCACTGGAGTCAGAAAGTAGTGGGTTCAAATCTTACTCAATCTTCAGCACATAAATCAGGGCTAACACTCAAATGCATTAATGAACAAGTACTCCATTTCATCCTTTCTGCTGAAACATTAAACGGAGACCCCCACCTGCCCACTTCTAAGTTTCAGGAGAAAAAAAGATGCAATATCATTATTTGAAGAATGGTAAGTTTGCCTAGTGTTGTGTCCTGACAAATATTCTTCTCTCAACCACCAAGAGCTGATGAAATCATTCATCCAATAACTGTTATATTTGCTGCCACATTTGCTTACACAAGACATTCCAATTCAAAGTAACTCATTGTTTGTAAAGCAGTTAAAGACATTTGAGGTAAGGCACTATATTCTACAAATGTGGGAAGTGAAGTGTCACATTTTAACTTTTTTTGAAAAAAGTCACTAGCATCACACATTAAAATCACCTTTACAATCCATGCATATGGGTCAACATTTCCCAAACTTACATTTTTAAACTATAATTATATTATATAAAGACACTGTTATAATGATGTCTGTGTGACATTATAAACACTTCCATGTGCTCAATATAGCCAAGGTGCATCACTTTGTAGAATCTGCTTCAGACAAATATATTTTACAGCACAGCAAGGTCATAAGTTCGAGAATCTACAGACCAGAAACAGGCCATTTGGTCTGTGCTTATACTCCAGACAAGCCTTCACCCACCTAATTACCTCTTTCCACCCTGCCCCTATATCCCTCTACTTCCATCTTCCTCATCTATGCATGAAGCCTCTCCTTAAATGTACCAAGATTATCTGCTTCAATCACTCCATGCAACAGCAAATTCCACATTCTCACCACTGTGTGAAGAAATTCCTCCTAAATTCTTTATTTGATCTGTTCTTGACAGCACATCACCATACAATAACAACCAGAAAAAATTGGAGAACTATAGATAACCTGACTAAAACAGCTGTTTGTAAATCTTCCAAGGGAAAAAAAGTAATTGTATGATACAGCACTTTATAAATCTGCAACTGAAGACACAGCAAAGATAACATTTAAAATAAAATGCCGTTTCCACTACAGCTACACAGTTGCAAATTTACAGTGAACTAACGAAGTGCCATAGCATCACTAAACTGTGAAGCACTATAATTTAGATCATGAAAAATTTGCTTTAACTTCCTTGTTACTAACTAGCCGACTGCAAAATATGATTCATAAGATTGTTAGTGGCGAACAGGGTGCCAACACAGCGGATAAACTCGATCAGACCTGAATGTGATCCTAAGTATAAACGTGAAATTCGTGAACATGCTACAACCTGTTGGGTGGGGCCACTTATTTAATTCAGCAATTATGAATCATAACCACTACAGCTCGGATGTGGCAATTTCAAAGAAATCGAAAACTGTGTCAATTTCCACATCACGTTGTTTGGACGTCTTCAGTTTTCCCTTCACGCTGTTTCCTCAACATGAAAAACTAAGAATTTCAAACTGTCACATGAACTGGTTTTGGATAAAAACTGTGCACTGTATTACGACTGACAGTCCACATTTTTAAAACTCAAAAAATGGAGAAATTGCACGTCTGGGTAAAGGTTCTCTGACAACACAATACACTGAAGGATACTCTTCAAAAAGTGCCCAACTTATGACGGTGTCAGGCCGCTCTGGTTTAGAACCGAAGTGGTTGAAGTTGATGCAGAATCAATGTGCATTTTGTAGGCTTCCAGACTTTTCCCGTGAGGCAAAATGAGAGCAGTAAACGGACCGGGGACATGTCGGTTGCGGCATACCTTGCCGGGGGGGGGGGGGGGGGGGGTGAGTGCAGGAGGAGGAGGAGGAAGATGTGGAAGGAGGGAAGCCCGAACGGGCGGCAGAGAAATGCCACTTACTTGTCCACCAGTGTGCGTATGACAGCCAGCGTATCCAGCACCAGGCCGTCCACGTTCTGCTTCTTCCTGCGAGGTTCGTGGGGGCCCCGTCCCCTCCTGGGCGGTCTCACCGGGTCCCGGGAGCGGCTCCTCGGCTCGCCCTCCGCGTTATTGTGATGATGGTGAAGGGGATGATGATGGTGGTGGTGGTGATGATGAGAAGAAGAAGAGGACGAAGGGGGAGGCGGGTGGTGACGTTCGGCTTGTCCGAGAGCGACCGGGGGGCCCGGGTTCTCGTCGACGTCGCTGTCCTCCCGGCACACGCAGCTGTTACCCATCCGGCCTGTAGCGTTGGCCGCAGCGCCGAGCGGCTCTGTGGAAAGCAGTAACCCTCGCACCAGGCTCCGAGTCGCGTGGAATACGATCCAGGCCGCTACGATCATCTAGGAAGGCTCCCGCCGCGATAGGGTCACCATCCTCTCCCGGGCGCCGCCTCTCACTCCCGCTCTAGCCGCGCGCACCGCAGGCAGGGCACCAGGCCGGCCGCCATCTTAGCTCCGCCACCGAGACAAACGGCCTGAGCGCCGCCGCCGCCAACATGTTTTATAAACAACAACAACAACAGCAGCAGCCGCCGCCTTCCCCCCGCCGCTTCGAACAATACCGATCACCAACTCCCCCCCTTGCTCGGGCCGGCTGCACTAGTTCCCGGCCGGCACGGCACGGAATGTCGAGCCCGGCCCCGCAAGTCCCGGGACCGGTACCACTACCGCGCCGCTCGTGCCTTTGCTTCCACTTTGCCTCGCGCCACAGCCGCTTGTCACGGTTTATTTGGAAAAGGCCCGCGCCGCTCCCCGAGCCTCCGCCCGCTCTGATTGGCTGCAATTCCTGTCTCGCTCTCTCTCGCTTTCATTCCCCCAGGGGGTGGGGGGGGGGAGAAGAAAGAGCGCGCGATGCGCCTGCGCCAATTCTTTAAAAGTTAATTTATATAAATTCAATCTCTTGGGGTGTTTTATTTTGTAATCCAACAACGCGGAAAATCAATTTTTTTTTGTAATGATGAGGCAAAGAAAAAATAACTTATTAGTTTGGTTTGGGTTGCCGCCCGAGTGTTCCTATTTTTATATGTTTTAGGACCTTTCTATGGCGGCTCCAAGAGACTTCACATTCCGTCACTTGATGGCGTCACAATCAGTGTCCCCCCCTCCAGGCTTCAAGAGAGGTGTTTTATTGTAATTTTACACAGCTCTCTGATGTACAAGTACTGACACAATGCTCCTCCTGCATTATGTGGGAAGTCATGGATGCTACCAGTGTCCCTGGTGACCATGTGTGCAGGAAGTGTGTCCAACTGTAGCTACTGGCGAACCGTATTTTGGAGCTGCGGGTGGATTCACTGTGGAGCATCCGCGATGCTGAGACTATCGTGGATAACACGTTCAGTGAGGTGGTCACACCGCAGGTAAAGTTTACGCAGGCAGAAAGGAAATGGGTGACCGCCAGGCAGAGTAAAAGGACTAGGCAGGTAGAGCAGGAGTCCCCTAGGGCCATCTCCCTCTCAAAACAGATATACTGCTTTGGATACTGTTGGGGCAGATGGCTTATCAGGGGAAAGCAGCAAGAGCCAAGTTTGTGGTACCACGGGTGGCTCTGCTGCACAGGAGGGGAGGAAGAAGAGTGGCAGGGCTATAGTGATAGGGGATTCAATTGTAAGGGGAATAGATAGGCGTTTCTGCAGCCGCAAACGTGACTCCAGGATGGTATGTTGCCTCCCTGGTGCAAGGGTCAAGGATATCACGGAGCGGCTGCAGGGCATTCTGGAGGGGGAGGGTGAACAGCCAGTAGTCGTGGTCCATATTGGTACCAACGACATAAGTAAAAAAAGGAATGAGGTCCTGCAAGGTGAATTTAAGGAGTTAGGAGATAAATTAAAAAGCAGGACTTCAAAGGTAGTGATCTCAGGATTACTACCGGTGCCACGTGCTTGTGAGTATAGGAACAGGAGAATAGACAGGATGAATGCGTGGCTGCAGGGATGGTGTAGGAGGGAGGGATTTAGATTCCTGGGACATTGGGACTGGTTCTGGGGAAGGTGGGAAGGGTTGCACCCGAGCAGGACTGGGACCAATGTCCTCGCGGGGGTGTTTGCTAGTGCTGTTGGGGAAGGTTTAAACTAGAGTGGCAGGGGGATGGGAACCTGAGCAGGGAGTCAGAAGGGAGCAAAGTTGAGAGCAGCAAGAGAGGGGACGACCCAGGGGAAATTTACAATACAAATAGTACAAACAGTTGTTCAAGAACAAGTGAAAGGGAAAAGCATAGAGCAGCGGAAAGAAAGTGTACTTTAGGCACTACAGATAAAGTGAAAACTAGAAGGCGTAATGCGATTAACCCAGCATCAAAGCTGAAGGTCAGGCTAGGGTGTGTGGCCCAACTAAGAGTTCGATATACAAATGCATGGAGTATAACGAATAAATTAAATGAACTACAGGTTCAAATTCAAATTGGAGGGTATGACATGATAGCTATTACTGAGACATGGCTGCAGGATGGTCAGGATTGGGAACTAAATATACCGGGTTATAAGGTCTACAGGAGAGATAGGGAAAATGGAAGAGGGGGAGGAGTAGCCTTAATGATTAGAGATGAAAACACTTCAATGATAAAGGGGGATATAACGAGAGGTAAGCAGCCAACAGAGACCTTATGGGTTGAATTGAGAAATAGGAAAGGATCGAAGACTATAGTGGGAGTTGTATATAGGAGCCCTGGCAGCAGCTCTGAAGTGCTAGATTGTATAAATGCAGAGATTAGACAAACGTGTAGCAAAGGCATATTGGTCTTAATGGGGGACTTTAACCTTCACATAGATTGGGAAAAGCAGACTAGCAACTGTCAGAAAGGTAGTGAATGTCTTGAGTGTGTCCGGGATAGTTTTCTACAGCAGTATGTCCTAGAGGCAACAAGGGGGCAAGCCATACTAGATTTAGTAATGAGTAATGAACCAGATTTAGTTAACAGCTTAACTGTGCGTGAACATCTATCCAATAGCGATCATAACATGATCGAGTTCAATGTAGTGTTTGAAAGGGAAAAAAGTGAATCAGCTGCTAAGATTCTAGACTTGGGTAAGGCCGACTTCAATGGGATGAGGCAGAGACTGTCCGCAGTAAACTGGGCAAATCTGTTAATGGGTAAAATGACTGATGATCAGTGGAAAATGTTTAAAGAAACATTTAACGTGATACAGAATCTGTTTATACCCCTGAGGGGCAAGAACTCTACTTGCCAAAAAAAACAGCCATGGACAACTGAAGAGGTAAGGGACAGTATAAGACATAAGGAAAGGACATACAAAAAGGCAAAAAATGTCACAGATCCTGGCGAATGGGAAAGATATAAAGATCAACAAAGGGTCACAAAACAGTAAGAGCTACAAAAAGAGAGTATGAAAAGAAACTCGCAAGGGAAATCAAAACCAATACGAAGAACTTTTATAGTTATATTAGGAAAAAGAGGGTGGTCAGGAGCAGTGGTGGCCCCTTAAAAACTGAAAGTGGGGATATTGTCATTGACAATGGGGACATGGCGGACATGTTGAACAATTACTTTGCGTCAGTATTTACAGTAGAAAAAGTGGATAGCATGCCGGATAATCCCAAGAAAACTAATATTGAATCGGGGATAGGGACTCAATAAAATTAACATAAGTAAAGCAACAGTAATGAAGAAAATAATAGCAGTAAAGAGTGACAAATCCCCAGGAACAGATGGTTTCCATCCCAGGGTTTTAAAGGAAGTTGGTGAGCACATTGCAGATGCCCTAACTATAATCTTTCAAAGTTCTCTAGATTCAGGAACTGTCCCTTTAGATTGGAAAATTACATTTGTCACTTCGCTTTTTAAGAAAGGAGAGAGAGGGAAACCAGGGAATTATAGACCAGTTAGCCTAACATCTGTTTTGGGGAAAATGCTGGAGTCTATAATTAAGGATAGAGTGACTGAACACCTTGAGAATTTTCAGTTAATCAGAGAGAGCCAACATGGATTTGTGAAAGGTTAGGTCGTGCCTGACAAACCTGATTGAATTTTTTGAAGAGGTGACTAAAGTAGTGGACAGGGGAATGTTAATGCATGTTATTTATATCGACTTCCAGAAGGCATTTGATAAGGTCCCACATAAGAGACTGTTAGCTAAGATAGAAGCCCATGGAATCGAGGGAGAAGTACGGACTTGGTTAGGAAGTTGGCTGAGCGAAAGGCGACAGAGAGTAGGGATAATGGATAGGTACTCACATTGGCAGGATGTGACGAGTGGAGTCCCGCAGGGATCTGTCTTGGGGCCTCAATTATTCACAATATTTATTAACGACTTAGATGAAGGCATAGAAAGTCTCATATCTAAGTTTGCCGATGACACAAAGATTGGTGGCATTGTAAGCGGTGTAGATGAAAACATAAAATTACAAAGCGATATTGATAGATTAGGTGAATGGGCAAAACTGTGGCAAATGGAATTCAATGTAGACAAATGTGAGGTCATCCACTTTGGATCAAAAAAGGATAGACCAGGGTACTTTCTAAATGGTAAAAAGTTAAAAACAGTGGATGTCCAAAGGGACTTAGGGGTTCAGGTACATAGATCATTGAAGTGTCATGAACAGGTGCAGAAAATAATCAATAAAGCTAATGGAATGCTGGCCTTTATATCGAGAGGACTGGAGTACAAGAGGGCAGAAGTTATGCTGCAGCTATACAAAACCCTGGTTAGACCGCACCTGGAGTACTGTGAGCAGTTCTGGGCACCGCACCTTCGGAAGGACATATTGGCCTTGGAGGGAGTGCAGCGTAGGTTTACTAGAATGATACCTGGACTTCAAGGGTTAAGTTACAAGGAGAGATTACACAAATTGGGGTTGTATTCTCTGGAGTTTCGAAGGTTAAGAGGTGATCTGATCGAAGTTTATAAGATATTAAGGGGAACAGATATGGTGGATAGAGAGAAACTATTTCGGCTGGTTGGGGATTTTAGGAGAAGGGGGCACTGTCTTAAAAATTAGATGTGGAGATGCCGGTGATGGACTGGGGTGGACAAATGTAAGGAATCTTACAACACCAGGTTATAGTCCAACAAATTTATTTTTAAATCACAAGCTTTCGGAGATTATCCCCTTCGTCAGATGAATGAGTGAAAAGGTTCTCAAATCGCATATCTTATACTAGGCTGGGACAGCATCACACCAATCAAAAGGTGTTGTTGTTATTCAAACAGGCCAGTCACGGAGAACAGCACGTCCCAGTACACTGGATATACATTGTGTCAATTACACAGACAGGCAGAAAGAAACCCAAAATGGCAGAGAGAGAGAGAATATTAAAAAACATAATTTTTTTCCCTTTTTTGCTGGTGGGGTTACGTGTAGCGTGACATGAACCCAAGATCCCGGTTGAGGCCGTCCTCATGGGTGCGGAACTTGGCTATCAACTTCTGCTCGACGATTTTGCGTTGTCGTGTGTCTCGAAGGCCGCCTTGGAGAACGCTTACCCGAAGATCGGTGGCTGAATGTCCTTGACTGCTGAAGTGTTCCCCGACTGGGAGGGAACCCTCCTGTTTGGCGATTGTTGCGCGGTGTCCGTTCATCCGTTGTCGCAGTGTCTGCATGGTCTCGCCAATGTACCATGCTCCGGGGCATCCTTTCCTGCAACGTATGAGGTAGACAACGTTGGCCGAGTCACAGGAGAATGAACCATGTACCTGGTGGGTGGTGTCCTCTCGTGTGATGGTGGTATCCGTGTCGATGATCTGGCATGTCTTGCAGAGGTTGCCGTGGCAGGGTTGTGTGGTGTCGTGGACGCTGTTCTCCTGAAAACTGGGTAACTTGCTGCGAACGATGGTCTGTTTGAGGTTGGGTGGCTGTTTAAAGGCGAGTAGTGGAGGCGTGGGGATGGCCTTAGCGAGGTGTTCGTCGTCATCGATGACATGTTGAAGGCTGCGGAGAACATGGTGTAGTTTCTCCGCTCCAGGGAAGTACTGGACGACGAAGGGTACTCTGTTGGTTGCGTCCCGTGTTTGTCTTCTGAGGAGGTCTATGCGATTCTTCGCTGTGGCCCGTCGGAACTGTCGATTGACAAGTCGAGCGTCATATCCCGTTCTTACGAGGGCGTCTTTCAGCGTCTGTAGGTGTCCATCGCGTTCCTCCTCGTCTGAGCAGATCCTGTGTATTCGTAGGGCCTGTCCATAGGGGATGGCCTCTTTGACGTGGTTGGGGTGGAAGCTGGAAAAGTGGAGCATCGTGAGGTTGTCCGTGGGCTTGCGGTAGAGTGAGGTGCCCGTCTTTGATGGAGATTTGTGTGTCCAAGAAAGAAACCGATTCTGAGGAGTAGTCCATGGTGAGTTTGATGGTGGGATGGAACTTGTTGATGTTATCGTGTAGTCTCTTCAGTGATTCTTCGCCGTGGGTCCATAGGAAGAAAATGTCGTCGATGTATCTGGTGTATAGCGTTGGTTGGAGGTCCTGTGCAGTGAAGAAGCCGTGCTCGAACTTGTGCATGAAAATGTTGGTGTATTGGGGTGCGAATTTGGTCCCCATGACTGTTCCGTGTGTTTGGGTAAAGAACTGGTTATCGAAGATGAAGACATTATGATCCAGGATGAAGCGGATGAGTTGTAGGATGGCGTCTGGAGATTGGCTGTTGTTGGTGTTGAGTACTGAGGCTGTTGCAGCGATGCCGTCATCGTGGGGGATACTGGTGTAGAGTGCCGAGACGTCCATCGTGGTGAGAAGTGTTCCTGGTTCAACTGGTCCGTGGGTGCTGAGTTTTTGTAGGAAGTCGTACAGGGTACCCCCAGCTTCTGTCGCGACACTACAGACTTCCTACAAAAACTCAGCACCCACGGACCAGTTGAACCAGGAACACTTCTCACCACGATGGACGTCTCGGCACTCTACACCAGTATCCCCCACGATGACGGCATCGCTGCAACAGCCTCAGTACTCAACACCAACAACAGCCAATCTCCAGACGCCATCCTACAACTCATCCGCTTCATCCTGGATCATAATGTCTTCATCTTCGATAACCAGTTCTTTACCCAAACACACGGAACAGTCATGGGGACCAAATTCGCACCCCAATACACCAACATTTTCATGCACAAGTTCGAGCACGGCTTCTTCACTGCACAGGACCTCCAACCAACGCTATACACCAGATACATCGACGACATTTTCTTCCTATGGACCCACGGCGAAGAATCACTGAAGAGACTACACGATAACATCAACAAGTTCCATCCCACCATCAAACTCACCATGGACTACTCCTCAGAATCGGTTTCTTTCTTGGACACACAAATCTCCATCAAAGACGGGCACCTCACTCTACCGCAAGCCCACGGACAACCTCACGATGCTCCACTTTTCCAGCTTCCACCCCAACCACGTCAAAGAGGCCATCCCCTATGGACAGGCCCTACGAATACACAGGATCTGCTCAGACGAGGAGGAACGCGATGGACACCTACAGACGCTGAAAGACGCCCTCGTAAGAACGGGATATGACGCTCGACTTGTCAATCGACAGTTCCGACGGGCCACAGCGAAGAATCGCATAGACCTCCTCAGAAGACAAACACGGGACGCAACCAACAGAGTACCCTTCGTCGTCCAGTACTTCCCTGGAGCGGAGAAACTACACCATGTTCTCCGCAGCCTTCAACATGTCATCGATGACGACGAACACCTCGCTAAGGCCATCCCCACGCCTCCACTACTCGCCTTTAAACAGCCACCCAACCTCAAACAGACCATCGTTCGCAGCAAGTTACCCAGTTTTCAGGAGAACAGCGTCCACGACACCACACAACCCTGCCACGGCAACCTCTGCAAGACATGCCAGATCATCGACACGGATACCACCATCACACGAGAGGACACCACCCACCAGGTACATGGTTCATTCTCCTGTGACTCGGCCAACGTTGTCTACCTCATACGTTGCAGGAAAGGATGCCCCGGAGCATGGTACATTGGCGAGACCATGCAGACACTGCGACAACGGATGAACGGACACCGCGCAACAATCGCCAGACAGGAGGGTTCCCTCCTAGTCGGGGAACACTTTAGCAGTCAAGGACATTCAGCCACCGATCTTCGGGTAAGCGTTCTCCAAGGCGGCCTTCGAGACACACGACAACGCAAAATCGTCGAGCAGAAGTTGATAGCCAAGTTCCGCACCCATGAGGACGGCCTCAACCGGGATCTTGGGTTCATGTCACGCTACACGTAACCCCACCAGCAAAAAAGGGAAAAAAATTATGTTTTTTAATATTCTCTCTCTCCCTGCCATTTTGGGTTTCTTTCTGCCTGTCTGTGTAATTGACACAATGTATATCCAGTGTACTGGGACGTGCTGTTCTCCGTGACTGGCCTGTTTGAATAACAACGACACCTTTTGATTGGTGTGATGCTGTCCCAGCCTAGTATAAGATATGCGATTTGAGAACCTTTCCACTCATTCATCTGACGAAGGGGATAATCTCCGAAAGCTTGTGATTTTAAAATAAATTTGTTGGACTATAACCTGGTGTTGTAAGATTCCTTACATTAAAAATTAGAGCCAGACCTTTCAGGCACGAGATTAGAAAACATTTCTACACACAAAGGGTGGTAGAAGTTTGGAGCTCTCTTCCGCAAACGGCAATTGATACTAGCTCAATTGCTAAATTTAAATCTGAGATAGATAGCTTTTTGGCAACCAAAGGTATTAAGGGATATGGGCCAAAGGCAGGTATATGGAGTTAGATCACAGATCAGCCATGATCTTATCAAATGGCGGAGCAGGCACGAGGGGCTGAATGGCCTACTCCTGTTCCTATGTTCCTATATAGTCTTCCCCATGTAAATGTGCTGTTAAAGATTGTACCCTATGATTCACCACTTGGAGGGTCTGCTCCCAAACTTTTAGCCAACCATTAAGAAAGAAGACTTGCAAATATTTAAGTACCTTTCATATCCTATAAACCCTTAACAGCCAATATAAATTACTGCCTTGAAGGGAGTGACATTTGTGCTCAGCATGATCCAACAAATGAGATAATCAATTTGTTTTGGTGGTGTTGGTTAAGGAATGAATATTGGCTCGGACCCCCAGAGGAACTCCCTGCTTTTCTTTGAACAGTATAACAGGATTATTTACATCTGCCTGAACAGGTAGGTTTATAGGAACTCAGTTTAACCCCTCATTCAAAAAGCAGTACTCCAACAATGTTGCACTCTCAGTACTGCACTGAATTGCTAGCCTGGATTATGTGTCCAAGTCCTGAAATGGAGCTTGAGCCCACACCTGTGTCAAGCAAGGGTACTACCAAGTGAGCTAAAGTAACATAGAGTTCACATAGAATGTACAGCACAGAAACAGGTCATTCAGTGCAACTGGTCTATGCCAGTGTTTATGCTTCACATGAGCTTCCTCCCATCCTACTTCATCTAACCCTACCAATATATCCTTCTATTTCTTTCTCACTCATGTGTTTATCTAGTTTCCCCTTATATGCTATTCACCTCAGCTACTCCTCATGGTAGTGAGTTCCACATTCTAACCACTCTCTGGGCAAATAAGTTTCTCTTGAATTCCCTATTGGATTTATTAGTGGCTATTATATTTATGACCCTAGTTTTAGTCTCCCCGACAAGTGGAAACATCTTCTCCACGTCATAATCTTAAAAACCTCAGCCTTCTCTTTTGTCAAGAAAAAATCCCCAGCCTGTTCAATTGTTCCTGATAGATATAACTTCTCAGTTCTGGTATCATCCTTGTAAATCTTTTCTGCACCTTCTCCAGTGCCTCTATATCCTTTTATAATATGGAGACCAGAACTATGCACATTACTCCACGTGTGGTCAAACCAAGGTTTGATACTGCTTTTCAATTCTATCCCTCCAGAAATGAACCCCAGTGATTTACTTTTTTCTGGCCTCATTAACCTGTGTCTCTACTTTTATGTGGAGATGCCGGTGATGGACTGGGGTTGACAATTGTAAACAATTTTACAACACCAAGTTATAGTCCAACGATTTTTATTTGAAATCTACAAGCTTTCGGAGGCTTCCTCCTTCCTCAGGTAAATGTTCAAGGCAGGGACATTCAGCCACCGATCTTCGGGTAAGCGTTCTCCAAGGCGGCCTTCGAGACACACGACAACGCAAAATCGTCGAGCAGAAATTGATAGCCAAGTTCCGCACCCATGAGGATGGCCTCGGCCGGGATCTTGGGTTCATGTCACGCTACACGTTACCCCACCAGCGAACAAAAGCTATCTATTTTTAATATAATGGGTCATTTGCTGGCTTTCTCTGCCTTCTCCGCGCGATGTTTCTGCCTCTCTGTTTTTTTTCCTGTTTGTTTTTTTGTTGAATGTGTATTCGGGGGTTCTGTAGGTGACACCTCTCTGTCTGAACACGATGATTGCCTTGGCAACGGGCAGTTGCAGGGGCAGTCTGTAAACACCATGTATTGTTCTGTAATGTATAAATGCGTAGGCTTCAAGGAGCTCCTGAACATTTACCTGAGGAAGGAGGAAGCCTCCGAAAGCTTGTAGATTTCAAATAAAAATCGTTGGACTATAACTTGGTGTTGTAAAATTGTTTACAATTCTCTACTTTTAGTGATTTGTGTATCCGTACCCTTAGGTCCCTTTGCTCCTCTACCCCATTTAGACTCTTATTTTCCAAGGAGTATGCGGCCTCCTTATTATTCCTACCAAAATGCACCACCTCACACTTAGCTATATTGAAAATAATTTTCCAATTATACACCCATTCTGCAAGTGACATCTTTGTATGTTTGCTCACCTGGTGAGCAGGCCAAAGGACTTGCTAGTGGATTTCCTCTTGTGTTTAGCTAAATCAGTTATTCACAAGAGTGTGTGATCACCAGGCAAGGTATGCCTGACTGCTTGCCCAGGTTTAGAGCTTTAGTACATGCCCTGGTGTTCCTGGAGTGCCAACATGCAGTGGATGCCAGTTCTCTTAGGCCTTTTGATACTGATGGGTACAGTACTTTGAATTGAAGCATTCGAGTTTGGAAAAACCAGTGCTGAGCCAGATGTGTTTTTCTTTTAGTTGGCACCTCTAATTCAGGATGTTCCAAAGGACTAGTTCCCATTAAAATCAATGTAGCCACCATGACATACAGGGACTATCTCTTCAACTATTGTCACTGGATTGCCTCGGTTGGGGATTCTAGATTTTGTCTTTGGACTTGTAAGTCGCAATAATGACATCCACACTTATACAGTGCAGTTAACATAGCAAAATATCACAAGGTGCTTTACAAAGGTGGATCAGAAACTGAGTCGGAGTCAGGAAGAAGGTTTGATTGGAGGTGTGATCAAAGAGGCAGATTTTGAGGAGGCTTCTGAAAGTGGAAAAAAATGTGGCAATGTCGAGGGATTTAGTAAGTGAGTTACAGAATGCAGGATTCTGACAGCTGAGGGTTCTGGCATCATTGGTGGAGTGGAGGAAGGGTTTGTTTGTGGGAGATCTCACAATCGACCAGAGTCCAAAAAGGGACGAATGTGAGCTGAAACATAGGGCTAAAGGAGGTTATGCAAGGTCAATTAATAGATTATTTTCTCTATAGCCTGCTGTTTGATGTCAGTAATTCAATATCTATATATCAAGGTAATGCAATGTTGTATTGCTGGTACGACTATGTTAAATTACATCGCAAAATACGGACCATTATACAAGAAAGCAAAATGTGATCCGTAGAAAAAAAAATAAACGTCCCTCCATTTTTAAAATATATATATTACTAGTCGATCTCCCATGGCATCGCACAGGGGGAGTAAAGTCCAAGTGCAGTATTCAGGCCGAGCAGGGTTAGAGAGTAGGCCTTAAACACTTAAAAAAAAAAGCCAAGCTGACCTGTAACTGATCTGAGCATTCATTTCAGGAATTCAGATTGATTATACCTTGTAACCTTAAAGGGTCACACTCCTACATTGTTATGTACATGGTATAATGCTCCTGTCATTATTTTTTTAAAAGCATATCCTCTCCTTTACCATGAGCAATGCCATGGGAGATTCACTAATATATTAAAATTATAATTTTAAAAAGCTAAATTTATATGTAGTGTGGAACTAACACAAACAGGATAGCTGAAATTGGATGATTATTTGTTGCTCAGGAACCCCTTTATGATCGGTTTTTCATGAATCATTGCTTCCTGTGTATCTTTTGTAAATAGATACTACAATGAAAACATAGAATGTTACAGCACAGAAAGGGGCCATTCATCTCACCAAGTGTGCACCAGTGTTTTCTCCACATAAATCACCTAGTCGAATCCTCACTCCACACACACTTTTTCCTCTTTTTCATGCAACGATCTAATTTCCTTTTAAAATAACTCATGAACTCTAATCCCACAACTAGTTTGATGTAAAAAATTCCATCATATAACCATTCTTTCTGTAAAGTCATTTGTTTCTGATCTAATTTTTAATTCCATTTGTGTTTATTATAAACTTGTGCCCCCTCATTACCATCTCATCAACCAATGGAAACAATCTATCACTATTTAGGCCATCTTAACTCTTCATAATGTTGAAGACCTCGAGTCGGTCACCCCTTAATCTTCTTCTTTGTGGTGAAAAAAGCCCCAATTTCTCGTCTCTCTTCATAACGGTAACCCCTTATCCCTGGTAACACATTAATGAATTGATGCTGCACCTTTTCCATTGTTTTTATAGCCTTCCTGTAACACGGGCCTAAAACTTTAGACAAAACTGCGACTGACACTTCACTAAGTTTTTGTACAAGTTCAACATTACCTCCTCGTTTTTGAATTCTCTGTCTCTCGATATAGAACCAAGGATCCGATTTGCTTTTTTTGTAACAGCAACAACACTGACTAATTAAAAACTCTCCCTGAAGTATTTAAGAAGAAGAAAGCAACTGTTACCTCTGGGAAATTGGAAGGATCTTGACACAAAAATGTTGATTGTTTTTATACCTGTTTTAACTGTTATTTACACAATGACTCAATTGAAATATACACATGCTCTTAATTTCTTCATCATTCTGTTCTTAAACTACAAAATAATTCCTAGGCTCTGCCAGCAAAAAAATCAGAATCAACATAAAGTTTATCCCTCCCCAAACTAATAAAAAATTGAGATACTTATATAAAGAAATTGCATCTGGCGTGCACTTCACCCTTGTCACACCTACTTCCTGTTATCACAGGTGTAGATACGATCAAATGTGGTTGTGATTAGGCTTAGCCATGATTCTCCCAACAGTTAAATAGTCTGTCAGTATTCATTATTCAATTTTACATATCAAAGCTAGTCACTTGGGCGAGATAAGGCTGTCAGCAGTCAAGGAACTATACTTCATCATGAGTCAGCACCGTCAGGAGAAGAAGGGAAACAATTGGAAAAAAAAGTAAACAAAAACCTTCTTTTACTCTCACATTTTACAGCACACTCGTGGTGAAGCAGAACATTCAGTAATAAGCTGTAGACTATCACAGTTGTGAATGATACCTTCACAGCTTACATGTCCAAGGAGCTATTCGATCTCAACAGCCATGGGGTAAGATCTTATTCAACGGCTTGTTATTGACCAAAATGGTATGCCCCCCCCACCTTGATTTTTGTGTGCTGTTCCGGGGACTGTACCACAAAGGACACATCCTGGCGTTGGAGGGAATAGAAAGAAGAAAAAGGCAGCTTAGAGGTGACCTTGTTGAGATATTTAAGGGAATAGGTAAACTGGATTCCAAAAGTGATGTTTAATATTAACCAAGGCTCTACAACAAGTGGATTTGGATTCAAGCTTAGACAAGAAAAAGTAAATAGGGTGTTAACATCATTTCCTCATGCAGAGGGCAGTGTTTCTATGGAATACCCTCGGCGAGAGGCAGTGAAACTGGAGGATGTTACAAATTTCAAGAGGGTGATGGATGAATATTTGGCAGAGTATTGAAGGGTATGAGTAATAAAATATGTTAGGAAGTCTGTGACCTTTGAGGCTGGCCTTATGGGTGAAAATGATCTTTCCTGATCTCATACAGTCCAGTATTCTAAGGATGTTGGGATGAATTGGGCGGGAAAGGGTTAGCTAAGTGTGCCTAGCGATGTGTTATGGGGAACCGTGGTCGCTTGGGACTGACCTGATTGCCTTAGGGAGACAGGGAAGATTTTCCAAGAGTTTTACTTGAAATTGGCCACGGTTTGTTTTCTCCGTTTCCCGGGAGTTAGAGTCGGTAGTGACTGGGGAGAATGGTGATTTTTTTTTGCAGTTCTACACCTTCGCTCTAAATGTCATTTTTGTTTCTTTCACTTTTAATACAACAGCAGTGTAATATGATTAAAAAAAAACACGTTATAAAATAAAATACATAATCTTTGGTTCTGCTGAAGTTTTCAATTTTTCAGTGATTTTTAAAAAAAAATAAGCACGTAACCAGCTTGTAGCAGGTGCCTGATGCTCCAAGGTTATTTGGAGTGATAAAAGTGATCATATTATCACGTCTATCTTTGCACCACATGCTTGCAGGTGTCCTCCATTCAGAATCTCTATTGAAGCATATAATTTTTTTTAAAATGCAGTTTTATAGGTCAGGACTTGCAGGGTTTGTAACAGAATCCCGAGACCCACAAGAAAAGCTCTCAAGCATCCACATTCAAAGTTTGCATGGAGAGCAGATTTGTACTGTGAGGGTTTTATCACATATGTGTGCAAACAATTCTCGCCTCTTTCTGTGTTGACTCATATGCTATTTTTGTGATTATAATTGAACCAATTTATAATTGATATATAACAGATGATAATCCCTGGTGTTTGTTAGGATTGCAAAAGCATTTTTTTCCATTTATATTTTTTCCATGCAGAACAACAAGTATATGTGGTATAAAATGGTTAAATTACTTTTATATAGGAGATGAAGGGGTTACCAAAAATAGACTACTGAATGACAAGAGTAAATAACTCTGGCTCCTCCTTGTCTCAGTGGGTAAATGCACTACTGTGAAATCCAGACCAAATTTTATCCAAGGTCAGAGCTGTATTCCCTGATCTCAGCCAAGACAAAGATTTGGGCATAACAATTGGTCTCACTGAGCTAGGGAGGAGAAGAGTCAGCCAGGGTTCCCATTAACAATTGCAATTCTGTGACTCCCGCTAGAAAGTGGGGATGGCTGGAGAGAGGAACTTCTCAAAGATTTGTTTTGCACTGATTATAATTAAACCAGCAGCCAGTGGCAGAGCCAAAGAGGTGTGACTACCTCCTCAACATTGTTTCACCGCATTTGGTAGAATTTGATGTGCATCAGATCGGTGAAGTCACCCCCTAGTTATATTGCAGCTTTAGTGCTGATACAATCCAAACTCATGCCACATCAACAGAGAAACTGCCAAATAATGTAAGATGCAAGGATATTTGTGGGAGATACTTAAAGCATAAAAAATGTAGTATACAACATCAACACAGCACCAGAAACAATATTTGACAGGCCTTACTTACATGGCAGAGCTCCAGACAGGTAGAGGAAAAGTACGTGACATCAATGGGAAATGTTTACCACAGATACTTGTGCAGAGGTATTCAGCCACTACCAGAATTATGTTTTATTCCATGTGTCTCCTGAAAGCACGATTCAGAAATTAAACTTAAGTTCCCACGTTAGATTGCTGCAATTTTCCTTTGACTTCTTTGTATTGCTATTCAATAATAATCCAATAAATAAATAAACAGAAGAAGATTTCTCCTCCTTCGAGCCATGGAAAATTATAAATTGCAAAAAAAAAACAGGCACACGCCTGGCCATTGGATCACTGTAACCTCGAGGAGCACAAACTTCAAGTTCCCCCCTTCACCACCACCCCCCCAACACCATTTCAAACCAAAAAGTATTTCTGTGAAGTTTATAATATGGCAACAAAGTTACTGTAAGGAAACTGCAAGCTAGGAGGGCCAGGGTTACAACTAATTAAAAACACACACAACCTTCAGCTCTTGTGGTGGGTCATTCTCTTGGCCAAAGACTAATGTAAGCACCACATGGGACCTCAAAGCCTGGTATCTTAAAATAGCAATGGTTCTGCAAATATATCTTTGGGAATACCATACCCCATCCGCTGTAAAAATAAATGGCCCAGAGTCACAAAAAAGTAATATGACACGATACAAAACTGAGGGACTCATTTCGTTCAACAGCATGGATTCTGTACATTAATGTAAAGCAATGAAATCTCTTTATACACTGTCTATTCTGAATTGAAATGGAAGCACAGATCTATGCTAAAGCTAATTTACATCTGATTGTAAGTACATTTATCTGTAAAATATGCCTATCTCTGAAGACTTTCTTTGGCCTATTTTCTTCACTCTCCCTCTCTTGCTGATGCTGTGGTACTGTTCCACTGGTACCAGACACAGGCTGGTATCTCACCCAAGGCTTCATTCTTCATGTGTTACTCTAGTATCACAGCCGAGCCTGTACTCACCCAGTGCCCACAAATGTGCACTTTCTAGCAGAGTTACTGGGCTGAAATATGGAGGCAGAATGCTGGCTGATTTCCCCCTCCATAACCCAGGGATACTGAGGCCAACCGTGCCATTTCCCCAGCCGAGATCAGCACAAACCAAGAATCAAACCTAGGACCTTCTAATCAATATGGCTCAGTACCACACCAGGCAGTGCTCTTATCCCGCTAAACCATCTGTTTAATTTATATTATTCCAGTTTGATTTTGCGTTTTTTTTCTTTTGAAGAAGAAACATTTCTAATTTACTGATAGGCAAGGGGAACAGTGTCAATTGAAATTACATGTTCCTGAGGTGTCTGCCTGGCCTGCTTTCTGAGAAATGCGAAAATACAGTGTTACTAATTAACTCTCAGTAATTAGTACAAAGTAATTACATTTGGATAATTAGTTTTGAAAGAAATTAGATGTGTATCCGAAGGAGAAGTGTGCCCCTATAATGTTCTGTAAAACCGATGACAATTTAGGTTAATAGGCAGAAGCCTACTTATATTATTCCAATTTGATTTTGCGTTTTTTTTCTTTTGAAAAGAAGAAAGAAAGGACTTGCATTTATATAGCACCCTTCACAACCTCAGGACACCCCAATGCGCTTTACAGCCAATGAAGTACTTTTGCAGGGTAGTCACTGTTGGAATGTAGGAAATGTGGTCGCCAATTTGTGCACAGCAAGGTCCCACAACAGATAATGACCAAGTAATTTGAATTAGTAACGGTGGTTGAAGAATAAATATTGGCCAGGACACCAAGGCTGAGTGAGTTCAGCAGGGATTTGAACTCAAGGCTTAACTGACCTCAGTCCAATGCTCCACCAATTGAGTTACCAAGCATTCATGTCATGTTAGGTAAGAAACAAAATGTTTCAAAACTATTGCAATCAGAAGAAAATGCCGGTAACACAACTAGTCATCCTCGATTTTATACAATCATACATGTTTAGAAACATGTTAGATATTGGTTGTAGAAGGCCAGCTGTACAATATAGTAATGCTCAATGAAGTTGGCTTATTTATTGGCCTAAAAAAAAATTGCAGTAATGCTGGAGGATATTTCTGGGGGTTTTTTTTGGATGGCCCTGCAACAAAAATACATTTTTTGCCTCGGTAGGCTCATATAACAAAATCTATTTTAAATAGCTCGGCGTTAAAATGGAGATTTCTCCTTCATTAAATACAAAATGGTGGATTAGCGGTTCTCCATTTGTAAGACGTCAGCATGGTTGTTGTTTGCGATGCAGCAAATAAAAGTTCTCTTTGATGGGTGTGGCAGTATGGTTAAAATGTTAACGTGCAGCATTCAACGGACCACAGTGTAATTTCTAATAATTGGCATGCATCTTGTGGAAATCCCAGGAAATAAAACGCAACTGTCACATTATTATTTACCAAGGTGTGAAAACTGTTCACATTTTTTTTTCTTGAAAGCAATCGCTTGAACTTAAAAAGGAACAAAATCCCGAAAAAGTAGGTTGTGCAACAGTGTTACGGGTCTGCCGTAGCTATCTTCCTGGGTGTAGTAGCTTCAGTCAGTCCCATAAGCAGTCTGAGTATCTTATTTTTATGGTAGTTGGGTCACAATGCTCTACATCTACTTGTATATGACAAACGGTTTCATATTCTCCATACATATGTAAGACTTATAAAGCTGCAAAAGCAGCCGTTATGTATTTAACACCAGAGACTGTTGTTGCCAAACTCCTATGGGCGAGAGTTGTAAATACTGAGATGCAACTGCCTGGGACCTCAGCTGCTGGCCCCACCAAAGTTCAGGGGGCATGGAGAAGACCATCCATTTTAACAAGATTGGTGAACACCCACTCCACTAGTGGTGTATCCAAGGCTTTTGTCTGCCAAAGAGGCTGAAAAGCCTGGCGGAAGAGTGGCCAAGCAGGGTGGAGGCTGCTGGGTTCGCCTCCCATGATGTATCTCTGAGCAGCCTCCACTAGCTCCTTTGTAAGAGGGCCACATTAAAGTTTCCTTTAAAAATACCGGTCCTCTTCTTGGTCCTTGCCATGTGAGTGGTAGGTGGGTAGTCAACCAGGTGGCAATGTTACAGGAGCGTGGGGAGATGATCTGCTCTCAGGCTTCAGGCAATGAAAATCTTCAATCATCCACCAGCAGGTGTGCTACAAAAATCTAGAGCTGACTTACTCTGATTCTCCCTTGGAGAATGCTCTGCTTCCACTCAGCTCCTCTCCCTCTTACCATTGATGAGAATGGAAACTCAACCTGGCGGTCTTTAACCCTCCATAGCTTCACTCTGGAGCCACTGAACCACACAAGGCTATAGCCATATTTTTTAAAAGAAGGAAGATTTTAATGGTTGGTTGATATATATAAAACATCTGACAATGAGGATTTTAAGGGGTTCAAAGAAGCAGAAGAAACCACCAGTGGTTGTTATCTCACAATTCATCTGCTCACGCACAATTTCAAAAGGAAGTTGGATTTTGATGGTAGAAATTCACAGAATTTGGTCTCAGCGTTTTCAAACGAATTGTCAGAATCAAAACCTCCGAATGTGCCTGAAAATTCCAGCTGAAAATGTGTGTTGGCATGAGGAAGCACTGGTCTTTCCTGATCTACTGGATGGATTGAATTTGGCATCATTTGGAATTTAGAGCAGGAAGTGCTTACCTAAATGACCCAAAAAATCTGCTTTCACTCTAACCTCTGAAGAGCAGCCCAAAGTACACGAGTGCAACATTTCCACTCCTCACTTTGGCCACCGTTGCACCACCTCTGAGTGAGAGTGCTAATTTTGTGCCACCTGATAGTGAATTATGGGCTGTTTTGTCCGGTGAACATGCCCAGTAGGAATTGAATTGAGATTGCCCAAACTCATTTCACTTCTGAGCCTTATAGTCCTAAGACTAAGGAGACATAGATCTTATCAGAATGAATTGAATTCCAGATTTCAGAGGTGAAAAGGCAAAATATTACGCCCAATCACGCCCTCACCCCTCAAATTATCAGAGCCACTGATTTATGACGATTGAATTCTGTTTTTATTACATCAAAGCTCTGCAGTCCTGCCACATCCAGTCGTGAATGGTGGTGGACAATTAAACAACTAACGGGAGGAGGAGGCTCCGTGAACATCCCCCTCCTCAGTCAGCACGCAAGTGCAAAAGACAAGGCTGAACCACCTTCAACCAGAAGTGCCAAGTGGATGATCCATCTTGTCCTGCTCCCAAGATCCCCATCATCACAGAAGCCAGTCTTCAGCCAATTCGCTTCACTCCATGTGATATCAAGAAACGGCTGAGTGCACTGGATACAACAAAGGCTATGGGCCCCGACAACATCTCAGCTGTAGAGCTGAAGACTTGTGCTTCAGAACTAGCTGCGCCTCTAGCCAAGCTGTTCCAGTACAGCTACAACATTGGCATCTACCCGACAAAGTGGAAAATTGCCCAGGTATGTCCTGTCAACAAAAAGCAGGAGAAATCCAATCCGGCCAATTACCGCCCCCATCAGTCTACTCTCAATCATCAGCAAAGTGATGGAAGGTGTTGTCGACAGTGCTATCAAGCGGCACTTACTCACCATAACCTGCTCACCAATGCTCAGTTTGGGTTCCGCCAGGACCACTCGGCTCCAGACCTCATTACAGCCTTGGTCCAAACATGGACAAAAGAGCTGAATTCCAGAGGTGAGGTGAGAGTGACTGCCCTTGACATCAAGGCAGCATTTGACCGAGTGTGGCACCAAGGAGCCCTAGTAAAATTGAAGTCAATGGGAATCAGGGGGAAAACTCTCCAGTGGCTGGAGTCATACCTAGCTCAAAGGAAGATGGTCGTGGTTGTTGGAGGCCAATCATTTCAGACCCAGGACATCGCCACAAGAGTTTCTCAAGGCAGTGTCCTAGGCCGAACTATCTTCAGCTGCTTCATGAATGACCTTCCCACCATCATAAGGTCAGAAATGGGGATGTTCGCTGATGATTGCACAGTGATCAGTTCCATTCACAACCCCTCAGATAGTGAAGCAGTCTGTGCCTGCATGCAGCAAGACCTGGACAACATCCAGGCTTGGGCTCATAAGTGGCAAGTAACATTCGCGCCAGACAAGTGCCAGGCAATCACCATCTCCAACAAGAGAGAGCCTAACCACCTCCCCATGACATTCAACGGCATTAACATCGCCGAATCGCCCACCATCAACATCCTGGGGGTCACCATTGACCAGAAACTGAACTGGACCAGCCACATAAATACAGTGGCCAAAACAGCAGGTCAGAGGCTGGGTATTCTGCGGCGAGTGACTCACCTCCTGACTTCTCAAAGCCTTTCCACCATCTACAAGGCACAAGTCAGGAGTGTAATGGAATACTCTCCACTTGCCTGGATGAGTGCAGCTCCAACAACACTCAAGAAGCTCAACACCATCCAGGACAAAGCAGCCCGCTTGATTGGCACCCCTTCCACCACCTTAAACATTCACTCCCTCCATCACCTGCGCACCGTGGCTACAGTGTGTACCAGCTACAAGATGTACTGCAGCAACTCGCCAAGGCTTCTTTGACAGCACCTCCCAAACCCGCGACCTCTACCACCTAGAAGGACAAGGGCAGCAGGTGCATGGGAACACCACCACCTGCACGCTCCCCTCCAAGTCACACATCATTCTGACTTGGAAATATATCGCCATTCCTTCATCATCGCTGGGTCAAAATCCTGGAACTCCCTTCTTAACAGCACTGTGGGAGAACCTTCACCACACGGACTGCAGCGGTTCAAGAAGGCGGCTCACCACCACCTTCTCAAGGCCATTAGGGATGGGGCAATAAATGCTGGCCTTGCCAGTGACGGCCACACGCCATGAATGATTTTTAAAAAAGTAAAAAAACATGGAATTTTGTGAGTGTCATCAGCACTTTCCCTATTTCTGTCCATTTAGAATTGGGACCATAGGTTTATTGTGATGAATGAGTTACATTCTGCTGGGGATCAAATTCTGCAAATCTGTCCATTTCTCCATGAAGACTGTACATCTTGCCTTACTATAAAACTGTAAGCCTTGCCCATAATACATATCCAGAACAGCCTGAAAAAAAACATACTTTGTGTTCTCTTTCATTGAACGCAATGCACAAGAGGGCAGAACTACTGTACATTACTTTCTGATAAGCAATATAATGCTTCAATTATTTTCATCAGGAAAAAAGGAAAGTATACACAAGCTTTCTGCCAAGGAATACCTAATGAAAAAGTGGGTCAAAGAATTGAATTAGAAATTTTTGAACTTCTTCACGAATAACTAAAATATAAGAATAGTTTTATTTTGTTTACTCTGTTTAAGAACACTGTTAATTAAAGGAGATAAGGTGTCTGGCAAGTCTCTGTCTTAATTACACAGAGGTGGTAGCGAACCTTTGGCTTAGTGGTAGCATTGTTGCCTCTGAGTTAGAAGGTACAGGGTTTGAACCCCGCTCCAGACAGTCCTGCTAGTGGAGACCAGAGCTCCAGCTCTGAATTCTGGATTGACATCCAGCGGGCTTATTGTCTGGTAGATGTGCGTGCGTGCCCCCCACCTACCCCACCTCTTCGTATGGAATCGTGGAAGCCCATAAAACGTTCCTGCCGTATAGGACTAACCACCCTATCGGCTGGTATAAAGATGGTTACAGCCATGGAACGAGCATTCACGTCGCAGCCTGTCAGACTGCCAATCACTACCTCATACTGTTCTCCAAGGGAAGAATGTAAAGATACAAAAACAACATTTACACAGAGATGAGGATGCAGTAATGTGACATCAGATCAACAATCATGACCTTAGTTTCAATAAAAACTGAGATTTGAATGTGAAAGCTGCACTTTTGCAGAAAAAGTAGCAACTGCTGCAGTACAAACCTGATCCAGCAGACAGCATGGCTGTGTAACAAAATATTTTTTAGACCAGGCTGTTCCAGGAAATGAACCTGCCTGAAAATTCTCCATTGAAGGGACCCCCACCATCCCCCCCCCAACCCACCTTTTCAACAGCATTTCATAATTCCGCAAATATATCTCTAAATCTACCATTTAATTAATCATCAGAACACCAAATGAAATTATTTGTACAGATGTTACATGAAAGAAAAGTTTTAAATACATTACTTACCCCGATAAAATGGAAATAAAGTATCACCAAGGACGCAGCAGGGTGCTCTGGT
The DNA here is from genome assembly GCF_035084215.1 of Heptranchias perlo. Lineage (NCBI taxonomy): Eukaryota > Metazoa > Chordata > Chondrichthyes > Hexanchiformes > Hexanchidae > Heptranchias > Heptranchias perlo. The sequence goes on along the minus strand of NC_090340.1, from coordinate 22,133,933 downwards.
AATGCTAAGAGATGGATGTAACATGGATATTCTGAAACAACTGTTGGAAACAATCAAAGTCATCAAGACCATGACACTTTGGTATTATGTACTCAGCACCAACGTATCAGATAACAACGATAATGCATTATTCTGAGATCTAAGACATTTACTTCAGCGTGGCTTCTTGAAGGCAACTAATCCAAAAAAGGGGGGAAACATTGTTAACCACTGACTTAACTTACAAATAATTTACTCCTTACGTAGCCATTATTGGAATCTTTACTGCATCCATAGAGTTTAAAGAGTGAACAGTGTTTGAGAAAAGGCACTACAAGCCACAGTACAGGGAACATCATGTTAATGTCCTGGCATAACCATGTGCTGGTGTACAAATCCCTGGTTGGCAAAAGGAGTTACTGACTGTGTAAGTAAAAGTGCTGTAAATAGCATCATTTATTACCCACAGCAACCGGTAGAAATATCACCATTAATCCGGAACCAGGATAAAAACACTATGTTCAGTTGGATATTTTTTCTCTTTTCACTGTGTTTGAAAATTGTTGAGAGCTGTGATCGGGGACAAAGTCTGCTATTCCTTGAGTGACTAGATTACTGAAAAGAGAAAAAGGCTTACATTTATATATGCCTTTCATGTTCTCAGGATGTCCCACAGTGCTACACAGCCAATAAAGTACATTTCAAGTGCAGTCACTGTTGTAATGCAGGAAACGTGGTAGCCAATTTATGCACAGCAAGGTCCCACAAATAGCAATGAAATAAATGACTAGATATTCTGTTTTAGTGACGTTGGTTGAGAGATAAATATTGGCCAGGATACCGGAGAGAACTCTCCTTCAAAATAGTGCAATGGGATTGTTTTTGTCCACCTGATAGGGCAGGTGGGGCCTCGGTTTAACATCTCATCCAAAAGACGACACCTCCAACAGTGCAGCACTCTCTCAGTACTGCACTAGAGTGTCAACCTAGATTTTGTGTTCACATTTTTGGAGGAGAACTTGAACCCACAACTTTCTGACTCAGAGGCGAGAATGCCACCACTGTGCCACGGCTGATACCTTAATAAAGGGATATCTAATTTGCTCTTTTTTGCACCAATGCTGCCTATTGCACCAGCAACTTGCAAATGTGTTTCTCACATTTAGGAAGATGTCTTGGGAGATTGTACAACAATGAGGAAAGGGATACATTAGAGCATACAGAAAGGAAAGAGAAATAGAGAGGTCAGGATGGAGAAGTGAAGGTCGGGTCAAAGAGAAAGTTTTTGAAAGCAGGGAGGGAAACGGCAAGGCAGGGGAACTGGGTACAGAATGCCAGAGGGCAGGAGTGTAATTAATGGCTGAATGAGTAGTCACCAACAGTGGAGCAGAGGGAACAAAAGTTGAGGGGGAATCCAATCTTAGAGGAGCGGAGGGTAAGTGCAGAGATGTAAGGCAGGAGGATATCAGAGAGGCTAAAACCTTTGGGCAGCAGGGAGGTAATGAGGTAAAGGTAGGTGTCATTGCTTCAGCCATATGAGATAGGCACCTCTCACAGGATTCCAGCCGTGCTTAACAATGGAAATCACCAACTAAGTGGCCCGGCTATTTACTGCACATTGCTGGTTACTAACTAACATGGTCACCATGGTTAAAGTCCACTGTTTAGTAATATTTAAATTCAGATACTCAAACCTTTTTGTCCCCCCAATTTTCTCCCCTCCTGAGGTGTTGACTTCTTGTGGGTACACTTCCAGTGGCCCTAGTTTCCCTCCCCCCCCACCCCCATCCCCCATCACCAGCTCAGGGGTTCTGAGGCCAAATGTCATGCCCTGACTACGATTCTGGCTAAGATCAGCTAACTCAGCGCAGGCTGGCAATTGTCGGTAATGGGACTCTTTGCACCAAATCTCTGACTTGCCATAAATCGGCTGTAAGTTCATGCAATGGAAATTCATCCTCCATTGAAAATCCTCATCAGCTTTCCTCCTTTGGAATTCCTGTAAAATTGTGATAGATGGTAGACTAGGAAATTACATCATGAGAGAAAAGCACAGTGAGAATGGACATTAATTGCCGATTATAATCTCGGGAGGGAATAGAGTGGTCACTGTGTGGTTTGTATGGTTCATATCGATATATTTTTGGATCTGACTTGGTACCAGCTGCAACACTGATGTTTAGTTCCATTATAATCTTGTGCTTAGCAACATTTGACTCAACAATATTAAAGATCCTGTGCTCTCAACATTTCTTTACCTTGTCCCTTTCTTTTAAAAAAAGTAAATAAGTAACATCTACTAATCAATGATTTTCCTTTGTTTTTCCTTTTAAATTTTTCAACGTGAGTGCGCAGTTATTTTGGTCCTGCAGTAATCCAAGGGTCATCATTCACCAGTGAGCCAGTGATGTTTGTTTTTCACCTCCTGCCCCAGTTTTCTCCCCCTCCTCTCGTGGGGCAGTTCTACAAATGCCAGCCACTCTCTGAAATCACACTCAAGTGCACATTCTATATGAACCAATCCAGATAGTGGACGTCGACAGGGTATTCAATTATGAAGGGCATCAGAGTGTGAAGTGTCAGCTTGGCTCAGTGGTAACACTCTCACCTCTGAGTCAGAAGGTTGTGGATTTAAGTCCCACTCCTGACATTTCAGTGCACTACTGAGGGAGTGCTGCATTGTCAGAGGTGACGTCTTTTGGATGAGGTCCCTTCTGTTTCGATGGACATAAAAAATGCCGTGGCACTATTTGGAAAATGAGCAAGGTCATTCTCTATGTCCTGGCCAACATTTATCTCTCAACCAACACCACCAAAACAGACAAACTGGCCATCTCATGGCTGCTTATGGGATCTTGCTGTGTACAAATTGGCTGCTGCCTTTCCTTACATTACAACAGTGATCGCACTTCAAAAGTACTTCATTGGCTATGAAGCACATTGTCTTGAGGACAATGAAAGGCGCTATATAAATGCAAGTCTTTATGCTTGACATGACAGGAGTGAGCCTTGGCTGATTTGTCTCCTTCTTATTTCAGGAGTTGAAAGGCTAATTGTTGTACCTAACAATCGTACCAAATGAGATCAGCTTAACTCAACACAGAATTGGTGATCTTGCTGGGACTGTATGGTTTAATACCACACTGAATAGTGCATTCATCTACTGAGCCAATTGTGTTTGTTACTGTGTTATGCACTGACAGTCAAATGGTTGAGGCTGGGTGAAGGACAAGCGTGCTGTACTGACGTTGAGGATCAAAGGTGCCTTTTACATCATTTTGGAGTGTACTGTCATCCTACTTTCAAGCCAAAGCAACTGTTGAATTTTGAACCTTTGGAAGTTATGCAGTGAATGGAAAAGTAAGATGCTGACCTGGGGACAGTACTGCATTAGGGGAACAAACACAGCAAAGCAAATAGGCCCGTCTGAATGTGTCTAGTTTGAAATAAATACAATTATCTGAAGTCTTTAACTATCGACCAAAAAAGCACCCCCTGCAGGAATTCATACAATTATACCACTATGTTGTTTGTAGCCTTGAAAAAATGTTTCCATTTTTTAAAACAAGGAGTTACATGTTGTAAAAACAATAGTCAATATATCTTAAACCATATAAAGAGTATTGGTCAAATGACATCAGATGAATCTTTAACTCCTCTCTTTCAACTCCACATCAGAAATTAAGGTTGGAGATTTACCTTCCATATCTAAGGTTTATTTCATGCCTAAAGTAGAGCTTGTTTGATCCAGTTTACATTAGCTGGTTCACACCATATTATACTCCCCATGGATGAAGTATCCTAATGGTTATAGTACTCGATACTAGCCTAATAACCCAGTTCAAATCTCACTATGGCAAGTTGTGAAGTTGGATTTTTTAAAGATCTGTTAAATTTTGGTCTAACACTAGAAAAATGACAATGAAAGTTGCTGGATTGATACAAAAACCCAACTGGGTCAGTAAAATGCTTCAGGAAGGAACCTGCCACCCCTACATGCACTGGCCCATATCTGATTGACTCAGCGCAATTGGGGATGGGCAATAAATAACTGCCTTGTCAGTGTTGCCCACATCCCAAGAACAATTTTTTTTAAAGTTCCCCAAAGCAAAGCAATCACAGCAGGAATCCTGCATACCACTGAGTAAATGAGATAATTCTCTCTCTTGCCAGATTCATCCCAAAGTCAGATTCAGGCATCCATGAACTAACATCAATTTATTACACAATTATAACATGATTAATACCATCATAAAATTAAGTATTAAGAAGTACATGAAATATTTGAGTCAATATTATTAACTGATCTTTACAGGCTCAAACATAGCTTTAATGTATCGCAGCAATTCAGCATCAGCTAAGCTTCACTCATACAGCAGGGGGTTGCAATGAATGTAGAAGAATCAGTTGGCCAGGTTACAAGTTACGTGACTGGCAGGTTAATAGTTTGAGCAACACGTCTAGCTAGATACATTAAAAGTCTATTTCCGTGCATAACTGATCAGTTCCTAGTTTTGACAGTATATTGTAGGAGTTCATACAATATGATCCTTCTGGATCAGCCATAGTAGAGATGGGTGGACCTGCCTCCCTCTGGTCACTTGTATTCGCCTCTAGGGACACCAGCAAGGTCAGTTTCCATCTGCACCATGGTATATTTTTCTTCTTCCGCTGTCTGCTTCTCTTTCTGGTAGATCTTGTACTCTACTTTGCACATACATGATGTGGAGATGCCGGTGATGGACTGGGGTTGACAATTGTAAACAATTTTACAACACCAAGTTATAGTCCAGCAATTTTATTTTAAATTCACAAGCTTTCGGAGGCTTCCTCCTTCGTCAGGTGAACGATGTGGAAACGATGTCATTTTCACATCGTTCACCTGACGAAGGAGGAAGCCTCCGAAAGCTTGTGAATTTAAAATAAAATTGCTGGACTATAACTTGGTGTTGTAAAATTGTTTACAATTGCACATACATGTGTAACAAGGCTTCTCTGGCAGCACCTCCTAAACCCATGACCTCCACCACCTAGAAGGACAAGGGAGCACCATCACCTTCAAGTTCCCCTCCAAGTCATACACCATTCCAACTTGGACATATATCGTCGATCCTTTGTTGTTGCTGGGTCCTTACCTAACAGCACTGTGGGAGTACCTTCACCACACAGACTGCAGCGGTTCAAGAAGAAGGCCCACCACCACCTTCTAAAGGGCAACTAGGGATGCGCAATAAATGCCAGTCTTGTCAGCGACGTCCTCATCCTGCGTTCGAATAACAAAAAAAACTGTGCTAACTCTGTCTCTTTGTTCTCAGAGACTTGAACTGTTACTTACAGGTGATAGACTTAAATTGCTTGCCTATATATGCCTAGACTTAAACTCTTGAACTGTCACCCTTACCACCTTGTCGGCTTAGAAGACTTGCATTTTAAGTATTTCTGAACTCTTCCAAGATTTCTTCAAAGCATGCCCAGACTTTCCTACTTCTCAACCTTCTGTTCAACCTTCTGATTTGCATGTGAAAGACCCAAGGGTGATTGCACTTGGGAAATGTTTAGATCTCAGGAGCAGCGAAGAGGAAAATCAGGTGGAGATTGTTGACCTCCTTCCTTCTAAGGTTCATCACAATACGTTTCGTGTAACTACAAGACACTTAACATTGAAGTATATGGAACAGACTTTATTATACAGCATGGGCGATCAGTCTATACAGTACAAGGGTAGCAGTGGATTTCTCTCTTTCCATTTGCTCTACTAGCCTTGGAAATCCTCCTTATATACCCCAGTTGTTTACTTCAAAAGTACATTTCACAGATAAGTAGACTTCGGACTTCTAACTCTTTCATGATTTAGCTGTTTCCGGAAGTTCCCAAGGACAGCTTGTTTACCCAAATTGTAACAGACATCCACGCTATACCATGGTTAATTGATCCCTCCGCCTATGTTTATTACACTAGTCACCAAAGTTACACATTAATTACTCATGGTCAATGTTGTTCCAGTCACATATTTCTTTGCACAGGCGTTCCTTGCAGATGATAAGGAAATATCTAGAGTGGATCAGAACTCATCGCCACCTTGCTCACAGGTAGCAGCCTACGGCTCCATCTCTCCTTTTATCTGTAGGCAGCCTGCTGTCTCTTCGACCAGTTATGGTTTATACAGTTCAGTTTGATAATTAACTCTTAACTCTCCAACATGTCCAACAGAGACCTGTTACATCTGGTCTCCGCCCCTACTGTTGTGCTCTGGAGTTTTCTGGGGCTTCCCAAAGTTATATCACTGGGCCTTGACCTGAAATGGATGCAAGCTCCATGTTGGAACAGTACTGTAATAAGTTGGGAAAGGATGTTTCCAGCTTCCCGCCTCACTTTCCTTATTGGCTGACCATTGGGTGCCCTGATGGAAGGGCACCCGAAGAAAAGTGGCAATAGGTCATGCACTGGGGTCCCTGTGGACCAAAGGGTCTGCGGAGAACTTGGGATCAGCCCTAAGATTAATATATGAGCCAGGTAATTGTACAGTTTTAAGTTTCCACCATTTCCGCCCAACTGCAAGAAGGCCCCGACGCGGGCAGCCAAGGACACAGCTGCAGGTCCCTTAGACTGAAAGTTGTGCTCCTGTTTCCTGCCCTGCCTTCCAGCGCCAGGCCCAGCTAGGAGCCAGGCGTGTGCTGGGAGTGCACCCATTCCATGAGAACAGCCTGGGACAGAAAGCTTGAGTGCACCTACCTTCTGACAGTCCCAGCATAATGTCTGTGCCTATCAGGGACCCAGCAGAGATCCCAGAGGAAATTTACCCACCAGTCTTTCATACGCTGAACTTCACAAAGCAAGACCACCTTTCTCACCTATTTGGAAGTCTGACCAATCAAGATCATTCATTTTATTGCAAGGATTCATCTTTTAGGTGTCAATCACCTCACAGAAACACCTGAGAAGGAGCTATAGTGAGCAATCTTTAATTATGAAATAAGAACTAGGCTTGTTTACTAGCTGGTTACTCCTTTCACTTTCCTATCTTTTAAGTAACAACAACTGAAAAACACTGGATAAAAATGACATTCCTTTGAGTCCCTCCCAGTCTTAGTTATCTTGTCTGCGCAGAGTAACTTAAATGTTATCTCTCGGTTTGTGGCCTTGACAACTTAGAATTGCCAGCTGCTGGTTCTATGCGTCCTGTGTACTGTCTGAACATCCCAGAATCATAGAATCATACAGCACAGAAGCAGGCCATTCAGCCTATCGTGCCTGTGCCGGCTCTTTGAAAGAGATATCCAGTTAGTCCCACTCCCCTGCTCTTTCTCCATAGCCCTGCAAATTTTTCCTTTTCAAGTATATATCCAATTCTCTTTTGAAAGCTACTAATGAATCTGCTTCCATCACCCTTTCAGGCAGTGCATTCCAGATCATAACAATTCGCTGCATTAAAAAAATTCTCCTTATCTCCCCCCTGATTATTTTGCCAATTATCTTACATCTGTGCCATCTGGTTACCAACCCTCCTGCCAGTGGAAACAGTTTCTCCCTATCTACTCTATCAAAACCATCCATAATTTTGAACACCTCCAATAAATGTCTTCTTAACCTTCTCTACTCTAAGGAGAATAATCCCAGCTTCTCTAGTCTCTCCACATAACTGAAGTCTATCATCCTTGGTACGATTCTCGTAAATCTCCTCTGCACCCTCTCCAAGGCCTTGACATGCTTAGCAATAACTCCTTCTATTCTCCCAGAGGGCAGCAGGGTGTTTCAAACACCATTTTAGGGTCATTTTTCCTACGGGTCCTTCCCTCTCTTGCAAAGACAGGAGCTCCTTGTGATCCTTCTTTACAAGACTCCATAAATCATAGGATCCAGGGCTCACCTTCATTGTATGTATAATACAAAAATATAATAAAAATAGCTACAAAGTGGTAATGAAATATCAGATGTAGAAAAAGGGTGAATAATACAACACAAGTCTATACCTGGAATACTTAGGTTGAATAGTCCAGTTAATTCTGATCTGCAATCAAAAAAAAGATATGAGTGAAATCGCATAACATATAAAAGGATTATATTAGCAACTATATAATAAATCAACAGGGTCCTTTTCAGAGAATGACATTTCTCAGACAGATTCCAACCTGCCAGTGGAGCTAAAGTTAAAGTTTATTCCTTTAGTTGAAAACCTCTTGTTCCACTTCAGATTATGGCTATTGGCTACTTGACTTGAGCACATAATCTAGGCTGACACTTCAATGCAGTACTGAGGGAGTGTTGCAATGTTGGAGGTGCCGTCCTTCAGATGTGTTATTAAACTGGGGCCCTGTCTGCCCTCTCAGGTGGATGTAAAGATCCCATGGCACCATTCGAAGAAAATCAGGGAGTTCTTCCAGGGTCCTGGCAAACATTTATCCCTCAACCAACACCACCAAAAAAAAGATTTTCTGGTCATTTATCTCATTGCAATTTGTGGGACCTTGCTGTGTGCAAATTGGCTGCTGCATTTTCCCACATTGCAACAGTGATTACGCTTCAAAGTACTTCATTGGCTAGGAAACATGTTAGGATGTCCTGATGTCATGAAAAGCACTATATAAATGCAAGTTCTTTCTTTTCATTACTTGAGTCATTAGAAGCTTCATTTTAAAACATGGTCCACTACTTATTGTGCAATTAGGTACTTTCACATCAGGTAACTCGCTGATTTTGTTATACACTTGCTAGTGTAGGCCTCACATGGGGAATCTCAGCTATTTATTCAAAAGCAACACTTGCTAAAAACAGTTAATTCAGGAGACACACTTGCGATGTCCTGAATGGTGCTCTGGAACATTGCCATATGTTGAAGGATTGTGACCGAAGGTCAGTTCTTCTAACTGCACACATCAAATTTCCTGCCACGGAATTCATTGCTAAACATCTTTAAGTTTATAAAGTAATCCCTCTCCCTGCCAGGGACAACATCTCCAAGGACTCTATTTACCACATTGTCACTTAATTACTGAGAATCTCCCTTTAGAGCTTAAATCTTGAAGTGTCCTATGTCACTGGTTCTCATCATCAGATCACCAAATTGTCCTGGAAACAATTAAAGATTAGTGAGACACATCTTTTATGGATGCGAAGATTAGCACTGGGTTCCTCAGAGCCATTCACATAGCCGGCACAGGCACGATGGGCCAAATGGCCTCCTTCTGTGCTGTAAATTTCTATGTTTTTATTGTTCTATTCTGCCATTGTTGCCTCTCCTTCCAAAAATGAGGGCACTGTGGCCTGTTGCATAATGAGGAGTCGTGGCTGCATCTTGGATAACAGCCACTGCCATGCACAGTGAAGTCTCTGTGGTCAGATGTCACCTGCACAGTATTTGATGCAAGCAACCCTTTGTGTTTATGTAGACTATGGGATTGATGTGACAAACCCTTGTGCCCACAGGGATGCCACCTTTGGTGCCTGGCATTTGAGGGAACCCCCAGTGAAAGCTCTGCGCTGTATCCAGCTGATGCCTCCTCTCCATGGGGAAAGTGATGAAGGTGTTGCCCCTTGCAAACATAGCGTTTCTCACTTGCTTGATTCATGCATAAAGTGGCAGAGGTCCCCTGGTGTGACTTGGATGGATCTGGTAACATGAAAGCTTCATGCTTTGGAAGCCTTCACTGGTGCAGGAAGAGCAGTCCCTGTTCTAAATATTGTTTGCAGGACATCCTGCAGCAGATGGTACAACACTGTCAGCCTGTCTCATGAAATGCAGATGGTGAAGGTAAGTATCCTCTGATATACTCAAATACACGTGGTGGGCTCCAAAAGTGCAGTTCCTAAGGTTATGACAGGTACAGAAAAAACACCATAGGCATCATTACTTCAGTATCTGTTGTCCCCTAATAAACTCCTCCTTCTCGCCTCAATGTTACAGGACATTTGGAACCCCCAATGGAATACCCACATTGTACAGTGTGATTTAAATGCCAGCAGCAACCCAATAAAATGAAGGAACATTGTGCCAGGAGAAAATAACATTAATATGGAGGACTTCCAACAAAAAAAGCAAGGGGAGAGATATATTTAGATGGAAATTCTATCTCAACTAATGCACGAAGCAAAACACAGCAAGAGGTAATTGAAAACATTAGAAAAAAGAAAAATTTACACCACAGAAACTACCATCTCCATTTCAAAAGCCTTCTTGAGCAAGCCAGACCCTGGAACATTTTCATGTGTCCGACCTCTATGCGTAAGGCTTGTGCTGTGCAAGAAGTTTCATCTGAGATGCAGAATTCAGTTTGGACTTTGCCACAGGCTCATTTTTTGTGCCCAGATCGCCTGTTGGAAAATCGGGCACCCTGCAAATTGGCCTTGAAAGGTCAGGCACCTGATTTTATGACTTTAAGCCCGCTGCCAATGAGGCCCTGCATCACTAACAGGGCCTCACAAAATTGGGGCTACAGTCTTTTGAAAATAAATTAATAAAGTAGTCCCCACATTCATCATTGATTTTATAGACTAAAATTTCAATTCTCTTCAATGGGATGTGAGGCTCCTTGAAGTTGCTTTTGAACATGTTTTTGATATTTCAAGGATCTGTGATACACGCTGTGTGGTTTAAAGTAAACAAGGACATTTGCAGCTTCCTATGAAGTGAATGGAAAGCAAAGCTTAGTAATTATGTTACTGCACAATGGCATCATCAAAATATTGTGTCAAGGGTGTTCAAGGGAGTAGGAACAAACTTTTGCCCACACTGCAATCAAGATTGTTATATGTTTGATTAGCTGGTTTTAATGCACCAGCTGGCCAATAGAAGTTCACTCAGTGGTAGCACTCACGCCTCTGAGTCAGAAGTTTTTGAGTTCAAGTCCCACTCCAGAGATTTGAGCACAAAATTTAGGCTGACGCTCCAGGGAATTCTGAGGGCGTTCTCCACTGTCGGAGGTGCCGTCTTTGGGATGAGACGTTAAACCAAGGCCCCGTCAGCCCTCTCAGGTGGACGTAAAAGATCCCATGGCACTATTTGAAGAAGAGCAAGGGAGTTCTGTCCAACATTTATCCGTCAACCAACACCTAATATAGATTATCTGGTTATTATCACATTGTTGTTTGTGGGACCTTACTGTGCGCAAACTGGCTGCCGCATTTCCTACATTACAACCGTGACTACACTTCAAAGATCCTTTGTTGGCTGTGAAGCACTTTGGGATATCGTGAGGTCGTGAATGGCGCTATATAAATACAAGTTCTTCCTTCCCTCCTTCCCTCCTTTCTTTCTTTCCTTTCCTTCTTTCTTTCCTTCTTTCCTTCCTTCCATCCATCCCTGGAGAAGAGTTGTGTTTATGGGGAAAGGCGAATTGTTTTTAAATGCTGTGTAGAGGCATGGTTGAAATGTTTCACCACTGATTGCACAAATTCAGGCAAAGTGATGGTAAGGCTGCCTCACTTTACTTGTATCATGGCTCTTTATAACAATGTTGAATATGGGCCGTGAGGTAGTAGCTCTGGTGACCTGTCTCTGAAACTGTCCACACCAATGGTTAGTCATTAAAGCCAAAGTGGTGCCATCAGTAAAATGGATTTAGGTGATGACGCTGAGGTTGAACCATGAGAAAAATAAGCAGTACAAGTGCCACCTGTAAGAAGATCCTGGAGCCGTAATTGAGTCATAGATCCCAGCTGCTGTGTGCCACACTGATGAGAATCTAATGATGACACATACACGCAGAGAGATACGTGCCCCTTCGTACATGGTGCATTACGATGGGAAAATAAAATTAACATTTAAAAAGAATTCCTAGTGACTTCTTGGCCCTATTTGTCCTGGTTTCATGAATTAAAGGGATAGATGGACGTGAACCTGAAGATCTCTCAATTGACCAAATTCATTTATTTGTGAATAAATCTGAAACGGCCTCATTTGAGTCACTTTGGATTTTCAATCTGGTTTGCACCAATTCCTAATTTGAAAGATCTGCATTTATATAAAGTCTGATTTAATTCCCGAAGGGAGCGGAAGGCAATCCCGCGCAAGAATGTGAGTCGGAGGCCCGACAGATTTTAACCGTCGGGCCTCGTTTGAATGACACCAATCATCTGCTCGGCCATTTCTAGGGGAAACTGGCAGCTGGCCGGCTGGGAAGGATGAAAATTGGGCAGCCTGGAGGCCGCCAGCTGGCATCAGGAGCAGGCTGCCGGCAGCAAGGTAAGTCCAAGAGGAAGCGGGGGGTATTGTAAGGTTCTTGCGACTGGGTAAGGGTGGTGCCCAGGGCAGCAGAGACCCTAACTTTACTTGTGGGGCCAGGAGGAGCAGAAAAGTTTCTTTAACTTACCCGAGCAGCCCTTGCTCGCTTCCTGACAGGTTCACCTGTATGTCATGGAACCCCGATTTGCATTTATTAATGGGGCTCCCGCTGGACTCATCCATCGTCAAAATCAGCAATGTTAAAATTGCTGATTGGCAGAAATGGAGTGCGAAATGGAGCCGCCCCATTTTAACTGCTCCTCAGCTCCGTTCCTGCCATTAGGGGAGAGTTAAAATCACCCTTATAGTGTTATCACAACTCTCAGAAATATCCCAAAGTGCGTCACATCTAATAAAGTGCAGTGACTGTTGTAGGTAAATGTGGGAACCAATTTGTACACAGCAAGATTCGACATCAGCTACTTGGATGAATCTGTTTTTGGTGGTTATAGTTAAGGATACCAGGAGAACTCCCTGCTGTTTTCTCAATGTCCACATAAACCAGGACATCGCTGCAGGAGTTCCTCAGGGCAGTGTCCTATGCCCAACCATCTTCAGCTGCTTCATCAATGACCTTCCCTCCATCATAAGGTCAAAAGTGGGGCTGTTTGCTGATGATTGCACAGTGTTCAATTCCATTCGCAACCTCTCAGTTAATGAAGCAGTCCATGCCCGCATGCAGCAAGAACTGGACAACACCAGGCTTGGGCTGAAAAGTGGCAAGCAACAATCGCGCCAGACAAGTGCCAGGCAATGACCATCTCCAACAAGAGAGAGCCTAACCACCTCCCCTTGACATTCAACGGCATTACCATCGCTGAATCCCCCACCATCAACATCCTGGGGGTCACCATTGACCAGAAACTGAACTGGACCAGCCACATAAATACCATGGCTGCACGAGCAGGTCAGAGGCTGGGTATTCTGCGGCGAGTGACTCACCTCCTGACTCCCCATCTACAAGATGCACTGAAGCAACTCGCCAAGGCTTCTTCGACAGCATCCAAAACCACGACCTCTATCACCTAGAAGGACAAGGGCAGCAGGTGCATGGGAACAACACCACCTGTATGTTCCCCTCCAAGTCATACACCATCCCAAATTGGAAATATATCTCCGTTCCTTCATCGTCGCTGGGTCAAAATCCTGGAACTCCCTTCCTAACAGCACTGTGGGAGAACCTTCACCACACGGACTGCAGCGGTTCAAGAAGGCGGCTCACCACCACCTTCTCAAGGGCAATTAGGGATGGACAATAAATGCTGGCCTTGTCAACAATGCCCACATCCCATAAATGAATAAAAAAAACCGCACAAGAAGTCAGATGAAGCCTTGGTTTAACATCTCATCTGAAGGATGACACCTCACTTCCTTTTCAAAAAATATACTTTATTCATAAAATTTGCAGCAATACATACAATACAGTTGTCATATCTCATTCCAAACATACACAATACAGATTATACAATTTGCAGGTTACATCAAGTACAGTTCAATGAACACATTGGACATAATTACAGTTCATGACACTCTAGGTTGCCTCATTGCATCACAATCAATACAGGTGATTCATTACAGATTCATTACAGGTACATTACATTTCATTACATCAATTTGAATTTTACATTCTGCCTGAGGGGTTTTTCCCTGATTTCAGCCCCTCGGTATACAGTGGCGGGAAGGCTCTAAACGGTTGCCTTTCCCCACAGAGCCTTTGCAGCAGCCGCACCCAGCCTCAGGGTGTCCCTGAGCAGGTAGTCCTGGACCTTGGAATGTGCCAGTCTGCAACACTCGGTCGAGGACAGCTCCTTGCACTGGAAGACCAGCAAGTTTCGGGCAGACCAAAGGGCGTCTTTCACCGAGTTGATGGTCTTCCAGCAGCAGTTGATGTCCGTCTCGGTGTGCGTCCCCGGGAACAGCCTGTAGAGCACAGAATCCTGTGTTATGGAACTGCTCGGGACGAACCTGGACAGATACCACTGCATCTCTCTCCAGACCTTCTTTGCAAAGGCACATTCCAGAAGGAGATGGCTGACGGTCTCGTCTCCACCGCAGCCTCCTTGGGGACAGCGCGCGGTGGCGCTGAGACTCCGGCTGTGCATGAAGGATCTGACGGGAAGGGCCCTTCTCACCACCAGCCAAGCTAGGTCTTGGTGCTTGTTTGAAAGCTCTGGCGATGAGGCGTTCTGCCAAATGACATTGACAGTTTGCTCGGGGAACCAACCGACAGGATCCACCATCTCCTTTTCCTGCAGGGTCTCGAGGACGTTACGTGCGGACCACTTGCTGATCACCTTGTGGTCAAAGGTGTTTTTCTGCACAAACTTTTCCACGTAGGACAGGTGGGGCGGAACGGTCCAACTGGACGGAGCATTCCGTGGCAGCGTGGCCAGGCCCATCCTTCTCAATTCCGGGGACGGGTAGAACCTCAGCACGTAGTAACACTTTGTGTTTGCGTACCGAGGGTCTATTATTATCTTGAAAGTTGTGGCCTGCATTTCAAAATTTTATTGAAAAAAAGCACACCAGGTAGGTGGGATTTGGGTTCGTACCTTATAGTCACTGTGATCTCCTGGAACTTGTTTTGGTCACTTCAGGGGGTTGAGAGGAATTTCCCAGATATGTTTGCCCTGAATTGGCCTAGGTTCTTTTAAGCTATTTTTTTGCCCCTCACAGGAGATTAGATGACTCCTAGTAGGAGGGAACACTGGGAGTCCTGGTGCATTGTGGTGCCATGACTGTTTAGAACAGGCTCAATGGACCAGCTGGTCTTTTCCTGTCTATCTTTTTGTATGTTCGTATCAAAATTCCAAACTTCACATACCACTATATTCAGCACCTTTTGATTCTTGCATCTTTCATTGTTGCACTGTGCCACAGAGTGGTAGGACAGTAGAATTGCACCCTTGTTTTCTCATTTAGAGGGGGAAACAGACTACATTCACAATGATATTTTATAATTACAAATACAAAAAGGTCTTGTCATGTGCAACATGTCTGGATGAAAAAGAACAGCTTATTGATTAAATTCCTTTGTAACAGGAATGGGTATTCGAGTATCAATCAAGTGAGGATGATGCAGATTTCTTTATATCAAATTTGAATAATACAAAATTTAAACACACCTGTGACTTTTATGTCAAATATTGCCAACTAAACATTATTTCTGTAAGGATTTTTGAAAGTGTGTAAGTTTCGAAAAGTTTTGTTGTACATTCATTCTTGATGCCGTATCACTGGTAACTGTTCCACTGTAGGCAAATAAAATCCATCGCATTCTGATGAAGATTTTACGGGAAGTGTTGAGAATGGGAATCATGCTGACTGGCTGGAAAGAGGTGACTGCATTGCCAATTTATATAAAAGAATGGCAGGATAACTCAGGAAGTGTAGACTTGTGAGTTTATAGAACCAACACCACTAAAACAGATTATCTGGTCATTATCACATTGCTGTTTGTGGGAACTTGCTGTGCTCAAATTGTCGGCCGTGTTTTTCACATTACAACAGTGACTACGCTTCAAAAGGGCTGTAAAGTGCTTTGGGACATCCTGTGGTCATGAAAGCAAATCTTCCTTTCTTTCTTTCTTTCTTTGTCATTGGGAAAATAATAGAAAAGTATCCTGAAAGAGAGATTAGCGAGGCATCAGGATAAATGTAATAGGTCAGGAAGTAGTCAGCATGAGTTTACAGGTGGTAGATCTTTCTTGGTAAAATTACTGGGATTGTTTAAGGATATAACTACATTAGTTGACATGTGTTTAAGGATATAACTACATTAGTTGACACTGTAGATTTGATATACCTAGACTTAAGTAAAACATTTGATGCAGTACTACATAGGAGATTACAAAGTAAAAAGTTGCAAAACAAGGGAGAAGCTTTGAAGTGGAAAACTAACGGGTGCATCAGAGGATGCAAAGTGTAGTTATTAAGGGAGCAGCTTCAACATGGAAAGAGGTGTTTTGTGGGGTAGGTTATTAGTAGAGATTGTCCTGGGGCCACTGTTGTTTTTGATAATTTGTAGGAAGGCATTGTAACAAAACTCTCCAAGTTTGTTGATTATCCCAAATCGAGAGGAATCGTTAATAGAAAGGAAAAAGTGGACCAGTTGCAGGGGGATCTGGATAAATTGGGGCATTGGGCCAAATGTGTTGCCTAATATTGAAAATCCTGAAGCTGAGGAAGGGAAACAAATAGCAGGAGCCCAGAATAAATGGGAACAGTCCACGGATGCAATATGGTAAAGGTATTCGTGGGAGGAGGGAGTTAGTGCAAAACAACATTAAATCGTTAGCACAATGTGCAGAGGAGGTAAATAGGATTTTAGGATTTATAGCTTGAGGGATAGAGCAGAAGTGCCAGGAAGTGATCATTAGTTTGCACAAAGTCCACCTTTAGTGTTGTGTATATTTCTGGAATTGTATCACAGGGGGACATCCTAGCCATGGAGGAAGTACAAAGAAGGGCAATTAAGTTAATAAATGGAATTGGGCACCTGAGTTTTGAGGACTGAGCACAGGCACTAATGGATGTTTACATTGTTAAAAATGCAGCTTAAAAGTGATCTTATTGTGGTATTAAAAATCTTAAAGGGAATAATCTGGATCCTAGAGCAATGTTCAATATTAACAGAAGCTCGAGGACAAGGGGCTATGGATTCAAGCTTAGACAGTTTAAGACTTAACTTCTTTACGTAGAGAGCAGCCAATTGGCTCCTCAAGAAGGTAATAGAACTGGAGGATATTGTAAATTTCAAGAGGGTGTTGGATACATTTTTGGCAAACAGGGTTATTGAAGGGCATGAAAATAAAGCAAGGTATGAAATCTTTGGAGATTGACCCGATGGATGGAAATATTCATTGCTGCTCTTGAACAGCCCTCTGTTCCTATGGACGTTGGGGCAAATTGTCGTGGTGGTCAGGGGTTGGGGGGGGGGGGGGAGTTGTGGAGATTAGTTGAGTATGTCTAATGATGCATCATGGGTTACCATGGTTTCCTGGAGCTTGTTTGATTGCCTGAGGGAATTAGGGAAGAATTTCCCAGAGTTTTTCCTGAGATTAGCCACAGATTTTTTCCTGTTTTTTTGCCTCTCCTGGGAGTTAGCAAAACCAGCAATTGTGGAGGGGGGTGCACATGGTTATTCTGTCAACACTGCATCATTGCCAGTTTAAATAAACCCAAAACAGCAGTTTATATACACATACATTTTAAAATCTCACCTTAACTTTTGGTACTAGAATTGGTAATTTTGTGATTCACTACTAATCTCCTGATTAAAATAGATGATTAAAAAGTTACATTTATTTGAAATGGAGTTGCACTCATGTGATCCTAAAATTTGAGTGTGTGACAGGTTTGTGTGATCTGCCCAGTCTTCAGGTGCATTCCTCCCACTTCTAGTCTTACCTTGTTTCCTTGGCAATGCCTGTCCCAGTGACAGCTCCAACAACTTGCAGTCCTATAGTGTTCCACATGCAAAAAGATGTCTCAAAGTGCCTTAAGTTCATTATTATGCCTGTCATTCCTGCATATGTAGAGGATGAATCTGGTGTTCTTGGCTAACTGTATAAAAATATGAATATTAAAAATTCTGTCCAGAGAAATTAGGATAAAAATATAGTCTTCAGCTGAAGCACAGACATAATTCAGTCCTCAATACAAAGTCATAAGCGCTTAATATATAATACAGTCTATTAAATGTCTTGATCTTTGCAGAGCGTGTAATTACGACATGACGAGTTTACACTGGCAGTTTCTGTTCTAAACAAGAGCATAGGAATTTATAACGGAAAAAGTTGACAGTGTCCGCATTCTTAAGATTCTTAATATATTATGTAGGTTATTTATTGGTACTTTGAACAGAATACCATCCTGCTATGAAGCTAAAATTAACTGTACTATAAAAATTATGAAAAGGGTCATTTCACTTATTTAAATGTTATCATTTTAGAAACACTTAACCAATGTGCATTAATAATAATTATTCATATATAATTCTTAATTTGTGTAATTTAAATAGATATCCCATGAACAGACAGAATGTGAGTGCACTGAATGATTCAACATTGTTTCAAGTGTCTGTGAGAGAACAGCAGCGCCCGGAACTTTTCGACAGGCATTAGAAGTGGAGGTAAGGAGTTGTGTGTGAGACGAGAAGCGGAGCCGGAGAGGTGAGAGTGCGGAGCCCGGCCTGTGGGGCTGTTGATCGCTGTGTGTCGAGGGCCGGGAGTTCTTGGGTCAGTGTCCGGTTAGTTTGAATGTTGGTCGGGCCCGGGCTGTGGGGGATGAGTCTGGGGCCGGTTTCTTTCCCCGGGTTCATCTGCCTCCTGCGGCCGGAACTCCCGCAGTCGCTGCAGGGAGACAGCCCGTCCCCGGGATCCGATTCAAACCCATTAAGTTAAATGTGAGGACGGGTTTTCTTTATCATTTAATCAGGGCGGTTCGAGTTAATTCCGTGGGTTTAATATTCGCCGCCAGACCGACTGTAAAATCTACAGTGACCATCGACACAGCATCAGTTCAGCGGCCCTTAATGTTCTCACTGCATTGTATCCACCAGGAAACGTGACCTTCATTGCCCAGGTAAAAGGGAATTGGCGATGTCTTAACCTCTGAGACCCTCTTACCCGTCCCGTACCCCCCCCCCCCCCCCCAAACAGTTGCTCACTCCAGATGAGAAGCTCACAGTATTGGGAGATGTGACCACAAACCTGCTTCATAGACTTGCATAGCACAGTAAATTGGAGCAAAAGCAAAATACTGTGGATGCTGGAAATCTGAAATAAAACAAGAAAATACTGGAAATACTCAGCAGGTCAGGCAGCACCTGTGGAGAGAGAAACAGAGTTAATGTTTCAGGTTGGTGACCTTTCGTCAAAACTGGTGGATTTAACAGTTTTTAAGCAAGTACAGAGCCAGGCAAATGTGCAATGAGACAGACCATCTCCTCCCCCACGGTGATGACCACAAACTACAATGGGATAAGAAAATTCAGAAAGTTCTTTTTACCTGGCTAATAATTTCTAGACTAAATAATGGGTATTGTTCACTACTGCTATTGATTTTTGAAGGTTATATGGTACGATAGATTTTTCTTAAAATCATGCTCCAGTGAGGACTTCAGTTGGTTACTGTGGGGGTGTGTGTATGTATGTGTGTGTATATATAAAAATAAATAAATGTTCAGTATAGAACTATCACTATCTCCATAGCTGAGTGTGTAGTGACTAAAAGAGGTTTAGTTCATGCAAGAGTCACAGCCCAGCTTCTGATGACTTTTGGGAAGTATTTTCAAGTGCATCCTCTTACTCCAAGGGAGAAAATTGGAAGGATCGTCACCCTGGGATGATTTTTTTTATATCTCCTGAGTTGTAAGTTCTGGAATGAAGCTTTGTTGTAGCAGCTCTCTTGCTTCTTTACTCTTGGCCAGACCTATGCAATGCTGGAAATCCACATGCAAATGGTAGAAAAATTGTAAATTGTGGGGAACAAAAATAAACTGGTTAAGTTGCCTAAACATTTTCAAATGGCTAAAGCTTCCCATGTCTGACTTGACTTAAATTGATTTAATTTGATATACGAGATATAGGATGAGGACAATGTCACTCAGTTTTCAGTGAAAGGTATTGGTGCTATTTCAGTACACTGTTTGTTTCAATTGCTAAGTTCAGTAATGGATTTTGCCCTTTCAAACATAGATTTTGTCTGGAGAGAGCATTTTGAGTTTTAAACAGCTACGTGAGGTAGAAATGCTGATAACTGCAGGTCTGTCACTTCTGGTGATGATGGAAGCAGTTTGAAGTAATGAATTAAGATGATCAAAAATCATTAAAGACTATTGGCTTCACTAATTTTACACTACAGTTTGGGCAGTTATATCACAGTGTAATTTAGAATTGGTTTCAGTATGGGACAGTTTTCTGATAGATTAAACTGTTGTTGTGGAACTTTAAATCTAAACATAGATATTGTTGGAAAAAAGAGATTCAACCTAAGAATAATGTATGGAATAGGAATTTCTTTTTGCAAACTTTGGTCAGTATATTAACAGCACAGCTTGTCTGTAAGAAGAGATCTAATCTCTAGTGCTGTCAATGACTAATTTATGATGTCGATTTAAACCTCTCCATAAAGAGAGCCTGTCCTAAATGTGGTGGTGGTCATAGCAGGTAATTGTTTGTCCGGCATTCTTCATCTGGTTAAAAATGTTACTGTTTAAAAATGTTACTGCTTTAACATGTTTGAATACAGCAGTTTCTACAAAATAGCAGTTATTGCACTGAAAGTTTGAACATTATTGTTTATTATCTTGTACTATCCCTCCCATTCATTTCAAAGCACATTCTCCTTTATTGATTTCTAGTGGTTTGGTGATTGCTTGGCCAAGGAGATGACCTGTTTTTGATCCCTTTCTTAAGTGGTTGTTCTTCATGTCTGAGCCTGAAGGGTGAGAGCCACTGGTCTTTTCAGGCAGGAAGACAGCAGGAGATCACAACTCAGCCCATTTCTGTTTTTGTGTCTCTGTGTTAGAAGGTTGTGGATTCATGCCCTGCTCCAGAGCACATAATCCAGGCAGACAGCTGGTCCAGTGCTGAGGGAGTGCTGTACTATCAGAGGTGTCCTCTTTCAGATAAGATGTTAAATTGAGACCCTGTCTGCTCTCTCAGGTGGACGTAAAAGATCCCATGACACTATTCGAAGAAGAGCAGGCGAGTTCTCCCGGTGTCCTGGCCAATATTTATCTCCCAACCAACATTATTAAAGCAGATTGTCTGGTCATTTATCTCATTGCTGTCTGTGGGACCTTTCTGTGTTCAAATTGGCCTATTGTATAAAAATTGCTGGTCTGATAGTGAGTAAAATCAGTCAGAGAGATCAGAGGTGAAGAGAAATGACACATAAGACACTGTACAATATTGTTTCCCTGCAATACAACAATGACCGCAGTTTAGAAGCGCATCATTGGCTTTGAAGTGCTTTAGGATTTTTGCTAATGTTTGGGAGATTGAGTTTCACAGCTGTCCGTTGTTCTGTAAAAATGTAAACGAGTGACCTTTTTTATATATTTTTCCTTTTACCCATATATTTAATTTTTAACCCGCACATTTTTGAAGCTGAGAATACACAGCCAGGATAGTATGCACCAATTGGAGGTAAGTTTGTGGTATTTAGCAGTACTAGGGAGGGGGAATGGAGTTAATCTGCACTTGGGGACAGTCCTAGACTTCAGTAGCACTGGGGGTATTCACAGAAGCAGGAGGCAGCATATTTCCTTTAAAAGTAATTGTTTTCCTGCCCAGAAAATTTGCTCCTTTTAATATGTTTGATCCATAAACTACCAAAGCAACAGATTTTAAGAACAGTCCATCATATTTATCTGCAGAATAAAACTTGCTTTTTCCAAATATCTCTACGGTATTCAGTAACTTCGGTTTATCAGTTGAATTACCATTTAAAAACTTCACTAAATTTCCTTTTGGCTCTTCACACATTTTAGTTTGTTGTGTGAAACATATGTATCCATTAAGCAAATTTAATAACAGGCTAAAGATTACAGATCCAGTAAAGGACACTTGCACCATAATTACTGTGGATAGTGTGCAATGGAGCAAAGGCTCTTTTTGACAGAAATTGCAAATGACTTTGTTGAGTTTCCGAAGACTAGATTGGTAACTGTTGTCTTTCTTCTTTGAAGATAATTGGGGTTGGGGGGGGAGGAATCTTGCAGAGAGTAAACTATACTACTCTGAGAAATACTAGGGCTGTTCCTGTAATGTACACTGTTCTTGTGTAGATGTTTATCAATTGTGTGTTGTGCAGAAACAATTGTTTGTGATTTTAAACTACCATTTTCCACAAGGCTTGTGGTGTACTTCACCTATTGGAAAAGCCGACTCTTAAATTAACGACGAGGCAGTGAGTACAACATCCTGAATATTAAAATATATTGTTACGTCGATAGCAGTTACTGAATGTTCTGTCCACTGGGAACTCGAGTGTGGAAATTTCAAATGTTTTTTAAACCACACCGGGAGTATGTTACCTTTTCACTTTTAAAAATACTTTAATCCAGTTTTGCCCACATAGCTTTTTTAGCTTAATGTAAAATTGAGGTCTTATTGTAATCTCAGAGTAAGTTTAAGCCCCACCTCAGGACTTGCGTACATAATCTTCAGTACAGTACTGAGGAAGTGCTGCATTGTAGCAGGTACCATCTTTTGATTGAGGTATTGTCAAGGCACCGTCTGTTCATGTGGCTGTTGAAGATCCCATGGCACTATTCAAAGAAGAGCAAGGAATTCTTCTGCTGTTCTGGGTAACATTCCTGCCTGAACCAACACCATAAAAAAAAACGTATTAAATGGTCATTCATCTCTTGCACTGTATGGGACCTTGCTGTATGCAATTGGTTGCTGAATTTTCCTAAATAACAACAGTGACTCACTTTAAAATAATTCATTGGGTATGAAGTGTTTTGAGGTCTGAAAAGGTGCTGTGTAAATGCAAGTTTTTTTTTCCCCAATTTGTTTTACTTCTATCCTGACCGGTCCAGACATTTTACACACTCCCATTATGTTTGCTAGAATTTCATAATTGTTTGGGAGTTTTTTCTGGTTTTTAGTTTGTACATTGCAATATTGAAGTAGAAATGTGTTTTCATATTTGTTGCAAAGTGTTATTCTTTGTATTAAAGTTGCATCTATTGGTGTCCAACTTTATTGCTCTAGATACACAGCATTTTAGGTTGATACAATATTGTTCAAGGCCATTTAAAAACTAAAAACTAGCTCGGTGATATCACTGAGGGAATGCTGCATCATCGGAAGTGGCGTCTTTGGAATGAGATTCTGCTTACGGTAGTGAGTGGCTGAGCCATGCAGACCATGATGGTTTGAAGTTTTATCCTTGGTCTGTGCTGTCATTTAATCTCGGCTCGGGCGGCAGCAACAGGTGCTACGATTCGCCTCAGTGCCTATTGGTTGGTTAGGAAGGGAAAAATCATCCTGGCTCCCTGATCCTGTAATTTGAAAGCTAATAACTTTTTTAAAAAGTTGTGGAGCTTGATGTTTAAGCATTAGTGTGAATGCTGTACAGTGATGCACGGAAGGATTTTCATGTCATTGCTTTCAATTAGAATTTAAAAATATTTATCCTTTATTTCAGCTGCCTAGAGGGACACTCTGGTCCCACGCAACAAAACTATTATGAACAGATCTTGCCCTACATTATTGTTGTAAGGAATCTTACAACACCAGGTTATAGTCCAACAGTTTTATTTGAAAATCACAAGCTTTCGGAGCTTTCCTCCTTCGTCAGGTGTGTGAAGGTTTCCATAAAAGCACCGCATAGATAGTCACAGAACAATGCCTGGTGATTACAGATAATCTTTCCAACTGCCTGTTATCACACCTCTGCATGGATGGTGTTCAGACAGGAGAACATTACACCCAAGACCACTGAATACACAAGCGGTCAGATTACAGAGACAGAGAGAGAGAGAGACAAAGAATGGCCTCAACCGGGATCTTGGGTTCATGTCACGCGACATGTAATCCCACCATGGGGGGGAAAAAAGTTATCTGTTTTTAATACAACTGGCCATTCTCTCTTTCTTTCTCTCTCTGTCTTTGTCATCTGACCGCTTGCGTATTCAGTGGTCTTGGGTGTAATGTTCTCCTGTCTGAACACCATCCATGCAGAGGTGTGATAACGGACAGTTGGAAAGGTTATCTGTAATCACCAGGCATTGTTCTGTGACTATATATGCGGTGCTTTTATGGAAACCTTCACACACCTGACGAAGGAGAAAGCCTCCGAAAGCTTGTGATTTTCAAATAAAACTGTTGGACTATAACCTGGTGTTGTAAGATTCCTTACATTTGTCCACCCCAGTCCATCACCGGCATCTCCACATCATGGCTACATTATTTATAGCATCACACAACAATCACTTCAGTGTCCATCCTTTACTGATAGATTATAGTTACAAGTGCTTCACCTATTTATCCCTTATTGTAATACCACCATATCCTTCTCAATCAGTCCATCATCCACATTGGATATGCTTCAAGCGACGTCATTCTCTAACTGCACAATACTTGCTGTAATCGGCACAAGTCAAGCTGGTTGCCTCAGTAGAGAGGGAAAAATGGACCTGCCACATTGGCGGGGTAGCTCAGATTTTCACACTGCTAAGAATGAGCTGGAACTGTATCTGGTTAGGTGACAAGATCAGTGTGATAATGTAAAATTTACAGTAGTCTAGTTCATCCACCAGGTGGAGCTAGATTGTTGGTCTTTTAATAAGTCTTGCCATACTTCACAACTTTTAAAAATGTAGACTACCATAAATCAAACTTTTACACAGCGATCTCTATGAGGTGATGTGATGGTTTGTGATGTGATTTGCTATTGCTTCTATTTAGGTTTTGTTTCCATTATGACAGTGGCATTGAGAATAGCAGTCCTGTTGTGTTCATTCACTT
Organism: Heptranchias perlo; assembly: GCF_035084215.1. Classification (NCBI taxonomy): domain Eukaryota; kingdom Metazoa; phylum Chordata; class Chondrichthyes; order Hexanchiformes; family Hexanchidae; genus Heptranchias; species Heptranchias perlo. The sequence goes on along the minus strand of NC_090340.1, from coordinate 22,109,249 downwards.
TGGGGAAAAAATCAAACATATTTGAAAATTTCTAAATTAAATTTCACTTTTGAGATGACTGTGCATTTGGGGGTCAGAAAATCTTTAGTGTGGTGGGATATGTCCATTCTTTCTTTTTGTGTGAGACAAAAAACTGCTTGGGAATTCAACATTTCCCCACTGTTGAAAGAGAATAGATGGGATTAAAGTTAATTAACTTGATCTATGAAGATTCTGAAGGGGTGAATAATTACATTTTGGAAGGAATTTTAATAGGTAATATCACAATTCAGCTGTAACTGATCATTCTGTGATATAATTAAGAACATAATGTTGAAAATAAAACACCTAGACCGTGCTCCATTGTACAGGATTGACCTTGAACTCATTGACGCCAATTTTGAAAATGTAACCCTTTCACCCCCAATTTTATTAAAAAAAACTTTTTTAAAAAGTCAAGAATCGAAAAAGGACCATTTGATCTATTGAGCTTGTCCCTCCAGTAATTAGTTCACCCAAGCCAGCATCTTGAACTCCTGTTCAGGCTGTGATCCAATCCCTTCCATATACCAATCTCAACCTCTTGTTTTCTCCTAACCATAGATACCCCCCATCCCTCCTCATCCCCACTTTCATCGTCTTATGTTGCAGAAGATCCCCATTCCCACTTCCAATATGTTGCCTCCCACCTTCCTAAGTATTCTTGGTCTTAGAGGTCAGGTTGGTATTGAGTAAACAAACATATCTGAAAGCTGCACAGAGACATTGGAGACGTACAAAAGAGAATGCGGAGGAGAGATTCGAAGAGTGCGACTGAGATAGCGAGTCAGACAAACACCTCAGTGGGAGAGGTTTGTGACAATCATACAGACAGCATGAAAGAGTGGACAGAATAAATGACACAAAAATAATTAGTGGAAAAGAAGTGAGATGACAATACAGAGAGAGAGAGATTTTTTTCTGTGAGCAATACCAGTGGAGATCAACTAGATTAGAATGTACTTGTCGACCTCCCATGGGGCAAGTCGAGACCAAATGCGTTGTTCAGGTGAAGTGTTAGAGATCAGGGAATAATTGGACCAGGGCACACAGACAGAATTCAATCCCCATTTTAAAGTTATACATTGTCATTTTTATATTATACATTATAAATTCCTATGGCCACATTTAAAATCAAAACTGCTCATGCAAACTTGTCATGCTGTAACTACACCGTCATGTCAGTGGTGAGACAGCACTGCCTATACTGGGGAAGGTGTAATTATAGCATGACAAGTTTACGTGGGTAGCTTCCATTATAAATGTGGACATAGGAATTTTATAATAGAAAAAATTAATAAATGTGCGTGGACATAAGATTTTTAAGATAGATTGTGTGTTACATGATATAATATTCTTGTCAACTTGTTTGATTTACTATGAGCTGTGCAATGGCAGATTCGTATAGCATTCTGTCCAGTGCACCTTTTTTCCCTCACACTTTAGGCGTCAAGCCTGTAGATGTGCATATTGCTTGGTCACACTTTGACCTAATTGGTTCAAATTTCATATTTGGAAAAATAGTGACATCACAACTGAACAGGTAGGCAAAATATCCATCAAACACAAGGCAAAGTAGATAAACTTTGAAAGAGAAACCACTAAGGACCTAAGAAAACAATAAGTCAAGCACAAGCAGATAGTAAAATCTACCAGTGAAGAGAAGCCAAACAAATCACTTTTTTAAGCTGCAATCTTATGTTTTCCATTAAGCCGAGGATTCCCTGCTGAACATGAAGTTCATGTGGAATCCTGTGGCAATTGAGAGATGTTTTATATATGTGGGATGGGCAGAAGTTTTGAAGTGTGCTCAAACAGTGGCCCATTTTTTAGCCATATCTGATCATTCAGGAGAAATCTAGCATTTTGGTGTTGACAACCTCTTTGATCTCTGATCATCTTTTGAAGAGAGGCTTTTTAAAAATCATAACACAGCATAAGTCAATCAAGCCAAGAGACAGACAGGAGGAAAAAGCATCTTCTGCCCTGGATATTTGGACGAGAGACAGAGACGGAGAGAAAGAAATCCTTCGATGAGGTGGTTACACAAGATTCGGGCTCATGGGATTGGGGGTAATATGTTAGCATGGATTTAAGATTAATTAACGGACAGAAAATAGAGAGTACGAATAAACGGGTCTTTTCGGGTTGGCAGGTTGTAACTAGTGGGTTGCCGCAAGGATCAGTGCTTGGGCCTCAGCTGTTTACAATATATATCAATGACTTAGATGAGGGGACCGAGTGTAATGTATCCAAGTTTGCTGACGATACAAAGCTAGGTGGGAAAGTAAGCTGTGAGGAGGACGCAAAGCGGCTGCAAAGGGATATGGACAGATTAAGTGAGTGGGTGAGAAGGTGACAGATGGAGTATAATGTGGGGAAATCTGAAATTATCCACTTTGGTAGGAAGAATAGAAAAGCAGAATAGGTGAGAGACTAAGAAATGTTGGTATTCAGTTGGATTTGGGTGTCCTTGTACACAAATCATAAAGTTAACATGCAGGTACAGCAAGCAATTAGGAAGGCGAATGGTATGTTGGCCTTTGTTACAAGGGGGTTGGAGTATAAGAGTAAGGAGGTCTTGCTGCAATTATATAGGGCTCTGGTGAGACCACACCTGGAGAACTGTGTACAATTTTGATCTCCTTACCTAAGGAAGGATATACTTGCCTTTGAGGGGGTGCAACAAAGGTTGACCAGATTGATTCCTGGAATGAGAGGGTTGACATATAAGGAGAGATTGAATGGAATGGGCTTATATTCCCTGGAGTTTAGAAGAATGAGAGGTGATCTCATTGAAACGTATAAAATTCTTAGAGGACTTGACAGGGTGGATGCTGAGAGACTGTTTCCCCTAGCTGGAGAGTCTAGAACTAGGGGTCATACTCCCAAGATAAGAGTTAAGTCAGTTAGGACTAAGAGGAGGAAAAATTTTTTTACTCAGGGTGTTGAGAATCTTTGAAATTCTGTACCTCAATGGGCTGCGGATGCTCAGTTGTTGAGTATATTCAAGACTGAGAGCCATAGATATTTGGGTACTAAGGGAATCAAGGGATAGGGTGGGAAAGTGGAGTTGAGGTAGAAGTTCAGCCATGAACTTATTGAATGGTGGAGCAGGCTTGAACGGCCATATGGCCTACTCCTGTTTCAATTTCTTTTGTTCTAATGTACATTGACGTAACATTCCCTGACGTGGTCTTGTGGATCGTGTCATTCTTTGTAACTGAACAGAAATTGTACTGATTGTATCAAGTACATTTCATCTTACTGTTCTGTATGTTTTGCCTACCATAGTATTGAGAAATACCAGAGACATGAGCTTGGAGCTGTTCCCTCTGTGCCAGGAATGAGAGTCTTTTGCTTATAGATTTATTAGAGGAAATAATATTCACAGACAACACGCATGATAATGCAAAAGCTGCGGAAGTCCTCACGTTGCAGTCGCTGAGGGAAGTGGCAGGGTGGTCAGCCCTGGGTCTTCCTAACTTTGGGTTATAATGGTCTCGCTATTATCTCTCAGCTGAAAGGCTATTACATCTTATCCTGCATTCTGTAAATTTTACCCTTGGTTTATACCAAATATCATTAGCTCATCATTCCACAGATTTGGTATCAACGGGTGAAAGTTCCATAGTGAGTCTCAGGACATAACAAAAGCTGTCTTGTCTCCTTACATGTACAGAAAAGGTAAACATATAGTCATCAAACATAGATTTTTTTTATTCGTTCATGGGATGTGGGTGTCACTGGCAAGGCCAGCATTTAATACCCATCCCTAATTGCCCTTGAGAAGGTGGAGATAAGCCACCTTCTTGAACCTCTGCAGTCCATGTGGTGAAGGTTCTCTCGTAGTCTGTTAGGTAGGGAGTTCCAGGATTTTGACCCAGTGACGATGAAGGAATTGCGATATATTTCCAAGTCGGGATGGTGTGTGACTTGTCGAGATATGTGCAGGTTATGTTGTTCCCATGTGCCTGCTGCATGTCCCTTATCTACCAGAAGGTTAGAAATACATAAATAACAAAACAACTATCTGAATGACGATATCAATTATCTCAGTGATGGTGTAAATTTTTGCCCTGTGAAGCACCTTGGGACATTTTACTACATTAAAGGTGCTAAATAAATGCAAGTTGTTGTTGACAAAGGTACCAACCTCCCAAGAGACATATACTAGCTGATCCCTTGTAACAACAGTCTGCAAGTACAGTAAGAGAGGCAAACATAGATACAGCTGAGGAGAAAAGTGGTGAGATGGGAAGCATTTGGATTGGAATATCTCAGAGCAGATCTTAATATTTTGAATTGTTACACTAGCTACAATTGTTTTATTTATGTTGAAACTCTGAACTAAAGAAAGACTTGCATTTATATAGCATCTTTCATGACCTCTGGATGTCCCAAAGTGCTTTACAGCCAATGAAGTACTGTTGAAGTATAGTCACTGTTGTAATGTAGGGAAAAACAACCATGTTCAGGTGAACAATAGCAAGTTTTGGAAGGAGTACACTCTTCAAGTTTGGAGGGTGGTTTTGAAGAAAAGACCTGAATTTAAACATTTAAGCAGAATCTGTTGTAGAGTTATTTGATGAAGAAGATAAGATGTTAATTAGTATCATTTTGTTAAGTTCTATATATTTTTTGGCTTTCACTATAAAGCCTATACCCTAAACCAGTGGGTAGTCAAGATAGAAGACCTATTCTGCATCTTGCATGCAGAGATTTGTTTGTTTATTCAATTGTGATATGAGTGGAACAAATTTATTTTCCAAGAACCAATCGAAAAACATTTTACTGTCTTGGAGAGATCTCTTGCAAGCTTCTCTGCAAACTCTTTCAATAGAGATGCATACTCCTGCTTTCTCCCCCTTTTTGTGATAGCATGAACTCTGACTCCCCATAGTTATTTCAGGGGGGTTCTGCTAAATATATCTAGACATGTTGCATCCAGTGAGCATCAGTCATAATCAACATGTCACACTTGTTACAGGTGTCAAACAATTTAAAAAAGAAAGAAAAGCCAATCATTGACCTGGAGCCTGAAATTTGAAACAGCTTGCATTTATATAGCAACTTTCATGTAAGGTGATGTTCCAAAATGTTTCACAAGAAAAACTGATGTTGAAATTAGGAGGGGTAACCTAAAAGAGGTGGAGAGATTTAGGGAGAGAATTCCAACTTATAAATAATTTACTGGCCTCTAATTGACTTGAACAATTTAAAAACAGTTACAATTACCTAGATTGCCAAAGAATGTAGTTGATCAGTGCCCTTAATAGAGGCTGGGGTAGCAGCTAAACATCACAGCCATGCTCAAAACACCTGACTAGCTATGAGCAGTGGCACAAGATCAATTAGTACCGAATAAAGTTCACAACTGAATGCTAATGAAGTAGTCAACAGAAAATGGAACAATGTACTTTGCTCACTCAAGTGTGTAACAAAGGACATAAGAAAATGATCAAACTAAAATTTCTCCTTAATTCCTTTAACAAATATGTTTTAAAACTATATTTTGTAAGTTAAACTGTATGAATGCATTATACTGAGTATTGTCAGTAATCTGCTTGACAGCTGAATTCTCAGGTGTTTGAGTGGTTGGGGAGGAGAAATTATTTTGTTTAAGCACATTCCTGGGGAGGAGGTTGAGGTATCTGTTAGGATTTGGATGTTGCCTGCTGAAGAAGTCCCAATAAAACCTAAAGTGTGCTTCCATTTATAAGCTACCTCTGCAAATTTCGAAGTTGCCCAGATATGCATGATACAGACATGTAGCTGAGGCTGTGATTTCCCAATGGTTAAATTCCCCTATCACATTGATAATTAGACAAGATATTGTGAACCCGGTGCTGTGCTTTTTATGGTACATTAAATGTACATTGTAATAATCTGACTGGATTTACCATAAACTCCTTATTCTTAATCTAAAATGACAATTGCCTTTGTTGACAATATTTAATTTGATTGTCATCTTGTTGTAGTTCAGATTCTTAACCTTTGTCTCGCAATTTATTTCAAAAATAAAATCTTTGAATACCTCGTGAGGACTTGGATAGCATTGGCTTTTCTCTTTTTGTGAGGTAGAAATGTAATTGTGTTTCATGAAATTAATTTTATATTGTTTGCCTGTACAAATGTCACTGAATTGCAGAATTATTGTTACTGCACTAATCGGCATCAGGGAATTTGTGCAAGGAAGAGTTGTTTTTCTGTATCTGTATTTGGTGTGACTTCTCTCAAACAAGTGTGTGATAATTACTAATTTAATGACCGCTCTGAATGTAAAATGTGTACATCGCTATAAATGAGGCAGTTGGAGAATACAGGTTTCTACCCCTTTTACTTTAGTGAAGAGGGAAGTTATCTCACAATTGTTAACGTTTCTTGACATGAACTTGTTTTAACGACAGGATTCATAGGTGCAGGAGTAGGCCATTCAGCCCTTCAAGCATGTTCCACCATTCAATTAGATCATGGCTGATCTGTATCATAAGTCCATTTACCAGTCTTGGTTTTGTAACCTTTAATATCCTTGCCTAACAAGCAGTAGGTGGTTGGAGGCATAGGAAATGCATCCAGGCTGATTTGGGAAATTAGAGATCAGTTATAAAACTTTCTTTTGAAAACCTGGGATGCTTAATGTTTGCAAGAGGCACAGGAGCAAATGAAATTCAACCAAAAATATGCAAAGAAATGAAGAAAAATAGAGATGGGGGATCTCATTAATACAGGAGTAATAACAGATGATTGGAAAAGACTTGATGTTAAAAGGTCAAACACGATCTTGAGAATTATAAGCTGTTTGTTTGACATCTGGTAAGAAAAACATTTCAGTTTATTATAAAAGGGACGGTTGAACATGTAATGAGAATGAAGGATTACATCCTAAGCCTAAATGGGTTTATTAAATACAGGTCGCGGCAAGCTAATTTATTGAATTATTTCAGAATGTTAATAGAGTGGCTGGGTAGGGTTGGATAGCTAGAATTTGAAGGCAACGGAAACTTGTAACTAAACTGAAATGATTTGGGATCCAGGATGATTTTGTATCTAGCCTTAAACAATAAGAAACAAAGGTAATGGTTATAATTGGAGAGCTGTAACCATTGGAGTAGTCCGTGTTCTAGTTCCTTGAACATCTATTCACAATGTTTGTCGATGACCTTGATGAAGATGTTAAAAGATGCCTAAATTTACAGATGACACTGAGTTGTGTGGGCGTGCAGGATGCATCAAGGAAGAGGATAAAATTCAGAAATATCTGTAGAGACCTAGCAACTAGCCAGATGAATTATAAATTGTATTTAATATTGAGACATGTATGTAATTGATATTGGTAGTAATAAGTGCAGATGTGTTTAAAAGGTAACATGAGTCAAGGTAAAGATTTAGGTTTAATAGATGACTGTACATTGGAATTAAGTCACAGCATATAAATAGATTTGTTGATATACAAGGAATTGTTGACGATATGTAAAGTTCTAGTGCCTATACCCTATTTAGGTGGGGTGGAAAGTGTTGACCTCGTTCCTTCTGTGGTTCACGATGACCTGTTTCGAGTAAGCACGAGGCACTTTATAGTGGAGCGTACGGATCAGACTTTATTCATATACAGCATAGGTGATCAGTCAATACCGTACAAAGAAGTAGCTTTGGGTTTCTCTCTTTCCAGCGCTCCAACACCTTGGAAAAACCCACCCTTTTTATACATCCCAGTTTGCCTGCTTCAAAGGTACATTTCACAGATAAAACCTTGTGATTTATCTGTTCTAGGATCCTTTCAGGATTGGTTTATTGGCATTTTATTTACCTAAGCATCTCCTCTATATCATGGTTAATTGATCCCTCTGCCTATGTTTATTACACTAGTCACTAAAGTTATGTTAATCACTCATGGCCGATGTTGTCCCAGCCACTTATTCCTTGCACAGGCATCCCGCTGTTTCCCTGTTTATCTTAGAAAGCCTGTTGCTCCATGACCAGTTATAGTTGTACAGGTCAGTTTGATTATTAACCCATATCTCTCCATGTCCAACAGAGGATTTGGGAAAGGCCATCAAAATGGGTTATAGGCATTAAATGATTGACTCATGAAGAGTGGCCAACTAAGTTAAATCTCTTACTGCAAAAAGGTTAAGCGGATTAAGATTTTTTGTGAATTAATAAAGGAATCAGTAAGCTGGATGTAGACAGGTACCTTGTGCAACATTAGATTGGAACCAGTAGATGATTATAAACTGAAGGACCATTGAACTCAATCTAGCATAAGGAATAGCTTAATCCTTGGAATAGACCACCCCTCATCGTAGTAAATGGCGACTTCACGGAGGCATTCAAATGGAGTTGGATGAATTCCTGATTTAGCAAACAGCAGGAGGATCTGACAGGAAGGTGACAAAAATAGTCCAATCAGATCCTGAAAATGGATCTGGACTACTGAATGAGAAGGATGACCTCATTAGAAGTTCTTCTGTAAGGACTATTCAAAGTATTTTGAATTTAAGTACAACTTTAAAAAGAAAATCTGGTCAGTTGTGCCATTCAACAATTTAGTTCTGTTGCTAACATATAGTTTCAAGGTGTGTTGCTGAACAAGCAAGAGAGTGTTATCCTGGTAATAATGCTTTCCATTTATTGATTTAGACTCTAAAGGAATAAACTTTTTCTAGACTTGCATACATTATCAGTCAATTCTCCTTTCTCCTTAAATCAGAGTTCTTTGTATATTTTAAAGGAACTTCCCCAACTCCACAGTATTTCCTTTGTTACTGTATCATAGACACTGCAAATATAAGGAAACTGTTGCAATCAAGTAGAGACAAGGTCTTTAGCAATTGTAGTAAATAAATGCAATCGGAGCCTGTAGCCCTTCACCTAAAATGACTCATTTAGATTAACTTTTTAATTAAATTGTTGTTGACTGTTAATGACTGTGGACATTAGTGCATTCTATTTTAATAGGTGAAAATTGGAAGCTGGGATTTGATTAAAAAGAAATTGTACTTAGCATTCATTTAAATTAATGTATTTGGGCATTGGCAGCTGCTTATTGTCATATACAAGCCTTTTAAAAACGCGATATGACATTTAGCAAGTGGGAATACTGAAAACCATCTGGAATAGCATAGTCTTGGGTTGGATGGCATTTCAATTATGCAATATTTTTATTGCAAAGATGATTGCTGGTTTTTTGAGTGGAAGAGTGGGTAGGTATTTGCAAACAAACACTTCATTAGCACTGTGAATGAGAAGTTGTTGTTAGACTGCACAGCAGCTTGACTTGCTTTCAAACTCATGGCCAGAAGCAGTCATTCTCAACATTTCCAGAGCATTTGGTAAGGTATGGCATGATGGCATCATTGCAGAGCAGGATATTCATCTTATCGCAGTTCTGGCCTTGCTCTTTGGCACCCCAGTGCGAATTCTAAAGATCTTCCTGTGCTCCCATCAATGATCAGCTTTTGCTTTGTTCGCCATATGCCCTTGTTAACTGAAGTGCTGGGGGGGGGAAGGAATGTTTTTTTTTGTAATCACTGTGAGTTCTTGGTCTCATGGTTTGTCTGGGGTGGGAAAATCTAAAAGCAAATTCATCTGTATTACTCTTATCAAGTAGCAGACGTTTCAGAGTGACATTAATGGAGGCTTAGATGCAGATCATCTGCCTGGTGCCTTTGGGGAATGATCCGTGCATGAGATAACAATGCAAATAAGGAGTAGGGAGGAGAGAGACAAAAGTGACTGCAGATACTTTCCAACTTTTTGAGGATTTTTTTGGAGAGTTTTTATTGAAGACTTTTCCTTTATGCTAATATCACAGAGGGACAAATGAATGACCATGAAAACATTAATGACAGTAACTGGGTGAATGACTCTGGAATGGGGCTTGAACCAACAAACTTCTGACTCAGAGGCAAGAGTGCTACCACTGAACCACGCCAAAGTTTCCCAAACACGGGATTCCTCCACCTAATTTGCGGGGAGGGAGGCAGGAAGATACAAATTCCTAGTGCAAAAAGATCCTTCAGCTTCCTGCTCCCAGTATCCCCAGAAAGTGTCTAGGAAGTTTGGCAGGACTAGGAGGTTCCCACATGAGCACATTTCTCATGGTATTCCAGGAAAGTTACCTAAGCCTGCAGGAATTTGTCTATTTGGGCTATAAATTGTTAATCCAGGCAGACTTTGGTCATCCCACTTTGAGTTGATGTTGGTATACAACCACTGTGCAGCATACAATAAGAAGCCATTTCCTGGGAGCCAGAGGCATAGTCAGTGACAACCCTAGAAGATGGTGCATTGACATGGTTTCAACTGTGAGCATTGTAATGGTTGCAATTTACTTAATAGCAGCTGCTTAGTAAGAACAAACTGGGGCAGGACCAGTCAATGTCTATATAGTTCCCAACCCCTGTCATATCATCTGCAGCATATATTGAGGTGGTGGTGGGGGGGGGGGGGAATGGGAGGAGTTCAGTGGCACAGGGTTATGCTATCTGCAGCACAGCGCAGAATCTGAATCTCACTTACCCTTGGGTGGTTGCTGGTACCATTTAATGTGGAGCCAAACGCATTGCCCTCCCCCATTGCTGTGCTGTAAGGTCACTTTATAGTTTCATAGTAGGTACAGCACAGGAGGCAGCCATTTGGCCCATTGTGCCTGAGCTTTTTCTTTGCAAGAGCTATCCAATAGTCCCATAGCCCTGTAAATTTTTTCCCTTCAAGTATTTATCCAATTCCCTTTTGAAAGTTACTATTCAATCTGCTTCCACCATCCTTTTAGGCATTGAATTCCAGATCATTACAACTCGCTGTGTAAAAAAATGTTTCCTCATATTGCCTCTGGCTCTTTTGTCGATCACCTTAAATCTGTGACCTCTGTTTACCGACCCTTCTGCCACTGGAAACAGTTTCTCCTTATTTACTCTGTCAAAACCATTCATGATTTTGAACACCTCCATCAAATCTCCCCTTAACCTTCTCTGTTCTAAGGAGAACAACCCCAGCTTCTTTATAAAGGTTTAGCATAGCATCCTTGCTTTTGAACTCTCTGCCTCTATTAATAAAGCACAGGATATGCTTTTTTAACAACCTTCTCAACTTGTCCTGCCTCCTTCAAAGATTTGTGTATGCACCCCGAGGTCTCTTTGTTCCTGCACCACATTTAAAATTGTACCATTTAGTTTATAATGCCTCTCCTCATTCTTCCTACCAAAATGTATAACTTCACACTCCTCTCCGTTAAATTTCATCTGCATGTGTCTGCTCGTTTCATCAGTCTGTCTATGTCCTCCTGAAGTCAGTTACTATCCTCCACGTTGTTTACTACATTTCTGAGTTTTGTGCCATCTGCAAACTCTGAAATTTTACCCTCTCTTCCCAAGACCAGGTTATTAATATCAAAAAGAGCAGTGGTCCTAATACTGACCTAATATCTTTGATTCCACCCCCCAACCCCCAGTATAGTTCTCAAATTATTCATTCGGATAAGAATGGAATAAAAGAGATTTGAAAGACCAGAAAAAAATTGTTTTGATGATTTCAGATTTCTTGATGTTCTTGAGGCTTTTCAATGCATGAGTGAAATCGAAGCCAGAAAATTGATGTGCGTTGTATTTGCATCTCCTAAAATCTGAAATTTGACCAGTATAGTCTGTGTGGATATATAAACATGTCTTAATTCTAATTTAAATCCATCAATGTAACATGCAATATGTACCTCAACCTTAATATCCATAACAAATTAAACATTGATAAAAGTAATTGGAATTTTTGTTTCTTTCCATTGAGACCCAAGTTTTAATTCAGCTTAAATGTTAGCTTGTACTACATTAACATTCATTAAGCTTTTAAATTTGTTTCAACATCCAATACAAATTTCACTGCTGGTAATTTCTCCTGATAATACTGCAATGTGTTTACATGTCAGTCTCCTGCTGTGCTTTTTTTTGGTTCCTTTTGGTACTGAAGTGCCTCTTCAGTATGCGAGAGCTGCCGACAGCAAGTTGCTTTCTTTTCTTTCCAGCCTTCTCCTTCTCATCGCCCCTACTGTGGAAATCATTTAACTTTATCTTGGCACGTCCCTCTGACTGCAGTGTTGTCACTCGGTTACTTAGTGTATTGCTACCAATGCACTACAGGAAAAAAAGCACTTCAACCAATATACTTCAGTTGTGATATTCTTGTGTTACTGTTAATCAAAGGTTATACTGCACTACTGGACTGAGATCAGTAGCTGCAGATTGCAAAAGTGCAGCCAGCAATACCTCCGTTATACTGTGGGCTGTGAATCACGTTCTGCCCAGCAGGACAGAATTTTGCCAATATGCACTTATGTGCATAAAGAGAGCGTGTAAATTTTTAATGTTTTCAGAGCCAGGGCAGGAGTGTTTGCTTTCTTAAAATATTGAGGACTCTACAGCATGTTTATAACGGTTCAACGGTCCACTTGAGCACATTTCGGACATCCTAAAGTGTTTCACAATCAACAAGGTACTTTTGAAAAGCAGTCACTGTTGTAATGTAAGTAAACGTGGCAGCCAATTAGAGCACAGCAAGGTCCCACAAACAATAAAGAGATCAGTGACCAGATAATCTGTTTTTTAGTGATGTTGGTTGAAGGATAAATTTCCCTATTCCTCTACCACCGAGCCAAGACTGACACCCATAAGACCATAAGAGATAGGAGTAGGCCAGGGAGGAGGAGGCTCTGTAAACATCCCCATCCTCAACGATGGCGGAGTCCAGCACGTGAGTGCAAAAGACAAGGCTGAAGCGTTTGCAACCACCTTCAGCCAGAAGTGCCGAGTGGATGATCCATCTCGGCCTCCTCCCGAAATCCCCACCATCACAGAAGCCAGTCTTCAGCCAATTCGATTCACTCCACGTGATATCAAGTAACGGCTGAGTGCACTGGAAACAGCAAAGGCTATGGGCCCTGACAACATCCCGGCTGTAGTGCTGAAGACTTGTGCTCCAGAACTAGTTGCCCCTCTAGCCAAGCTGTTCCAGTACAGCTACAACACTGGCATCTACCCGACAATGTGGAAAATTGCCCAGGTATGTCCTGTCCACAAATAGCAGGACAAATCCAATCCGGCCAATTGCCGCCCTATCAGTCTACTCTCAATCATCAGCAAAGTGATGGAAGGTGTCGTTGACAGTGCTATCAAGCGGCATTTACTCACCAATAACCTGCTCAGCGATGCTCAGTTTGGGTTCCGCCAGGACCACTCGGCTTCAGACCTCATTACAGCCTTGGTCCAAACATGGACAAAAGAGCTGAATTCCAGAGGTGAGGTGAGAGTGACTGCCCTTGACATCAAGGCAGCATTTGACCGAGTGTGGTACCAAGGAGCCCGAGTAAAATTGAAGTGAATGGGAATCAGGGGGAAAACTCTCCAGTGGCTGGAGTCATTCCTAGCACAAAGGAAGATGGTAGTGGTTGTTGGAGGCCAATCATCTCAGCCCCTGGGCATTGCTGCAGGAGTTCCTCAGGGCAGTGTCCGAGGCCCAACCATCTTCAGCTGCTTCATCAATGACCTTCCCTCCATCACAAGGTCAGAAATGGGGATGTTCGCTGATGATTGCACAGTGTTCAGTTCCATTCACAACCCCTCAGATAATGAAGCAGTCCGAGCCCGCATGCAGCAAGACCTGGACAACATCCAGGCTTGGGCTCATAAGTGGCAAGTAACATTCGCGCCAGGTAAGTGCCAGGCAATGACCATCTCCAACAAGAGAGAGTCTAACCACCTCCCCCTGATATTCATCAGCATTACCATCGCCGAATCCCCCACCATCAACATCCTGGGGGTCACCATTGACCAGAAACTTAACTGGACCAGCCATATAAATACTGTGGCTACAAGAGCAGGTCAGAGGCTGGGTATTCTGCGGCGAGTGACTCACCTCCTGACTCCCCAAAGCCTTTCCACCATCTACAAGGCACAAGTCAGCAGTGTGATGGAATACTCTCCACTTGCTTGGATGAGTGCAGCTCCAACAACACTCAAGAAGCTCGACACCATCCAAGATAAAGCAGCCCGCTTGATTGGCACTCCATCCACCACCCTAAACATTCACTCCCTTCACCACCGGCGCACAGTGGTTCAGTGTGTACCATCCACAGGATGCACTGCAGCAACTCGCCAAGGCTTCTTTGACAGCACCTCCCAAACCCGCGACCTCTACCACCTAGAAGGACAAGAGCAGCAGGCACATGGGAACAACACCACCTGCACGTTCCCCTCCAAGTCACACACCATCCTGACTTGGAAATATATCGCCGTTCCTTCATCGTCGCTGGGTCAAAATCCTGGAACTCCCTAACAGCACAGTGGGAGAACCGTCACCACGCGGACTGCAGTGGTTGAAGAAGGCGGCTCACCACCACCTTCTCAAGGGCAATTAGGGATGGGCAATAAATGCCGGCCTCACCAGCGACGCCCACATCCCATGAACGAATAAAAAAAAAATTCAGCCCCTCGAGCCTGCTCCGCCATTTAATGAGATCATGGCTGATCTGATTTTTACCTCACCTCCACTTTCCCGCCCTCTCCCCATATCCTTTGACTCCTTTGCTGATCAAAAATTTGTCTAACTCAGCCTTGAGTATATTCAGTGACTCAGTCTCCACAGCTTTTTGGGGTAAAGAATTCCAAAGATTCACGACCCTCTGGGAGAAGAAATTCCTCCTCATTTCCGTCTTAAATGGGTGACCCCTTATTCTGAGACTATGCCCCTTAGTTTTAGATTCCCCCATGAGGGGTAACATCCTCTCAGCATCTACCCTCTCGAATCCCCTCAGAATCTTGTATGTTTCAATAAGATCTCCTCTTGTTCTTCTAAACTCCAATGAGTATAGACCCAACCTGTTCAATCTTTGAATCTTACCCTTGTGTCAGTGGTAGAGGAATAAAGAAACAAGCAGTGGGAATATAAAATAAATAGGAATAGTGCTAACGTTGTACCGTTGTTTAAAAAGGGATAGACAGAATAATCACAGGCCAATCAGCCTAACCTCAGTGGTGGGCAAATTATTGGAAAAAATTCTGAGGGACAGTATTAATCGTCATTTAGAAAGGCACGGATTAATCAAGGACAGTCAGCACGAATTTGTTAAGAGAAGGTCGTGTCTGACTAACTTGATTGAATTTTTTTGAGCCGGTAACAAGGAGATTCGATGACCCTCAACGAAGGGAAAAAGCTCCTACAGCGAGGAGGATAGCCTCAGTCTGCAGGACGATATAGATTGGTTGGTCAGATGGGCGGAACAGTGGCAAATCGAATTTAACCCGGAAAAGTGCGAGGTGATGCACTTTGGAGGGACTAACAAGGCAAGGGAATACACAATGAATGGGAGGACCCTAGGCAAAACAGAGGGTCAGAGAGATCTTGGTGTGCAAGTTCACAGATCCCTGAAGGCGGCGGAACAGGTAGATAAGGTGGTAAAGAAGGCATATGGGATACTTGCCTTTATTAGCCGAGGCATAGAATATAAGAGCAAGGAGGTTATGATGGAGCTGTATAAAATACTGGTTAGGCCACAGCTGGAGTACTGTGTGCAGTTCTGGTCGCCACACTACAGGAAGGATGTGATCGCTTTGGAGAGGGTGCAGAGGAGATTCACCAGGATGTTACCAGGGCTGGAGCGCTTCAGCTATGAAGAGAGACTGGGAAGATTGGGTTTGTTTTCCTTGGAGCAGAGGAGGCTGAGGGGGGACATGATTGAGGTGCACAAAATTATGAGGGGCACAGATAGGATGGATACTAAGGAGCTTTTTCCCTTCGTTGAGGGTTCTATAACAAGGGGACATAGATTCAAGGTAAAAGGCGGGAGGTTTTGAGGGGATTTGAGAGAGAACTTTTTCACCCAGAGGGTGGTTGGAGTCTGGAACTCACTGCCTGAAAGGGTTGTGGAGGCAGGGACCCTCACAACATTCAAGAAGCATTTGGATGAGCACTTGAAATGCCATAGCATACAAGGCAACGGACCAAATGCTGGAATATGGGATTAGAGTAGACAGGGCTTGATGGCCGGCGCGGACACGATGGGCCGAAGGGCCTCTATCCGTGCTGTATAACTCTCTAACTCTAAGTAGCACATTTGATGTAGTCCACGTGGATTTTAGTAAGGCTTTTGACGAGGTCCCACATGGCAGACTGGTCAGGAAAGTAAAAGCCCATGGGATCCAAGGGAAAGTGGCAAGTTGGATCCAAAATTGACTCAGTAGCAGGAGGCAAGGGGTAATGGTCGACGGGTGTTTTTGTGACTGGAAGGCTGGTTCTGTTGGGGTTCTGCAGGGCTCAGTACTAGGTCCCTTGGTTTTTGTGGTATGTATCAATGATCTAGACTTAAATGTAGGGGGCATGACTAAGAAGTTTGCAGATGATACAAAAATTGGCCGTGTGGTTGATAGTGAGGAAGAAAGCTGTAGAATGCAGGAAGATATCAATGGACTGGTCAGGTGGGCAGAGAAGTGACAAATGGAATTCAATCTGGAGAAGTGTGAGTTAATACATTTGGGGAGGGCAAACAAGGCAAGAGAATACACAATAAATGGTAGGATAGTGAGAAGTGTAGAGGAACAGAGGGACCTTGGAGTGCTTGTCTGCAGATCCAGCGATAGCAGGACAGGTAGCTAAGATGGTTAAGAAGGCATATGGATACATTCCTTTATTAGCTGAGGCATAAGAGCAGGGAGGTTATGCTAGAACTATATAAAACATTAGTTAGGCCATAGCTAGAGTATTGTGTACAGTTCTGGTCACCACATTACAGGAAAGATGTGATTGCACTAGAGAGGGTCCAGAGGAGATGTTGCCAAGACTGGAGAATTTTAGCTATGAACGAAGATTGGATAGGTTGGGGTTGTTTTCTTTGGAACAGAGGAGGCTGAGGGGAGATTTAATTGAGATGTATAAAATTATGAGGGACCTAGATAAGTGTGGATAGGGATGGCCTATTTCGCTTAGCAGAGAAGCCAGTAACCAGGGGGCACAGATTTAAAGTAATTAGTAGAGAGATTAGAGGGAAGTTGGGAATAATTTTTTTCACCCAGAGGGTGGTCGGGGTCTTGAACTCCCTGCCTGAAAGGTGTTAGAGGCAGAAACCCTCATCGCATTTAAAAAGTGCTTGGATATGCACTTGAAGTGCCGTAACCTACAAGGCTATGGACCAAGAGCTGAAAAGTTTGATTAGGCTGGATAGCTCTTTTTCGGCAGGCACAAACATGATGGGCCGAGTGGCCTCCATCTGTGCCGTAAATTTCTATGAGTATTCAAGAAATGAGGCATCTGGGGGATTTTATAGGAAATCCTTTTAAGCCATCAGTGTGCCATGATGGTGAAAAGGATCTTGGGATGTATGGCTTGAGGAACAGCGCACAAGTTCAGAATGTGATTGTTAGCTTGCATGAAGCATTGGTTCACCCCCAAAGTTCTGGGAACTGCACCATAGGGAGACCAGCCTGAAATGGAGGAAGTACAAAAAGAAGGGTAGTTGATAAATGGGATTGGCCAAAGGTACTAGGGATATTTACAATGGGGGAGAAAGGTATTTTAAAGTGACTTTATTGATTTATATATTTAAGGTGAAGAGAAGAATGAACTGGATCCCAGAAGCAGTTTTCATAATTAAAAAAGGTCCAGGGTGAGGGGACCTGGATTCGAAGTTAGATGAGAAAATGTGAACGCACAGTTAAGATATAACGTCTACGTACAAAGAGTGATGAACATGTGCAGTTGGCTACCAGGGACGCAGTGGAAGCAAAGGATGTTATAAATTTTAAGAGGTTGAAAGCAGGCAGTTCTATTGAAGGTTATTGAAGTAAAGTTGGATAAGAAGGCTGTATGTAACCTTTGGGCTGCCCTGACGGAGGGGGATGATCACCTTTGGTCCTGTACACTTCTGGGTTCTTAAAGAAAGTGGGACCAGAGTGGGGTGGAGGCAACGTTCAAGTACATCTAGTGATGTGTCATGGGTAAATGTGGTCCTTTTTGGAGCTTGCTTGATTGCTGTACGGAGTTGGGGAGAATTTCCCAATGTTGTTCCTGGAATTGGCATTTTTTTATTTGTTCATGGGATGTGGGTGTCGCTGGCAAGGCCAGCATTTATTATCCATCCCTAATTGTCCTTGGCTCGATTGCACCGATAAGCTTGACAGCCTTTTCTCAGCTTTTTATATGTTCAGATTGCTCGCACCCTCAGTACTGCATCCTCAGTGTTACATAGCTCAAAGTATTCCCTCCAGGCACAGCCAAGCTTGGAAGGACAGAATCTATAATTGTGCTACTAGTTGTTATTCACAATTCTGGTGCACATATACAAAATTTCACACATTTGGCATTATGCTTTACTGAAATCCTAATGACAGCATTAGACTGCTTAGTCCAACTTAAGAACACAAACCCATAGCCTACAGCTTAGTGGCATTATTGAAGCACCAGCGAGTGGCATGATCACACCACCTGGTCTGTACTGCACTGCAATGACTGAAATGGAACTTTTATAGTTTTATTTTAACTGCACATGGCACTGTCCATATGAACTTTTTCATTTAAAAAAATGCCAAGTCTTGCCTCCACTTGGCCTTTAGTGATGAAGCCCTCTGCAGCCATTATTCCTTTCCAGTAAATGGACTGTCTGTCCTGTGGATTCTGTTACTTTATGCAATGGCAGTTGTCAGTTGCAATGGCAGTTGTCAGTTGATAATTGGCTCCTGTTTAAAATCATTTACTTTTGTGTGTGCTGGAGTGGTTATTTTGGTTGGTATGTGTACAACCTGTGGTCAATTTGACGCAAGCAAAAAACAGGTTATTTTTGAATTTGTGGTTTATGTCAGTGGTGGATATTGTGTCTTTTACTGTTTAGGTTTTAATTTTCCCATGGTAGTCATTTGTAAGGGGAAAAATTGGATGACATCGCTGCAATGATGAAGCGTGCAAGATATGCCATGGAGGTAATTCTCATGAAACAAAATAAATTTATATAACCATTTCTTCTCGTACATTTTAACCTCCTTTCAATATTACACATTACTCAAGATTGACTGAATAAAACATGTGAGCTGAAATGTAATTTTTTTTTCCAATTTTCTCTGCTTTGCCTGTGATAGCTTAGTGGTATGGCTATTTCAATTGCTTTAGTTCAGGGGTCAATTCTGTCTGGCCCACAAAATGAGATTGAACATGGTCACCGTGTTGCCTGCTGTAGTCAAAAATAGGCGAATGTGCACAGCCATCTCGCGATTCGTCTGCATGTGTCCATAGGGAGCGCCAGTGGATACTTAGCAGTGATAGCAGCTTGCAACTGTTTTTAAAAACTCATCCAGCTATTTTTTAAAAAAAGCAAAGTTGACCATAAATATTTGATCCTTCGAGCTGAGGAGGAAGTAGAATACATTGATCTGCAATAGTATTTTTTTTCCTGAACATATCCCCATCGGCAAAAAACTGATTGCCTGATTTACTTGCTTAAATTGAAGGTTTAGTCTAAATTTCCCAGTGAATTAAATATTAGGGCTCAGAGACATCTTCCTATTGTAGCACAGCCTAGGGTACACTGTTGTCCAACAAAACATCCTTGATTTCCAGTGCGATTTATGTTCTCTTTCTCTTTCTTTCTCCCCCCTCCCCTTTCCAGGTAGGTACAGGATTTCAACATATGCTTTGTGGGCCTGGAGTGGCACAATATAAAGAGGAAGTTTAACGTTGGAATTTAATTCAGTGGACAATGGTACTTGCTCATTACTTGTCCCTTGCACATCCTGTCTCCACATATTTACCTTGATTTCCCACTCTCATGCCCTTTTATGCCCCAGCATGCTTTTCATGTTCCTTCTAAATCTATGAGCCGTCTCTCCATTCTGCTCTATTTTCTGCTAAGATAGCACTACTGTCACATCCACAGCAAAATAAAACTTAAAGATATGGTGTTGAGAGGCATGCTTATGCCAGGCTCCAAAGCACTGCTGCATTGGCATTATAAGCGACATGACCCAAAGCACGAGGGTGACTGGGATAACCCTGCCCTTCCGCAACACGTTTGAATATTGTACTGAGAGATTAGAAGGGAGCAGTACTGTGTTGCAGAGGCATTGGGAGGGAGGGATGGATGGGAAGGAGTTCTCGTGTACATAAAGTGGGGGAAATGGCCTGGCTCATTGGGCAAGCAGCTCATCACTGAACGTACCATTTGAATACCTATGGCTTGTGAGCACTTGCTCTTGAGTCCTTTGTCAGAGAATTAAATCTGTGGGTATTGGGTGCTGTAACACATCCATACGTTGATCTTTGGGTGATGTTCTTATATTTAAAGAAAAACTGAGTGGTACATGTTGGCAAAAAATTTGAGCTTACACAACAGTAGATATAATAGCCAAATTTTTTAATTGTTATACAGTCACTTCGTTGAAGTATGGACAGCAAGACCGGAGATAACCTCATTAAGAGACGGTTTGTAACTGAGGCTGAATTAGATGAAAGACGCAAACAAAGACAGGAGGAGTGGGAAAAGGTTCGGAAACCTGACGATCCAGAAGGTACAGTACAGTGTTCTGAACTGCTCTCGTAAACTGTGTCTTGTGACAAACTTGAGTTTGGTGCAGTATGCATCTTTTAGAGAAAATAGAAATACCACTTTTCATGGTCAAAATTTATCATTTCAGGGGGCCTAAATATGGCAAATTATCTCATTTTAGGTATTCGTTGCCTCTAAGTAAATCTGTACCTCTGTTGCTATTTTTTCATAAAATTCTCATATTATTTACACTTTGCTTGGTTACTATGCATAATTACATGAGGTGTTTCGTTTAAGGAAAACGTTATTATTTTATTGTGATTATTAAGCTGGTTTTGAAACTGTGAATGCATTTTTTATGGTAGCATGGTAAAGGGCTAAGGCCTAAAGTAAAGCACCTTACCAAGGTTGAAAAGAGCAGGAGAGAAAGTCGGATAAATCTCCTCTCAAACAGTTGCAGCTTTAGGAATAATGACGAGCAACGTGTGTTCCCGAGAAAGATCTATTGGATGCTGTTACTTTGTTATAACATTGCAGGGTTGGAATCTTATGCCGCTCTGAAGGCAGCAGTGCTGTCCACGACTTCATCTATATTTGATTCTAGAGGCAGAGAACATTGCTAGTTAGCTTTGTTCCTTGCCTTTTGGAGGGAGGTGCCATCAGCAGAGTTAAATGGCAACCTCCATTGACGCTGCAATTCTGTTCTGGTGGGCTGAACTTATACTCAGCAATTCAATTTACAACATTGTGTAGACCTTTCCCCCAGACAGCAGGGCATGTGTAACTTTTGAGCAACTATGGACTTGCAAATCTAGCACATCCTGGAGTTGTAGCAGTTTTGCCGCTGGTCTCCGAATCCACCTCGCTGTATGGATGGGGCGAATCCAGAACCTTGAAAAATGGATCACAATATGGAACATTGCTCACATTGCAAGTGGTTCTCCAGTATAAATGGATTATAATCGACAAGAGGAGGCCACTGAAACAAAAGCTATTACTTTCTGATGAGAGACAGCTTCTGTGACTGTCTGAAATTTTCAGTTCATAGGCTGATTACAAGGGCAAAGCCAGCTCTATAAGCTGTGCACAGATGTGTACAATTTTCACCCTAGGGATGGCAAATCAGCTGTTGGATAATGATTTGTGCTGCAGCAGCTGATCTGCTGCCCTAAGGGATCTGGTTTGGAGGTTGCTACTGTCATATTCACTACTGATCTGGGCTGCAGTTTGTACCTGATGCTGCTGTTTCATTCAGGAAAGGAACTCTGCTTCGGGCCACAAGTGGGAATTTGTGGTCTCGTGATGGATCAGGAATTCCTACCCACAGTTGAGTCTACTCCTGGAGCACTGCAGCAATCTTCGACTGCTCCTTCATTTGGATCTTCAGGGACAAATCCCACATTTCTTCTCAAACTTGATCAGAATTGCATTTAAAAATCAGTCGGTCTTACCTTGCTTCAGGAGCTGTTCATTGCTTTAACATACACAGATGCATGCAGAAACTGCATTGTAAAAAATGCCTTGAGGGGTCAGTTCAGACAGGACAATATCATAAAGTAATACAAATTATGAAATTTATGAACAACAAAACCAAAATGTATAAAAATCTACAGGATAGTTTCTTGCTAGCTCTAGTTGTGTGGTATAAATGTAATCCACAACTCCTCACGTGGACTGAATTGGTTTAATGACAGTTGATTGCTACAATTTCAACAGTCATAATGCTGTTGACAGCATGTCAATGTGCAAGTGATGTGTACTTTGCCCATATATATATGTGTATATATATATATATATATATAGTCTGGGATGCAGTGTGTTAATGCATTGTTATCAGGCTGACTGCAGCCGTTTCTTTTTATAAACACTTCAGAAAAAGCTTTCTTGAAATATTAAAATGGAATATGTTCTTTTACCCTTCCATTATTGTAGGCCTTGGATTCAGAAACTCAACGCAAATTGGTTAAATTTGCAGATGGCATCAAAGGAGGAAAGGCAATTGGATATGTGGAAGCAGCTTGGGAGCACAAAATAATTTGGGTAAAATATGTGAGTGGAACAATAGCAGATGAAATTTAAAACGGGCAAGTTTAATGTGCTGCACATGGGAAGAAAAAAATGGGCAACAGAAGTATTCCATGGATGCTGTCACAATAGCTAAGGATAAAGTTGAAAGAGATGTAGGGCTCTTGGTAGACTTGGTGCTTAACATGCCTAATCGTTGCAGAGCAGTGATCAATAAGATAAATGGAATGCTGAACTATCTAGCCAAAACTGGAGTACATTGCAGAGGAAATCATGCTCAAACAATAGAGTTCTGGTCAGCTTGAGCGCTGTGTCCAACCTGGTCACTGAAACACAAGAAAGACATTCAAGCCCTGGTGGCGGTTCAGAGAAGATGCTGACCCCTGGCGTCAGATGGACGGAAGTATGAGAAAAAAAGACTGGAGACACTTGGGCTTTTTAGCCCTGAAAGGAGATCACCTAATTTACCAGCTCTGTCGTCTCACACAACAATGGTGAAAAAAGTATAATTTTGAAAGGAAAATGTTTTGTAATACTTCAAAATGATGACTATTTAGTTCATGTATCAATCCCTGATAAAATGCTTCTCTTTGTAGTTTTTCACCAATAATCTTCAAATTGGCTGCATTTGCTGTTGTGCTCTCTGTTCTGAAAAGCTGTTCTGCAAAACAGCCATCTTATGTTAAGAAAACAAAACCCTTTCCAGGAACTTTGCAGAGATGCATTACCCTTGTTACCAGTGGATAAGGAAAACTCAGTGCCTGATATGAAATTAGACTCTTCTTTGATTTTGGTTTCTTGAGTCTGTGAACTGCTCCCCTTCATTTGTTGGCTTCTGTCTTTAATCCAATGAATCTCCAGCTGAAAGAGCAGACATAAGAGTTTAGACTGCATTCCATAGCATCAGCACCATAGTTGTCCTGACAATTCAGGAAATCCTCTGCAGGGCTCAAAGCAGTTCAAACTGAAAGAGAGACCTATTGCACTTTAGTCTTTAGATTTAGGCGACTGATGTCAAGTAGCATGGTTTGGAATATCTCTTTGAAGCTTTGGGGGAAGGAAAAGGCTTCACCTTCCTTTTAAAGAAAGTGTACATTTCAATAACTTGCTTGCAAACCAAAATCTTCTGTCAAAGATTTTAAATCACTTAATGTGAAAAATCCAACTTGGAACATTGTACCTGGCGAGCTTGATTCTTGCTCATTCATTGAACCTCTTATTTTCACCGCTGCCCCTGGTGCCCTCTCTAGCTTGGGGATACCAAGGCCAATTATATTACCTGACCACTGAGTACAGTGGTGGTAACCATGCCACCGATTCCATCCCCCTCCTCAGCCACTGCCTCTTATTGAACTAGACTGTTTGCACCCTCGGTGTTCTGTTTGACCCCAAGCTGAGCTTTCGACCCCGTGACCTGTCCAGCCCAAAGACTGCCTACTTCCACCTCCATAACATCGCTCATTTAATTTCTGAAGAATATTGTAAAAGAAAATTGGCTATGGCACTCCTTGAGATCAGCTAGAAAAATAAATTCTGATATCACTTCTGGCTGAACCCACATGGTATCCCAGACAGGTGCTTGGACTGATTTCACTATATATTGTGTTCAGTGCATGTCTTTTATTCTTTTTTTTTAAATGGCTTCCAAGCAAGCAACTGCTACAAGGTTTGTTTCATTTTTTATGGAGATAAGCAAAAATACTTCAAGGAAAACCTTGGTAGCTGTTAAATTCCTCATAGTGTACCTTGTCTCCTTTAGAAAGAGCAGGCAAGTCCACGAAATTCCATTACACGGATTAGACACAGTATTGGGTAATTTTATGCAGTCTGTGTGCAATCTGATAGACCTAAATTTGAGTCAAAGCCTTTATAATGGGGTTTCGATGGTATTAGTCGTTGGGCGTGACACCATAATTATAGCCATTCTATATTTCAAGTCCCTAGTGTAGCATTTAAAAAAAAAGAAAAATCCAAGCAGCAAAATGAAAACACCTGAACAATGAGGGGAAGATAGGGCATCCAAAGAACCACAGCACTGGCTGATGGACCAAGAATCTAGCTTAAATAGAAACAAAATATGCAGCAGGTCTGAAGAAAAAAGAAATAGGTGCACATTTCGAGTGCGACCCTTCATCAGACCTCTTTCTCTTTCAAATACAGACTGAGCTGCTATGTATTTCTAACATTTTCCATTTTTATTTTAGATTTCTATCATTTTCATTTAAAAAAAAAATCTCCAGCAATTCAGTTTTTAGTACTCCGCAGCCATGGGATTAAAAGGCTGTGGTTGTTTAACAACTGTGCTGATTTTCAGTATTAGACTACATTATACTTTAAGATCTGAAGAAAAGTATGACTTGAATTGGGGATGATTTAGGTTTAAAGTGATATTGAATTCTGAAGGCTGGTAATGTCTTCAGTGGAGAAGCAGACAAAAACTAGAACTAAGGTAAGTGTTTGTGATGGAAACCTTTACTTTGCCTCAGGACTACCTGAACCTATGAAACCATCTTGACCCACAATGGGATTCAATTACTACTATTTTTCCTGTACAATTCTAAACTACAAATATAATCTCAATGCTTTGGTTTAAAAAAAAATCACCAGACACTAAGCAAGAACAATTCAAGAAACCTGCTGAAAATCATGAAAGAAATGGAATAACTTCCACAGGGTAGAATAATTAACCATGGCACTATGCATTCTAAACTTCAATACAAAAATTATATCACCAAGTCCCAGTAAATGATGTCACTTAAATCTAAGGTCTTAAGAACAGGAACTGACTGGTAAACTCATTGCTTCCAGCTCTGCTGGGCACTTCCTTTATAATCACAGCGTAAGACTTCACTTAAGGAATCACTACTTCTTGTACAAATACTATGTTGATTTGCGCAAGATCTTTGAGTTGGTAGGCTGGGGGCTTCTTTTTATAGTAAGTCTTCTGCGGTTAACAAATGAAAATGGGAAAAGCTTTTATTTCAGGGGGTAAGTGCTGATTGTTGGAGGTGGGGAAATAATGGCCACCTCTTGGAGATTATGACAAAAAACCTGCTCCATTACTGAGAGAAATAAATTCCCCATCTTTTACAAAGATGTTTTCGGAGCCCTGCTATATTAAAATGTAGGTTTTTGTGTTCTTTCTGCCTTTCTTATCCTCAATACTACAGTTTACGTATCTTAGGTTACTCTCATAATTGACCTTTTAAATTTTCAAGGCCTCAAGAGTTCCTTCACAGGCCCTGATATCTAGGTATATTTTGGTAATGTGTCTGGAATAATGGCAGGAAACCACTTCCTCTTGGCTACAGCATTCATTCTGTGCCTCTACCAGACCATTACCATATCAATAACAACAACTTGCATTTATATAGCGCTTTTAACGTTGTAAAACTTTCCAACGCGCTTCACAGGAGCGATTATCAAACAAAATTTGACACCGCGCCACATAAGGCGATATTACGACAGGAGGTAGGTTTTAAGGAGCGTCTTAAAGGAGTAGAGAGGCGAGGTGGTGTAGGGAGGGAATTCCAGAGCTTAGGGCCTAAGCAGCTGAAGACACTGAACCAATGGTGGAGCGATTAAAATCGGGGATGGGCAAGAGGCAAGAATTGGAGGAGAGCACAGATCTTGGAGGGTTGTAGGGCTGGAGGAGGAGATTGGGAGGGGCGAGACCATGGTCGGATTTGAAAGCAAGGATGAGAATTTTAAAATTGAAGCGTTACCGGACCGGGAGCCAATGTAGATCAGCGAGCACAGGGGTGATGGGTCAACTTGGTGCAAGTTAGGATACGGGCAGCAGAGTTTTGGATAAGCTCAAGTTTATGAAGGGTGAAAGGTGGGAGGCTGGCCAGGAGAGCATTAGAATAGTCAAGTCTAGAGGTAACTAGCATGGATGAGGGTTTCAGCAGCAGATGAGCTGAGGCAGGGGCAGAGACGGGTAATGTTAGAGGTGGAAGTAAGCGGTCTTGGTGATGGAGCGGATACGGGGTCGGAAGCTCATCTCACAGAGTGGCAGACCATCACATCAGACTTGATTTCAAGCAACTTTATTGGAGTAACGGATGAAGAAATGAATAAATAATACATTTAGAGCAGACATTACACTAAACCAGCTTGTCAAAAGGTAAATAATAAATGTTTGCAATCTCTATGCTAACTAATTATTTTATAATTGGCCTTTATATACAGATTTAGCCTTTTCTTCTCATAACCAAATCAATTGTGGGAACTAACTAGCCTGATTTATCTCTGAAAGTTTCAAATTGACTTAATAATTTAAACATTCCTTGCTCTCAAATACTTGATTAATAGTTATGGATCTGAATAACTGTCAG
Source organism: Heptranchias perlo (assembly GCF_035084215.1). Lineage (NCBI taxonomy): Eukaryota > Metazoa > Chordata > Chondrichthyes > Hexanchiformes > Hexanchidae > Heptranchias > Heptranchias perlo. The sequence continues at coordinate 22,082,354 of NC_090340.1, read as the reverse complement.
CTAAATTCGGAAGAAACTGGCCATTATAAGCATGACTGAACTGATCACACAGCATTGCTTGTGTTTGAATTGTGTAGTCTTGGACACAACTGAATAAATCGAGTTAGGCTGTGACGTAACTTTGAATGCAAGCTGATTTTTAAATTACTTTACGATTGAGACTGAATTAATTGGACCACTACTGAATTAAATCAAGGCAAAAATGTTTAGTTTTGTCCTAAAATTGCTCTGCTGCTGCAATGTTGATGCAGCGAATTTTAAAATCGGTCTCGTGCCACTTTCTGTATGGCAGAGGGATCTTAGTTTAGTGGTTGGTTGCCAGTCAAGGCCCTGCTGTGCATCTGATTGCATAGCGAAGCTTCTAAAAGACTGGACTGAATATAAAGCTAATTGACTCGGAGAACACAGGGCACAGCATCCCCACAGGCTTTCTTGCATTTTTATTTTTGTGCAAGGTGATGGATATCAGTACTATGTAACTCTTCATGTGCTTCTATCTTGGTACCAGATCAACCATTGCAATCTATAGTGTCAAATGTAGTCAATGCTCCCACTTACTGTCAACAGAGAGGAGACTTCTATCCTGTTAGTCTGAACTATCAAATTCAGGAGAGACTTCTTTATCCAGAGAGTGGTTAGAATGTGGAACTCGCTACCACAAGGAGTAGTCGAGGCGAATAGCATAGATGCATTTAAGGGGAAGCTAAATAAACTTATGAAGGAGAAATAGAGGTTGTGCTTATAGGTTAGGTGGAGAGGGGTGGAAGGTGGCTTATGTGGAGCATGGACCCGTTGGGCCGAATGGCCTGTTCCTGTGCTGTACAATCTATGTAAAATGTGGGTACCAGTGACCAGGGTAGATTCCTAACCTACTTCATCCCAGTCAATTTCTTCACCTTCAGTCTTTCATGCGAAGCATTTCTTTTGGCGAGAGGAGAGAATACCGCCCTATTGCAAGAATCTGGGGAAAGCCCAAGACTTTTTTTAAAACTCTTTTTCATGTCTTGTTTGTGTTTTCACGGATTATTTCTCCAGCAGTGGATTAGAATGTTGGGGAAATAATTATCTGTGTAAACACAACTTAAATCAAAAGCTAACATTGGGTCCTATTACTGCGCTACCTGGCAATAATGCCTGCGATCGAATTAATGCCAAGCGAATCGCTTCATTGTGAAAATCTTTATTTTACTTTAACTAATGTTAATTCAAAAATGATTATCCATTGGTTGCTTTTGATTCGAAGCAATTCAATATATTAAACCTTTTCAAGAACGTTTTAAGATTCCGTAGCATGCTACTGAATTGCAACTCATTTTACAAACCTGGTTTCCGTATTTTACTTGCTGTTTCCAACCCTTTATAGCACTGTCTAAAAAACAATATATTTGAACACATTCCTAAATTTTTTTTAGCTTAATTAGTCAATCTTTAATGTGTTATATAATACATCAGTCCCCATAGAAATGGCCACTGTATGGAATTATAATGTAACCTGTTTTTATGTTCAGGACAAATTACAAGCTGCTTTGGGAATGTTGCTCAGTTGGATTCACTTTCCTTTGTATATGCCTGTTCCATCTTATATTATAATTTGGGAAGAGTTTGGGCGTCTGATTGAGCTGCACTGTTTGTGGTTTACCCTGCTTTAAGTTGCAGTCAAACAGCAGGTCAAACTGATGAGCCCTATTTTACTCACGATGCAGAGTGACTCCAGGATTGGCGGATACCCTGTCAATCAGATAGAATGTTTTATTTAAAAATTCCAAATATCTCCCGAGGAACAGATAAATTATGGCTGAATTTGGAAGTGCAAAGCTAATGAATTGGCTCTACTTACGGCAGACGCACTTTGTCCAGTGTATAAACTGTATCTGTTCAAACCCAATACATGATGCACATCGCTGGTTTGTCCAGACAGGGATATGCCCAGATATGCTGCTGTACCGACGCGTTCATTGTTTTTCTCCATATATGACAAGGTTGCTCCCCTAGGCCTACTGACTTCCAGAACCCCCCCCCCCCCCCCCCTTCCCCAAGACCAATCCAATTCAATTCCAGAACCCAGCATGGTGCATTTCCCACATTGCAACAGTGACTACACTTCAAAAAGTACTTCATTGGTTGTAAAGTGCTTTGGGATGTCTTGAGGTGCTAAAAAATGCAAGTCTGTCTTTCTTTTTGCAGTTGTAAGGAATCTTACAATACCAGGTTATAGTCCAACAGTTTTATTTGAAAATCACAAGCTTTCGGAGGCTTTCTCCTTCGTCAGGTGAGTGTGGGATTCCTTGAAAGTTACCGCATATATAGTCAGAAACTGTTGGACTATAACCTGGTGTTGTAAGATTCCTTACATTTGTCCACCCCAGTCCATCACCGGCATCTCCACATCATTTCTTTTTGCAGTGACAGTTGATTTGGTATAAACAGTGGTATTCACAATACAACAGAATATACTGGACAAATCAGACAACAGCGATTTAGTCCATTATAAAATGGCTGGCACTGAACTGAAAGTATTCTACTGCTGCACACTGTCATGGTTTTCTTACACTATTCAAGACCCATTGCTGTTAACTCTGGTGCTAAGGGAGCCTGATTTCCTTTTTAAATATTTTTGCTCTGCCCTCCCCTGAAAGCCCTAAATAGGCTTCCAAAGCTGCTGACCACCTTCTGCTGTCTCACCCAAGTGGCCATTCTTAATGTGTGACTTGGGCTAGTGAATGTTGGCAGGATATTTTACCATGGGAGTACATCGCAGCTGGAGTCTATTCACCCCCAACGACCACAAATATACACTTTTCAGCAGGGGTCGATTGATAGCAGTTAGGAGTGGGGACACCCTGTTGATTTTCTTACCTCTCTGGCCTGGGTTCAGTCAGTTATCCAGTGTCACTTACCCTCCTGGGTTACTGAAGCTACATGGATGGAGGAAAAGATGAGGGTGTGTGTTTACCAGACTCAGTGTACAACATATTGCAAATGAGGAGCTGTGGTATTCAACGCTATTAATATCCAAGTGTGCTGACTGATACCGTCATGAGAGAGTTATGATTAGTGCCGTGAGTGGGTATATAAGTTGTACTTCACAGCTATTTATCATCTACCATACATCCATTTATGTAAATTAAATAAAAAGAGTTGAATGTAAATCTTAACAGGGAACTAATTTGAAGTCAAGAGTGTTTTTGATTGCAACATATATCCACATTGGGATGACTGGGCTTTCCCCAACTCTTCTAACTTGTGTTAAAGGCAAAAAAGGCACTTTCCTTAAGCAGACTGAGTCTTCCATGAGTGACAACATATGCTTATACATGTGCCGATGGTGGGATAGCTTGCCCAGAAGTAAGAGCTTTCTCCAGTTTGTGGTTATTTAGATCTCTGGAGGTCATGTGGAATGCCCACTATGCTTCTCCCATGAAAGACAGAAAATACCACACCAGTAGACCAATGCACATTGGCAGAAACTACTTGTTCAGGTTGATTTACAACTTAAATAATACACAGGAGATAAATGACATAGCAAGATACTGCATCATTACAATATTTGAATTAAATATTGGGAAGACTGCAAACTCCGTTCCCTAACCACCAACTCCATCCTTCTCCCTGGCCACTGTCTAAGGCTGAACCAGACCATTGGCATTTTATTTGATCCTGAGATGAGCATTCGACCACATATCCGCTCCATCTCCAAGACTGCCTACTTCCACCTCCGCATCATTTCCCGTCTCTGCCGCTGCCTCAGCTCATCTGTTGCAGAAACCCTCATCCATGCCTTTGTTACCTCTAGTCTCGACTATTCCAATGCTTTCCTGGCTTGCCTCTCATCTTCCACCCTCCATAAACTTGAGCTCATCCAAAGCTCTGCTGCTTGTATCCTAACTCGCACCAAGTCCTATTCTCCCATCGCCCCTGAACTCGCTGACCTATATTGGCTCCCGGTCTGGGAACGCCTCGATTTTAAAATTCTCATTCTTGTTTTCAAATCCCTCCATGGCCTTGCCCCCTCCTATCTCTGTAACCTCCTCCGGCCCTACAACCCTCTGAGATCTCTGTGCTCCTCCAATTCTTGCCTCTTGCGCATCCCCAATTTTAATTGCTCCACCATTGGCGACTGTGCCTAGGCCCTGAGCTCTGGAATTCCCTCCTTAATCCTCTCTGCCTCTCTACCTCTTTCTCTTCTTTTAAGACACTCCTTAAAACCTACCTCTTTAACCAAGCTTTTGGTCACCTGTCCTAATATCTCGTTATATGGCTTGGTGTCAAATTTTGTTTAATAATGCTCTTGTGAAGCACCTTTGGACGTTTTACTATATTAAAGGTGCTATATAAATGCAAGTTGTTGTTGTTGTTGTTGAAACAAGAAAATTAGAATCAGTCCATAGGGATTAAAGTATCCCTTTTTAGAGCAAATTTCTTCGATTCTGATTGTTACATCCAAAAGAGATAAGACTTTTGATGACACTGTCAGGTTTGCCTTGGCACATCTCCCAGGTGTGACTTTGCACATAGACAATGTGAAACTTGGTTTTCCCAATAATTTTGGATTTCATGCCAGTGCTAAACCCCGTGGAGAATTCCCCAGTATTTAATCAATTGAAAGGTCGCACAAACAGCATTGAGATGAATAACCAGTTGTTAGCAGGGGAGTTCTCTGAATAGCGCCATGGGATATTTTATGTCCACCTGAGAGGGCAGGCAGAGCCTGCTCATCCAGATGGCAGGATCTCTGATATGCAGCACTCCTATCATGTGAAGTGTCAATCAGATTTTGTGCTCAAGGCTCTAGAGTGGGCCTTGAACCCATGACCTTCTGACTCCGAGGCATGAGTGCTACCATTAAACCAAGGCTGACATCTGATTTATGCTTCGTAGTTCAAGCCAGAGCTCCCTGTAAGGCAGGCTTGATTGAATTTAAATCTTTTGTTATTTTGTAAATATATTGCTAAAACTACTTGCCTACTAAAAATCTTAACCAAAGTGTTAAGGGGAATTGTGAGAATCTTTGCAAAAGGGAGAGACAGTGGAGGTCTGAGGGTCAGACAGAATGCTGCATGAATTTTCCATTTTGTGATTTTTATGAAGGTTTTTGTACTTTCTGAAAAGAGTAAAATTACAAATGTGTAAAGAATGTGATTGAATGCTTATTAATAAAACTTGGGAGCTGTGACATTTGTGCTCTTGTAGAACTGACAGCTAATTGCTAATGTTCTAGCGGAGAGCTATGGGTAGTGATGAGAGTGTAGTGTAATGCTTTGTGGCATCAGATGGGTTTTTTTTGGACTGTGATTAAAGTGTCTGTATTGTACTTGCCTGTAGGTGACGGAGGTAATGCATACCCTGTCTCAGAAATTTCCATTATTCTGTTTTAATTGTGTACTGCAGAGAATCCTAGATAAAATTGCACTGTTATTCAGATGACTGGCTGCCTGCTTTCGCACTGTGTCACATTTAGTTCTGTATTTGTATTTGGCATTACTCCAGAGATTTGAGCACATAATCTAGGCTGACACTTCAGTGCAGTGCTGAGGGAGTGCTGCGTTGTTGGAGGTGCTGCCTTTTGGATGCCACATTAAAAACTGAGCACCCTTCTGCCTTCTTAGGTGGACATAAAAATTCCTACAGCACTATTTGAAGAAGAGCGGGGAAGTTCTCCTGGAGTCCTGACTAACCTGTATCCCTCAACCAGCATCACTAAAACAGATTATTTGGTCATGTATCCCATTGATGTTTGTAGGATCTTGCTGTGAATTAATTGCCACGTTTCACTACATTACAACAGTGACTACACTTCAAAAGTACCTCATTGGCTCTGAAGCGTTTGTGACATCTGGAGGATGTGGGGCACTTTATAAAAGCAAGTTCTTTAATTTCTTTACATTTGGAAACAGCGCAGGAGTCCCCTGAGTAATTGTATTTGTACGGTAAGGATGTGCAATGCAAAAATAAGATACTGTTCCAAACTGGTTTGCAGTTTGAATTTATATTCCAAATTGCAAATAAATATTAATTCATACTAATGCATTTTCCAATATACAGATATGTAGCTAACTTTAAATATTCCCACTGTCATTATACCATCACTTTGGCTTCGATGCATAGCAGTTGTGCGGCAACACTAAAGCAGTAGTATAACTCAGGAGTTAGGATGGCGATCTGACTCCTTGGCACCCTGAAGCCAGGTGGTGCAAGACTACCTTGTAGGTATTTAAGGGGAAGCTAGATAGGTCCCTGAGGCAGAAAGGAATAGAAGGATATGCTGATAGGGTTAGATGAAGTAGAGTGGGAGGATACAGTATTTAATGTTAGTGGAGTGTCCATACTCCCACCTGGTTCTTCACACGTTAGGACTGAACCCATCAGTGGGTACAGCTGACTGCACGACAGCAGAGCTTATGCAGCCAGCATGGATTTGCCTACTGTGTTCAAGACCGGTAGTAAAAGGACAAACTTAAGTTTCATCATTTGTAGATAGTGCCCATGACCAAAAATGAATGATTTGTTATTGAACATTTCATTGAGGTAAATGTGTTTGTGTTTATTTATAATAAAGCTGTTAACATGGCAGTGTATTAAAGTTGTGACTTTTAATTTTTCAAAAGCTTTTCAAACATATAGTATTACAGATTATTAGTGACTTGCATTCTTTATGCTGATGTTAATTTGTCCAATTAAAATGTGACAGTGCAAGGTTTGAAATAAAACTGCAGGCACTCTTTCTGTGATTATTAATGCAAATGATGACCACATAAGAACGATAAGTAATTTTGTCCCGTACTCCTCCCCAGTCCATTCTAACTTTATTCCCTCTCCCTGAGTTCATGGAGCCAGTCTTTCCTGAGTCGCTTCTTACCGGTCCTACATAATGGCAAATACAGCAAATCAAATTTGATGCATCAAGTTATTGGATATTTTGTAGTTCATTATATCAAGATTCCCCTGCGTTACCAAGTTTCATTGATAACTCCTGACCATTGGTGACTGAATGAAGTCTTCTGAAACTCTGTTTTATATAAAGAAAAAAAGAACTTGCATTTATATAGCACCTTTCACAACATCAGAATGTCCCAAAGCACTTCACAGCCAATGAAGTACTTTTGAAGTTACGATTGTAATGTAGGGAAACACTGCAGCCAATTTGCACACAGCAAGGTCCCACAAAACAGCAATGTGATAATGTCCAGGTAATCTGTTTTAGTGATGTTGGTTGAGGGATAAATATTGGCCAAGACACCAGGAGAAAACTCCCCTGCTCTTCTTCGAATAGTGTCATGGGATCTTGAGATGAAAGTTTACCTTCTCTGATTTAAAAGTGCAATTTAAATCCAGGTTGGATGATGGTAACTGAGGTCTTAATTTGGCCAAATAAATGTACATTGATTTGGTATTAAATATGCTCTTGTTTATCTTCTAAAAATGGTACTTTCTTGAGAAGCCACAATTGATGTATATTTACACTTTATAATCATGTGTGGTCTTTTAGTTGATTAATTTTTGGCATGAACACTAAAAAGCAAGTTGTTTGCATTTTTGCTTTCATGTAGATCTTGTCTTCTTGATACAGTCTGTAAAATTGCATTCCTGGAAACTGAATTAACAACAAATCTTTTGGTTTATTATTTTAGACTCTACTTTTGGAATTTTTGGATTATGCAACAATAGCTAAAAGATATGGGGGCGGGGGAGGCGTGAGAAACACAATCATTTTTTACATTAGGCAAAAACCAGAGTGCAATCTTGCATGTACTTCAATTATTTTCTTTCTCTATAAAATCATTACATCGCTGGTAATGTGAGAAAACTGGTAACTACATGAATTGAAAAAAGCTGAAATTGTCTGGGTTTTTAATGAGGCTGTCAACACAGAAAGCAATGCAGATACACTTCCTGAAGTGCAGCAGAAGTAGTCAGTAGCTGTCATTTACTGAAGAATAGTATTGTTCTTGTTTTACGGTCATTGCAGTAATTGACTGCAGATGGACAAGTCTATATTTGTTGCAGCCCTGTTTAATTGGATCCTGTCTTTTACCATCCCCTCAATCACATGCAATTGTCCTGCAGGAGCCCTGTACTGTGTGAGTGATGGCTTCTGGTAGACTTCTGTTGTTTTGGTACACACTGCATATGTTATTAATCATATTTCTTGACAAGTCCCGCTCCTGCATCCAGTGGCTGTCTTGAGGTTACTGGAGCATTGAGCGAATATGTAGGGAGGTTGCGCAATTATCCCGCCGGGGTAGCCTAGGGAGCTTTTGTACAATACATCGTAGCAAATAAAGTTTTCAGTTTTAAAGTGTTGTTGCTCCAAGGCCTGAAAGCATTCTGCCTGTATAAAATGCATGGTGCTAAATAATGAGGGAATTGCATTTCTGTTGGGGAATAAAAGCACATTTTTAAACCCAAATTTGTTACAACAGAAGCTGATGGGCATTGCTACTTTGTATTTTTCTTTCTTTCTCTTTCTTTTTTCTTACATTTATCAATATCAGTGACATGAAAAAGTCACCTTCCTGGATGTTGGCATACATTGGAGATAGATATCTATCTTTCTATCTATCTATCTAAGTCCTCTCGAGGCTTAAGCAAAAAAATTTTGTAGAACTCTTTTTCTTTGTGCAGCAATGGCTGAAATTGTGCACCATTGTTTTGGAAAATTATGTACACGTTTTCGAAGCCTGAAATGTTAAGGATTTCAGGTCTGCACTAGGTATCCTCTAGGGTTCAGAGATATTGGACACTCCCATAAGCGGGCCCAGTGTTCCCCTACAATCAGCATTTAACCGTTACTGTCCAATATCAAGTCATACAATAGCTTGCCCTGTACCATAATAATAAAAGCCCCAGTTGTGTTTACTGGATACTATAGTCTTTCATGTGTCCCTACATGTGTCTCTCCAATCTTCCAGAAGGCAGACTGATGAACACTTTAGTGAGATAAGGCCAATTGTAAATGGAAAAAAAACTGGTTTATTTTGCGCATAAATACAGAACTGAACAGAATACAGTTTTCAATAAAAAATCAACTCTCCTGCCAGTGGTGGTACTCCAGTGACTCCTCTGGTAGGTGCCTGTAATTACAGCATGAAAACTTTACATAGGAGTCAACAGCTGGAGACTGAGCAAGAAGCAAAGCCAGCCCACGATCAACGAGCAGCAAATTTAAAGAAGGTGAGGAAGGCAGATTGCGGCAGTTGGCTCAAACAGTATGTGATGGGGGGACAGCAGAAAAGGAAAAGAGAGAGAAACATGGGATGGAGACAGAGACATGAGAGAGAGGGTGACATGGAGAGAGTGAGGGGGAACACGTGGAGAGAGACATAGGCACAACAGAAAGAGAGAGAGATAGGCACTTACAGATAAGTAATTTGAGTTTTTTAGTTGAATTTTGAAAGCACACTAAGTCTCTAATTATTCTTAGTGTATTGTTGATTTGTTAGAAAATGTAAATGTTCTAATTACTGATGTGTTTGAACGAGATGGAGGTGCAGACAGAGACATAGAAAGGCAAACAGACAGAGAGTGAAAAAAAAATGCACTTGCAAGAACCAATCACAAAAGAATAAATTTTAATGTTTGCAAACAACTTGGATAGTTACAAGCCAATGGTGCCAGACAGGAATGTTTCACCACCATCACCACTACTCCTCTTCCCCTCATCCCACCCCAGTGCTGCCTTTCCCATCTCCCTACCACTGATTGATTGATTGGATACCAAGCAGCTTCAGCAAGCCAAACTCCACATTCCATTGTGCCCACTTTCCCTCCCCACCCCCCTCACAGTTCTACCAAACCTCAAGTTCATAGTAGGACCAGCTCAGGAGTACCAGTGTCAGCCCTTTGAAAGAGCTATCCAGTTTAGTCCCATTCCCCTGCTCTTTCCCCATAGCCCTGTAAATTTCATCCCTTCAAGTATTTATCCAATTTCCTTTTGAAATTTCCTATTGAATCTGTTTCCACCACCTTTTCTGACAGTGCATTGCAGACCATTACAACTCGCTGCATAAAAAATGTTTCCTCATGTCGCTTCTGGCTCTCTTGCCGATCACCTTCTGCCCATGTCTCTGCTTATATCGCACAAGGCTCTGTCCCAGTTATTACTCCAGTGAACCATGTCTCTGATTATATTACACCGGGCCTTGTCTCAGTTATTACTGCACTAGACTATGATGTGGAGATGCCGGTGATGGACTGGGGTGTACAAATGTAAGGAATCTTACAACACCAGGTTATAGTCCAACAGTTTTATTTGAAAATCACAAGCTTTCGGAGGCTTTCTCCTTCGTCAGGTGACCTGACCTTCCTCACCTGACGAAGGAGAAAGCCTCCGAAAGCTTGTGATTTTCAAATAAAACTGTTGGACTAAAACCTGGTGTTGTAAGATTTGCACGAGACTATGTCTCTGATTATATTACTTCAGACCCTGCACCAGACCATGGTCTCTGTTTATGTTACACTAGCCCTTGTCTCAGTTAATACTGCACTAAACCATGGGCTCAATTTTGAAATGGTGGCAGGTTGGCAGCGGGGGTCGGGGGAGGTGGGGGGGAGAATGAAGGTGCGCATGGCAAACCTAAATTTAAAAAAAACGTACCTTTCCCGATGCAATCACAATGTAATAGATGGTAATTAAAGTTGTTTCCGGGTTTTGCGCCCGGCAGCCAGCCTGATTGACAGGTTGGCTGCCGACAGGAGCTGGAACGCCGGGGATGGTGGGGGGGTGGGGGGTGGTGTGGTTAGAGAGAGAGAGAGAGAGAGACACGTCATCCGGCGCTAGAACAGAAAGTGGAGGGCGCTGAAGATTTGGGGGGGTGGGGGGGGTGAAAGAGAGGGGAGGTTCGGGGGAGATCGGGGCTGAGAGGGACATCGGAGAGGGCGACATCGGGGGGGTTGAGAGGGACATCAGAGAGGGAGACATCGGAGCAGTGTGGAAAGGTAGGTTTATTTTGTTTTATAACTTTGTGCATTGGTTTTATATTTAATTTATTTTGTTTATTTTTGCCTGATCTGGCCCTTCATGCTTGGTTTCACCAGGCGTGAATCGGAAGCCGTGGGAAAGACGCCCAGGTAATCATTTTAACAAAAATCATTTTAACTATCTACTACGTCAGAAATAAAGTACCTTAAGTACCTCAATACATTTGGTCCTTTAACTATCATCCCGCCGGCTTTAATTGCTGATGGGACTTCCGCATTCATGAGGTGCACCCGTACACAGACTTGCCTGTGGGGAACCCCGAAGTTGGCGGTTTGGAGCTGGCTTCCTCACCCACTCGGGATTTCCCCGATTTTTGCAGCACCCGCCCCCAACGAACACACAATTTCCTTTGAAATTCGGGGCCCATGTCTCAGTGTTGCACTAGGCTGTGTCTTCGTTATTACTGTTCTTACAGTTCCCCTTCTGTAGTGACGGCAGATGAAACGATTCCTCCCCATGCTGTCAGACTCGAGGACTCCCACTCTAGTGCTACCATTGACCAGAATTATCCCAGTACTATCCCAGGACTACTCCGGATGTAGCTAAACCCTACTCCCCCTATCCAGTGCTACTAATGGTAAGAGATCTAACTACAACTGCCGCATCTTGCATTCGTCTTCTCAGCTTCAAAACTGGCAAGGAATAAAAATTAAATACCTATACATAAATAACAGAATCTAATAATTACTTAAAAGGCCAGTTACAGTTTTCACAGAATGATGGACAGTCATGGAATTCAATCCCCAAAGCACTGGTAAAAATCCCAGAATATCATTTAATAAAAATGGAATTTGCTTTATTCAAGCACTGTAAATCAGTGACCCTGATGTTATCCTCACATGGCATATAGATCCCTATTGTTACACATCATGTACAATGACTCATTGCGAGCAGTGCCATAGGAGATATGCTAATATATATAAAAATACTTTGCTACAGCCCTACATCTAAGCAGACTCATTGATCCAGCTCATGGGAAAGACAGTGCAGGGGCTCTGTGAGCGACAGGTGTTCAGAGGCACAAATACATTGAAATCTGGAAGTCAGTCTCATCAACAGCATAGCAACTGCACTGAATTTGAAACCCAATTCCCAGTCTTGGCAATAGAATTGCAAGTACAATTTTGTTGAAAACATACAGTGCTAATATAATGTATGAGTTGTATTGCCATGACAACATTAGAGGGTTTAGCTTTGCATCTGATTGTCCATACGTAGTCTACAGATACTGTGGTACAGTCACTGAGTGCAGAGGAGAAAATGCTTTATCAGGGATCACTGTTGTCCCTTTTCTTATTCGGGGAAGGTATAGAAGTAACCCAACAGATTTTGAGTACGACATCATGGACTTATTACCAAGTGTAATTGAAGTGAAAGCAGGAAACACTGCCATGCAAAAAGTGCCGTATAACTGCTATCCATATTGCGGCTTTTTCATCCAGAATTCAGTGAGCCTCTGCTTTAATGTAATGTTTTGCAAGTCTGCACTATTGTCACCACATGGCAGTACATGGAGACAGCCAAACCAAGCCAATTTAATATTGCTTAATTCCTCAGTATTGAAAGATCACTCTGTCACAAAATACTTTACACTTGAGAGTTAATGAGGTTTCAATAATAAGAGTCCTTTGGGGAGAGAGGATGTTTATCCAAAGTTTCTCGTGTGCTGAGAATTTTATTTATAGCAGTTTCCAGTAAATTGGGTTGAGCATTTGGACATAACGTGTATGTAAAAATTGCAGTGTCCTCCCACAGCACTATAATAACTATCTTTTTCCATCTTTTTAACATTTAACAAGATTGTACGTGCAGTGTACAGCTTTTAAATGTAAACATGCAGTTACTGACCAACGAACAATCAGTTGCACAAATAGATACTACAGAACTCGCAGTCTGATTAACAGCATGACACTCCATCAAACTGCATCTGTAAAATTTTGCTAATCATTTAATTGAAATCGGATAAAATGAACTCTCTTCTCCATCTCGTGATGACTCCGTACTAGTCAACATACTTGCTCAGCTTGATTTGATAATTCTTTTACCTTGGACCTTTTTTTCTGGCAGTGCTATTTTATAGACTGTTCTCTTTACGTCGGGTCACCATGCACCATTCCTTAACCAACATGCTGAGGAGGTGACCTGTTTTCAGGTCTGTACCAATTTGTATCTCAGGCGAGAGTGCTACCACTGAGCTAAGGCTAACATCTTACTGGTGATGTAGGTGTGACACTGATGACATCTGATGCTGTTAGAAAATTTGAAATAGTGTGAGACATGCAGTCTCTAGAGCAAATCCGGGCGACAGTGGACTCCACATTTGGCAGACATCCAGCCTGTACTAATGATGCTGCAATCACATCTATTTATTAATAATCAGTGTGAATTGCCATGACCATTTTCCAGTTTCTATTACTGTTTTTATATGTCATAATAAGTAAATAATATGCTGCAAAACTAATGCCATCAACTTCAGGCACAAGTGTTAGATTTTCTGACTGGCTGATGGAGATAACTGATGATTCAGCTGGTAAATTCTGCCTTCTGGTACTGAACCATTCAAACCAGGCAGATCTCTGGAGCAATCCCTGGTCGATGCCGAGTTAGCTAATCTCAGCCAGAGCAGCATTAGAGGCTGTGTTCCAGGCCTCAGTACCCCTAGAATATCAGCCAGCATTCCTTTTCCCGACCTAGCTAATGACTCCTGCTGGAAACTGTGTATGTTTGGGTATCAGATGAGGGCAAAGTTGTGCTTGGGTGTGGCTCTCCACAGTTGAATCACCTACCAGCACTTGCTGTCCATTCTCTCACATGGCCACTTGGACATGGTAACAGAAAGCCCGTGGAACCATGCCCACCCATGAGGCAGCATTGTCAAGAGAGAAGGGAAGAAAAGGAGAACTTTGGGGGTGAAGAAATCTGCAACTATGTTCTACACATGGTAATATCATGCTATTTTAATCACTAGAATGAATGAGCTTCAAATCATTAGCATTTTATTAATTATCATGTCTTGATAGTACAGTTGGTAGATGCTGAAAAATCTGTGATTTAGAATAGTTAGGTATTTTTTTGTGATGTATCAGCTGTTAAAAATGCTTTGTACTTCCGAAAACTGTTTTACAAACTGTACTTTCTTATTGTTGAACATTTTGATGCTTTTCGTCTATAGTTATCTCATCTAGGCTGTTTATTAGGTGATGAATCATTGATTTTAATACAACTTGCAGCTATTTTTAATAACATCTCAAGTTATACACTTTACGATGGAAGGAGGCGCACACTGTACCAAACAGTAACACGAGCACCAAATGCCTGGCTATGTTGTGAAACAAAATCTGTGGTGTGCCATGTTCGATTGGCTAGTAATTCTGAAATGTGAAATAGATTGACACATTGAAAATGGCTGGTTTGAAATTAAAAAGTCCTTGGCCGCAGTTTAAGGGGAGGTATTTTAGTTTTGATACATTGTTTTACAAGTGAATACGGTTGGTTACCAGTCAAAGCCTATTCCAGTGATGATCACCATTCATGTGTAATTCTGTAGCTTTTAGCATGGTGGTGTGTCTTCAAGGATGGAAATGTGACTGTTCTTAACCTTTATCTTCACACTAGATGTGGCTTACTCACATCACCGTCATCCTGTCTGCTGTATTAGTCAAATGTTGCTGTGGAGGGGAAATGGTTCCACAGTTATTTTTTTTCCCTTGTTTCCCCAGCATTTATTTCCGATGTAAAATCACTCAACTTGCACACAAGTGCAAAACAACTATTTTCTCTTCAGTCAGCTGACATAATATAAAACTAAATCTGAATGTCATTTGCACTTTGTATGCTTCTTGCAACTGTTATGGCCATTTTATTCACTGCACGCAGAAACAGTAATCCTACATGGTGCAGATGGGACTATTCTACTAAAATACAATCTTTTTTTGCACAAAATCTACATTTCTTGGGCCACTATCTATTTTTGACATTCCACTTGTAGATTTTTTGATTAATGTGTTCTTGTTCTTCCTTTCAAAATTACCTTCAGAAAGAACTTGCACTTATATGATTAAATCACATTCTCAACATATCCTAAAGCACTTCACAGCCAATTGATTACTTTTGAAGTACAGTCACTGTTATGCAGGAAAAAATGGCAGTCAATCTGTGCACAACAAAGCCCCACAAACGGGAAACAAATGACTGACCAAATGATTTGTTTTGCTGAAGGGAGAAATGTTGTTCAAAACATGGAGAAGTTTCGGTTATAATTCAAATAGTGCCATGGGAACTTCTGTGGCCGCTAAAGCAGGCAAATGGGCCCTTGGTTTAACATCTCACTCAAAAGACAGCACCTCCAATAGTGAAGCACTCCCCTTAGCACTGCATTGAAGTCTCAGCCTAAGTTATACACTCAAGTCCTTAGAGGGGCTTAAAAGGATCTTCTTGCCCAAAGTCTGTTGCAAGAAATTTTTCCAGTAGTACCCCAGGTGCAGCCTGACCAACTATACAACTTTAGCATGACATCTGGGGATTTGAATGCCACTGATTTGATAATTGTCAATGACATCCGATTTGCTTTGTTTTATATAATATCCTACACTTCTCTGAATCCAGGAATGTTGCATGATATTTGCTGCTTTATATAATGTTCATTAGGAATTTACAAAAACAAAATCTATATTTGAAAGCTCAAATGGATTTTCAGGACTCAAACAATTATGAGACAAATGGGTATATTGGAAAAAGGTATCAAGCTGTCAGCGCTAACTGACTAAGGCTGTTAATTTTTCCTTTGCTCTCTTGCAGAATGCCCCGAGGAGGTTTATGATCCTCGATCATTATATGAAAGACTTCAAGAACAGAAAGATAAGAAACAATCTGACTATGAGGAGCAGTTTAAATTTAGTAAGACAGCACTTTCATCTTCTGTATATTAGCTCATTTGTACAGATTTTAAATACAAGTACCATATCCCAATTGCAGTAACACAACACTCGACATAACAAGAGGATAATCTTTGCAGATCTGTGGTGCAAAATTTTTTTCACAAGTGAATTGACTGGCTAAATTCATAAGGGAGTCATGGTCAGTTCTTGAGAGAAAAGAATGTACAGCACAGTTCCATATTGTATATTATTTTACATTGAGTGCACAGATGATTGAGAACCGAGGTTCACAATGCTGACACCACCAGTGTGCAAATGTCTGTTGTATGATCCGAATTCCCATATCCATGTGTATGTCACCCATATTGCTGCATTGTCCTGACTTTATTATATGGTGCCACATTTGGCCATCTGCAAAAGAAAATATGTTACATTTAGAGGAAAAAACTTCAATGTTGTGTCTTGATCTTGTGAACCTGGGCCCTTGCTGGTCGACATGGTTCAGTACCACACTGGGTGGAACATTTATTCATGGAACCATCAGAGGAACTAGAGAAGTGACAACACAAAGCAGTTTTATTAAAGCAGCACAGCATCGCTGTTTGCTGTACGAGCCTGTGGATATGGGCCACTTTTCCCGAAAGGGGGTTGTTAGATGTCCAATAGTTTGATCTGTGGTGCTTCTCAGCTTCTTCTCTGGAAAGGAAACTTGTCCACTCATTCTGGTAACTTATCGGAAAGATTCATATTTTATTACTTCGTGGAAATACTTTCACCAATAGCTGCTAACTATTTATTTTTGATGTACACTTCCATTATCTCGAACGTGCAGTTAATGACTCTAATTGATTATACTTTTCCGCATTTTTTGGCAGCCAAAAGTGTCAGGAGCTCACCCACCAGGTGGCGTCATGAAACAAAACTAATTTGAATGTAGCTCAAATCACATCGCTGGACAAAGTGCCTTCTGTTTGATCAGTGATGAGGGGATGAATTCTTAATGAGCCCCCCCCCCCCCCCCCGTGTAAAGGCTCCATTCAGACACCCTGGATTTAGACAGAGTTTGTCACCGTATTTTGTAGGAGTTGCTTGTCTTCTGTTCCTGATGCTTTGTTCAAGTGGCATGTAAAACAGATGTGACTAAGTACTTATTGCAATGAGACACGAATTACATAGAATTTACAGCACAGAAAGATGCCATTTGGCCTAACTGGTCTATGGTGTATATGCTCCACACGAGCCTCCTCCCAAATTAAAAGATTCACATTCAAAATTTCAATCAAATTTTTAAAAAAAGGAGGCAGTGGGACATCCAGTGTATCTCACAGGTGAAAAAAAATGAAGGAAGAATTACAAAAGTTTTCTTCCCAAGCAGAATACCCTGGTATCTCGATGTTACCTATTGTGTATTCATATTCAGAAAGCAGTTATGGGGACTATTGTAATGGGGATGAATGATTAAGTGCATTCATACTCTGCATCATCGTATTTCAGTACCCTCTTCCCACTTGCCTGATGAGATTCATCAGCCTCTTGAAGATCTCCATCACGGGGATGAAGCATTACCTTAACAGTCTTGTTTAGGATTCAAATACAATTACCTTTACTGAGTCTTGAAGCCTGTCTGAATATTACTTATGTGGCTCCATGTAAATGGAAAAATTGTCTCACTTTTGCCACTTTAGTTCCTTTGTAGCAGGCTGTCTTGTATGATACCAGCACTGTAGAGCTTGTCAGCCTAGGTACACCAATAATTAGAGAAGCAATTCTAGGAATGTTATCACACTACATGAAAAATTACCCGTCATATTGGACAAAAAAAATTTTTGCCTACAGGATTTAGCAAAAAAGTCTGTTGTGTGAAGTAAAATATATCCAGGAATATTTCACTGTCTGTCACATTTGAACATTCTTTCATGGCTGCACTGTGACTGTTGAACATTGACGTTGACTTAAATTTATAACCTTTTGGGGATAAAAACCCTAAGAATAGCTTTAGATGCTTGTGTTTTAGGGTTGCTGAAGCATTTAGTGATTCATGTCATTTTATTTATATATAATGTAATAAACTTATATATTCTATATGAATAACATATATCCTGTGTATGTGTGCATAGATTTTCAGTGCAATGCTGGATATATAAAAAGGATTGATATTCTGCTGCATTTATTTTTGTATGGGCCAAAGGAAAAGAGCTGATCAAGCTGACCTACATGTTCTGGAAGTTTATCTGTTTATTGTTTCTCCTTAGAATAATTTTTGAATAAGTAACTTTGCAGTAGTAGTCACGAGAATGTCTGGTTGTTGGTTTTAAGTACCTCTAATGAACTTTTTTTTTGCACTGAGTGCTGAGTTTTTGTCTTTTTATTCAGAAAATATGGTAAGAGGTCTAGACGAAGAAGAAACAAACTACCTTGATGAAGTTTCCAGGCAACAGGTGCTCCTAGAGAAGCAACGCAGGGATGAAGATGCTAAAGAGCTGAAAGAATGCAGAATATCCTTTTGTTGAGCAGCAATTGAATCCTGATTGTAGGGATGTAGAAAATTAGTCTCTGATTTTACCATAAAGCTACAAAGCCTACTCAGCTGCAGATCCAGTTTAATTATATATGGTTTTGCCTTCTATTTTTTCTCTGATTACTTGACTCCAGTATTAGTACCTCTCTTTCACTTTTATTCTTTTTAATGAATAAAGAGAACTGCCAGAGGTCCAAGGTTTGTGTTGTCAACTGAAATTTTTGCTGCTCAGTTCACTGGCAAAATTGAGTCAAGTTATTTTGATAGACCAAACAGTGAATTCTGCTGCACGATCCCTTTGGCAAGTTATCATGAAACCAGGGGATGTAGAAAACTAACTGTTTACGAGATGAGTTGCTGTGGTTTAGCTCATGGACAAAAATCAAGTTGCTCTTTCTGCCGCTCACTCTCTGTTTGACTCCCACTCTAATTGACTTGCTCTTTTTTTGTTTGTCTTACACTCTGTCTCTCTCGCACATGCTTTCATTGTCATCTCTGTATCTATCCACTTCTCTCTTTCTGTAAGTCTCTAGCCTTTGTCTTCACTCTCCTATACGCCTTACTCTTTAAACTTCATGTACTTTGTCACTCTCTTGGTATGTCCCTTTTGTACTTTCGCTTCATTCTCTCTCTGCACTCCTGTATCCTTTTTTTGACCTGTCTTGTGCTCACTCTTTTTTTCCTCTCACCTGTCATGGAAACCATTAAGCAGACTCAAGACTTCAATCTTTGCTGCAGAAATGATCCTATACCCCTCTCTCAGAGCAGTCTCTCTCCCTCCCCTCTGGAATATTTTCTCTCTTTGCACTGGACTTCTCCTCGCGAGCTTGCACTCGCGCTCTCTCTCGCTCTATCCCTCTTTCACGTACACTCCTCTTCCCTTGTGCTCTCTCGCACGCTATGTCGTCCATCCCCCCCCACCCCCCACCTTTTTCTCTGATCGCTTCACTCTAGTGCTCTCACGGATCTTCACCATTTTTCCTCTCTCTGATACATCTCTTTCACTCTTTCTTCCCTCTTATTTTTCACCCTTTTCCAGTCATTTTCTTAACGTTCTCCCATTTGTCGCTGCTGTTTTCACCTCTGTTTCTTAGTATGGTCTGTGCCCTCTGGCAAGACTCCATGGATAGGCAGTGGGCCAGGCAGCTGAAGGTCTATGGTACATGGGAGGGAGCAAGTCATGGCTGTTGATGCAGGTTGGAGGGTGGTATGACCAGAAGAAGTGAGCTGTTGCACACAGGCTATTACATGAAGAAGAAGAAAATGTGTTCCTTTCTGCATGGGTTGAAGTTCTGAGATGTGATTGTTTGAAGGGCTACTGTTCTCTGGTTCTGCAATCTGATTGGTTGAAGAATCTCTAACACTTCAATGCATAACACATCATGCAGGCACAAGACTTATTAAAAGGGATCGATTCACTTATGTGGGAGGCGGACAACTGGTTGCTGCTGGTTTAAATACGAGGAGTGATGAATGAAGGCTTGAGTAGTTTTTAATAAACTTCCCATAGGAAATAAACAGGAATTACTTTTACAGTAGAGTGTGCATCCTTTAAATTAAAAAAAGACCTCAATGTTCTGAATTTGGTGTACTGTTTACTTGAGCCCTGAGGCTGAGAATCAAGCCTCTATTGAGGACCTGCTATTTTTAGATGAAAAATTATTAAAGCTTTCCAAAACCTTATCACTGTCCAAGATATCTTTGTGATACTATTTTAAAATACCTTATATTGCAGTAAATATGCTAAATAAGAATCGTTTCTCAATTTGAGGTTTTATTCTAACTACATATTTATTGTATTGATTCTTTTTGAAGAATGAAATAACTTACAAAATGATGTTCAGAATACATTATTTAACTTAATTGCAGTGATTCAGAACAGAGGACCAAGGGAATATGATCTTGATCTTTGGTTTTGCCGACATATATGAAGATTTGCTTTGGTCATTATTGTGAGGTTCGTGCTGTGTTCTGAAGAACAGTTTTTATGTTTGGTTTTAAATTGCATCAGCCAGCATAAAGTAAACTGTAGATTTATAAGTAATCTTACCCGGTCTGGCCTACATGTGACTTCAGACCCACAGCAATGTGGTTGATTCTTAATTGCCCTCTGAAATGGCCTAGCAAGCCACTCAGTTGTAAAATCTCGCTACGAAAAGTCATAATAAGAATAAAACCAAACGAACCACCTGGCATCGGACCACGAGGCACTGGACACGACAAAGGCAAACCAAGCCCAGTCGACCCTGCAAAGTCCTCCTCACTAACATCTGGGGACTTGTGCCAAAATTGGGAGAGCTGTCCCACAGACTAGTCAAGCAACATCCTGACATAGCCATACTCACAGAATCATACCTTTCAGCCAACGTACCAGACTCTTCCATCACCATCCCTGGGTATGTCCTGTCCCACCGGCAGGACAGACCGACCAGAGGTGGCGGTACATTGATATACAGTCAGGAGGGAGTGGCCCTGGGAGTCCTCAACATTGACTCTGGACCCCATGAAATCTCATGGCATCAGGTCAAACATAGGCAAGGACACCTGCTGGTTACCACCTACCGTCCTCCCTCAGCTGATGAATCAGTCCTCCTTCATGTTGAACACCACTTGGAGGAAGCACTGAGGGTAGCAAGGGCACAGAATGTACTCTGGGTGGGGGATTTCAATGTCCATCACCAAGAGTGGCTTGGTAGCACCACTACTGACCGAGCTGGCTGTGTACTGAAGGACATAGCTGCCAGAGTGGGCCTGCGGCAGGTGGTGAGCGAACCAACATGAGGGAAAAACTTACTTGACTTCGTCCTCACCAATCTACCTGTCGCAAATGCATCTGTCCATGACAGTATTGGTAGGAGTGACCACCGCACAGTCCTCGTGGAGACGAAGTCCCATCTTCGCACTGAGGACATCATCCAACGTGTTGTGTGGCACTACAACCGTGCTAAATGGGATAGATTCAGAACAGATCTAGCAGCTCAAAACTGGACATCCATGAGGCGCTGTGGGCCATCAGCAGCAGCAGAATTGTATTCCAGCACAATCTGTAACCTCATGGCCCTGCATATTCCTCACTCTACCATTACCAACAAGCCAGGGGATCAACCCTGGTTCAATGAGGAGTGTAGAAGAGCATGCCAGGAGCAGCAGCAGGCATACCTAAAAATGAGGTGTCAACCTGGTGAAGCTACAACTCAGGACTACATGCATGCTAAGCAGCGGAAGCAACATGCTATAGACAGAGCTAAGTGATTCCACAAGCAACGGATCAGATCAAAGCTCTGCAGTGCCACATCCAGTTGTGAATGGTGGTGGACAATTAAACAACTAACAGGAGGAGGAGGCTCTGCAAACATCCCCATCCTCAATGATGGCGGTGTCCAGCACGTGAGTGCAAAAGACAAGGCTGATGCATTTGCAACCATCTTCAGCCAGAAGTGCCGAGTGGATGATCCATCTCGACCTCCTCCCGATATCCCCACCATCACAGAAGCCAGTCTTCAGCCAATTCAATTCACTCCACGTGATATCAAGAAACGGCTGAGTGCACTGGATACAGCAAAGCCTATTGGCCCTGACAACATCCCAGCTGTAGTGCTGAAGTCTTGTGCTCCAGAACTAGCTGCGCCTCTAGCCAAGCTGTTCCAGTACTGATACAACACTGGCATCTACCCGACAATATGGAAAATTGCCCAGGCACGTCCTGTCCACAAAAAGCAGGACAAATCCAATCCGGCCAATTACTGCCCCATCAGTCTACTCTCAATCATCAGCAAAGTGATGGAAGGTGTCGTCGACAGTACTATCAAGTGGCACTTACTCACCAATAACCTGCTCATCGATGCTCAGTTTGGGGTCCGCTGGACCACTTTGCTCCAGACCTCATTACAGCCTTGGTCCAAACATGGACAAAAGAGCTGAATTCCAGAGGTGAGGTGAGAGTGACTGCCCTTGACATCAAGGCAGCATTTGACCAAGTGTGGCACCAAGGAGCCCTAGTAAAATTGAAGTCAATGGGAATTGGGGAAAACTCTCCAGTGGCTGGAGTCATACCTCGCACAAAGGAAGATAGTAGTGGTTGTTGGAGGCCAATCATTTCAGCCCCAGGACATTGCTGCAAGAGTTCCTCAGGGCAGTGTCCTAGGCCCAACCATCTTCAGCTGCTTCATCAGTGATCTTCCCTCCATCATAAGGTCAGAAATGGGGATGTTCGCTGATGATTGCACAGAGTTCAGTTCCATTCGCAACCCCACAGATAATGAAGCAGTCCGAGCCCGCATGCAGCAAGACCTGGACGACATCCAGGCTTGGGCTGATAAGTGGCAAGTAACATTTGCGCCAGACAAGTGCCAGGCAATGACCATCTCCAACAAGAGAGAGTCCAACCACCTCCCCTTGACATTCAGCGGCATTACCATCACCGAATCCCCCACCATCAATATCCTGGGGGTCACCATTGACCAGAAACTTAACTGGACCAGCCATATAAATACTGTGGCTACAAGAGCAGGTCAAAGGCTGGGTATTCTGCGGCGAGTGACTCACCTCCTGACTCCCCAAAGCCTTTCCACCATCTACAAGGCACAAGTCAGGAGTGTGATGGAATACTCTCCACTTGCCTGGATGAGTGCAGCTCCAACAACAGTCAAGAAGTTCGACACCATCCAGGACAAAGCAGCCTGCTTGATTGGCATCCCATCCACCACCCTAAACATTCACTCCCTTCACCACCGGCGCACTGTGGCTGCAGTGTGTACCATCCACAGGATGCACTGCAGCAACTTGCCAAGGCTTCTTCGACAGCACCTCCCAAGCCCGCGACCTCTACCACCTAGAAGGACAAAAGCAGCAGGTACATGGGAACAACACCTCCTGCATGTTCCCCTCCAAGTCACACACCATCCCCACTTGGAAATATATCATCGTTCCTTCATCGTCGCTGGGTCAAAATCCTGGAACTCCCTACCTAACAGCACTGTGGGAGAACTTTCACCACGTGGACTGCAGCGGTTCAAGAAGGCTGCTCACCACCACCTTCTCAAGGGCAATTAGAGATGGGCAATAAATGCTGGCCTCGCTAGTGACCCCCACATCTCATGAACAAATTAAAAAAAAATAATCTGCTGTGAAAGCTTGGTAACCAACCCACCACTCGAAGACATACAGCATTTCCTTTTGTGGGTTCTTTGAATTTCTTCTGACTTATGTGCTTAAAACCTGTTGGCATGCAGCCCTTACAGGCTTTGCCGAAGCTATGTTCACGTGTGTGGCGCATTGTTTAAGATTTGTGAATCAGAGAGAAATGGCTTGAAAACCTAATGGGTAAATTAAAACTTAACTGAATTTTGTAGTTCTTAAGACTTTTCTGATGTACCGAGTGAAGTTTAAGTCATATAGTAATGGTGGGAGCAGCAGCACTGTCATATGTTGTGTCGGTGAGCTGCACCTCAGGTGATTCCACATCTTTCAGTTCTGTTCCCAATCGGAAGAGTCAGAAGATGAAGTAGTACAGAGTAAGATCATTTAGGGCAGAATAGAGGTGGAGCGAGCTAGAGACATGCAATTGGAAAACAGAACGGGAAAATTGCTTTTTCTTTTGTTTCAACACCTTTTAGAAAACTTGGAGCAAATAAGTGAGACTCAGAGACTGGCTTCTTATTACCGGATGGTCCTCCTTATTTTAACAAAAAAAGAACTTCATGATATGATCTGAAATACTAAAAGAAATGAATTTCTTTCTTTGTGTTCTTGACAAGCTGGAGCACAACTGTCTTTCCAATACTGCTTAGCATTTACTTACCCTTGGCAAACACTGAAATACAACTCGTATGACTTCCCCTGTAAAGGACTGAAAATAGCATCGTGTGGAAAACTATTGGTTCACTGAGCTGATGGTGTCTGACTCTCGCACAATATAGATAACTAGTGGAAAGCCCATATGGTCCATCTTAGATCATTTATTTAGAAAAATCCTTTGATTCCTCTTTTCCCCATCAGAGTCTACTGTCTCTCAAATAATTCGCCACTACCCTACTCGAGTCCATTGTATGTATTGCTCAGAAAATGCTGGAAGTACTCAGCAGGTCAGGCAGCATCCTTGGAGAGAGAAACGGAATTAACATTTCAAATCAATGACCCTTTCAGGACCTAAAACGTTAACTCTGTTTCTCTCTCCACAGATGCTGCCTGACCTGCTGAGTGTTTCCAGCATTTTCTGTTTTTATTTCAGATTTCCAGCATCCACAGTATTTTGCTTTCGTTCTGTGTATTGATCACTTTTGTGTGAAGACCATTCCTAAATTTGTCTTTTACTAATTTGAACCTATGCTTTATTGTCCTACATTAAGTTTAGTTTGAAGTACCGTTTTAGATTTACCATTTCTATACAGTGTAGTTAGGTCACCTCAAGCCTGAAAAACCAGTTGTTCCTCCTTGCTCATTTGTTTGAAACTAGGGATCAGTCTTCTTGCTCTTCCGAGTGTTCAGGACTTGAACGTCTCCCTTATCTTGGTGATCAGCGTTGGGACACAGTACTGTACAACTTAAATGTGATTTCCTCATAGCTGTACTCTACTGTTTGTACAGGTCAGCATCTGACTTGCTTTGTTGATTCCGCCATCAAAAAAAACCCATGATCTCTCTTACCCTTAGGTATTTCAACACCATTTGTGGAGTACTTGCATCACTCATTTATCTGGTTATATGTAGTACTTTACACGTGTCTATTTAAATCCTGTCTGTCTTTGTTCCATCATATTTTGTCCAGCTCTTTTTTAGTTCCCAAACTGCTACCTTAAGATCAGCTGCCCCTTCAGTTAAGTATCTTATGCAGATTTGACCACTTTGATTCATGCTTCTGAATCTAAGTAGTTGATGTAAATTAGAAACAATAGAGGCCTCAACGCCGATGCCTGGGCACTTCACTCAGCACAACATAACTCCTTTAACCAGTCTCCACTGCTTCCTATCCCTCAGCAATTTCCTTATTTTGTATAATCAGATATTTTAATACATTAAGATGATGTAATTACATTTTTTATCAAACTTCAACTTTGTTCTAAGCTTTCTGCATGGGCAGTAGTCCGTTCCTGTTTGTTAGTTAATAAGCAACCACTTTTAGTGCGTCCGAGTCAATTGCCTGTATTACAAGATTCCATTGTGACTGGTGAAGTGTTTTTTGTTTGTTTCTCGCTTGTTCTTCACTGGGAACGTCTTGAGCATGAACCGTAAGAAATTCCCAGAAATGTAAACCTGCAATTGGCTCTGAAGTCCTTGTTGATCCTTAACAGAGTACTAACAGTGCCCGCACAAAACTCGCAGCAAACGCCGATTCAAAAAAAGATACAGAGAAGAAAACTGCTTCTAAGCCAGCGGAAAGCAAGAGCAAGTTCTCTCAAGCAAAGCTGCTGGCTGGAGCTGTAAAACGCAAAAGGTTAGTGTCCTTTTAGGAAACAAAATTAATGAGACAGAGCCTAGTTCTGAAATTACGTGACAAACAAGCAAGTGAAGACAATGATTTTTCAGTATACCTTAACATTCACAGTGATCCTGAATAATTGTGTAACTACCCAGGCATCATGGTTAGCATTTTTTTATTTGTCCCAACAATTTTCTTCCTGTGTGAGCCTTGATGGTGGCTACTACCAGACTATTTGACTCCAGGTAGTATCGTAGTCAAGCCATGACCCGTGGGTCATTGGATAGTGATAAAGTTCAGGAACCCTGGCCAATGTTTTTTTTGCCCCGCTCTACCCCGGGGATGCTGAGGTGAACTAAAATGCTTCTACCACGGTCCCGGTTAACACCAACTTACTCAGAACAAACAGGAATTGAACCCCTTTCTATAATGCTGCAATGGCATCTTATTTCATATTCAGCGTGTAGTTTTCCCAGTTCCTATCAAGCTGCATTATGCTCTTACAGTAAGAGGAGGATCCATATAATGCGAAGAATTCCAGATTGGTAATCTGTTTTTTTTCCATACAATGTTTTCATCTGTATAGATTTTGACAGAACTTGTCAATTAGTACTGAAGTCTGAGCAGTTTTGCTCTGTGGTCTCACATCCGGTGGGGACTGGGTTGACACTAGTCAAACTTAGTCTGTATAAGAAGAGACATTTAGGTCAATGTTTGGGTGTTGAAAGTAGCTAGTCACTGTGGTAAGTTGTAATGTAACTCACTCTGGCGAGTGCATTCACCTGGCCAGATTGTATTTTCCTGTCGGTTCTGGCTTCTCCACTTTTGTTCCTGTCTCTGCAGCTCCTATCTCCCATGTCCCTTTCTCCAGCTCCTGATCCCGCAGTCCCCTCTCTCGGGTCTCTGGTGCCTCATTCTTTTTCTGTACAGTATGTGGAACAATTGATGAGCATTAAATCACATTTTCTGCTCCTTGGGAAACCATAGTGGCTGATATTAGCATCATAATTTTTTTTTACTCGGAAGTGGAGGGTGAGTATATACAATAGATCTTTCATCCCATCCATCTGGGCTGGTTCCATCCTAGGCCCGAGGGAAAAGGACCGTGTTCCAATATTCGTCATTCCACCGGTTCTTGAGTAATTAGTTGATGAGCTAATGAGAGTTATTTTTAGCTTTTTTTCATTATTAGGTGACCTGGATATTGGTTGTTTGATTCTTGAGTTCTCAGCTGGCCAAGATCCAGCCTCACCTATTTTGAGAAATGGTATTTGATTTATTTAACGTCCGTTTATCTGGGATACAATTGTTCTGCTAAAGCATCACCGTCGAGCAGTATCTCCAGAACACTGATGAGTACAATTGATATAATTTGATTTCCTCAGAGTAACTGCTTTTCTTAGGCAGGAATGCGTCACATTTATCCATGTTAATATTGCTTAGTGGTGTTATAAGCAGATAATGTTCCATTATTGTCAACACAGACAGTGTAATCATATTGGAATTTTGCTAAGGTAATCAAAGGCAAATCTAAGAATATTCACTGTATTCATGAGGTTTCAGTGTTTAACAACATGTCCATACAACAGGAGCAGGTCATTTTTACATGAGTATCAAACTTTGTGTAATTAACTCTCCATTGAATACATTTTCAGCACTAAGCTTTGCCTTATATTTGTAACTTTTAAAATAATAGCTACTTTCAGCTGTGGAATGGTTGAGGTCTCTACAATTGATCTCAGCATCTTTGGTCCGGCGGGGGGAGGGGAATGGTGTGTAGACGGGGTGAAATTAGACCAGCTTCCTGCTCCTTACTGCTATGCAATGACTCCTGCCAGATATTGAGTGAGGACATTTTAAATTAATAATTTCAGATAAGTTGCCCTTTTTTCGAAATTGTTTTCTATAGCTTGGGGTTTCCGAGAAATGATAAAGACGTAGAGCATTTTGACAGTATTTCCACACCCGTTTTGTGGGTCCGAATTCTCTAATCACATTTGTGGAAGTACTACTATGTTTTTGGTGGAACCAGAAGTAATGATGTATGTGCCTGGCACTCATCGTCTCTATTTGTAAATGTGCTTTTCTTTAATAAAATTATTTTCTCCAACTCTTGTACAGAGACCCTGTTCTCTGTTTCTCAGGTTGGGTAAGCAGCCTTCTTCCAGGTCTCTTGTCATATTCAAGCCTGCGAAAGCTTGTGATTTTCAAATAAAACTGTTGGACTATAACCTGGTGTTGTAAGATTCCTTACATTTGTCCACCCCAGTCCATCACCGGCATCTCCACATCTTGTCTTTTGGGAGGATCATAGGTTTTGTTCAGCACCTCCTACTGATGGGACAGCTAACATCAGGGACCTTTGCTGTTCCCTTATATTAAGTAGCCATTTTCGATGTTTCAGTCCTTGGCATTTAATGCTGATATGATTGAATAGCATTTACTCAGTACTAGATATGATCTATGAGTTATGTAGAGTATGTTGCTTTTGTCATTTTTGAAGAATCCAAGTAATGTGGACCAAGCTTGCGATTTGCCGAGTGGTCAGAATACAAGGTTTATATTTTTCTTTGTAACATAAGTGGGAGAAAAGTTTAGATGTTATAATTTGTGATTCTCTAAGTTCTTCATTTTATTGATCACTTTTTAAACCTGTAGAATTTGTGATATCAGAGTGGCTGATGATTTTCATCCTTTCACATCTTGAAATTAATGATTTGTTGCTTTTTAGTTAGATTCAGCTCCTGTTGCATAGTTTAAAATTATAACACCAGTGACAGTTTTGCCTGTGCGCATCTGTTTATAACTTTACCTGTGATCTCTTTAGTAAGGCCTGAAAAGACTACGTATAATAGTCCCAAGTTTGTCTGTCTGACTTGTGTGTTGCTGCATCTCATTAGTATCCGATAACCTCTCTCATGCTTTGACTGCATTAATGAACCCAATGTTTGTAAAACTGTTCTCTTGATAGAAGTTAAATTGATATTTTTGATGATTCTTCCATATTCCTTCCTTCCTTGAATATGTAGATTATTCCAATATTATAAGTTATTAGATAAATCAATCAATTATAAATTTTATAAAAATACCAGGTGATGAATAAGTGCTGTAAAATTACATAAATGCCAGATAAATTATGATTCCAACATTTATAAATGGCTATTTAAATATCCAATAGGTAAACAATTCTAATATAAATACAAAGCACCTTAGAGAGAATGGGAAGAAGAGAGCAGAGACCATACCCGGGGAGTGGAGCAAAGGCCTGCTCTAGGATTAACCACTTGCTCCATCCCTGCCTCCTACTCCAGGCTATGCTGTGCACTCGCTTCCCATTTTACAAAAAAGCAGATAGTGGACAAATTGATCATTTTAAAGAAAAGCTAAAAGAGATTTAAATACACTGGGTGAGTAGATAGTTTAAAAATGCCTCAATTCCACTTGAATTCTTTCACAAATGGATTACGTCACTAATTTACTTTTCGGAGAATCCTGAGGGAGAACCTAATCCCACTGGTCTGTTACAGCAGCGAAGTTTGTCACTGAGCTACCCTATATCAGTAGAGCAGTAGTGGACCTCCATACTTTGCCGTGATGTGGTATTTGTAAACAATTTTACAACACAAGTTATAGTCCAGCAATTTTATTTTAAATTCACAAGCTTTCGGAGGCTTCCTCCTTCCTCAGGTGAACGTTGACCTGAGGAAGGAGGAAGCTTCCGAAAGCTTGTGAATTTAAAATAAAATTGCTGGACTATAACTTGGTGTTGTAAAATTGTTTACAATTGTCAACCCCAGTCCATCACCGGCATCTCCACATCGTGATGTGGTGTCAGGGATTCATGCCACAGGGTAAATTCTCATTCTTAACCATGCCTTCAGGGCAAGGTAGCAAAAAGAGAACAAAACTTTCTTCACAAGAATGGAGGGTGATCAGAGTACCATGACTATATACCTGCACATCCCAGTTACCAGTTACAGAACCATCTCAC
Organism: Heptranchias perlo; assembly: GCF_035084215.1. Taxonomy (NCBI): domain Eukaryota; kingdom Metazoa; phylum Chordata; class Chondrichthyes; order Hexanchiformes; family Hexanchidae; genus Heptranchias; species Heptranchias perlo. Next base: position 22,052,573 of record NC_090340.1, on the reverse strand, counting down.
CAGAGGCTTGATACAGACCTCTGTTCAGACAGAGATGGTGGGTGGTGTCGTGAAACTCCACAGACGGGAAGGGAAGAAAAATAAGAAACTAACTTATTTTTAAAAAGAAAACCTTGAAGCTGACATTCTATCTAATTATTACTGTCACTGTTGAAAATGCAGCAGCCCCCTTTTCAAATATTAAATGAATAGTTTTAGTGGTGGAGCTCTCAATTCAACACAGCTGCTGCAATTATCCATTATGTTCATTATCTGCTTTGAAACGTGATGCTTTGGCTCCATGTATTTGGATCTGGAGCTGCTGCTTCTTCCTCCCACCTGTAGCATTGGAGAGTAGTGGGGGAGGATATTTCATTGACTGCAGGCTCTGATGTCCTGGGTACAGAATGTCATTTTCCTCAACCATTATTATTTTTTGTACAGCTGCTTTAGCATGCTGATTCAAATGTGTTTGGTTCTACATCCTGGTTTCCCCTGTACACCAATTAACGTAATTATCAGTGACAATTTTCTGAATTGTAATTGAAGGATAGCTCCTCTAGGATAATGGAGTACCCGTACAAGTGGAGGTTGCATGTGATGGGCAGCTTGTAGGGGCATGTCAGGCTGATTCATTCTTCTTTGTTGGTACCTACTTGTAATTGAGACTTGGGGACCTTGCATAAAATTCCACTCCTATTGAGCAGATACAGACACTTTCCGAGCTTGAGCTGCTGTTGGGGAGCGTTATCTGCCAGCCGCACAAATTAGGGAATTCCAGGCGTGCTGAATGGCCGTCTTCTGAGCTGTAGACTTCTACTATTCAATGATGCTGAAAGTTCTGCAAAGTTCACAGTTTTTATTGCAGAGGAGTCTGCTGCAGCAATAACTGCATTGAACTGTTTATCTTCCAGGTTTTTTTTTGCTCCAGTAGGAATAAACTCCTTTTGACAGCATGGTTTCACAGATACCAGTAGTCCTCCAGTATCTCTAGGTGACCATTCGAAACGTTTCACCTAGAAATTGATGTGACAAATCATTTGACCATGTAGGACACCACAACAGGGCCTAATTCTGCCTACGCATAGGTACCTTCCAGCAGATATGATTGGATATTAGAGATTGGGAGTGGGAAGTCTGCCTGATTTTCTGTTTTCTCCATCCCCTTTAGCTCTTAAAATCCAAAGCCAATAGTAGAGAACGCAGCTGAGCATAGACCTGGGTGCTACCAGACCTGTATAATTTACCACTATACCATATGGTGTTTTTTTCAACTCAATCATTTTGCATTCTTTGTGGTTATGGAACCTTTAATGCCAAAATTTGACTGAAAGATATTTATGTTTACTTTGAGATGTCTTGTCAAAAGCAATCTAAAGATTCTTCTGTAGCAATCTGTTTGGCTTTTCCATCAGCTAGTTGAGGTAATTTAGAAGCTTCAAGAACAGCACCAAATTTTATCTTTTGTGTAGTTGATTTTTTACGGTTTTAACTATTAAGTTTTTTTTAATGTATTAAGTTTTCATTTTGAGCTGAAAAGGATATGAAATATCATTGACAGTATATCATTACGCAACAATGAAAACAAGTAGTAGTGTGTGCCGTTCAGAAAATGCTTTGTTCAGTTCTAAGTAAATAAAACAGAACCACTTTTGATCTGTTACATTTTTAAAATTTGTTTTCAGAATGTGGACAAATTTATTGTCCATCCATAATTGCCCTGAGGTGGTGATGGTGGGACTTCTAGTTATTGTTTTTACAACTGAGGAGCTTGCTAGGCCACTTCAGAGGGCATTAAGATTCAACTATATAATGTGGGACTGGAATCATGTGTAGGCTGAAGGACATTAGTGAATCAATTTGGTTTTTATGACAATCTAGCAGGTTTCATGGTCACTTTTTTTCCTGGTGCCAGCTCACAAGTAACTTGCCATGGTTGGATTTGAACTCTCAACATTTGGGTTGCTAGTCCACTATACTACTATACACTTTTCCACAGGGGGAGAGGTTGGGCAAATGTAATTTTGAGCACAATTTCTCTATTATGCAGTCCAGTTTGAAAAAATTAAACGTTCTAATTTTATACCACAAGATGTCGCTGGTGTACTTTATAATGCTGTGGTGTTAGACATTATTTTTTCACTAGTTCGTTTTGTTTGCACAGCACACTGAATTCTTTAGGGGAAAGAGTAAGTTGATCTGCTTCCAGACTTCATCCACTGGTGCCTTTAAGCCAGCTCCTCATAGGCGAATGAAAGGAGTTTGGGTAGATGAGCTCGCCATGTGCTCTCCGTTCTTCCAGTGAGGTAGTACTTAGCCTCCGCTCAGCATCTCTGGAATAATCTACTAGGCAGCATAATAGAGAGACAATCTTTAGGCACATTCAACGCCTAGTAGGTTCATTACGGAGTCAGATGCTTGGCAGTGATAGACCGCTGGGCGGATGAACTTTGGACAGAAAGGCCTTTTCTGACATTCAAGTTATTGAAACCCATTTCACCTGGAATGGAGGGTGAGGGAATTTGATCATGAATGACCGATTATCATCTTGAAAAATCACCTGATATGGTGTATTGTACCACTGTTTTGCACTGTGGAAAAGAAAGCAAGGTGGTTAGTATTTTCAGTTCTCCGTGTGGCAAGTTCCCATTTTCCGCCATGCTGCTGTTTCCTGGAGGTGAGCACTCAGTGGAGGCAAGGGACTTCCAACTGAGAGTGAGAAATTTGGAAATGGATTCAAGCTTGAACCATTGCCCCTCAATATTTTGGTATCAGATTGCAGAATCAACCTGATAAAAGTTTAGGAGCTTTGCTACCTATGCTCCCCTCAGTCAGGGAGTGGTATGAAGAGGGACTTCAAAAAGGTGGAAGAAAGTAAGGTTGCAAGAAAGAAAAGTATTGAACTCACAGGACTGTCCTGGACCCTAGTTGTTTCTAGTTCTAGGACTTAAGAGGAGCAAAGAAAAAATCTAATTGTTAAATTCTGTGCAGGAAGGCCAAAAAGAAATGCAGAAGGAAAGCTGTAAAGTGTCTGACACAGACAGAAATGCGATCACCTTATGAACTACTTGACAGGTAGTCTGGATGGGAAATGGAACTGGTGTGCAGATAATGTGATTTTTTTTTTATTGCCAAACCACACAGTTGTTACACACAGCGATCTTTTGTATAAACAAAAACAGTCTAAAGCTTAACCCATTGAATACTACCTGTCGATTAATAACAATTGATTTGGCCCTTTGTACCATAGTGCAAGCTCAGGAGAAAGGGATGACCTTTAAACAGGACTTGGTTGAAGAAAGAGAAAGGCAAGTTCATTGGCAGGAAATGAATTATGGAGTTGACAGAAATGTAGAAACCCTCTGACTACTACCAGTTTGTGGAGGAAGTAAATGAAAAGGGACATCAAATGTGAGGGTAAAAAGCCTGATTGCTTTTGCAGAACAGGACTGTGGTGCATCAAAAGATGCCATTGATGTTGATTAGATGTATCACGAAACAGCAAAGCTGCAAGCAAAATGTCAAATAATTTTTGGTTACATGGATTTCAGGTTGCTGATGATTCTGAAATCAATATGAATCACAGTTGTGTTTTCTCCCTGTGTCTAAAACTATAAATAGCCATTGTTCTGGTGAAAAATAACACGACTATGGAAGGCACAGGGATTAAGTTCGTTATCGGTGAATGAGTTTGAAATAATTATAAACTGAGAGGTATTTTTTGCTAAACCCAGAACCTGGAAACATTCAGGTCTTTTTACAATTAAAATGGCAGTGTGAAATTTAACAGGATAATGAATGGTGAGAGTTTGATTTACAGATATTGGTTTGGGGCCCTGTCACTGATGCATATACAACCACAAACTCAATAATGCACCTTAGGTCAGTAGCTCCTCACATTGTTTTTTATATATAAATTTATATGATGAATGCTTTTCTTGGTTTCTTTCAGTTGGAAAATTATCAGAAAATAATTACTTATTCTGACCACAGGTTTTAGGTTTTCACAAAAATGCACCGAATCCCAGAGCACTATCTCCAAAATCCCCCCAAAATACCGTGAAGCCCATGTAATATCAGTCACTGTAAATCAGTAGCCTGGATTCTGTCCATTAGAAGATGCAGATTGAAAGAGTATTCTTTTTGAGAGATACAGTAATAAAAAAAACTATAATAAATGTAGGATATACACCAAGACAAATAAACAACTGAGCGACATTGGTTCACATAACTGGATTTATTTTTTAATGAACTAGTAAATTCATTGTATCTATCTTATTTAAATATATCACATGTTCTTACTTTGTCATGCATGTTGAAAACTGCAGATGAAATTGGTAAATATTGCTTGTTTTGAGTTTACTTACTGTAGCTGCTGCTGTCTAGGTCCATTTATGATGCATTCTGGTCAGCTGAAATTGCACGGTACAAGGAAGCTCATCATGAAGGAAAACTGAAGAACAGATGTGAGATGGAGACCTTGAATGCATGTAGAAGAAGTAATGTGCAGAGATTAAGTAGGCAAGGTGGAGAATGAGAAAGTGTTTTTAACAAGTTGTTGTTTTCAGAATTGGAGCAGTCTAAAAAAATTTTTACTTGTCTATCTATTTAATTAACTATCTAATCTTTTTGCTTTATTTGGATTTTGAATCTTAATTTTTATTAAAGTAGAAAAATGTAGTTGTGGTGGCAGACAGGATTAGTTATGTTGTTACACACTCTGTGTAAGAACATGAAGACATTGCAAGTTCTTTTTAAATGATCTCAGCCCCAGATATTTCTATTTTTATTTGTGGTAGCATTTATTGCCCATCCAGTATTGCCATGAGGGCATTAAGAGTCAATCAGATAGTATGGGACTGTGGTCAGGTAGCAGTGGCAGGTTCCCTTAGGATATTAGTGAACCACTTAGGTTTTCATTTTGGATTGCAAACCCACAAATTACCAGATTTAGTGAATTCAACTTTACAAGTTGCCATGTGGGATTTGAACTCACAATCTTTGTATTTCTAGTTCAGCACCATAACCGTACTCTCACCATATCCCTCAAACCCTTGTGTCTCTACAGAAAGACAGCGAATAGCAACATGATATTATGTTGTCTGCTTCATGGCTTTCTCTAGTGACTTATTCCAGAAGTCCTTTGGGTGGAAAAAGTTGTTTCTGATTTTCCTCCTTACTCGCTAATTTTAACTTGTGTTCCATGGTATTTGTACCCTTTGCCATAAAAACATGATAAATGTATCTCACCAAATACTTGATCAGATTAAAAGCAACCGATTAGTGTTTACGGCAGAGTTATGCTCATGTCATAACAATGGTAGAGGATAGGATTTAGGGCTACTAAACAAAAAATCACAACTCCAGGGTGAGTGAGTGATTGGCCTCCGCTTAGAACTGGGGGATATACCAGGTGGTTTATGGCCCATTCTGAGACTCACTCAACACAAACTATCCCTCAACATAACAACCCACCCACTGGCTATGAGAGGCTCCAATACAAACACCAGTAAACAGGGCCCTTTCCCACCATTCCCTAGCCCATGAACCCAGGACCAAACAAGATGCCTCACCTCCTTCCCTTCCTCGTCCAGCATCACGGGTACGGTAGCGTAGTGGTTATGTTACTGGGCTAGTAATCCAGAGGCCTGGACTAAAATCCAGAGTCACGAGTTCAAATCCCGCCACGGCGGCTGGCGAATTTAAATTCAATTAATTAAATAAAAATCTGGAATTAAAATACTAGTATCAGTAATGATAGCCATGAAACTACCGGATTGTCGTAAAAACCCATCTGGTTCACTAATGTCCTTTAGGGAAGGAAACCTGCCGTCCTTACCCGGTCTGGCCTATATGTGACTCCAGACCCACAGCAATGTGGTTGATTCTTAATTGCCCTCTGAAATGGCCTAGCAAGCCACTCAGTTGTAAAAATCTCGCTAGGGATGGGCAATAAATGCCGGCCTTGCCAGCGACGCCCACATCCCGTGAACGAATTTTTTTTTAAAATCACTTTCTGTACAAGCAGCCTGATGTGACAGCACATTCCTCCCTCAGGCACCATGCAGTCAGAATGCACAGTGACTTCATAAACAATGAACAGGAAATGCAGTGTATGTGATTGTACATCTAAATATACAATGATCTCATAAAATATATAAATGCATGTACCTTTAATCGTAGCGACTTTAAAAGAAATATATATGAATACACACCTATGTGTGTACTAGTTTCATAAAATTTGAATACACTTTGAGATCCTGATATTAAAAAAAAATTGCTATAATCTTAGCAATGTTTGTTCAAGTACCTCAGATTAAGTTCATGTACTATGGGGTAATTTGATTTTCCTCCATAGTAAAAAGGTTCTGTTGTAAATAGAAGGTAGTGCAGCTTTAAGATTATTGCTATTTAGCATGTCAGTGAGCATGAGAACATTTCAATTTCATTTTAGATGTGGTTTTATAAATTAACAAGTCTAGAAAGTGCTGCTAGCTAGATCATAGAAACAATGACAGAGTGCTATGTCATAGACACGGGTATGAGCCAAGCTGTTTTTCATTGCCTTGCTGCTCTACAATCAAACAAGGCAGTAACATTATCAAAATGCCTTTATAAAAATGTTCATTGTTTAACATCAAATATGCTTCTGATAAAGGTGGTTGTGAGTGAACAAGCCACTGCTTTGTATTCCAATGAATTGTCTTTTTGAGAACAGTACAGTAGTTTTAAACCAATTGATGTCAATCATATTGGTTTAGTTTTAACTTAGTTCACAAAAAGATATTTCCTCCCCCTTTCTTCCCTCTGCCCTTGAACACAGGGGTATGATCCCATGAACATTGCATGTATCAAAGTGGCCATTCTTCATGCATGAGCTCAGACAGTGTGTGTCGGTGGGCTATTTCACCATGGAGGATAGCACTGCTGAGCATCGTCCTGTCCTCATCTAACATGTAAGATCGAGTCTCCCAGAACCAAACGGATGGAGGCACAACAAAGTATTGATGGAAGTATCATCTAGCATTTGTGCCCTTTCCAGCAATTATCACAGGATACAAACTCTGACTGATATTTTTTGTCCCCCACTTTCTAACCTAGAGCACTGAGGCCAATTGTAGAACTCCAACAGCTGTCCTGTCTGAGATCAGCTAATTTTCACTAGCCCACAAATTTCACCTAGGACTTTTTGGTCTGTCTGTTGTAGTGCCTTACCCAATAGTCCATTGTTTTAATTTAACCTAAGCCAGTTTATGGTAGAAGCTGCGAGTATGCTAACGATAAAGGGTTAATGGAGCCTTCCTATAGAGATACAATAAACATTAAGGATTTTGTTGAATATTTTCTTTCTTGCTTGTTTAATCTCCACATTCAAGTAGAAATTGCTATAATTCCATGGTGCATGGAAAAGGAAGGAAATCACTTGGGGATGTTGCCCTGTAAGATATTTGCACAGTTGTGCAGCCAGTTTGGTCAGGGGATGATGAAGGGTCATTGACCTGAAACGTTAACTCTGTTTCTTTCTCCATAGATGCTGCCTGACTTGCTGAGTATTTCCAGCATTTTCTGTTTTTATTTCAGATTTCCAGCATCAGCACTATTTTGCTTTTCATCAGGGTATGATCTGCTCTCTCTCCCCACCCCTGCCATATCTTGATCAGAACAGCGCCTCTAGTTCTTTTCCAGTTTGTTGACCACAGTTTGGAACGTTGTCCATGTACGAGATGTTTTATTGCTGTTTGTTGGTAAATTGCTTCCATGATAATCACTAGCTTGTAATGGATATTCTAGGAATTATCCTGTAAAAGTATTTTTGAAAATGTATTACTTTTGAAAAGTTTGACTGTTTTAATTGGACTTGATCATCAACCTTCATCAATACTTTGATGTGCCTCGATCGGTTTGGTTCTGGTAGACTCGATCTTACCTTCCAGTCACCACCAGCTCTTGGTTTCAGAAATTACATCTGTTGTCGTGACCTGACTGAGATCAGCTGAATCAGCATAGACCGGGGAGAAACACTCGTTATAGTTGATAATACTTCAGCTCAAAGAAGATCTTCATTTTACAATTGAAATAGGTTATTATAAATATGCATGATATCATTATTATCATTTAAATAATACTCATTACACAATTTCAAATAAAGTGACCAGTGGGTTGTAATATAGTTTTAATTTTTATGATATGCAGCTGTTGGTTGAAATTATTCTACTAATCTCGTTGTTCAATTCAACTGACTATTTTGATTTGCAATTAAGTAAATTTAAAAGAAGCTGATAGTGTGAAAAGCCCATCAATTTATGAGAAAAGACCATTCGGCCCATCCCTCTAGTACTCTTAATTCACCCAGACTTGCATCCTACTGCATACTGAATGCCTCTACTTTTTCTGGAAGATTATTTCAAATGTTTGTTACACTTGAAAAACAGAACATTTCTAATAGATCTGTTTTAAATATGCTTTTTAATTTAAGTTAGCCATCTTGCCCTACTAATTTGACATACCTTGAAGTAATATTCTGGGTTAACTTTGTATATATACCATATATGTATCTGTTTTTAAGTGTCTCAGAGGTCTCTCTTAAATTATTATCTTTCCAGCTTGCAGAACTTAACCTTTTTTTTGTAGCTGATCCTCTGTACACTTGGGATCATTCTTGTTGCTCTGTTTTACACTCATGTCAATTAATGTATGTCCCTTTTTGAAGTGTGATGACCAAAATTGTACACAGTATTCCTCATGTGGTATGACCACGACATTATAAAACCTTTAATATAACCTCTGTTCTGGCTATGTATCCCAATATGCTATTTGTTTTTTTTAATTGCTGCTCTGCATTCTCTTAAAAATGGAAGTGCTGAGTCTACTGTCACTCCCAGGTCCCTTTCTGTCTCCCTATGCAAACCCGTCCCTTCATTTTACACCTATTTTTTTGCCCACTGTGCAATATTTTGCATTTTTCAAATTTAATTTGCCATTTGTTTGCCCAATTGCATAAGAAATCTAAACTCATCTCCAAATGCACCCTCTCTTTTGCTCTCCCCATTTTAGTGTGGTCTACAGATTTAATATTTACAATTAACTTCTGCATACAGGCCATTTTTGTAGGTAAAAAGTAACAGCCATACATTACTCCACTCAACACCTTCTCCCAGTATGACACCACACCTTTCAAGAGTATGCTGTCTCATTTTTTTAACTAACTAACCCAGTCACATGTTCTACCCTGGATTCCTATGAGTTTTAGTTTCATTGGAAGTTTTTCATGTGGATCTTTTGAAAGTCCAAATCCAAATAAATTACATAAAGCTGAGGAATCTTGTCTGGTAGGATCTTCTCCTTCTGAACCAATATCAGTACTTGTCCAACCTACTCAGTGTGGTTTCTACTATTTTACCTGCTGCTGTTAGGCTATTGGGTGTGTGTTTTTTGGGTCAGATTTACTTACTTTTTTAAATATATGATAATTCCCTAAAAAGAATTTTAAACAAACATCTTCTTCAAGGAAATTGCCTCCTTTATAGTTATTTCTTTTAAATTTTGTGAGAGGGGAGATTAAAATCTCTTGGTTCTGAGTTATGCTAAGTGCCCTGAGGCATTAACAGCACTGCTAACACAGGAAAATTGTAAACAATTTTACAACACCAAGTTATAGTCCAGCAATTTTATTTTAAATTCACAAGCTTTCGGAGACTTCCTCCTTCCTCAAGTAAATGTTTACCTGAGGAAGGAGGAAGTCTCCGAAAGCTTGTGAATTTAAAATAAAATTGCTGGACTATAACTTGATGTTGTAAAATTGTTTACAATTGTCAACCCCAGTCCATCACCGGCATCTCCACATCAACACAGGAAAAGTTCATCGTTACTGTTTTGAACATGTTCACACACTCAGCTGTTCTGCAGGGCTCTATTTCCAGGCTTATTCAAAGCTATGTACAATATATTGAGGATAATTCTCAATAACAGAGCATGTGAAGTGATCTGTTGATTGTACGTTGCTTTGGGGCATCCTGAGGATGTGATAAGGCACTGAATAAATGCAAGTTCTTTCCTTTTGTTCCATTTTTTTTCTCAAAATCCATCTTTTCCAACCAAGTTTTTGTTACCTCTCCTAACTCTCTCACCATGGCTCAGTGTTTGTTCTTCTATCCATTTTATCCATTATTTTTTTCACTCCCCCCTCTAAACTTCCTTGGAATGTTTTCAACATTAAAGGCATGTTGGTGGTATTGTGTTCAATAGATTTTTCAACAAGCATGTCCAATTAAAAACAAAAGAATAAATAATGCCTTGGCTAATAAACTTTAATGCCTTGGCTAATAAACTTTAATGTATGTAATCTAGAAAATAACACTTTTAGTTGAAATATCTAGTTATTCAAATATTAGTTTTTAAATATAAAGAACTGGTGCCTTTATGTAATTTGGTATAGCTTGGTCTGTCTTATCAGCAACAGCCAGAGAGATGTTGCTAAATATTACCCAATAGGCTTTTAAATGAATCGCTCACAGAGAATTTTAATGCATTATCAATCGTGGGGAGGAGAAACAAATATATTTACGATGTTATTAAAATGTTACTTCCACTTTTTCAATTTAATTTCATTATCACTTCACTCTAGCTCAGCTAGCTCTGAAATTGTCAAAAAACAGAAGATGGAGAACAGCGAGGGAAGTGGTCATGATGGTAAGTGATTCCCACGCTATCTTTGCCATGTGTGCCATCTGTTCTGCATCAGTCAGCATATACCCCCAGTGTTTGTAGTGTGATGGTCTCCGTTTGGCATTCACAAAAAATGAGTTGTGAAGAGAATTTTGATTTAAAGAAAATCCTCTGTATGGTCATGACATTGTTCATTGTAGTTACATGTCATGTCAGTTACAAATGATGTCCACTGTTTCAACCAGTTATTTTGACTTAACTACTCTCCCACTGAAAAAGCAACAAAGCTACTGTGAAAGTAAACTCTTTAAAGAGCTGACTCCAGATGGGGTGTAGCTCAACGCGCGCTGGCCACCCTCTGATTCCATGACCCAAGTGCAGGCATCACAACTGAGGCGGATCCTGTTCTTAACCTACATCCACTCACCCAACGTTCCAGCAATAGTCACTGGATAATGGTCACGGCAGGAGCCCTGGCTGGGTTTTTTCTCTTTCCTCCACCACGATTGCCCACAGGTACTGATGTTTTAGCTCCTGTTTGACCACCACTGGTGAGCTCAGCATTGATCAGGGGTCCTTCTGGTCTTTGTGCCTCAGTACCACACCAAGTACACATTTTCCCATAGGGTAATATTTAGCAACATCTCTCTGGTTTGCATTGCACTCAGCGCTGACAGTGTGATGTTTTTCTCTCTCTTTCCTTTTTCTGCCGGTACCCCTGTTCCAAGCATCATCCCCACCTAAAGAGGGTGGATGTGCAAATTTCAGGTTTGCTCTGTATACTTTCTCGGGGTCAGCATCATCATTCTTTCCCCTAAGTGGACCCAGTGCCCATTACGGTCAGCCGTTTACCCTCACTGCCCAATTTCTAGTCATATGATATGACGAGATATCATATCTAGTAAGGGGTTGTAACAATGAAAATCCCTTAAATGAACTGTATACTGTAATTTCACACATACCCCCACGTGTATTTCTCTTATCTTTTGGAAGGCAGACTAATGAAACAAGCTGGTTTATTTAATATGTGAATGAACTGACTAACGAATACAGTGAGTTTGAACTTATTTCATGACACTCCTCCTAACGTAGAAAATAAAGCATGCCACATTACCAAGCTAAGTGCACTTCTCAGACCAGTGTTCTCCTTGAATTTAGTTGGCACTATGCTTAAGATGAAAGCTTTCACTGAGTCTCTTCCTTACCAGATTTCAGAGCAGACTGCCCTTGCAGATCGTGTGTTTCTTTCTCTCTCAGCTGGACAGGCTTGACCCCTGACCCTGCCCCAGCTCTTCCGACCCACAAATTCATCAGTTGACCTGCCAATCAAACTTGCCACCTGCTAGGAAATTACTTCACCCATGGCACCTGCTCAGCCAGTCAGCTGCACCCCTGCCATGCTGAGTGGAAAAGGAAGCCACTTTGCCTTTATATGTGTGAATGTCACAAGGAAGTATTGGAATGTATTAACAACCTCCCGATCGTCTTAAACCGATATGGATAACAGTTTTGATGGCGGGCACATCTCCTGTCGGGCAAGCTCATGAAAATACCATGTCCCCTTTTGTTCTAGCGACTCCTGCCTTTTTTTTGTCTGTCAAGTTTTTTTTTAAAAAGACCTTTGGGAGTTAATCCTTAGAATCTTGAATTTGAGGTCAAAAACATGTTCTAACTTAAATCAAAAATGCCTACTCAGCCAAACAGCCACAAATCCTGAAATGTGACAGTGGTACAAAACTTGCTGTCTGGTCTGTTTCAAATGTTGCTCTGTGACTGCTCAGCGGGAAACACACAGGAGTGGTCTGAGTGACTTGCCTCTAATTTCAACTAGTGCTGCTTCATTTCACGAGCAAACCCTGGTATTTGTTTAAACACAAGTCAATGCTACCTAAAAGTAGATGAATTCCTCAAAAAAAAAATCCGAGAATTATAAAATAGTAATGTAACCAATATAAAAACAGAAAATGCTGGAAGTACTCAGCAGGTCAGGCAGCATCTCTGCAGAAAGAAACAGAGTTAACATTTCAGGTCGATGACCCTTTGTCAGAGCTGGACCTTTCATCCAGTTCTGATCACACCTCCTGCTCTTTGGCTATAGATTGGCAATTGGTGGGGGCCAAAGAGCAGGTCTTCAGAAATGAGAGGCAGAAGCAGCTTGGGGAATATGGGAAATAAAGGGATGTTCCATCTCCCTCTCCTCCTCCTCCCCTCCCTTTCCGTCCTCCTCCTCCCCTCCCTTTCCGTCCTCCTCCTCCCCTCCCTTTCCGTCCTCCTCCTCCCCTCCCTTTCCCTCCTCCTCCTCCCCTCCCTTTCCGTCCTCCTCCTCCCCTCCCTTTCCCTCCTCCTCCTCCCCTCCATTTCCCCCCTCCTCCTCCTCCTCCTCCCCTCCCTTTCCCTCCTCCTCCTCCTCCTCCCCTCCATTTCCCCCCTCCTCCTCCTCCTCCTCCCCTCCCTTTCCCCCCTCCTCCTCCTCCTCCTCCTCCTCCTCCTCCTCCCCCCCTCCCTTTCCCTCCTCCTCCTCCTCCCCCCCTCCCTTTCCCTCCTCCTCCTCCTCCCCCCCTCCCTTTCCCTCCTCCTCCTCCTCCCCCCCTCCCTTTCCCTCCTCCTCCTCCTCCCCCCCTCCCTTTCCCTCCTCCTCCTCCTCCCCCCCTCCCTTTCCCTCCTCCTCCTCCTCCCCTCCCTTTCCCTCCTCCTCCTCCCCTCCCTTTCCCTCCTCCTCCTCCTCCCCTCCCTTTCCCTCCTCCTCCTCCTCCTCCCCTCCCTTTCCCTCCTCCTCCTCCTCCTCCCCTCCCTTTCCCTCCTCCCCTCCCTTTCCCTCCTCCCCTCCCTTTCCCTCCTCCTCCTCCTCCTCCCCTCCCTTTCCCTCCTCCTCCTCCTCCTCCCCTCCCTTTCCCTCCTCCTCCCCTCCCTTTCCCTCCTCCTCCTCCTCCTCCCCTCCCTTTCCCTCCTCCTCCTCCTCCCCTCCCTTTCCCTCCTCCTCCTCCCCTCCCTTTCCCTCCTCCTCCTCCCCTCCCTTTCCCTCCTCCTCCCCTCCCTTTCCCTCCTCCTCCTCCTCCCCTCCCTTTCTCTCCTCCTCCTCCCCCTCCCTCCTCCTCCCCCTCCCTCCTCCTCCCCCTCCCTCCTCCTCCCCCCTCTTCCTCCTCCTCCTCCTCCCTCTTCCTCCTCCTCCTCCCTCTTCCTCCTCCTCCTCCCCCCTCTTCCTCCTCCCCCCTCTTCCTCCTCCCCCCTCTTCCTCCTCCCCCCTCTTCCTCCTCCTCCCCCTCTTCCTCCTCCTCCTCCTCCTCCTCCACCCCCTCCTCCTCCTCCTCCACCCCACTCCTCCTCCTCCACCCCCCTCCTCCTTCTCCTCCACCCCCCTCCTCCTTCTCCTCCACCCCCCTCCTCCTTCTCCTCCACCCCCCTCCTCCTTCTCCTCCACCCCCCTCCTCCTTCTCCTCCACCCCCCTCCTCCTTCTCCTCCACCCCCCTCCTCCTTCTCCTCCACCCCCCTCCTCCTTCTCCTCCACCCCCCTCCTCCTTCTCCTCCACCCCCCTCCTTATCCTCACCCTCCCTCCTCCTCCGCCTCCCTCCCCTCCCTCCTCCTCCTCCCCCTCCCTCCTCCTCCTCCCCCTCCCTCCTCCTCCTCCCCCTCCCTCCTCCTCCTCCCCCTCCCTCCTCCTCCTCCCCCTCCCTCCTCCTCCTCCTCCCCCTCCCGCACCGCCTCCCCCTCCTCCTCCTCCCCCTCCCTTGTCGTCGTCGTCGTCGTCGTCGTCGTCGTCGTCGTCGTCGTCGTCGTCGTCCTCCTCCTCCTCCCTTCTCCTCCTCCTCCTCCCCCTCCCTCCTCCTCCTCCTCCTCCCTCTTCCTCCCTCTTCCTCCTCCTCCTCCCCCCTCTTCCTCCTCCTCCCCCCTCTTCCCCTCCTCTCTCCTCCTCCTCCTCCTCTTTCCTCCTCCTCCCCCCTCTTCTCCTCCTCCCCCCTCTTCTCCTCCTCCCCTCTCTTCCCCTCTCCCCCTTCTTCCTCCTCCTCCTCCTCCTCCACCCTCCTCCTCCTCCACCCTCCTCCTCCTCCACCCTCCTCCTCTCTCTCCACCCTCCTCCTCCTCCACCACTCTTCCTCCTTCCCCCTCCCTCCTCCTCCCCTCCCTCCTCCTCCCCTCCTCCTCCCCCTTCCTCCTCCCCTTCCTCCTCCCCCTCCCTCCTCCAACTCTTCCTCCTCCCTCCTCCTCCTCCTCTTCCTCCAACTTCCTCCTCCAACTCCCTCTTCCAACTCCTCTTCCTCCTCCTCCAACTCCTCTTCCCCTCTTCTTCCTCCTCCTCCCTCTTCCTCCTCCTCCTCATCCCCCCCTCTCTTCCTCCTCCTCCTCCCCTCCCCCACTTCCTCCTCCTCCTCCCCCCCCATTCCTCCTCCCCTCCCCCGACTCCTCCCTCACCCTCCCCACGCCCTCCTCCCCTCCCCCACTTCCTCCTCCATCACCCCCACTTCCTCCTCCTCCTCCCTCCACCACTTCTCCTCCTCCTCCCTCCTCACTTCCTCCTCCTCCTCCCCCTCTCCCCCTCTTCTTCCTCTTCCTCCTCCTCCCTCCCCCTCTTCCTCCTCTTCCTCCTCCTCCTCCTCCTCCTCATCCCCCCTCTTCTTCCTCCTCCTCCTCCTCCTCATCCCCCCTCTTCTTCCTCCTCCTCCTCCCCTCCCTTTCCCTCCTCCTCCTCCTCCCTCCCTTTCCCTCCTCCTCCTCCTCCTCCCCCTCCCTTTCCCTCCTCCTCCTCCTCCCCTCCCTTTCCTCCTCCTCCTCCTCCCCTCCCTCCCTTTCCTCCTCCCCTCCCTTTCCCTCCTCCCCTCCCTTTCCCTCCTCCTCCTCCTCCCCTCCTTTCCCTCCTCCTCCTCCTCCTCCCTCCCTTTCCCTCCTCCTCCTCCTCCTCCCCTCCCTTTCCTCCTCCTCCTCCTCCTCCCTCCCTTTCCCTCCTCCTCCTCCTCCTCCCCTCCCTTTCCCTCCTCCTCCTCCTCCTCCCTCCCTTTCCCTCCTCCTCCTCCTCCCCTCCCTTTCCCTCCTCCTCCCCTCCCTTTCCCTCCTCCTCCTCCCCTCCCTTTCCCTCCTCCTCCCCTCCCTTTCCCTCCTCCTCCTCCTCCCCTCCCTTTCTCTCCTCCTCCTCCCCCTCCCTCCTCCTCCCCCTCCCTCCTCCTCCCCCTCCCTCCTCCTCCCCCCTCTTCCTCCTCCTCCTCCTCCCTCTTCCTCCTCCTCCTCCCTCTTCCTCCTCCTCCTCCCCCCTCTTCCTCCTCCCCCCTCTTCCTCCTCCCCCTCTTCCTCCTCTCCCCCTCTTCCTCCTCCTCCTCCTCCTCCTCCACCCCCTCCTCCTCCTCCTCCACCCCCTCCTCCTCCTCCTCCACCCCACTCCTCCTCCTCCACCCCCCTCTCCTCCTTCTCCTCCACCCCCTCCTCCTTCTCCTCCACCCCCCTCCTCCTTCTCCTCCACCCCCCTCCTCCTTCTCCTCCACCCCCCTCCTCCTTCTCCTCCACCCCCCTCCTCCTTCTCCTCCACCCCCCTCCTCCTTCTCCTCCACCCCCCTCCTCCTTCTCCTCCACCCCCCTCCTCCTTCTCCTCCACCCCCCTCCTCCTTCTCCTCCACCCCCCTCCTTATCCTCACCCTCCCTCCTACTCCGCCTCCCTCCCCCTCCCTCCTCCTCCTCCCCCTCCCTCCTCCTCCTCCCCCTCCCTCCTCCTCCTCCCCCTCCCTCCTCCTCCTCCCCCTCCCTCCTCCTCCTCCCCCTCCCTCCTCCTCCCTCCTCCCCCTCCCTCCTCCTCCTCCTCCCCCTCCCTCCTCCCCCTCCTCCTCCTCCCCCTCCCTTGTCGTCGTCGTCGTCGTCGTCGTCGTCGTCGTCCTCCTCCTCCCTTCTCCTCCTCCTCCTCCCCCTCCCTCCTCCTCCTCCTCCTCCCTCTTCCTCCCTCTTCCTCCTCCTCCCCCCTCTTCCTCCTCCTCCCCCCTCTTCCTCCTCCTCCCCTCTCTTCCTCCTCCTCCCCCTTCTTCCTCCTCCTCCTCCTCCTCCACCCTCCTCCTCCTCCACCCTCCTCCTCCTCCTCCACCACTCTTCCTCCTCCACCCCTCTTCCTCCTTCCCCCTCCCTCCTCCTCCCCCTCTCCCTCCTCCTCCCCCTCCTCCTCCCCCTTCCTCCTCCCCCCCTCCCTCCTCCCCCTCCCTCCTCAACTCTTCCTCCTCCCTCCTCCTCCTCCTCTTCCTCCAACTCCTCCTCCAACTCCTCTTCCTCCTCCTCCAACTCCTCTTCCCCTCTTCTTCCTCCTCCTCCCCTCTTCCTCCTCCTCCTCATCCCCCCTCTTCTTCCTCCTCCTCCTCCCCTCCCCCACTTCCTCCTCCTCCTCCCCTCCCCCACTTCCTCCTCCCCTCCCCACTTCCTCCTCCCCTCCCCCACTTCCTCCTCCACACCCCCACTTCCTCCTCCTCCTCCCCTCCACCACTTCCTCCTCCTCCTCCCCTCCCTCACTTCCTCCTCCTCCCCCTCTCCCCCCTCTTTCTTCCTCTTCTCCTCCTCCCCTCCCCCTCTTCCTCCTCTTCCTCCTCCTCCTCCTCCTCATCCCCCCTCTTCTTCCTCCTCCTCCTCCTCCTCCTCCTCCTCCTCATCCCCCCTCTTCTTCCTCCTCCTCCTCCTCCAACTCCTCATCCCCCCCTCTTCTTCCTCCTCCTCATCCCCCCCTCTTCTTCCTCCTCCTCATCCCCCCTA